>NC_083364.1:23022500-23642500 GCF_030254825.1 Meriones unguiculatus
TGTTTGTGACTTTAAAATGAAGAAAACTGAAAAAAACAAAACAAAACAAAAAACCATTAAAAATGAAACCAAAATAAGACTGTATCCACAAACATTGAAAATTTTGTAAGAAAATTTAAAGATTAAAAAAGCAGCAAAGGAACTGCCTGTGTTCTGACTCACCGGAAGAGGAGGTTGGCCCGCTGAGTTACCCAGACCACTGCTGCCACCTGGTGGCGACACTGTTCCTCAAGTCCCCTTGTGGTGATAGGGAGGAGGGAGGAAAGGGAGGCTTCCCCACTGCCCTGTGCACGCTTCCTACTTGTCTACTGGCTCTTGTTGACACACTCAGTCTAGGAGGGGTATGCTGGATGACCGATCTGGGCACGGGGGGGGGATGGGGGAACCAGCCCAGATGGAGTTGATCGTTGTGTTTGGCCAAGGAGATGGGCCCCTACTGAGGCCCTGAAGAGGTGGGGGTGCGGGGTTAGGGTAACTGTAATAATGGGCTGATGCTTCCTCAGCAGTGGGTGCCTGGCAGTCATGTGCCTGTGGCCTGAGCCCACTTCCTCCTCTGTAGGCCAGGAAGTAGGACCGAGAGACTGTTTCTCCTGAGTGTCACAAAGGGTAGAGAGCAACAGCTCCCTGTGTCATGGGCCACACCCCCTAATCCCAACCTGCCTGCTTAGTCCAAGACAGGTGCAAAAAAGGCTGTGTGCCTGTCCAGTGTTGTGCAGTGTGGTAGTTGAGAAGAATAACTCAGGGCATCTCTTGTATCCAAATATTTAGATCTTGAATTTTTTTCTTTTTAATAATATAAAAGAGGTTACAACACTTTTTAAGGCAAGAGTCTGTGTAGCCCTGGCTGTCTTAGAACTCAGCATGTAGACCAGGCTAGCCTTGAGCCCAGATCTGGCTGCCTCTGCCTCCTGGATGCTAGGATTAAAGGCATGCACCACTACAGCTGGAAAGTTAATGACTCATTATTATTGTTATTTTTAATCTATTTAATTTTATGTGTGTTGGCGTGTGGGTGTTAGACCCCCCGAAACTGAAGTTACAGTTGTGAGCTGCCATGTGGATGCTAGGAATTGAACGCAGGTCCTCTGGAGGAACCACCCATTGCTCTTAACCACTAAGCCCCATGACTCTTTCTTAAGATGAAATGTGGTATGAGTTGCTGGTGACAGTACTGTCTCTGAGGTGCTGCCATTTGGTGACAACCAAACGGTATCTGGGTGTTTTCAATTTCCTGACTTCTTGCTGGCCTAAAGGTGATGGCAGTGCCTAGGGATCTGGCACCAAAACCTTACGAGACTCCTCTTCCAGCTGGTCACACCATCAGGGTGACACCTGCTCTGATTGTTTTGAAATCTCAATTTCTGTTGTTTGGTGCTGAGGATTAACCTTGAGGCCTCTGCACGCTGGGCAGCCTCTGTGAGCAACTGCGCCTCTAGCCTCAATGTAGCCTTTTATCCACAGGCGCCTTCCAGGTTTACTGTGGTGGTTCTGCAGTGAGCTCACTACCTTTAAAATGTGTGTGTGTGCAGCAATCTGGAGCCACAGCACTGGAGGGCAGGTTCCAGAAGCATAGAAGGGGTCAGTGTGAGTCATCTTGCAGACGGAAGCTTGGAAGGGAAGCTGGGCGGTTAAGACTTCGTAGGGCTGCTTGGACCCTTGTAGATTGCCTTCTCCATGCCGTCTACTACGTTCAAGTACTCCAGGTGTGAGCTGTAGTGTGTGCACTCGAAGCTGCTGCTCCCCCTCACATACGCCAGGAAGTTAGGGGCGCCCGGGACGATGACATTATCAGCCAGGAGCACTGTCCCCTTGCGCAACAGGCCACATTCCTGCAGGGACACACAGTCAGGGTCAGGAATGTTTGACAAACACAGTGCAATAGGAGGGGAGGGCAGGGAGCGCGGGGCACTGCTCCTCCACTGGAGCCACTTCAAGCTGCTATCCATTCTCCCTTGTATCCATTCCCAGCCCGAGGGGGCCATGGGGGCTACACAGTGAACGTTTGGAGGTTGGCTGGGTAGAAGAGATGGGGCCAGAAGGCCAGATCCCCTCCAACACTCTATGCCAAGAATACGGGATCTTCACCAACACCCCTGCCCTTGAAGGTCCACCTAGGGCAGGGAAGACAGTAGGTGCTGGGCTCTGAGCAGGGCCCCTGGGCCCCTGAGGCAGAACTTGTGGTTGAGAGAAACCCCACATGTAGGGTGCCTGTCTATCCCCTCTGGGAAGTGTGTCTGCTGATTACGTATTAATAACTGAAGTGACTGACAGGAGACGGTGTCTTGCGGGGGAGGGGAGAAGGGGGAAGAAGAAAGGGGAGAGCCAGGAAGCGAGACACCTGAACATCTCATTTGAAAGTTGCCCAGGAGGCTCAGGGGGTTGTTTTTAATGTAATCATGAAACAAAGCAGTTGTGTCTGGTGGGGCCACATCTGCGGCCTCAGCGGCCAGGAGGCTGAGGCTCCCGGCTACCCTGGCCTACAAAAGACGCTTGTCTTCAAACGCATATAGAAAGCAACCTAAAAATGAAAAGTAAAACCCAGTAAGTAGCCTGGGCTGAAGTGTACCTCAGTGGGAGGAGCCTAGCAGGTGTGATCCAAGGGTCTATTTCCAGCACCACACACACACAAGCATAAAAACGCCCCATCATCCTAATGTCCCACACTGAAGGTGGGGGTCCTGTCCTTGCACAGCAGTGCTGTGGTCTCGACGGTCGTTCAGGGCTCCGGCTAGTCCTAGTGGCTGTGGAGGTGGATGGTGATCTCCAGCCTGTGGGCTCTCATGAGCTGAGGAACTCTCAGGCTGGCTGGCACATCCAGGGGATCATCGTCTCTCACACTGCAATGTGAATGAGTCTCACTATGATCATGACATACTCTGGCTTAGGAGAACTAAGAATGTCATGTCAGCACTGGTTGGAAAGACCTCAATGAAGAACTGCTCTGGAGGAAGACATCTGCCCAGTCCAGAGAGGGCCCTGCAATTCAGGGTAGGAAAGGAACAAGATGAGCAGGGAGGGGCCTGGAGACATGGAGAGCCACATGATGACTGTAAGACTAGTGACATGAGACATGAAACTTCCTGATTGCATCCCGACAGCAAGGCATGCACTTCTGGAGGTGCTGGGGAGCCGCTGCCCTTCGGGAAGCATGCCTTGCCGGAGGACAGCGCCTGCCCTACCTGTATTCAGATACCGTGAGCCTCCTGAAAGACCTCTCTGACCATCCAGGGGGTTACAGGTGAGCGTGCACTGGTGCCTGAGCAGCTGTGCTAAGGGGACAGCGGAGTACGGAATGCTGTGGGTAAGATGTCTGCCTCGAACAGATGATCCTCCTGCCTCCAAGTACTGAGACTGTCCATGTGTACCTCTAAGCCTGGTGGTGAAGTAGTTTTAGTTGTGAACGCCAATCTTTTTTTTTTAAAGATTTATTATACATACATACATATATATATATATATATATATATATATATATATATATATATATTCTGCCTCCATGTGTCCCTGCAGGCCAAAAGATGGTACCAGATCTCACTATAGATGGTTGTGAGCCACTATGGTTGCTGGGAATTGAACTCAGGACCTTGGGAAGAACAGACAGTGCTCTTAACCTCTGAGCCGTCTCTCTAGCCTGTGAACACCAATCTTAACGGTGCTTCCTCAGGGTTCAATTTCCTGCAACCATACATTGAAAAAAAAAAAAAGTGCACCCATTCCCGATGTATTCTTTTCTTTTGGAGCTAATTGCCAGCTTTGAGCAGCAGAGCTAAAAACTGTTAGTTTCCTAGTTATTGAACAGCAATATTTGCTTCTTTTCTAAAAGGAGGCCTGTAATTACCACACACAGAAAGCTGCAGAGCCCCATTCCCTGTGCTGTGGTCGGCTCTCCTGCCCAGGTGGAGCCTGACTGCTCAGCTGTCCTCTGCCCTCAGTAGGGAACCTCATGTTCACAAAGTCCGCCAGGGATGGGCCCTTGTCCAAGCCAGCTTCGCATGGTTGGCCTGGCCTGCTGGTCTCCTTTCTATCCCCTGACTGCCTGCCCTCCTGGTAGAACCAGAATCTCTGGTACAACTTCTTGGCCCAGGAATATTCTTGCCTCCCACGCTGTGCTCACTACTTCGAAAATAATTTGAGGAACCTCTAAAATAACCTCCCCACTCACCCTGTCCATGCCTCCACAAGGTCAACAAAAATCCTATTAGATGCTAGGACTCACCTCCTATCACGTGCCCAGAGGTCGTGCCTGACTTGGCCTTTGTGCCCTTATGTTCACCAGAGCTGTCGAATCATGCCTAAGACACAGTGGCCCTGTCCTGCCCCTGGCCTTGCTGGCAGATTCTCTCACATTCTGGACCCGACTGTACATGGCAGGGTGTCCAACTCTTGAGACAGCTGTGGCTGGTCAACACCACATGGACAGCCCCATGTTGGCTGTGGAAATCTGTGAGGAGACCCAGTAAATAAAGACCAAGGAGCCACTCCATGTCCCTCTGCTGGCCATCAAAGCAGGACAAGGTAATATACCCTTAAGCTCTAGTCACTTGTGAGTGAGAATGGCTTCTTCAGTCAGAGCAGGGGGTTCCTACTAGGTGAAGCTGGCTGAGCAGCAGTGCCAAGGGCTGAAAGGGCCTAGGGAGAGTGGAGTGTTGTGTAGCAGCAGCTTCATGAGAAAGATCCAGAACATGCCTGCATTCCTGCGGCCAGCGCCAGTTGACCCCAGTCACACCGTACGGCAGCAGTTCCGCCCCCTTAGGTACTCTGCTCTGTGTTCTTCGGGCCCACGTGTTCTGATCTCTGATGCCTGCCCCACTCCCTAGCAGCACCCTGCTTTCAGTGCCTGGCATCCTACCGAGAACCCCTTCCCTTCCATCTCTACTTGCCACAGGGCCTTATAGCCCACTGGACTCGCAGACTGTTCCTGGGCCTCCCTCAGCAGGGCTCTTCAGGGAGGCCAAGGCCCAGTGACCTAAGGAGTGACAGCACAGAAGCCATCCCACTGAGCAGGGACAGTTCGGCTTACCTGCAGGAGATGTGTGTCTGGTAGGTAGCGGTCTTTCCAGTGGTCAAGAAAGACCATATCTAACGTGTCCACATTGTACTTCTTCTTCAGCTGGGGGATGAGGTCCTGGGATGCCCCAAGGAGGATGGTGACCTGGAACAATGTTACGTCAGTGCTGTTCCCACAGGATGTGCAGGAGCCTGCCTGGCCCTCCACCTGTGTATACATCTCTTTGAGGCTCTAGAGAGGAATCTGCACCATGTAGTCTCTCCAAGTTCAGCCCTGGAAGTTGATGCTTTGTAGGGATAGGTCAGTAAAACTGTGTCTCTTACCTGCTGGGGTTCCTCCCTTGACTCTAAGGGCCCAGACATGGCAGGTGCTTAGTGACTGACCCAGGACCTACCTCATCCTCCCCTACTGCCTGCCCAGCTCTCCCCACAATGGCTGCCACACTGGTTACAGGGCCATACCTTGTCCTGCATGCCTGCAAAGTCCAGCATTTGCTGGGTGATGGCAGCATAGTCAGGGTTCATCTCCATGGTGAGAAGCCTGGCTCCAGGTGGCAGCAGGCGGGCCATTCGCACGGCCGAGTAGCCACAATAAGCTCCTAGCTCCAGCACCAGCGAGGGGCTGTACTCCCGAATCACTGCATCCATAATTTGGCCTGGAGGGTGGTGAGGAGGATATAAGTGCAGGTAGAAAGAGGGGAACCCCATCCCCAATTCTGGGCCTCACCCCTCTCCAGACTGGTAACATTCCCATTCTTCTCATGTTTCTAACCTGAAACGTTTTTATCCCCCTGTTGCTTCTGACCTGCTGAGACAGGGCCTCTGCCTCCTGATACCCCAGAAGATCCACTGTATACACCCTTGCAGGGTCCTCCGGGCCTTTGCATACATAGAGACCCTTCTCATCCACCTACCTGGCTCCTTCAAGTGTAAATGTTATGGTCTCCAAGGGGGCTAGACAGGAGCAAGGCCCACAATTCCCACCCTCTTTAACAGGCTTTTCTGCGACAACTGCCATACTCAGGGTCCCCATTTCTAGGCCATTGCCTGCAGGCTGGGCCACCTACCTTTCGTGGCACCCACATTCATGGCCCACTCCTTCTGTGAGCAGTAGGCATCGATGGCCTCCAGGACGCTCTGGGGGTCTCCAGGCTTTGCGTGCTGCTTCACGTGGCGCAGGATGCGCTGCTCCTTTGTGTCACCCATGAGCAGGTTGTAGACTGGCTGCTGCACGTTCTCAAACCAGAAGATAGCTACAAAGCCCCAGCCCAGGCGATGCAGTAGCAGGAAGAGGGCCAACAGGAGACCCAGTGAGATGACAGCCAATAGCATCTGCAGGGAGCAGGGTAGACAGACTTTGTGTCCCATGCCCTTCCTACTTCACCCACCCTGTACTTAGCTCCATGCACCATTGGTCCCTTGTACTAAAGGAGGTCCAAGGTTCAGAGACTAAACTCACATGACTTGGTGCCTACCTGAGTCATAGCCACGTGAGACTGCAGCCTGTTGCTGGCCAGAGGAGGTGCATGTGTGCCTCTTGGAGTCCTGTGTAGAGGACTGAGGCATGGTCCCCAAGCCACAGTGCTTTTTCCATGAAGAAAGGTCTCATCTTACACTAAACTAGCATTCTGATTGTTTCAGGCTGAAAGAGGAAGTGTGTGTGTGCGTAGGATGTGCACCTGTTTGTTCCTATGTGGTTTGGCAGAATGTGAAGATTTCCTGGGAGGGGCTCCTCTAACACCAAGACGGAAAAATAGCCTTTATTAAGCAGAGACTGTTAATGGGGCTGGGACCTGAATGAGTGATCTTGTTGGGGTGACCCTCATCTTCCAAATGGCTTCACAGCCTCCACAGATCACCAAATGATATTCCTAGAATTCACAAGCCAGAAAATTTCCTACGTTTCCGTACAAAACTATCATTCTTTGCCTCAGACAGTAGGACAGCTGTGGCCCTTGTTCTTTATTTTCATTTGGTTATGGAGGGAACTCTGGGTGTGTGGTGTAAGCTAACCTCCATTATCAGCCCCTGTTTTCTTGAGCCAGACTATATAGCCCAGGCTGGTCTTGAACTCATAATCTTCCTGAGGGTTGGGATTAAGGTAAGCACCATGTCCAATGTTTTTTGTTCATTTCTCTGGGCCACATCTTGTGGAAATCTCTGGGGCTATGCAAAATTAGTAAGATATATGAGCTCTGCTCTTGCTCAGAAGCCTTGTAGCGACTGACTTACTTGGCTGAGGACCCACAAAGGAGCTAAGTGAGATACTGGGACCTCTTCCGATTACAGTAAGGAACAGCTGCAGATTCCAGATCCTCCAGAAACACACAAGGGTTGGGTGAGCTGAATGCTATAGTGTTTACCTAGCACACATAAGAGCCCGAGTTCCGTCTGCAGCACACGGTGTGAGTGAATAAGCAAGAAGCCCAGGATCTAACTGGCAAAGCTCACCAGAGTCCCCACAGCCGACACTGGGCGAGATCAGTAGATTCATGGCAAACGCTTGTGATTTCACACCAGCGACCCTAAGACTGAAAATACATAAGAAAGGAACTAGGGAACCTTCCACCAAAGACTGTGGCCATTTACAGTTCCTTTCAGGGCAGTGTGCTGGTGACCACACAGAACTTGATCTAGGCTGGAAAGTCTGTGAAAGAATCTCAAGAGGAGGCAGGTCCAAGCCCTAGGTGTGATGGCTGCTTCACGACAGTCTCAGGAGAGAACGAAGAGACCTGAAAACCGAGGCTTTGTAGCACACATGTTCATGGAGCTTATTTCCACAAGTGCTCACATGGTTTCAGGTCTGCATGTATGCTGGGCCTGAACGCATGTTCACCCACAGGCTTCCCTCAGTCATGTGACCTCATATCCAAGCACTTGCCCTTATAATCTGTGGGAAGGCCTGGACTCCTTTTATTGAGCTGAGAAGACATAAAAATTATATGAAATTCTAAGGAACTCAGTTTGGCCTTTGGCCAATTTTTTTTGACAGAAACTGGCCTATAAATGACCAAGGTCCAGTTATTTTAGCACTTTCCCAGTCAGAGAGTGTGGGTATCACTCAGAAGACACCCCAGCCAGGGACCCTGTTGTCACATGTTCCTTGGGAGAAGCTGAAGAAAGAGTTTTGATCAGGCCATAGCTCCCACCCCCACACACCAACAGCTAGTTACAGAGCACATGTAAGCCCACAGGACACTACCCAGGGGAACAATGGCCCTTGTGACCATTATGCGGCTTACCAGTAAAGGCCAAGAGTGGGCGCAGCAAAGTGGGAAAGGTGCCAGAACCCGGCTGAAAGGCTGAGTGCCAAGAGTGCTGGCATATACCTGACTCCGGCTTTATTTTACCCCTTTCTTATGGCTTAGATTTCCTAATGTGCTTGGGTGTCTTAGTTTATGCTATCCATTATCATCACTAGAAGTAGCATTGCAGTGGTGAGACAATGAGCTATATTGTTCATCTGTTTCTCTCCTTCTCTCTCTCTTTCTCCCTCATCCATCAATCCATCAATCTCTCTCTCCCTCATCCATCAATCCATTCACCCATCCATCTAAAAATCCAGTTAGGGAGGTAGCTCAGAAGATTACCTAACATGACAGGCTGGGGCAGTACAATCAAGAGTTTGAGGTCAACAAACTCTTGATATTGGTACGTTACACATATATGTATAAATTATATATACACATTAATATATAGTTAAGCCAGGCAATGTTGGTGCATGCCTTTAATCCCAGCTCTTGGGAGGCAGAGGCAGGTAGACATCTGAGTACAAGGCCAGCCTGGTCTTCAGAGTGAGTTCCAGGATAGCCAGGGCTTCACAGAGAAACCCTGTCTTGAAAAACCAATAAATAGATGGGTAGATAAACATTTAATATATAGAAATTCTATCAGTTTTGTTCTTCTAGAAACCCCTAACTAATACAGCCCCCACTTCCTCTCAAAAGTCTTGCCCCCTGTTTGGTGGTGGTGGTGGTGGGGGTGTTCCCTAGAGTGCAAGCCTCCTCTGCTTTGTGCAGCTGTGAGGAGCAGGTGGAGACATGCCTACCTGGCCATGGGAAAAGGGGACAGATCCATACTTCCTTGGCCACGGAGGGCAACTGCCAGACTCAAGCAGTCTTCCTAGGGTTTTTGCAGAACAAAAGAACTTGCAAGTGAGAAAGCATTTGTGGAAGTGCATGCCTGTACTCCCAGCACTCAGAGGTGGGTGGGCTACAGTGCAGCCTGTTTCTCAAAACCCAGAAAATCTGAAGTGAGGAAATGGAAGCAGTAAGAACTGGGGTAGCTCCAGGGTCTCACAACTCCATTGAAAGACGAAACGGCCCCTGTCATCTGGAGTCTGTGTGGACCACAGCCCTGAGCCCTACTCTGCAGACTCCCAGAATCAACTGTTCAGGAGTTCTGGGCAAGGGCCAGGCTCTGTAGATCACACACTTAGCTGATCGGGAGAGCAGAAAACTGCAGTGGAACGTCAGCAACTGAGATGGAATGGAAGACTTGCTGGCGGTGACACTGTCAATACTAAAGCTGTTAAGACTCTCAGAGCCGCCCAGATCAGTCTACCGATTTAATATAACCTTTACCAAAATCTCAAGGGCATTTTTTTTTTCAGTAGAGAAGTCTATGCTAAGCTTTACTGAATCTCCAAGAAGTATAAGCAACCAAATTAATCTTGAGAAAGAAGTACAAAGGCGAAAGACTTAATTTCTTATTTAAAACTAACTACAAAGCTACAGTAATTAAAACATTGTGGTAAGCCAGTTTGGTACTATGAATATCTGTAATCCCAGTACTCAAGAGTTTGAAGAAGAGCATGAGTTTAAGGCCAGCCTGGGCCATACTAGATTGTCTCAAATCAATCAATCAAATCAATAAAAATTTAAAAAAAGTAAAAGAGGCTTCAGGGCTTGGGTGTAGCTCTGTGGTAGAATGCTTGTCCAACATAGCATGCACAGTGTTAAAAAACTAGGGCACAGGAAGAGGCTGGGATGCAGGTCAGTTGGCAGAGTGCTTGCCTGGCCTAGCTCTGGGTTCCAGCCCCACACCAGTTTAGCATGCTGGCACACTGCTATGATCCCAACATCCAGGAGATGAAGACTGGTAGGTCAGAAGTTCAAGATCATCCTTGGGAGTTCAAGGACAGCCTGGAAACAGAAGATCCTGTCTTGAAAGCCTTTCACTAAAGAGTCTGAACGTGGTTAGTTAGTTACTGAGGAAATGCCTATCAAAGCCATGTGGGAAAGAGTATTTCACCATCACTGAAATGGCTTATTTCTGGGGTGAAACACCGGGGATTGCACACAAGGCTTCACTGAGCTACATTGCCAGCCACTTATTTTGAGACAAGCTGTCATTAAGTTGTCCAGCTGGCCTTGAACTTACAATCTTCCTGCCTCCAGCTCCCTGTACCACCAGGCCTGATTTTTTTTCTATTTTAAAGTAAGACAATAAAGTTGGTAAAAATATGAAAAAAAAACCCTGAAACCCTTGTATCCTGCTGAGGTGAGAACTGCTGGAAAGTTTTATGGTCCTACAGAGGCTATCCAAAGAATCACCATGTGTCAGAGCTGTGTAGCCAGACCTGAGAGCAGGCCTCAGACACTTGTCTACTCTTGTTCCTGGCAGCGTGACTCACAGTAGCCCACACGTGGAAGCAACCCCAAGGTTCTCCATGCTGAAGATCTTGGGCAGCCAGGGCACTCTGCAGTGAGTGTGTGCTGCTGGGGTGAAGGAGGCACCAATGCATGCTGCAGCACAATGGGCCCCATGTGCAAAATCATCCAGGCACGGAACAGCACAGGACTGCAAGCTGATTGCCTCTGGGGCTGGAGGGAGAGGGAGAGGGAATTCAATGGGTACACAGTTACAGTGGGAATGGTTAGAAAGTTCTGGCAAAACTTACGCAATATTGTGAACGCCCGTTGTATCTGAGAAATGGCCAAGCCTGATGGTTTCATCCTAAAGTTATTTACAAACGTGCCGGAAGGTGGACTGAGAGGACGTTAATCATCTGCTAATTGCACAAGCATAGAGGCTGTTTACTCTGAATCCTGAGCTGGGTGTAGCTCAAACAGTGGGTGTTTGGCACATATTCCCAGCACGTCTGAAACACACAAGTTCCTGGATGTGAGAACTTCGATCTAGGTGCTAAACTGCTGGAACCCGAGGCCACACAACCTGAGTGTGCACACGGGCATACACACACAGGTCTGGGTTAGAACCCTCACTTTTAGAAACGATTGACCACTGACTTTGGGGTAGTTCAGGGAGAAGGAAGCTGAGTGAGACAGTTACCCTTCAGAATGAGCTTTATTAAGAGAGAGCCTGGGGGGGGGTGTGTGTGAAACGGGAGCATTTTGAGAACAATGGGAGATGGCTTCAAGTGGAAGAGGAAAAAGCCATCCCCTACAGCATGGGATAGGGGTTGGGGAGAGACATCTCTGACTTTTACAGCTTTTCAGGGGGTGGAGAGGAGTCAGTCTACCTTAGCTTCTGTGATTCCAGGCTCCACTGAACCAGGGCTGCAAGGCCCCAGCAGGGCTTTTGAATTACTCTGGCTGAGAGGGAGAAGGTGGGGAGAGAAAGAAAAAAACAAAACAAAACAAAACAAAACAAAAAAACAGGAAAGGAGGGGAAGAAAGGGAGGGAGAGAAGACTGAGCTTGGGGTGCACAACTGTGGTGCCAGCACACAGTAAGGAGGCTGAGAGTCAGCGAGGCCAGCTTGGGTTGCCCAGTGAGACCTGTCTCAAAAGCCCCAGGACGACACAGAACTTTGTTTGGCTTAAAAACAAAAACAACAACAAAAAGCAAAAAACCAGGTAGAGGCCACTTGCCCCCATGGTAGCCTCTAGGCACCACCTCTACCCCAACCTAGAATCATCTAAGCTGGCTTTATCATTACCGTCCTGGGGTGGCTCATTAGGCCTGATTACCTATATCTTGGATGGGTGCTCTGTGCTTCTTGGGCATGACTGTGGCCAGCAGGTGCCAGTGCTATGACTGCTGGGGCAGGATGAACTGTACAGAGGGCCTATACAGCTGTACAGAGCTGTACAGAGAACAAAGGGCCATTAGCTCACACAGGGTCTGGCTTTGAGAAGAAAGTAGAAGGCGGCGGTGCCCTGCCCTGGGCTCTGCAGAGGCTGGGAAGAATCTGCTGTAGGCTTTGAAGAGCCGCACCTGGGCATGAATATGATTACAGCCTCCGCAATCGCTAGCCAAACTAGTACATAGCCCTTGTGAAAACCTTTAGCCAAACTCTGTTGCTGCCCTGAGGTACACTGCCAGACTTCATAAGCCTTTTTTTGTTGTTGTTGTTGTTATATTTTCTGATGCTTGCGAAAGCCAGCAGGAGGGCAGCCTGCCCACAGACATGGCTCTTCCTATCCACTCCAGTTGCCATGCAGATCTACAGCTGTCTGCACCCTTTGCTCTGCAGGCAAGAGTAGCTAGCAACAGGCAATCCTGTGGCCTGTCTTTCATTCATACAAGGCTTTGTTTACAAAACTCAATAGGCCGTATCTGATTTTCTCAGGTGTCATAGGGTACCCCCATCTTCCTCTGCAGACTGGAGAAATGATAGATTCTGTGTGGTGGGTCTGAGACAGATGGGGTGGCAGGGAGAGAGACATTGCTGACAGTGTCAGGCTCCCTGCTGTGGAGGGCTGAAGGCCACAGTGTCAAAGCTTTTGTACTTTTGTTAGCTTTCCAGGTTTTCAGAAGCTTAGTAGGGTATACAAGATACAAGAAGAGCCAGAATCTAGGGTATGGTGTCTCTGCTCCTGGCTTCCCTGTATCATCATGCCCTAGCCTGGATATGAGCCCTAACTAAGTGTCCTTCATCATGCCCGATGCTGACTGCTAAAGTCCATCCCTGAGAACCTCTCCAGTCTCTCCAGGATGAAGGAGTCCTGTCTTGGTGCCCTGATCAGAAGGTTCCAGGTAGTGCCCCTCCCAGCCTTCTGGGGGAGCTGTGTGCGTAGTTGGGCTCCTTTGTTTCATTGCTAGTGCTAGTTTCTGCCACCTGTCCTCTTCATATCTGATCTGTCTCTTTCTTTGAGTTGCCAGGTTCCTTTGAGTCTTTCAGGACCAGACCACCTTGGCTGAACAGACTAGGAACAAACCTAAACTTAGTTCCTAGATGGCTCAAAGTGATACCCTTAGGATGGCCCGAGTCCCATGTAGCATCTTCTTGAGAAAACCCAGGCTGGCAGACAAATGTTCCATGTGCTGCAGCCAACACCTGAAGACAAGACTTTCGTCTCCCAGCCTTGGTGACTTGTGCAGGGCCTAGCCAGACTTTTCATCTCCCCCTGCCCCCTCCTCTTTACAGTGCTGGGCAGGGACAGAACCCAGGACTTTGTAAGTTCTGCCATTGAGCCACGCCACCTAGGAGCAGAAATGTCATAAGCCCCAAACAGGTTCCCATGAACCAACTCTTCTTCCTGCTTCCAGAGCATTTCCATTTCCCAACTCTGCTCAAGCCCGAGTTCTACCTTACTACATTTTCCTCTGTGCAGGTTTCATATAGACCAGGCTGGCTTCAAACAAGCTACTTTAAAACTCATCCTCTTGCCTCTGGGATTCCAGGCATGTCACCATGCACTGCCCTGCCTAGCCTTATGCAGCATCCAGCGGAGCTGCGCCTATAGAGCCAGGACTCACACTGGCTAGTCCCATTACTGGCCTGCTCACTAGACCTGAGAGACCTCCGGGTCCAAGGCTTCAAACACCCACCCATGATGAGGACAGACTGTTCCCCCTCACTCACTGGGAGCTCCTGGCCTTCCTTCCTCTCTGGCTAAAGGTTCCAAGTGGCAACTTAATTCTTGGTTTTGAGGTCGGAAGCTTGTCTTCCTCCCTACTTGTAAGTTCCTTCTGCTGTCACTGTTTGCTCCTATCCCTCCATGGGTGCTTCTCAGCAGGCTGGGACATGCCTATCTCAAGTCTACACTGTCACCACTAAGTCAACACAGAAACCAACACGATGTAACCACCATCCAGCCCCCTTTTCTACTGATGTTACTGTCAGGTACTACGTGAAGCTCCAGTGGCCTGGGGAAAGGTAAGATTTCACCCTTCCCCACAACTGTCTTCTAGATGGTGCCTCCCCTACCATTAACCTCACTCCAGTTTCCTTCATTTGTGGGGAGGATGCTAGAATGGAACCGAGAGCCCTGCACACATGAGCAGGCACAGACACTGAGCCATGTCCCAGCCTTTGCCTCACACTTCCACTGCTCCGGCCTTTCCCTGGGCACCCTAGCATCATCTCATAGGTTCCCTTTCAAGTCCGAGCTTGACTCCTATCCATGCCACCAGACAGGGCTGGCCCTCAGCACTCCAGCTGCTCTAAGACTTGAAACCCCTCACCCTCACAGGGGTTCTAAGGATTCAAGGATCCACCAGAGCAACCACCTGAAGCTGAATAAGACAAACAAGCTGGAGGGCTGGGATGCAATTCACATGTACCATGTACACAGCCTGTCTGGGACCCTGGACTCCATCCCCAGTGCCTAAACTACATGCATGCAAGGCAGATACTGTGTTTCCTTGATTGCTTTCTACACTTATTTATTTGTTGTTTTTTCAAGACAGTGTTTCTGTGTAGCTTTGGCTGTCCTGGACCACCTCACAGCAATTTGTCTGCCCCTGCCTCCCAAGTGCTGGGGCTAAAGGCTTGTGCCATCATGACCGGACTTTTTTTGGTTTTGTTTTGTTTTAAAGCAGGGTCTCTTACTGAACGTAGAGTTTCTAAACAACTGGACTGTCTGTCCAGTGCACTCTGGGGATAAGCCTATCATTACCCCATCACTGGAAATGCAGGTGTATACCATGTTTTGTATACACCATTTGCCCATGTTTTGTTTGTTTGTTTGATTGTTTGTTTGTTTCTTTGGCTGGTTTGGTTATTTGAGACAGGGTTTCTCTATGTGGCTGTCCTGGAACCCTCTATATAGACTAGGCTGGCTTTGAACTCACAGAGATCTTCCACCTGCTTCTGCTTCCTGAGTGTGCCACCATGTCTGGCCATTCTGCCCATGTTCTACATGGGTTCTGACACGCTGCACTCAGGTCCTCACAAAGGCACGATAAGCACAATGCCCGTCAGGCCATCTTCCCTGGCTTTCTTCCCTTTTGGAGACAGGGCCTCAAGTAGTCTAGGCTGTTCTTAAACTTCCTAGTAGCTAATGATGACCTTCTGATCCTCCTGCCACCACCTCCTCAGTGTTGGAGTTTCAGATGTGCGATACCTCCCTTTTCTCTCTCTACACTGGGTCAGATCCGTACTGTCTGCTAGGTAATAGAAACCTGATATCTTTGAGTTAGATATTTTTACATATACAGAATGACTAAAAAGTTTGTACCTAATTAATAAGTTAATAAACATATTCTGTCCACATTAAAAAAAATGTACCAAGGCTGGGCATATTGATGCACACCTTTAATCCCAGCACTTAGGAGGCAGAGGCAGGCAGATCTCTTTGAGTTCAAGATCATCCTGGTCTCCATAACAAGTTCCAGGACAGCCAGGGCTACATAAAGAGACCCTGCCTCAACAAACAAACAAACAACAAAGGTACCAGGAGCTGGGGAGATGGCTCAGTCAGTAAAATGCTTTCTGTGTAGGCATGAGGACCTGAGGTTAATTCCCAGAATCCATGTAAAAACTAGGCATGGTGGAGTAGCTTGCAGTCTGGGGAGGATCCTAGACTCACTGGGCAGTCAGTCTGACCTATTTGGTGAGCTTCAAGGAAGTGAGACCTTATTTCAAACATCAAGGTATCTGGTTCTTAAGGAATGACACCCAAGGCTATCCTCTGGCCACATGAACACACATATATGTACACATACATAGATCACCATACATATAACTTTAGAGATTATGAGATGATGAACTCAAGTACTGTATAATCTGCTACATATCCTGGTATGTGATAAACTTGTAATAGTTTACTTCCTAGTTTGTTTTTGTAAGATCCATGTTAATAATGTCTAAATAATATGACTTGAGGACACAGTTTGGAAGACAGGCCAATGCAAGGCTTTCTTAGAGGCTGTGATAAAAGGACAAAGGAACCTAGTTTTGTGTTCTTCTCCTGCCTCTACCTCCTTCAGCAAATCCTACCGATGTGCACCACCACATCCAGCTTGTATTCTTTTCCAGGGACAGGGTGGCAAGGCCTAAACTTGGGCTGGGGCCAGGGACTCAAAGGAGTTAAGGTTTTATTTTCTGGGACCTTGACCTTTAAACCAGCTTTCCCCACCCGACCCCACTGAAGAGACTGGTGTAATCAAGGCTGCTGGTGGTCAGGTCTCTGATATCGTTGAGAATCCTGTGTTCCCTTGATTAGCAACTGTTTGATCAGGGGCCTGCTGACTTTGTCCCATTGTATGATTGCTAGCTTTCCACTGAAAACAGTACACAAGATGCTGTACTTCTTAATACATAGCTTATACATCTCTCCTAAGCCATCTGTTCTGTCTTCTTTATCTCTGATCCCCTGGTCCTTCCTGGACCCTGTTTGAAGAACAACCTGCTGATTTAGATAAAAAGTCAACACCCGACAATAAGACGATAGGAACAAAGCCTAGAGAATAGCTCAGTGGCGGTGGTGCATGCCTTTAATCCCAGCATTAAAGGAGGAGGGGTAGGTGAGTTCAAGGCTTGTTGGATCTTCATAGTGACCAAAACCTCTGAAAATAAAAAATAAAAATGTCTCCAAAAAAAAAAAAAACAACAAAAAAACCCAAAATCAAAAATTTAAAATGAATAAAAGATTAAGGCTATGAGACTGAGTAAAAAGAAAGGATGGCTTAAGCTTTGCCTGCTGTTGTTCAGCACACTGCTTCTCTCTAGGGTTCTATTTTTTAATTGTGGGTTATAAAAAGAAACTGGCTTCTTTTTAGCTATCCATGACTCATAACTATTCGTTAAATTATACTTTGTTAAACTAAATTGAAATACTTATCTTTTTGCACTGTCTAATCCCTCCAAATATCGAACTTACCAAATACATCCTTTCATGGTAACACTTATTTGCAGAGCTGCGATTAGACTCTGTTCCCCCCACCCCCACCCCAGCAGCACAAAATTGGAAACTTCAGATAGTATCTGTTAACTGGAGTGTCCACATTGGAGAGCAATTCCTCGGAATCAGGTAGCCCCAGAGAGCTTCCAGGAACTAAGTTTGAGTTTATTGAGCCAATGTTTACAAAGACCTCTTGCAAAACCTTGCTGGCTAGGTATGGTAGCATCTGTTATCCTACCATTCTGGAGGCAGAGGCAGGAGGATTGCTGCAAGTTCACAAGCCTGGTCTACACAGCAAGCACTAAATTAGCAAGGTACGTGGAGAGACCCTGTCTCAGAACAAAACCAAACAAAACAACTACTCCAAGTTGTGCCTTGAAACAAACAAACCAAACTACAGGGTATGGTGGTACATTAGGAGACAGGTGGATCCTGAGTTTTAGGCCATCTTGAACTACAGAGTGAGTTCTAGGACAGCCAGGGTTATACAGAAAAATCCTGTCTTTAAAAGCCAACAACAACAAATAAATAAACGAAAAGAAAAGCATCTGATCTTATTAGAATTGGCCTGTTTATTCACACCAGTGAAGTTTTATAACTGTTGGCTTCAGAGGGCCATAATTCTAAAAGGCCTCTGAAGGATCAGAAGCATCCAAGAATCTGCTGTCAGACCGCCACACGGTGTATATAAATGTGGGTGTACATTGCTCTTATTGAGGTTATCAAAGTACCCTGAGGTTCCTGGGCCTGCCTTCAACTCACAAAGATCTGACTGCTTCTGCTTTCCGAATGCTGAAATTAAAAGTCTGCCCAACTGCAATTCTTTTTAATTTTTATTTATTTATTTAGATTTGTTTTGGCTTTGACACAGGGTTTCTCTATGTAGCCCTGGCTGTTCTGGAAGTCTCTCTATAGACCAGGCTGGCCTTAGGAGATCCACCTGCCTCTGCCTCCTGAGTGCTAGGACCATAGGCGTGTGCCAACACCACCAGAATTAGAATTCTTTTTTAAACAAGAATAATCTTGGGCTGCAGTATAGCTAGCTCAGTGGTATAGAGAGGGTTAGCATACACCAAAGCCCAGGGTGCAATCCCTGCACTGCAAAAAGTCAAAATGCTACTCTATCGTTGATCAAAATGGGAGGTGATTTTACGTATTTATGTGTCTGTGTGAATGTCATTGTTGGATCTCCTGCTGCTGGAGTTACAGGTGGTAATACGTCATCTGATGTGGGTTCCAGAAAACAAACCCAGGTCCTCTAGAAGAGCAGTATTTGCTCTTAACCTCTGATCCATCTCTCTAGTACCTAATTTACTTACTTTCTTTTCTTTTCTTTCTTTCTTTTTTTGGAAACAGGGTTGGCTGAAAGTCAACAGAGAAGCACAGCACACCTTGGCAGCTTATCAGAGTCTTAATTTCCTTTTCTTCGACTCCTATTACGACAGGGTCTCATGGACCCCAGGTTAGGCTTGCCACACAGCCAAGACTGGCCTTGAATTCCTGATCCTTCTGCCTCTACCTCCCAGATGCTGTAAGTTCAAACATGGCAACTGCGCTCCTCATACCCAGATTTCAGATTCTGATCTTGTTCACTGGCTTTGAGGATTTTGGCTAGGGAGGGAATAGAGTTTTATGTAGCCCAGATTAGCCTCAAACTTGCTATGGAGATGAAGGTGACATTGAATTTCTGACCCTCCTGTTTTACTTTTGGGGTGCTGGAAATATAGTCATATCCCAATATGCCTAGTTTTATGAAGTGCTAGGGATTGAACCCAGGGCCTTGTGTGTGCCAGGCGAGCAGTATACTGACTGAGCTACACTCCCCACACTTTGTTCTTCACTTCTAAAGTAAAAAAATCTTAAGCCCTTTATTTTGGGGTCTAATTCATGTTGGCTGAACGTCAAGAAACTTTAATACATCTGATAAAGCCAAACTTGCCTACAGAAATAGTAGTGTTTTCCTGAAGGTATGGCAAAAGATGTTAAAACAACTGGGGTTGGAAGGTCACTCAGTCCCAATCCCTAAACCCACTTAAGGCCAAACATGGTAATAGTCTATAATCCCAGTGCTGAGAGATGAGCAGCAGAGAAAGAAGACTCCCCAGAGGCTTGTGGCCCAGCTGCTACAGCCTAAGTAGCAGTAAACAAGACAAAAGACCCTGCCTCACACAAAATGGAAAGCGAGAAGGGCACCACATTTTCTCTGACCTCTCCATGATCATCATGGTAGGTATTTGCCCATACTCACACACACTAACACGCACAGAGCCAGACATGGTAGCTCACAGATATCATGCCAACACAGGAGAGGCTGATACAGCACACCTTAGCTGAGTTTCACTGTGTTAGCACTCTCTCATCCCCTAATAAAAATTTTACATCACAATCCTGGCATGGTGGCACTTAGGAGGCAAAGGCAGGTGGATCTCTGAGTTCTGAGTTCGAGGCCAGTCTGGTCTACAAAGAGAGTTCAAGAACAAGGACAGCCAAGGCTACACAGAGAAATCCTGCCTCAAAAAGCAGAAACACAAAACAAAACAAAAAATTACATCACAAGACCAATTTACAGCTTCATTTGCAAAAAGAAAATTGTGCCCTCTCCCCCCCCCCAAAGACAGGGTCCCATTCTAGAACCCAGGCTGGCCTAAAAATCACTATGTAGCATAGACTGACATCAAATCCATGATGGCTCTTCTGCTTTCGCCTCCTGAGTGTCGGGACCACAGGTGTTGTGCCGACACTCTGCTTAATCATTAAATGTGCTCAGGAATACATCCACACCCTACGTCTGGCCTCAGTATCTGGCTACAACTCTCCAAACTGTTCTCAGATCTTCTCCTTCCTAATTTCTGATCACTTGGAACAAAAGCCTGATAGTGTGGGTCCTCGGTGGGACCCATGCTTGAAGCGGCTGTCTTGTCCCACCAGGATCTGGAAAAGCCCCAAAGGATGAAGCCTGAGAACAACCTGAAAGAAATTCAGATTTCAACACACCAAATACCCTGGAGACAACTTTCTGCCTGGAGCAGAGGTTACATGGGCCAGGAAGGACGTCCTCTACTGGGTTCCAGGAAATGATCATGCCAGAAACCCTTCACCTCCTGCACTCAGAAGACAACCTGGGGAGCCCTTCAGACTGCTCCTCAACTGCATCCAAGGCACTTGGCACCTAGAAATGTGCTCAACACACGCCCACACTCAAACAGCGATTTACAGCTGACACCAACCTTTTTGTTCTCAAGGATGGTCCTCACAAAACCCTTGCTCCTGCCAGTTAGCAAATACCTTTGTCTTAGTACAACTAGCAAATCTAGTCCTTGTGAGGTGAAAGGTCATGGAAGAAAAAAATGGACTTCTGTTCAGCAGCAAGGATGTCTCCCTCCTGGGAAAAGGGTCCTGTCCTTGAACAAAAAAGGCCAAGCTCCCTTTAAACACTTAATCGTTAACCTCATCTAGAGCTCAAGGCTGCATCTCTAGGTCAACTTTAGACCCCTAGAGTGTCTGCTTGAGAAAATTCAAGATGGTTGAACTCATTTTCTGCTAGGCCCAGCTTCTGTGGGAGGATGGGAAATAGGTTCCATAAGCCCAGCAGCCAAAACCTGAGGGTCCTGCATAGACCACCCTTCCCTTCCCGGATTTTTTAAATTGCTCCCTGCACTGACTTCCGCACTCCTTTGTTCCCCTTCAAACCAAACCTGCTTGTCAACTCTACTGTGGGGATGACTCAGCCTGTCCCCTACTTGTCAGCAATTCCTAGGTAAAATCTGCTCCTCCATTAATTATAGTAGTGCTGTTTCTCTGGGACAAGCTTGTCCCCTACACCCCGCCCCAACAAGCCCCTAAAATAGGTTGCATGTGCTTGTAACAGCTGCCACTGTACTGCTAAGGCTTCAGGGACCAACAAGAACCCCAAAGTCCCAGGCTGGAAGACTTCCTCCTTTTCTCACATTGCCCCATTAGGCTCAAGCATACACCCAAACCCTGCTCCTGAGTTCCAAACACTGCTTCTCCGCGGGGTAACACATTCTCTTGCAAGGAGAGACCTTTACTAAGCACTCTCAAAGAACACCTGTTGAGGAGATTGCGCAACCACTTCCATCTCCACTGACCAATCCCTGGCCCTGCAACTCTGACCTTAGGGTTCAGACCCCAATCCAAGCACTAAGACCCTCTCATGATGGGCCAGGCCCTGGATGTGCCACATTCTGTCCTGGTTAAGCCCAGGGTCAGGCCCACCGAAAGATGTATCTCACACCCCAGCACTGGTCGTCAAGCTCCTCTGAGAAGTGTGGAGACCTGCCCCACTTCAGCGAACCCCAGCCAAGATCAGATCCCTTCACAGGTGTCCACATTCCCCAGCCCGCGCTCCCCTAGGACAGGCCCAGATTCGGGGAACCTTACCGGGGGACATGGGGGGGGGGCGGGAGGGGGTAGGGGGAGGCAATACCCTTCAGCTGGGTCCCGGTGGCGCGGGTGCAGACTCGGATGCTGGGTCTGAGCTTCCTGCAGCGCAGAACGCTTGTAGGAGCACTCGCCTCGTGAAGGTCGCGCATAAGTCTGGCCCCGAAGCCCGAGACGAGAACGGCTCAGGCAGCGCTTAGGGCAGCCCGGAGCGCCTGAGGTCCCCGGACCATGGCGGCGATGGTTGTGGCGCTGCGCGGACCCGGCGCGCGCTTCCGGTCACGGATAGAGTGTTTGACACGCGGGACACGGGGCGCGGCGAACGCAGCGGGAGGTAGGGCGGGGTCGCGGGCGGTGCACGCGGAGACGCTGTCTGTGTGAGCGTCCACACGGGGTCGCGGTGGCGGGGCTCTGCTGAAGTGTCTCTGCGTGGCTGTGCAGGCGCATTCGGGGTAGCACAAGATCGGCGTCCTGGGTAGGAGGGGACCGTCTTTCGGGTTGCGCCTTCCTCACGCGGCTACAATGCTGGTGGTCTTGCAGCACGGTCTCCTGGAGTTTGTGTCCCCAGTAATCGTAGCTTTGACTGGGATGATGTCAAAGGCTCTGGTGGTCATCAGGTACCCCATTGGCACACAACTCCCTAGTTGCAGGTACTCTTTGTTGTTATTACAATCTTTTGTTTTTTGTTTTTGCCCCTGATCCCACCCCCCACGTAGCCCAAGCTGGCCTCAGACTGCGTAGTTAGTTGTCACCGATCTTTGCCTTTTGGAGTTACAGTCATGGTTTGTTGTTTTGGTTTTTTGAGTCATGGTCTGTCTGGAGTGCAGCCCTAGCTGACCATGAACTGCTTGCTCGTGTTGCCTAGCAAGTAATTTTTTTTTACAAGCGCGTGCAGGGAGTAAATGAGAAGACGCTAGAGAGCCTGTGGGACAAAGCCCCACTGTTTGTCAGGCTCTGTGTATATCCTTGGGATGGAGAAGGAACAACTTGTTTGCACCAGGGAGAGTTCGTGATGAAATCAGGAGGGTGAGCAGCTTCAAAGGCTCCGGGGGAAGCTGGGCGCCTCGGCATGGTTCACACTACCTGAAACAGGCCAGGTTCCTCCAGCTTCCCATGTGCAGCGGTATGATAGGTGTCGTGAGTGGTCTCCACTGTGCAGCTGCATGGTGAGCATCCTTAATCCTATCCTCTGGGTGTGGGTGACAGAACTCAGTTACGCCCACAGGATGTCAGCGTCGAGGGACAGGAGCAAGGACAGGCTAGGAGTCTTCACAGAGGCAGTGGCATGGGAGAGTCAATGGCTGGGGGAAGGCAGGCTGGCTGACTGCATGTATACGCGGCAGAGGTTTTGTGACTCAGTGGCAGAAGCTACTAGCCTGGGAGAGTCCTAGGAAGCAGTCACTACTGTGTGAGGTGGGAACCTAGGGCACAGATCTTAGGGATCCAAGGTTGCTCTTTCTGCAGATTTGCTATGTCTCAGGTCTCTGTCTCTTTGGAGTCTCCTTGCTGTGCTGTGGGGACATTTACAATGATTTTTGTGGAGGTCAAAACCAAAAATAGTCAATGTACCTGTGCCATTGGCACCATCACCCAGCATAGTGACAATAAAATATCTGTAAAGGAGGGGCAAAAGACATGGCGCACACAGCACTGACTGCTCTTCCAGAGGACCCAAGTTCAGTTCCCAGCACCCATATGGTGACTCCATTCCGAGGGGAGTAATGCCATCGCCTGGCCTCCGGCCCTGCATGCCCGTGATGCTTAGACATACATGCAGGCAAACACTCATGCACATAAAGTAAAAACAAAGGAAATCCGAAGGAAAAAGCCTGTAGACAGGCTCACTGAGCTCACAAGCCTAGGCCCTTCAAGCTGCTCAGAAGCACCCTGTGGCTTTGGGGTTTGTTTTCCTCTGGGCAGAAGGCACTGCTGCCTTCAGGGTCCCATCTCACACCCTAGGGAATTGAGAGCTTTGCTTGGGTAAAGATCCTGTGGGGCCTAGGGAGGTGCCGTTCACCTGGATGGCACAGGGGAACGTGGTGGCCCATGATAGGCCAGCCCTACCAGTTGCTTGATGGCCTGCAGGCAGGGGAGTCCACTCTTGAGCCCCTTCCAGTTCAGCCTGGCAGTCTGTCCTTTTGGAGCAGGAGTCGACCCATGTTTTCCAGCTGGGATAGGGGTGGGTGGGTGCATCACCCAAACGGAAGCTAGACTAACAAGACTGTTGTCATCTCTGAACAGCTAAAATGGGACCTCCCCACCCCCCCCCAAAGGTGACCCCTCTGGGTTTGGCCAGCCCATCTAAGGGTACACATTAGGGAACTTCCTTGCTTTATCAGAGCAGTGTGCCCTTGGTCCTTGTCATGTCTGTTAGATTACTGTTTTCTGCTCCCCCTGTTCCAGACAATACAAAGGAACCAAAAGTGGAAGAACACTTGGTCAGGAGGCAGAAATGAAGCAGGGACAGGTTCTGGAGATGAGACTGTGGGCAGGAGGAGTGGCCTAACCACAGTGAGCAAAGGCCAGGACGTGAGGGTTCCCTCCAGGAATCTCTCATCACCTAGGTGAGCTGTGTGATATCTGCTATCCAGGCTTTGTTCTGTAGAACAGCATCCCCACCTTCAGTAGGCTTCTCCCATCCTTTCCTGCAATGACCCCTGTAAATGGTCACTGAGGATTCCTCCAAGTGTTTATCAGAGGAGGCCCTGGGTGTGCACAGGGAAAAGCAGGTGGCCCACGATAACCAGGCCTACCAATTGCTTGATAGCAGTACAGGCAGAGGGCACAGTGTAGGGCCTCAGAAAGGGATGGCCCAATAGAAGCCCCACAGGTGTCAGCAATGGAAGGTACAAGTCCTACAGGTAAAGATATGGGATCTCCTTCCTCCGGCACCCAAAAGCAAGGCAGGAGACAAATTGGCTCTGCCTGTCAGGCGGGTCTTCCCCAGGGCTGAGTGGCAGCTAGCTTCCCACCACTGCTTATCTCCTTTCTTCTCTAGGATCACATCAAAGCTGTCAAATAATGTGGAACTGTCCAGGCCTTTTTAGGACTTGAACCTGGAGTGGATTCCACTGTGGGGCTGCAGACAATGGGCCACTTCTGAACTTCCTCTGTTCCTGTAGTGGGGTGCAGGCCAGTGACCTTGAGGCATATGGGAACCCCAGAGTTTTCTCTGCAGCCTCACCTTCGCCTCCTTATGGTGGATACAGAGAGGTGTGGCCATTTAAAAGTATGACTTTTACATTTGCTTTATGTGTTTAGAGTGTTCATGGGTGTGGGTACACACATGTTCCAGGTACACATGTGAACCACTCTGAGACTCTTTTCTGTGTGGGAGGGACTACATGTATGTTCTTGGTTGCTGTAATGAAGACTCACCTTTACCACTAAAAGGCGTGTAGACTGAATGAAAATGTTTTTGTTCTGTCTGGCTCAGGACGCTGAGTGAAGTCTTGGGTTCTGAGACTCCTTTTGGGAGTTAGGGAGTTTCTCTGCAAGGATGGTCACACACTCTGGCAGCCAGCTTCACCATGCTCTGGTTTCTGACTTGTGCAGACAGAGTGTGTGGTGACCCCTGACGGCCCCAGGATAAGGTTCCCATCCTGATAAACTTTGTACCACACAGAACTGACGGAGCGAGAGCAAGTCAGGGTGTGGGTCTGGCACCTTCTTACATCCTTTTCTTCTTTAGCAGGGCAGCAGAGCTTTGATCTTTTGGTGATTGGTGGGGGATCCGGTGGCCTAGCTTGTGCCAAGGAAGGTATGTAGCTTGTATTTTGTGTTGCTTCTGGTGTGTTGGGGCTTTGAAGCATTTGGGTCTTCTAGGAGAGTGTGGCACGGTGGGTATGGGTCATCGTGTCCAGGAGCAGAAAGCTCCAGGAACAGATGCCTCCTTTAATCAGGAATTTACATAGATCCTGAATCTGGTCTCTCCTGAAAGTGGCATAGTACCATCCCAATCTGTTTGTCCTAAATTTATTTTTATTGTTTTTAAACTATATGTGCATTTCTGTGTTAGAATATATGATTGTGAGTGCAGGTTCTTGTAGGGTTCAGAAGAGGGCACCAGATCCCCTAGAACTGGAGTTAGCCTAGCTATGAGCCATCTGGCATGAATGCCAGGAACTGAAATCAGGTCCTATAAGAGTAGGTCTTCTCTCGTAATCACTGAGCTAGTCCTCTAGCCCCATGTATTTGTTTCTGAGATGGACTCTTACTTTAATTGACAGACATTAAACCAGTACATATTTAAAGTGGATAACTTGAGGCTGGGCCTTGTCATGAATATCAGGAAGCTGAGGCAGTAGGATCACGTGAGTCTAGGAGCTTGAGACCAGCCTGGATAACATAGTGAGATCCTGTCTCAAAGTAAATAAATAAAGCAATAAAAATCAACCGAGAAGCCTGATGGGCGGGTATATCTGTGAACTCTGTACCACAGTGAGAACAATAAGTGTGTCCCTGATGCCACTCACCAGTCTGTGTGGGCTGCATGACTACAGCCTTGTATTGACTGAGGTTCTCTTTTTTGTTCTTGTTTGTTTTTTTGAGATAGGGTTTCTCCGTGTAGCCCTGGCTGTCCTGGAACTTGCTCTTTAGCCCAGGCTGGCCTCGAACTCAGAGATCCACCTGCCTCTGCCTTCTCAGTGCTAGGATTAAAGGCATGTGCCACCACTGCCAGGCTTTGACTGAGGTTCTGGATGCTGGCAGTCTAAGATCAAAGTGTCAGCAGGATTGGTTCCTGGCTTCTTTCCTTGGCTTATAGGTGGTGTCTCTCATGTTTTCATGAGGACTTCCGTGTATGTGTATCCTAATCTGTCCTTACATCAGTCAGTCGGCCAAGGGACCAATCTATAACCTCTTTTAACTTTATCTCCAAATATAGTCATAGTCCTTGGTGCTAAGGGTTAAGACTCTAGCATGGATTTGGTTGTGTGGGGGTGGAGGCACAGTTCAGGCTGTTACAATGTCCAGCTTCTACAGACCTTGGTAATTCTCTTCCTGCCTTTCTCTCCCTAAATCCTGGAACTCTCTCTGTAGACCAAGCTGGCTTCGAACTCACAGGGATCTTCTTGCCTCTGCCTCCTGAGTGCTGGGATTAAAGGCGTGCACCACCACCACCCAACCCTTCCTTCCTTCCTTCCTTCCTTCCTTCCTTCCTTCCTTCCTTCCTTCCTTCTTTCTTTCTTTCTTTTTTTCTTTTTCTCTCTCTTTCTTTTTAATGTGTGTGATTGTCTTGCCAGCATATGTGTTTGTGTATATGTGTGTGTGTGCGTGCGTGCATTGTGTGCCTGGTGCTTGTGTCCATATAGGCCAGAAGAGGGTGTTGGCTCCCCTGAATTGGAGTTACAGATTGTTGTGAGCTGCCGTGTGAGTGCTGGAACCAAACCAGGTCCTCTGCAAGAGCAACACGTGCTCTCAGCTGCCGAGACATCTTTTCCTTCTCTGTTCTTAGATGTTTATTGTTGTCAGCCCTGATGCTATGAACTCGAGAGTGTGTGCGTGTGTGCTGTGTGGCTTTATCTCCAAATATAGTCATATTCCTTGGTACTGAGGGTTGTGACTGACTTAGGAATTTTTAGCACTGAGAATACAGTTCAGCTGGGATTACTCTTCCCAGCTTCCTTTCCCCTTGTTTTGTTTTGTGTGAGACAGGTTTTAATGTGGTCCCGGATGGTCTGGAACTTACTGTATAGCTGAGTCTGACCTTGAACTCCTGATTCTTCTGCCTCAACTTCCCAAGTGCTTGGATCACAGATGTGAGCCTTCATGCCCAGCTTTGGATACATTCGTGAAATTCTCTTGGCAGTGTGGAGCCACTGAGTCATATGGTGTATTTCTTTCGGGGGTTTTCCCTCTCCCCTCACCAGTGGCCTCCTGGTGAGACTCTAACCCTGTCACATGGTGACAAGCCTCAACTTCGCCCCATAACTCCTTCAGTCCTACAGCTTGCAGTCCCAAACCAGCACTATACATTACCAAGTTTGGCTGCCAGCTTGAGATGCAGCCTTGAACTTTCTGGACCATAATTCTTTTCTGACTGGTGATTCATGGGAAATACTTCCTGGAAGAGACACCATGACCACAGCAGCTTTTATAAAGGAAAGCATTT
The DNA here is from genome assembly GCF_030254825.1 of Meriones unguiculatus. Lineage (NCBI taxonomy): Eukaryota > Metazoa > Chordata > Mammalia > Rodentia > Muridae > Meriones > Meriones unguiculatus. The sequence continues at coordinate 23,050,053 of NC_083364.1, forward strand.
AATTGGGTCTGGTTCTTACAGTTTCAGAGGTTTAGTTCATTTTCATCGTGGTGGGGAGCATGGCAGCGTGCAGGCAGATATGGTGATAGAGGAGCCGAGAGCTCTACATCTTGATCAACAGGCAGCAAGGACACTGGGTGTAGCTTGAGCATACATATATGAGACCTCAAAGCCCACCTCCACAGTAATGCAGTGTCTCAAGACTTCCCTCTTTATGACTGGGTAACGTCATTCCCACCTCTGACTGACACGTGTTGCTTGACTGTCATGACCACTGTGTAGGTAGCTAGTGAGGCTGACATCGAGTGCTCTGGGTTTAGGCTTGGCTCACCCTGAACACCCAAGCCTAAACCCAGAGCAGGGACTCTGGGAGGAGACTGGCATCCTAGCACCACATCAGTGTGGCGTGTGATGGTTGGAATCTGCAAAGAGGCTGGGAGGCTCCTGCCTTCAGGCAGCAAGCTGGCTGCATACTGGGAAGGGCTGGTGCAAAGCTGCTGCGCACGCAGCTGCATGGGCAAGGGGAGGGCCACCTAGCCTTTGTGCTCAGGTGTTGGCCTGGACCCCCCCGCCTCCTGGGCCTGATGGGCTCCTGGGAAGCTCCATGGCAGCTTCCTGCTGTGCTCACCTGCAGATGTCCTTATCATTTCAGCTGCTCAGCTGGGAAGGAAGGTGGCTGTGGCTGACTATGTGGAGCCCTCTCCTCGAGGTAGGCAGCCTGGACAGACTCATTGAGTCCTGAGGAAAGGGCTAGGGACTAGGGACGTGGGATGTGGCTCATGTTCAGTTTACACTAAAGTCATTCATTCCCTTCTGCACAGTCTCCCTAGAATGTCGTGCTCAGCCTACAAACATGTCTTTGTTGATGGCTCAGTGGTCAAGAGCACTGGCTGCTCTTCCAGAGGACTAAGGTTCAATTCCCAGCACATGCCTGGTGGCTCACAACTAGCTCTAACTCCAGTCCCAAGGGATCTGACACCCTCTTCTGGCCACTGTGAGCACTGCAGACAAATAATAAATAAAATGTTCCAAAAAATTTTAATGACTCAGTATAGACATAAGGAACAAATAGTTCAAGTCACAAAATAGAAGCTCCCTGAAGGCATTCTGAGCCTGCGGAGTGGAAGCCTCTTCCCTACATGGGAAGTCAAATCCGCTCCTACCAGGGCCAAGGTGGCAGAAGACCTCCCTGGCATGTGTGAAGACTTGGGCTCTATTCCCCGCAACACACATACACATGTCTGTAGAGGCACACACACATGAATACCCACACCTATATACAAATATACACACATGTACACACAGGTATGCAAACACACACATGTTTTTTTATTTATTTATTTTTTTTTCTGATATTCCAGGTACCAGGTGGGGCCTTGGTGGCACTTGTGTCAATGTGGGTTGTATACCCAAGAAGCTAATGCATCAGGCTGCACTGCTGGGGGGCATGATCAGAGATGCTCAGTACTATGGCTGGGAAGTGGCCCAGCCCATCCAACACAGCTGGTGAGGAACCCTTGCTGGGGTGTCGTTCAGTGGGGAGATTTGCTCTTTGCCACTCATCTCTAGTCCTGGCCCGGCAGCGGTGAGGGCTGCCCCACACACTTCTGGAAGTCACTGGAGGTGGAGCATGCTAAATTTCCTGGGTAGAGAGAGCCCAGGATTCTAGAGCTCAAACCCTGGTCTGACCACAGAGATGGGCAGCCCAGCCCTGGAGGACAAGGGTCAGGGTCCCTTTAAGCCATTTGCAACTGGGAATGGTGTTGCATGCCTGCAGCCCAGTCTCAGAAGGCTGAGACAGTTTGAGGCCAGCCTGGGCTACTTAGAAAAGCCCTGCCGCCTCCAAAAAGATAAAGGAAAGTAAAATAACCACATCTCTATTTCCTAAAATCCCTGGGGGTACACAGCCTTCTCTCACTGCCTGACAAAGTCGGCAGCCAGCTCTGCTGCTATGGATTTTGTGTTTTATTTGTTTGTTTGTTTTGTATGTATATGTCAACAGGAAGAAAATGGCAGAAGCCGTGCAAAACCACGTGAAGTCCTTGAACTGGGGTCACCGCGTCCAACTTCAGGACAGGTACTGGAACTCCCAGGACTTAGTGACCATATGTGATGTGGCCTTGGGAGGACCACCCTCCTGGCATCCTTGGACTCATTTTGTACCTGTGAAACTGTTCACTGCAGTGCAACTCCTGGCAGTGAAAAGAGATTGGTCAGTGGCATGGGGTGTGGGGGGATGCCCCAGAGGCCTGGAACTGACGAAATGACAGCTAAAGAGGGACGTGAGACAGGCAGGGGCCTCAGGCCTGAGGCTGTAAATGTGACTGGGCTGATGAGCACTGACAGGCTGGTCACCATTAGGTAGGACACTGTGCCCCTCCTAAGAGAAGACACATATACGGTAGACACTTCAGTTCCCCGTGGAACTTCCCTCGGGGAGGCCTGGGTCCCTCCCCCGCCAGTCACAGTTTGGGGCTCTCGGGATGTGCCAAGCATGGCTCTGTCCCCGTCTTGACATCCATGGTTGCCATGTCTCAGGGAAGCCAGGGTGACAGGCATGGTGCTCTTGCTTTCTAGTGTAGGTTCCCACTTAACTTGTCCCAGGGCAGCTGGCCCTGGGCTGAGGCTGTGTTTCTTTTTTCTCTTTCATTAAAAAGGCTTTACATGTGTTTATTTATTTCATGTGTGCGTGCTGCCCAGCCCCAAGCCCACCTCCTAGCAGTCTGCGTGGCCCTACTTCTCTAACTAGCTCTGGAGGCTGAGGCTTCAGAGGAAATGTTTAAAGAACCTTAAACAGAGACGGCTGTGGCTGAACACACCTGTAATCCTGGTTTATGGGCTCTGAGGGTGGAGGTAGGGAGATCAAGAGTTCAGGGTGTCCTTGGCTACATAGTGAGTGCACTGGTTAGTTTTGTGCCAACTTGACACAAGCTAGAGACACAGGCTGAGAGAAGGGAACCTCACCTGAGAAAATGCCTCCCTAAGATTGGGATGTAAGCAAGACACCAAGGCATTTTCTTAATTAGTGATTGTTGGGGAGGGCCCAGCCCATTGTGGGGAGTATCATTTCTGGGCTGGTGGCCCAGGGTCCTGTAAGAAAGCAACAACATACCTTTAATCCAAGGACTCTGGAGACAGAGGCAGGCTTGTCTGTGAGTTCAAGGTCAGCCTGGTCTACATAGTGAGTTGTAAGACAGCAAGGACTATACAGAGAAACCCTGACTCCAAAAACAAAAACAAAGGGCTGGAGAGACAGCTCAGCAGTGAAGAGCACTGTTTGCTCTTATAAAAGTCCTGAGTTCAATTCACAGCAACCACATGGTGGCTCCCAATCGTCTATAATGGGATCTGATGCTCTCTTCTGTCACACAGGCATACATGCAGAGGCTCATATGTACAAATAAATAAATAAATAAATAAATATTTAAAACAAACAAACCAAAAAAAAAAAAAAAAGAGTAATCTGAGCAAGAGCAAACCATAGGAGCGAGCCAGTAATCAGCACCTGTCTGTGGTCAGTGCTGCAGGTTCTTGCCTCCAGGTTTTTGCTCTGGCTTCCTTCACTGATGAATGGTGACGTGAAAGCAGAAGAAAAAGAAATCTTTCCCTCTCAGAGTTGGTTTTGGTCATGGTATTTCCACAGCATTAGAAACCCTAATTTAGATAATGGGTTTGATGCTAGCCTAGAATACATGAGACTCCGTCTCAAAAAGTAAAATAGAAAAGAAAATCTTATCTTATGTTGCAGGAAGGTCAAGTACTTCAACGTCAAAGCCAGCTTTGTCGATGAGCACACAGTTCATGGTGTCGACAAAGGTGGGAAGGCGGTAAGTGTCCACCAGCCTGTCTCTCATGGCTCCTCTGGCATCTGATCCCAGTTTGTTTGACCTGGGTGTTGTTCTGGTGCTAACAGCTCCCCTTGAGGTCACACTTCTGCAAAGTGATTCACTAGCTGGGTTCAGTGGCCACACCTGAGGTCCCTGCACTAGGGAGGCAGAGGCAGGATCTTGAGTCCCAGAACAGCCCTGAGCTATATAGTGGGACCATGTCTCCCCAACACACAGATGCATGCACATACATATGCATAAACACACGCACGCATGCATACACACATGCATACAACACACAGATTGAACAGAGCTGGGGTGTAACTCAGTGGCAGAAGGCTGGCCTTGGCTGAGCTAGATCGGTCTTCAGCTACACACGCCCCTTGTTAAGCAGCCCAGGAGCCACAGCTGACTGTCCTACAGTTTGAGGTGATGACAGAGGTGAGAGGCACACCCTCCCTGCAGTGTTTGTGGGGCTCTGAGGAGGCATAGTGTCTGCAAAGGCCCTGTACACTGTAAAGTGCTTGGAGCTGGAACACCGACAGCCCTTCTGCCTGGCCCTTCTGTCCAGTGGACATTGTGAGATTTGGGCCGAGCATCCACACTGTACAGCAGGGGACACAGGAACCCCGGTCACCGTAGGCTGTTGAGTCCTTTGGCAGCTGACCAGGCACTGTTTGACCTACGGTTCTGTTTATCCTCAGACTCTGATTTCAGCCGACCACATAGTCATCGCTACAGGAGGGCGGCCGAGGTACCCCACACAGGTGAGTGGCTTGCTGTATCCATTGCCTGGGTCCTCTACCCTCATTCCTCTGTGCTTTTTCTTTCCAGTTTCCAGGCCTCCCCGAGTCTACTCTGCTGACATGGGTCTTCAGGCTTCCCACATAGCAGTGCCTCAGGACACTCCACACTGCAGGCTCCTGCAGCCCATGACCCTTCACTCCAGTGTCCTCCCTCATCCCTTAGTGGTTAGCTGTGCCGTCCAGGCTGGTTCTAAGCACTTGAGTTCTGATGTCCCTCCACCTCAGCCTCCCAAGTTAGCTGTGACTGACATTTGTGGCATCACACCAAACCCTGTGTTCCTCCTTCCAGGCCTCCATTGGCAATGGCTTTTCTCTTTAACTTCAAAATGCCAGGGCCTCTAGGACTTCAGTCTTATTTTTCACCTCCTTCCTCCCACCCACCTCTTGAAATTTGAAGTAAAACTCACTAGCAGTTCCTGGGCACAATGGGTTTCAGTACACTCAGCGTGCCGCTTGCATTCCCTCCATCTCTAGATCCTTTTCAAAAATCCCGCTGATTCTTTTCTTTGCTGCAGCTCCCTGGTTTCCAGATTCCAGGTGCTTCATACAAATGCATGTGATACATGGTGCTTTTTGGTGGCTTATTTCACCAGCATAATGTGCTTAGTGTTTAATCATTACATGTATCACAGTCTCCTTTTTTCAGGCTGACTAATACTCCATGTTATGCAAATACTGCCTTTTGCTTATCCACCTGTCCATTAGTGAACATCTCTGTTGCTTCCTCTGTGTGGCTATTAGGAATCATCATGTGCTGTGAGCATTCATGTGAGAGGTTTCTTTTTTTTTGTGGAGTTTGTTTCAACTTCTCTTGGCTATTAAGAGTGGAAGTTAGATCATAAGTTCACTGGCTTGTTTTCCAAAGAGGCTACACCATATTTGCTCCCTGCAGCTGTACCTGGAAGCCAGTTTCTGATTTCCTCACATGGCTCAGGTTTTTGTTTGTTTGTTTTTTGTGAAAACAGAATATTTCAAGTAACTTATAGTGACTCCCAATGGGGATTTCGTCATTGCTGCAGTGACTTCTCTGAGCTGCTTTCGTGAAGCATTTCTTTTTTTGTCATGTGTGGCCACTGGAACCTTCTTAACGAGCTTAGTGTCAGCTAAGGACTGTAGAGATTTCCTTTAAAGCCAGGAACCATGAAATCTGTGCATGCCTGTGAGAGCCTTCAGTCCACACTGCACTCTGCATCAAGAGGTTGGAGCTGCCACTCCTGCCTTCCTGGGCAGGGCTGCATGCTTGGGCAAGAGCCCAGGGCTTCCAGCCGCAGTGTGCACAGTCACCTCCCATCCCCGGAGAGCCACAACCCCAGGACATGGACATAAGACAAGGAAGCACTCTCCTCATGGGACTGAGTTGTTGTGCAGAATGGGGGTTGCTTTTTCAGACAGGGACATGCCAATGGCAGTCTTGTCCCATGAGTCCTCTCTTCCCACGTAGGTCAAAGGAGCCCTGGAGTATGGAATCACAAGCGACGACATCTTCTGGCTGAAGGAGTCCCCTGGGAAAACGTAAGGCCTGGGGTTTGTTGTGCTGGTGTATCTGCTTTCTGCTCCTGCTGGAGCCACAAGCTCATTCTTTAAAAGAGGGAAAGGCAGCCCTTTGTAGACCCCTATGCAGGGTACTGGGTACCCCGTGTTCCTGTCACAGAGAGTCAACTGTTCATGATCCAGGGCCGTGGCCTTCAGCAGTGTCCCCTGGGCCCCTGGTATAGCAGATCACCACTGGGTCCCACTTGATCATCTCCTCTCCTCTCTGCTTTGTGCACACCTGCTATGGCCAGGTGTGGAGGTAAGAACAGCAGCGTGTGCAAGGCACAAGTGCTAAATGCACCAGCCTGCCCACAGCTCCAGCCATGGGGGTGCAGGCTTTTTTCTTGCAAGAACTAGAGTGGCCACCAGAGGGCAGTAGAGGCTTGGTTGATAACTATTGCCTTGTACCTTCTCAAGCAAATACTAGTGGAAAACAGTACCCCAGTGTCCAGCAGGCACTCGAGTGTTTGTGCGCTCAAGTGTGCCCACATACACATGTGTATGCATATAAATATGTGTATATATGCAAGTGTATATGGTGTGCATGTTGAAGTGTGTATACAGGTGTGAGAACATAACATGCATGTATGCACTGAAATTATTTCAGTGAGTGCAAACCCTCAATTTCTATGTGTTGGAGCAAATGAAAGACACCACCCCTTATACCCATGGTACTTAATACTGATCCTAGGGCCTCACTAAGCCGGACAAGCACTCTATATCTTGGAAGCTATATTCCCAGTTTCATGTTCATTTTTTTGTTGTTGTTAAGAGAGGGTCTCTGTGTAGTCCTGGCTGTCCTGGAGCTCAGTATGTAAGCCACTGGGCTTTTATTGCTTTATTTGTGTGTGTCCAAGTCAGAGGACAACCTTTGAAAATTGTTTCTCTGCTTCTACCGTGCAGGTTCCGAGGCTAGAACTTGGGTCGTCAGGCTTGGCAGTGTGTGACTTTTCTTGTGGAGCTGTGTGGTTGAGCCTTCCTTCTTTTTCACGGCTGCCTCCTAAAGCCCCAGCAGCTCACGTTTAGTTTGTCTGCTCAGCTGTGGATGGGCAGTGTGAAGTGCGTGGCTGTGAAGGCAGTACAGGAAGGTCTCGCCAAGTTCTGCTTTCCACTCTCCTGGGCATGTACCTGACAGTGGAATTGTTGGACTGGAAGGGAACTTTGCTTCTCAGACTGCCTTCAGTAGCGCAATACTGTGTTCCCGCTGGTGGTTTTCCCAGTGGTGGTGTTCCCGCTGGTGGCACACAGGGTCCAGGGTTGCTTCACCCTCACATTTGTGGAACAGGGATCTTAGACAATGTATGTACACCTGTAAGATAGTACTTCCCAGAAGCACAACAGCTGAGGCCTTTGCTGACAGGCTGACTATACCCTGTCCCTCATGTTCTGCTGCCTGCTTCCCTCTCATCCCAAAACATGGGCATTGACAGCTTTTTTTTTTTTTTCCATAAGACGGAATGGAATGCCCATCCTCCCATCCCGTGTGTGACTGTAACTGTTGCCTGCAGCCCTCCTCACAGTGATGCTGAGTTTGCGTTGTTGCTCCTGTGGTCCCTCTCTCACACCAAGGCTGAATTTGTACTGACTCATGATGACTCCCAATGTGGTTTGCCTGTTGTAAAGAAATTTCTAAGTCATGTGTGCGAGTGTCTTGTCTGCTTTTGTGTATGTAGTCCACATACATGCCTGGTCTCATGGAGGTTAGAAGAAGGCAGTCGATCCCCTGGAACTGGAGTTATGGGTGTCTGTAAGCCCCCCTGTGGGTGCTGGGAATCCAACCTGAGCCCTCTGCGAGAGCAACAAGTGCTGCAAGCCACTGACCCATCTCTCCAGTCCTGCCTTATGTCTTCTGATTTTTAAAAATAGTAATGCATTTAGTTAGGGGTTTGTTCTTTGACAGCCTCTCTGTGGAGTCCAGCTGGTTTGGAATTCACTATACAGTTCTGGGGGACCTCAAACTTGTAATTCTCCTGCCTCAGCTTGTCAAGTGTATAGTGCCACTACCCCTATCTGTCAAATTCTTACTGTTTCTGTTTTCTTTCTTTCTTTTTTTTTTTTTTAGAGCTGAGGACCAAACCCAGGGCCTTGCGCTTGCTAAGCAAGCACTCTACCACTGAGCTAAATCCCCAACCCTTCAATTTTTTCTTTTTTGTTGTTGTTGTTTGTTTGTGTGTTTTTTAAATATCTTTTGCAGTTCTGGAGATCAAACCCAGACCCTTACACATCCTAGCAAAATGCTCTACCACTGAGCGGCATTCCCACCCAGAGTTTTAATTTTTATGTCAGCAACCATCATTGCCTTTTATGCCATAATAATTTCTAGGTATGGGGAGTTCTGGACTTGCCCTGGGGCTTTGCACCCGGAAACAGGCAGTCTCCTACTGAGCTCCAGCCCAGCCCCTGTCTGTCTGCTAGGTTGAGCACATGCTAGTCCCATGGGTCACCTTCTCATATATTTCCTGGCCTCCTCTGAAATTCAGAGTGTTTCTGTGTGGATCACACTTGTGGTCCTTGGCCTTGTTTCTGGCTGGGTCCCCCTCCCCTCATCTCTTCTTTATCTTCCAGCTGGTTCAAATATCAGGATGGCCCTGTGTTGCACAACATAAGGATTCTTTGTAACTTAGAGATGTACAAATGGTTTCTTTCCCCTTTAGATGTAACCTAAATCTCTCTTTGCTCTTAATGGCTTTTAGATTTATTACATGTTCAGAAGGGCCTGTCCCACCTCCAGCATGGTTTTTGGTTCCGTTTAGTTTTTAGTCACCTCTGGCTGGATGTTCTTTTATGTTTTGGGCCTGATGGGCCTTGGCTGTGGGATTGGACTGCTGCAGTGCCTGCTGGCTGCCTGTGGCCCTGCCGCCTGTCTGCAAACTGCTGGCCATTGTCGCTAAGCCTGCTTTACTCTGTTTCCTTCACGTTGGCACTTACTCTCCTGCCTTTCCGTAATGCTCTGTTCTGGACCCTACGTGAGCAACTGGAGCTGCAGTGGCCCTGGAAGACAACCCTGTCTCATCTCTTGTCTAGTCTGGGCCCCTTCCTGGGCACAAGCCATTGTTCTGGCTTGTTTCCAAAGGCCAGAACTTTCTGAATTCTGGTCAGGCCCATTTCAGGGGAGCTGTAGCACAGCCCAGCACCCTCCCTCCCACCCCAGCTTCCACCCCCAACCCCAGTAGCCTAGAGGTGAGACCTCTCCCCTGTGACTGTGTGCTGGGGCAGCTGGCTCAGCTGGGAAGATACGGCCGCCGATATTTTAGTCAGGAACAAAACTGCAGTGTTTATTTTCTTCAGAAAAAAAACATTTAGAGGTTTTTTTTTTTTAAGCTCCTTCGTGTAGATGGAATCTAGGTATGTTATTGTTTAAGAAAAAAAGTGTTTGTGGTGCATCAGTCACCCGTTTAGTTCTCAACATGATTTATGTGAGGAAATGGTTTTTTTTAAAAAAAAATTAAGCTGGAGATATATCCCTGTACGATGCTTCTGTGAAAATGCGGCTTTGTCCAGGCTGTTAATGCAAGTTGTAACAGTGCGGCAGGGGAGGCAGTGTTTACATGTTACATTCCTCTGTGCAGTCAAAATAAGCCTGGAGGGTCTACAGTAGCATTTCTGTATTTTATCAGCTTGGGCTGGGGCAGAGGGGGAGGCCCTGCTCACACTTGGAGGGGCTGTTTCTGCTAGATTTATTTGCCTTATAAATATCCCCTGTGTTTATTTTAACTCGCCTTTAAAATGGAGCTGAAATTAATATGGATCCCAGGGCTGTCCCTATGGCCCCAGGGTGCCTCCCAGAGCCGGGTGACACTTTAACATGGCTCATCCAGGAGGCCAGGTCAGCAGTCAAGGGTGCATGACACCTCTGGGCCTGGAGCCGCAATGGGCACTGGCTGCTGGCTGGCATTTGCGGAGAAAGGACCACATATATGACCCTAGCCCTAGTCTCTTGGTGGGATCGGCAGGATGTTCAGAGCGGCACAGGCAGCAGCCAGGGCTTATTTTCTCGTGCATGCGTGTGGGGAGTGGTGACTAACACCTGCTAGTCACCCGTGAAGTAAGTTGAGCTCAGCACGTGACTAGAGCTGTCTGGCCTTCCAGGGTTACTGCCCATTGCCTTTGCCCCTGGGCAACAAGTGAGGAGCCCCTTCTTTTCCTTGGGTGGCATCTGGGTCTCAGAGAGCCCTGGGCTGGCCAGATGGTGGAGATGGGGCACTCCTGTCTGTGGGAGACATGGTTAAGCAATACCCTTTACCCTGCAGCTGAGTGCTGGCCAAGAAGACCATACCTTTCAACGGATGGCGCACCTGGCTGGAACCCAGGGTGCTAGCACCTTAGAGAGAAGCTCTGAGCTCACGGAAGTGGCTTCAGACTCCTCATCCTGTCCTAGAGGGGCCGAGGCTGGGCAGTATGGGGCCCAGGATAGGACTGCAAGTTGGCACCTGCCCAGTCTTGCACACCCAGCCATGAGTGTATGCTGGGCCTGGTTGCCTTTTCGATTGCTCTTTGACTGCCAAAATCCAAAACAGTTTGGAGGAGGGAGCTAGAGAGGACAGAATGCAGGGCCTCTTTGGGAAGACTGGGTCATGAGATAAAGGGCACTGTGAGCACTGAGGAAGGTGACCAGTCCCCCGTGGATATAGCAAGGTCCCTGGCAATGGAAGGGTGAGAAACATGGGCTTGATCCTTAACCCTGGGAGGTTAGGATCTTTAACCTTTAGGGAGGTTGGACTTGGCACTGGGATTCACTTACAGAACCTGGTATGTAGGGCTCTTGCTAGCTCTCTCTCTTGCCCTGAAGTTCAGGCTGTCTCCCTGTACCCCTATTCCTCCAGGAAGCCTTTATGGTCCACAGATTTTCAAGCCTGACTCCCAGCTGCCTTTCCCAGCATTCCTGACCTCTCTTTCTGTGCTTCTAGATACCCAAACCAGGAAACAGGGGCCCACTGTCATCCTCTTCCTCATCGTTTTACCCTAGCAGGCCGATCAGGGGGCTGTTTCTGGGTCTGGAGCTGGCACACTTGGGATAGTGAGGAAGCCACAGTGAGTGAGCACTTGGCTTAGCAGCTCCTCCCACGCTGGGCCCAAGACCCTGGGGCTGAGTTGCTGTTTCTAGGTGCTTGTTCCTGAAGTCCTTTCACACTGCGTCTGGTCCCCAAAAGGCATATAGAGCTCAGAGCCAATGTCTCGCACCGCTGTTGGTCCCATTCAAAACCTCCTGGCTACACGCCATGCTCCCTGGTCCTGGAAACGGTGGTAGCTGAAGCCAACCCATGACTGTTCACTCCCATGTGCCCAGGCCAACCTGAAGCTCTCTGTCTCGGGCACTGTGAAGCGAAGAGAGTGTTTTGTGTTTTGACACAGGATCTCTAGTGCAAGCTAGTCTAGAACCTACGATGTAACCCAAGCCAGCCTCGATTTCATGACAACCGCTACTCCCCACCCTGTCTCTCACTGTCCTGAGTGCTATTGACTACAAGTGTGAGTCAGCATGCCCGTCTCGAGAGGGTTTTTATAGCCCGTTGATTTAGTGCTGTCATCAGAGTTGGTGTGGAAGAAGCTTTGGTCTGACCCTCATAAAGCCAGCCAAGGTACTGTGGCCATTTTTCTCCCATGCTAAGCATGGGGGATAGGAAAAGTACATCTTACCTTAGAAGAGCCACTTAGTTAGAGTCATGGCTGTGTAATAGTCTCACTTTCTGCTCAGCTTCTCTTTCTTTTTCACGTGATATTTTTTTAGTGCAGCAGAAGAGGGAGCAGCTGTCAGCCTGGGCCTGGGCTCTCAGCTTTTCTGCTTGTTTTGCCTGTGTGGGGCCAGGACCTTGGGTGGCTTCCAGTGCTCACAGCTTGGCCTGGGGGCAGACCCCGAAGGGTGGTGCTGTGAGGTCCAGGCAAATCTGGAGCCATCTCCACTGGGATGAAGCATTCGTGGTGTCTCCTCCCCGGTGTTGCTTTCCCGGAGTGTCTGTAGGGCCGCGGCTTTGACTGGCCCTTCTTGGGCTGGTAGTGCTACCAAGGAGCCAGTGCTCCTGTGAGACTGTCACTTGTGTGGGTGTGCCACCCGGAGAGAGGATTAGGGTCCTGCAGGCTGAGGGGCAGACTGAACACTCAGTAAGCCCAGCTTCGCAGGTTTGTGTTAATGCCCTTGTTTCTGCTTCCTCCTCAGTTCAATTCTGACAAGCAAGCCAACCTGTGATTAGCCTAATCTCATGGTAGTCATGCATCCATGGAGAATGTTGGCACACTAAAAGAGACACCCTCCCTGCTTCTCCCCCAACACACACACAGACTGGGCTCAAGGCTACCAGGTGTAGGATGGTGACTTCTGGTTGAACAGAAAAAGATCTGGTGTTTAAATGCAAAGTTAAGTCCCAGGCTTCCAAACCTGCTTTCAGATTGCCAGCACTGCTGTTTCCCAGGCTGTGGCTGGACTGTCATTGTGCCTTTGTAGCTGGTCCTGGATGAATGTGGCCAGTAGAAACCAACCAAAGCTACCAGCCTCTGGGAATTGATGGTCAGAGGGTCAAAATCAGGAAACTTCATGTTTTGTCTCCATGTTTTTGTTCTAGTGCCATTTTTCTCTTCCTCCTCCTCCTTCTCCTTCTCCTCTTTTTCGTCGTCTTCTTCCAAGACAAGGTCCTGGTTGGTTTCAGACTCTCTGTGTAGCTCAAGTTGCCCTTGAATTCATGATCCTTCTACCTCCACTTCCAAAGTGCTGGGATTACTGGCGTGTGTGGCCATTCCTAGAACTTCAGTCCTCTGAGTTCTTGTGTTCATCTTTCAAAGAATAAACATTCCCATTAATTGGTTAATTAGAGGAAGAGGTGGAGTAAAAAGCCAATGCTGTCATCGTAGCTCAGAAAACAAATGGCCCAAGGTCTCTGTCCATTCCAGCAAGATGTGAGCTTTTGTAGAGATTGTCAGTGCACGCACTCACGACTCCCCCACCCCCAGGAATGTGCCTGCCTGTGGGTGTCTGTCTTTCCTGTGTGTGCTCTGGAGTTGGCAATTTGGAGTTGGTGGCCTGAGGGCTGGGGGCACCTGGGAAATGGTTCCCCACCTTCTGTTATGGGGCCACCTCAGAAGGAGGTCCACAGTGCTCATGGGCGCTCTGCCGGAGCAGATGGTGATCCCTGGCTGCCCGCCCGCCCATCTCCTTCACCCAGCCCACTCCGTGGGAGGCTGGGAGGCACACGTGGACTGCAGAGACAGAAGAAACAGATCCAGGAGACTGCTTGCTTCATGCTCAGTGATGTGGTAGGAGGGCCTAAAAATGGGGCTGGGAAGAGTCTGCAGGGAGCTTGAGATAGAGAGGCCCACAGGACCACACTGGAGTGGCCGCACTGGGCTGTGGTCTCCACAGTTTGCGGGAAGGTGTGGCTTGGGTACCGCTTTTCGAGGCGCTGAGAGCAAAGGCACTGCTTGTTAGATGCCCACAGACTTTCTTATCATCCATCCTGCAGGTGAGACAGGGTGAGCAAAGCAGCGCAGTTCTGTTTGTGGCTTAAGTAACTCGTAGTTTCATATCTTAAATGGCTCAGACCTCTCACTAAAGATATCAAATTCAAAAAGGGTTAGCCTTTATACTTCAGAAATTGTCTCTAGCAGAGACATGTTGCCCCTGTGTGGGTGTCTGTGGAGGTGTTTCCAGGGGCCTGGAAAGCATCTCTGTTCTCCTGGTCTGCTGGGCATCCCAGGATCCCCTGTCCGTATTCATCACATGCCAAGTGGGGTTATATGACCAGCTGGCGCCACCTTGTACTCAGCCAGTCTGTGGTTGTGTCCCCAGCTCCTGTGCAGGAGCCGCATGCCAGATGGTTCCCGCAGGGCACCTGCACAAGTATTCTGAGGGATCCGCTGCTTTTTGAAATGGAATTATATCATTAGTACTTGCCAGGATTAGTACTGACATCAGGTTTATCCATCCTTACATCACCTGCTCTTGTTCAAAGACAGAAGGGGTGATCTCACGAGCCCACCCACGTGCAGCCACCCTGGCTGGGAATCCTTGTTTCCTCAGTCTCTTTCATGAGTGTGCACCTATGTGCCTGTGTGTTTGTGCATGGGTGTGCATATAAGAGGATGTAGACAGGTGTGTGTGGGCCAGTACGTTCATAGTGTGCATGTGCACACAAAGGACTTCTCATGTTTGCATGTCCCTGAATACGTGTACATATGTGCATATGTATGTGAATGCATGGATATGTATACAGAATGTGGAGCTGGCCACAAAAAGAGATTAAAGTGGCCATTTCTGGTGGGTCAGAACGGGAGGCAGGGAGGGGCGATCTGTTGGCCCTGGGCCAGGTCTTGTGAGGTTAGCAGACAGGCCTGAGAGAGCTCACAGAAGCTGTTCCCATAAGCTACTGTCCCCATTCTGGTCCTCTTGGTGTCCTGGGTCATCCCTGCTTCCATCCTGGCTCAAGAGGTTCTGAGGAACCAAGACAAGACTCACCCGTGGGCAGAAAGAAACCCTTGTGCTTCTGAGGGACATCTCTCAACATGTCTACCAGAGCCTGGGGCTGCCTGTGCTTTTCACAAGCCAGGTGTTATCTGTCACCGACCATGCACCCTTCACCACCAGGCAATTTGCTGGCTCAATAGCACTGTTTGTCGTGTTGTATTTCATAGTGTTTCATAGCTATGGCTGTTGGGAAGTGAGTTCTGTACCTTGGCACCACCTGTTGGACAGTCAGCCTCAACTCTAATTGGCTTATGAGTACCTGACAAAAAAGGGCTACAGGGTCCACCTTTGTCCCAGCCTTGGAACAGCCGTGTGTGGCCTTGCTGGCACTCACTCACTGTGCTCTCTGTTGGTTTCCTCTGCAGGTTGGTGGTTGGAGCCAGTTGTATCCTTTGCCAAAGTTCAGATGGCCGTCTTTAAGAATGATGCTTGGCCCCTTGACCAGTCTGGCTGCCAGAAGATACTTTGTTTCCTTGGGTGGAAACTCAACTGGGTCTGTTACGGAGGGGTCTGGCCCAGAGAACTGTTTGAGGCTGACCTTTGAAGGCTATGCTTCCTGAGCCTCACGCTTAGCCAGCTGGGGCAGCTGGAGAGGCCTGCAGTCAGTCAGGATGGCTATGATGAGCATCTCCCTTGAGAACAGCCCCGACCTGACCTCATTCTTGTGGGAGAAGCAGTCAGATCAGGAAGGGTCAAGAGGGGAGCCCTAAGGGGCCTGGGGTCAGGACAGGATGTGGGAGGGAAGATGAAAGCCCCAACTAGAGTCCCAGGCTGAGCGTAGGAGCACAGGCCACAGGCAGTTCTCAGTTTTCTGTGGCTCTCTATCCACAAGGCCCTGGGGTTTGGCCAGAAGCTCTCCACACTCTCTCCTGGAGGCTGTGACGAAACACCAGACCCAGATGGAAGCCCCAGGAAGACATAAGCCTATCTGGCCTGTGGGTGCTGTTGAGAGAGCTTGAAGCTGGGTCTGGCAGCTTTATGTACTTGAGACCTGGGATTAGGGAATCTCTGAAGCTTTCAGCAGCAGTCTCCCCTGGAGCTGAGCAGGCACAGGTGACCCTGGGCTGTTAGAGCAGGGTCCAGGGTCTTAGCCCCTCTGCTTCCTGACTCACAATCAGTTAGTGTTCCTTAGCCTGCTGCTGAAGACGTGGCCCTAGAGTGTGCTGGCTTCCTCACTGGGATTGGACTGGATACCACTGTCATGATGCGCAGCATCCCTCTCCGAGGCTTTGACCAGGTAGTGCCCAGGAGCCCCTGCTCCCACCGGAGCTCTGCTCCTCCCATGAGGCCACACTCTTTTTTGGCTACCTTACCCTGCCCCAAGCAGGTATCTTGGGGGAGAGGCCTGAATCTTTAGAAACAGTCCCTCAAAAGCCAGGTTCCTGGCAGCAGCCTGTACTCTTGTCATTTGACAGGCTGAGGCAGGAGGAACATGTGAATCTAAGAGTGGAGGCCTGCCTATGCAGCATTTTAAGCCCAGTCCCCCAAAATAAGTCCCCCATTAAAATCTAAGTTTAAAGTTATCAATGAGTTGTCAAATATTCTATGTCCTCTACCAAAGAGAGTTCAGTCCACAGTCATGTTAAACTCTGATTACAGAAGCCTAGCAAAGTCAGCTGAAGGGATGAACTGGGCCCATGGTTTCATGACCCCTGACCTCATCACCCCACCCCACAAATGTCATTCCATCCCCTGCAGCTGTGTGTGTGAGGCTTCATACCACAGCCAAGGGTGTACATAGCAAGCCCCCTCTACAGGGCCACAACATCTGGAGAGCCTATGAGTTTCCTGCTGCTAGGAGATGTGTTGGCGGCAGACAGGCTGCAGATGTAGGAGGAAGAGGTGAAGGGCCTGCAGGAAGGAGGGCTGGAGTCTCAGGCCAGGTGGTAGTAGAGCTGCTGGGCACTGAACAGCTCGTAGTTCCCCTTAGAGACCTGCATATCCAAGTCTACCAGGTGTCCGCTGGCATGCAGAGCGCTAAGCAGCTAATGAGCCAGTTCCTTTGTTTTCCGCAAATTGAGATATGGGCCCTGCTGTAAGGGGCTCCTCCTCCATGTGGTCCAGGATAAAGCACCTCACCTGGGCAGAAGTTGCAGGATCTAAATGGTCATCGTTCGTGCTCTTCAAGCAGCTGTGTCTAGTTTCTGCTGTTGGCCTGGGTTGACTGCAGAGCACCACGGATCTGGCCTGGGCTGCAGCTAGTCTGGGGAAAAATGGGCCCCTGGGCAAGGAGATGGTTACGATACCTCGCCACCCTCAGCCTGGGCCTGCACTGTTGTCCCTGCATTGCTTGGGAGTCGGAGTCTTCTGTCAGCTCCTTCAGCTTCCTGATGGCACAGAGGGGATGTTGGGGGCACGCAGTAGGGACTAAGTAGGGAGTGGAAGGCCGGCTAGATGAGTTGGGGCATGATCCCGTGGGATCTGAATCCTGTGATGTAGAGAGGAGGTTGAAGAACAAATACATCCTGACCAGTGCTCTCAGGATCTGAGAGTTGGGAGCCAGGAGGTAGCTGAGCACACTTTCTAACTTGGCCTTCAGCATCACAGAGGAAGGGACCTAGAGGTGGGGGTGGTGGGTGCCCCACCCTCTTCTCTGGGTGCAACCTTTTTGGGGCTCTACCAAGGCACTGAGAGCAAGGTAGAGGGCTAGGGCCTCTCTCAATGCCTGCTGAGTCCTCATGGTGTCTTTTTGTGCCTTGCAGCAAATGTCATCTTTGGTCACAGAGCACATGGAGTCTCATGGCACCCGATTCCTGAAAGGCTGTGTCCCCTCCCTCATCAAAAAACTCCCAACTAACCAACTGCAGGTCACCTGGGAGGACTGTGCTTCTGGCAAGGAGGGCACAGGCACCTTTGACACTGTCCTGTGGGCCGTAGGTAAGAATGTGGCGAACCACACATACACTGTCTCTAGCTCAAGGAAACCATATTCCCTTGGAGGAGGGGTCTTCACCTTCCTTCTCTTCACCTCCTGTGCCCCTCATTCTGCTGGCTCCCAAGCAGGTTAGCCACTGCCTGGTATACCTTGCAGGTCACTGTGAAAGCCTATGGGCACAGTGCCCACACCTGCTGTCCCAAACACAGTGTTCCTCTATTTCTTTTTTCATTGAGATGTGATATTCTGAAAATGCAAACCAAAGAAGAGATTTGGTGGTGTCATCATTCAGGCAAGGTGTGTGAGGCCTTCACCTACCCTTCATAGATTGTTTATAAGGCCTCAGTGTAAATCCTAGAGATTTCCTGTAGGGATTAAACGTTAATAGATTTCTCTTTAATTAATTAGATGTTTGCTTTATATTGTTGTAAATTCAAGCTAGTTTTCTGTTTGTTTGCTTTGAGGTAGTGTCTCACATAGCCCAAGATAACTTCACAGTCCACATGCAGCCACGGATGAGCTTGAACTCCTGACCTTCCTGCCTCTGCCTGGGATTATAGGCATGCCCCATCACATCTGATTTAAACCAGTTACTTTTTTCATAAAAATATAGAGAGCTGTGGAGACTATTAGTCAGTAAAGTGCTTGCTGCTTAAGCAGGAGCTTGCTCCCTAGCACCCAGGTTAAAAGCTGGGTTGGTGGAACCTACTTGCAATTCCAGAGCTGGAGAGGCAAAAGCAGGTAGATCCCTGGAGCTTACTAGCTAGGCAGCTTAGCCTATTCAGAGCCTCAATAAAACAAGGAGGGCAGCCCCTGAGGAATGAGGCCTGAGAGAGAGGCCAGAGAGGCAGAGGCAGAAGCGGGCAGATCTCTGTGAGTTTGAGGCCAGCCTGGTACAGAGCGAGTTCTACGACAGTCATGGCTACAGAGAGAAACCCCATTTTGAAACACCAAAAACAAAAACCAAACCAAAACAAAACAAAAAAACAGAAATGAGACCAGTGGCTTCTACCACGAAACAGGCCTGAGGTTGACATATGGCCATCACACATATTCATGAAAATTCGTTTAAAATTTGTTTTCATACATATAACATAAAATGTTCTCTTTAAATTATTTGGTGTGCAGCTCAGTGGCATTGAGGGCATTCACACCACTGCAGCCATCTGTTTGCAGAGCATCACCCTACTCTGAAGCCACTTACTCACTACACACTAGCTTCCTTCTGCTGCAGCATCCACCACTCCACTTTTATCTTAATTTGATGACTCCAGGAACTCATAAATGGACTCATACAGCATTTATCTTTTTGTTCCTGGCCGGAGTCACTTATCATAATGTCCTCAAGGTTTATCCATGTGCTAGCATGTGTCATCATTTCCTTCCTCTTCAAGGCTGAACAGTTTTGTTTATCCACCCATGTGTTGACGGACTGTTTTCACCTTTTGGTTATTGTCAGTATTATTGCGATGAGCACAAATGTCCACAGTCTAGCTGTGTTATACAGGCCAGAGGATATGGTTCCTTAACAGAGGCTGGCCTAGCGTGTTCTGGCCCAGGTTCCACCGAAGCCATGGGGTCCCCATGGAGCACCATGATCCTTATTGGTGAAGGTAACATATACATACCATATCCCCGAGAACATCCCTGCGTGCCTCACTATGAGCACCTTCTAGTTCTTTTTTAGGACCTTCTCGCTAGTTTTCTAGCTTCCTTATAAACCTTCACATTGACACAGAGAATGCCTAGAACAATAGAAACTGATCTTACAGCTGTGTCCCAGAATATCTGGGTCTGGGGTCTGCTTGGTTGGAGCCAGAACTCAGAACCAGATTACTCTCTGATGCCTCTTTTGGCTCCATCTCAATGAGGCAGGTGGTTTCCAAGTGTGCAGAGGGGTTGTTCAGGGCACAATAGTCCCCAGAAGGGGCTTCCTGTGGAAAAGGGCTGTATCACAGAGCAATATGCTTCTAGACAAACTTTTCCTGTGTTGTTCAAATGCCTAGAAATCAGAAATGAGGCTGGGTGGTGGTGGCACACACCTTTAATTCCAGCACTAGAGAGGCAGAGGCAGAAGCAGGCAGATCTCTGTGAGTTTGAGGCCAGCCTGGTACAGAGCGAGTTCTACGACAGTCATGGCTACAGAGAGAAACCCCGTCTTGAAAAACCAAAAACAAAAACCAAACCAAAACAAAAAAACAGAAATGAGACCAGTGGCTCATACCAAGACACAGGAGACAGGTGTTAGTGTGGGTCTGAGTACCCCAGCACAAATCCAGCATCTCCCTAGCCAAAGCTGACAGGTCACCAAAGAGGATGCTCCTGCCCACATTGTAAAGATTTATTTTTAAGTAAGTTTATTATGAACAGTACTAAAGATTAGGGGACATCTTAGGCCCTGAAGTGTCTGGTTTACCTTAAATTTTTGTTTTTTGAGACAGGGTTTCTCTGTGTAGCTTTGGCTGTCCTGGAATTTGCTCTGTAGACCAGGATGGCCTTGAACTCAACTCACAGAGATCTGCTTGCCTCCCGAGTACTGGGATTAAAGGCATGTGTCACCACTGCCTGGCTGTCTTAAACTTTTTCAAGTGGTGAGGATTCAACTTTTTTTCTTTCCCAACCCCAATTCTCTGTACCTCACAGAGGGCACACAGAACCCTGTCTTGTCTTTGTTGTTTTTGCTTGTTTGATTTGGTTTTTGAGACAGGGCTGATTTGAACTTACAATATAGCCCAAGCTAACCTCAAGCTTGCAGTCTTCCTGCTTCAGTCTCCTAAGACCATCTCCACCCCTGTCTTGTCATTGGACCCTGTGGCCAGGTGCTGCTGGACAGCTGTGGCTTGTGGGGTAGGGTCTGTGCCTTTGCAGAGCCTGGGTCTTCTGGCATCCAGGGGGGTTCCCATCAGGCAGAACTTCTGTCCCTCCCCTGCTGGGAGTCTGTTCTACTTTTTGTATTTTCAAAAAGAGTATTCCCCAGACAGGCTACAGGAGTGATTGATGCTGGGGGTGGAAGCTTTTCGAAGTCCTTGGCCTCTGACCCTGCTTCCCCAGGGCTGTGGCAGTGGCGGCAGCGGTTTCTGGCACGCCTTCTGGGTGGTGGGGCTGGCGCTCGGGCATGTGCTGACTTCACCACCCCCATCTGAGCCAGGTTTTGTAAACATTCAGGAGCCACTTCCCATTTGAAGAACTGGGAATGTTTTCTGCTGCTTCCACTGATAAGCCTTTAACAAAGCATTATTTCTGCTTGCTATAAGATGATGCACTCTGGGAGGTTCAAATAAAATGGGGTGGGGGGAAGCCATCGTTGGTACCTCAGACATCTCTATGGCTTGTGCTTTCCATTCAAGCAAGCAGCTGGTACTGTGCCCCAACAAGCTGGACTTTGAGGGACATTTATAAAAAGGATGGATGCCCTTCCAGCCTCCCATGGCATCATGGACAGAAGATGACCCAGCACCTCACACTTGATCAGGCTAGTGTTCTGTAGTTGGTAAGAATGTGAGGCTGCAGCCCTGGCAAAGTGGTGCTGCACTCTGGAAGCGGAGAAGGACAGACAGCCTTTTCCTCTACACAGCCTTGATCTCCAGCGGTGGATTAAACACATTAGCAGTTAAAGCAGTTAATTGCTGTGCAGGGGCCCCTCATTGTTTGTCTCTGAATCACCCGCCCACACCAGGTGTCTCAGATAATAGACTGGGAACCTCAGCGAGGAGGATTTCCTGTCTGCAGATGTGCCGATTACAGCGCTGAGTGAAGACAGTCAGCCTGCACAGTCCAGGCAGGCGGGATCTGCTTTGCCTAGCCAGGAGTTAACCAGTTGTGGCCTGAACTGGTGCTGTCTGGGGAGCTGGCCCAGGACAGCCGCCAGCAGATGCCTTCTCTGAGGCCTGGCTGTACTTCAGTGGAGCTGAGATTTGGTTTTAAGAAAGGCATGTGGAGCTCTGGGGAACAGCCTTGGCAAATGAGCTGAGACTGACCTGTGCCTCTAGGCTGCCAGAGGACATCCAGTATTCTGTCTCTGGAGAGATGACAAGGTTGTGGCACATCGATTTCTGGGTCACAGGATTCCTTCCCTGTGTGTGGAACAGGGGCCTTGCTGCGCCTACATGGTCCCTATTATCTTTTCTTCTTCCTTTCTTTTTTTTTTTTTTGTTTTTTTTGTTTTTTGAGACAGGGTTTCTCTGTGTAGCCCTGGCTGTCCTGGAGTCACTTTGTAGACCAGGCTGGCGTCAAACTCACAAAGATCTCTATGAATGCCTCTGGGCCTGGCAGGTCCCTATTATCTTAACAGTTGGGGACAGCAATGTGCCTGTCTGAGTGGTAGTGGCACTGGGGGAGGAGCTTGCCTGTTCTCACCGCAGGTCACTAAGCCATTTCTTCCTCTTCGGGCTTTGTTTTAGACAACCTAGTATTTTGTCTTCGTTGTCATCATCATCTGTGTGACTGAATTCATGTCTGAGCCTCAGAAATAGTATGAGGGCAGCCAGTCAGGCCTGGCTATTAGGCATTGGAGCTGGACTTTCTAGCTTCCATCTGACCCCAAGTGGGGTTTATCCACACTGCTTATGCACCTGGCCCATAACCAGGGAGGCAGGGTCCCAGGGAAGTGGGGATACCCAGTGCTTGGAGGCCTTACATCATCAGCCCAGGGTGGGCTGTATAGTCGGCTCTCCTTCCCCACCTAGGACAACCTATTTGTATATATGCAGATGGCGTGCCCATACTAAAGACACAGATGTGTAAGCCCTCCCCAGCACTGAGTGTCAGGCAGCCGGAAAGGGGATAGGACAATAAACAGAACCCACTCCACCAGGCTGGACATTGATCACCAGGAATGATCCGAGCTCAGGAAAAGGACAGGGGTAGTGTGAGGCTACCTGGAGGTTTTGAGGGGCAGTTTGGTCCCAGAACTGGCTGCTAAGCTAAGACTGAAGAGAAGCTGAGCATGGACACAGCCCCACCTGGAATCTCCCCACTGTAGGTCTTGAAGGTGCTAGAATGTTCCTGGGGATCTCACAGCTGTAGGTGGGCCTACACTGTACTGGGTCAGGGCCATAATAGAAAAGGAGAAATATGAGGAGAGGAAAAGGAGGAGGCTGGGGTTCAGGGGTAGACAGATTTAATAGGCTGGAGGTCCTGGGTTCAATACCCAGTATTAGGTAAGTGATTAAACAAATGAAGGAGCTGACATATGGTTCTTACCTGTAAATCCTGCTTTTGGAGGCAGAAGGATTGCCATGAGTCCAAGGGGAACATGGGCTAGTTAGGGAGTTTGGGACCAGCCTGAGCTACAAAGTAAGACCCTACCCCGCTTATCACCCCTCCCCCCAAAAAAGTAAAAGAAAAGGCTTGGGATGTGACTTAGTGGTTACTAAGCCTATCAAGCATAAAGCCCTGGGTTCTGTCCTCAGCTTCATAGAAACTGGCGTAAACAGGTGCATACCTGTAATTCCAGCCTGGGAAGGCAGGTCCGAAGATCAGTTCAAGATCATCCTCAGCTACATACGAAGGTGGAGACTAGCATGGCTTACATGAGACCCTGCCTACAAAAAGAACCTATGAACACAGATAAGAAGGGAGGAGCACTTTTAAAATAAACAGCCTCAATGGAGCAGGCAAGCAATAGGCCAGGCTCAGCACATTGGAATAGCACTGGGGCCCTCATGGGGCTCTCCACACAGGCCTTTATGGACGTCAGACTGTCTCCAGGCCACAGTGTGCACTCTGTATCTAGCTCTGTGCCACCTGCTGTGGCCATATCAGTGTGGATCACAGCCCCTCACTCACCCTCCCTATCCTGCCAGCACTTAAATCTCACCTCATTTCACGGATTGCCCTTCCCTGGTGGGAACATGTGCTATAGGCAGCCATGAAATTGGAGGGCATGCTCGTTTAAGTAGCGTGGGTCAGAGCGGCGCAGGCTGCTGCCTGTGGCCCTCCACCTGCACAGCCTCGTGTCCATCAGAGGAGGTGGGAATGGCTGACGGCTGCCTTATTGGGCATTTTGGCCTGCAGCCCTCTCTAGCCACTTCTTGAGGTAGGATCAGCTATTCAGGAGGGCTGGCAGCAGGCTTCAGGAGGGGTGTGTGTATGTTGGGGGAGTGCTGTGGAAGAGAGCACAGGCTCAGCGCAGTACTCCAGGAGAAGACACTGTGGGCCTAGGTCTTTACTCAGAGAAAGGGGAAGCTGCATTTGAACCTGTATTGGAATGCCCTCATAGAAGAAATTGCAGAGCATCATGTATTGGTTACATATGAAGCTCTTATAAGGCAAGAAAGACAACAAACAGGCAAAGGCAGGGCTTGGCAGTTTGGAAAAGAAATGCCATTGATAAATAGGCAGAAAATAGTTTTATTAGTCATCAGAAAAGTACAAATTAAAACAGCAAGAGAGGTGCTATGCCAAGGCCAGAGTGTTAAAAAATCAAAACCAACCAACCAAACAAACAAACAAAAAACATTTGCTGCGAGCTGGGAAGCCCCTGTCCTCCAGTCAAGCTTCTCTTCCTCTTAGTATCAGCCCTGAGAGAATAGACATGTGTCATTAGTGCCCCAGGTCTCCCTCCTGCTAGAGCCTGGGCAAGAGAGTGCCAAGAGCCACCAGACATCTCCTTGTTCAGGAGCGCGTTGCCACCACACACGTGTGCTGGAGCTGAGGCTGTGGAACGAAACCACGGAAACTAGCTCAGCTAGCTGGCTGGAGAGGTGCCGAGCACAGGCAACCGACTGACAACTGCCACAAGCATAGCTCTCGTGTGCTGGGACACTGCTCAGTGTGCCGGCTTGCACCTTGCATCTCACTTTGTGAATGTGTCACTGGGTCTAGAGCGCCTAGAGCCACCTGCTTAGGGGGATGGCTGCTTGGTTGCCACCTGGCACCTCTTTTCTCTTTTCCTTGGATTCCAGACCTGAGCTGAAGATGTGCCTAGTTCTCCAGTGGACACAGTGCCAGCAGGTAGATTGGACCCAGCTCTGATCACCAGGGAGGGAGCAGAGCTCGAGGGAGCTGTGAGGCTCTGTGTGAGGTTTAGGGACACCCTGCTCCCTGTGGTCAGCACCCTGGCTTCAGTCTCAGTTTCAGGGAATGGGCCCACAGGATACCTGGGGAGAGATGGCCTCTCTGACCTTGGGGGCCACACCATGTGGATAACAGCTTTCTAGGTCCAGTGTAGCCATGGCTACCTGTGTTGGCCCTTCCCTCCTACCATCCATTCCAGAAGCAGTAACAAATCACTTGGCACACATCACACATTAGCCACGTTCTTTGCCACTCTGTGTTCCTCCTCTACTCAGCCAGCCAGGCATTTGTTCCTCACGCTACAGACTTGGCTCACGTGCCCGTGTACTTCCCGAATGTATACACACATGTCCTAAGAAATCTTGGCTTTGCAGCAGACCATGAAGGGCACTTAATTCCTCCCCTGCCTTCTCTCCTGGGCCAGCCTTCCCTGGAAGATTATCCCAGTGCTAAAAACATTTCACAGTGACACAGTGTGACACAGTGGCTCCAGGGCTGTTGTAATGATGTGGCAGTGTGTATGGAAATAAACCCGCTGTGCTACAGTTGCCTGTAGCATTCAGTACAGTAAGTGCTGTATGGGGTTGTAGCCTAGGAACAAAAGGCTACATATGTGTACCACACAATACCTGTGTGGTAGGTGAGAGCATCTAGGTTTATGAAAGAATACTTGGTCTTCATATAATGACAAGATACTCAGTGACACATTTATCAGAATGTATCTCTATCATGAAGCATCTTTTATTGTACTTTTATTTCCATAAGGACCTTGATATGGGACTTCCTTGTTACCATAGTTACCATGAGGAGCATAAAGATGCTCCTGGCCTCCCAGGACCAGATGGGCCTACGTGTAGGAGAGTTCAGGAACACGGTGTGGCCAGCATCAAACGCAGCCTATCAGTTATTCCCTCGGCCCCTCCAGCTCTAGCACAGTTACCAGGAGGCAGTGAGTGCTGCAAGCTGGACTCAGCAGCTAGAGAAGGGACTCAAGGATTGAACCTTGGGCGCCTGACCCTTAGAGCCTTTGCCTCCTCTTCTGTGCTCAAGCCCTACCCATAGGGCCCAGCTCCTACCTCTGATGTGGCCTCCCACTGCCTGAGTCTAGGCTGATCCCCATGGTGCCTGCATGCCCACACCCGGTTCCTGTGGCTGAGTAGTGCCAAGAGACTGGAGCCAGGCCCAAGCCAACTGTAGCAGCCAGGCTTAGCTGAGTCTCTGTGTTTTGACTTCCCCATCCAGCATAACAGCTGGAGACTTAAAGCTTCATCTGCCAGATGTTTACATGGGCGCCACCCACTTCCTGGACATTGCACACTGAAGTCTGGCTTGTCCCAGATACCAAGAACTGTGGGAACTTTGATGCCAAGTCACCTCTGTCAGTGGGGAATTGTCTTGAGCTCCTGAAAGGAATAAACAGTCTGACCTGCTCAGGGACCACAGTTATCTGAATTCAAGGCAAAGGGACCTCCCCTGACAGCTGAGCCATGAAGCTCACATGCTACCCCTCCCTGAAGGCCCAGACCTGTGTGGAGCAAGAGGGGACAGACATACTGACACCAAGAGAGAGGAGCCTGTTTCTTCCCCATCCTGGGCTGAGGATGAGCTGAAGCTGAGGGCGAGGATGGTGCGACTCACGCACTGTCTGAAGGGCCATCTGCTTTCAGCTGTGAGCAATGTGCTGGACAGCTACAGGGGTGTGCAGAAGAGGGCAAGCTGAGGCCTGCGCTCTGCAAACCTGGCTGCCAGCCTCCTTATTCAGCACCAGTACTGGCTCCTGGTGAGGTGGCTCCAGGCCTGTTCTGAGGGTCTGGGCAGGGCATGAATTTGCTTGCTCTCACTGTTGGCTCCAGTCAGTGTGCTCCTTGCACAGCACATGTTCAGGCTATCCTGGCAGATTCTGGTGATGCAGGACTTGCTCTGTCCTTGCAAATAGTCTGTTGGTGGGAGGTGACACTTGGAGGCTGTCTGCAGGAGCATACAGGGTGGACAGGGAAGAGCAAGTACTTCACAGGAGTCAGGGGCATTTGGGGAAGTAGACAAGTGCCCGCCCAGTAAAGAACCATGTGAGGAAGTGCCAGCCAGTTAGCTCACATGGGGCCCACATGGACCAAGACATAACACACTTTACACAGGTAGGACAGCCACCTCCCTGGGGTCACCCCAAACAGTGGTATCTTCCCTTTGAGACACGCCATATTTCTGCACTGCAAAACCCGTGGGATGCTTTGATCAGGCTCTGCTGCTTTCTTGCAGCTTGGTAGAGCCTGGCTCCCTGGATGGCTGGAAGGCCGTAGAGAGCTCAGGCTGAAATCAGAGCCACTGAAATCAGGACTCTTTGTGCTCCAGGGCCATTTTTGTGGTCAAGAACTACATATTTTAGAAAAGTGAAGAAATCATGACTTTCCTGTAAAAATTTGACATTAGAGGATGTTAACAGCCCTCTTTGGTACATAGATGTCTTTGTGACGTTGTAAAGATGAGAGCCATACCATGAGAACACGGGCATTCCCGGTCTCTGCAGAACTGTTGGCCTGTGAATCTGAGGGTTTTCACAGCTCAGGACTCACTGCGGGTAGATATGTTTTTAGTGGCCTTGTGGTGTGAAGCCAGTGTTCTGCCACAGTTTGTGTATTGCTGTTTTTGAGACAGGGTCTCATGTTGTCTAGGATGGCCCCAAACAAGGATGACCTTGACCTTCTGGTCCTTCTGCTTCCACCACTGCCATCCCAGTGCTCGGACTGAACCTAGGACTTCATGTGTGCTGGATAGCCATACTATCAACTGAGCAAAATAGCCAACCCAAAATCTTTTGTTGTACCGTGCTGCTGCATTGTACTGAGCACACGCACACTTATTTTCTTGTTCCCCAAGTGACAGCGTGGCAGCTCCTTACCTAGCACCAATTTGAAGCAGGTCTGGGTGTCATCTAGAGATGGGCCCGGTGCACAGAGGGAGTTCTGTATGACACAGCATCTGAATGGGGATTCCTATTGGGAAGGGGGCCCTGGCACTATCCCCTGTGGATACCGGGAGAACTACAGCGATCTGTCATCTGCTCTCTCACAGCCTGTTGGTTCATTTGTTTGAAATTGTTTGTAGTTTTTAGAATTTTTCCATGTTAATGTCTCTTTTGAATATATAAACTATGTATAAGCATTAAAAAAAAAAACCCAAGTGTCAAAGGATGTGTTTAGACAAGTATTTTCACCTCTGTTTCATACTATCTTCCTCTTTTTCTTTTGTTTGCTTTTTTTCTCCTTTGAGACAGAGTCTTGCATAGTAGTGTTGGTTGAAACCCACTCTGTCCTTGAACTTTCAGTGACCCTCTTGTGTCATCTGCCTGAGTACTGTGGTGGCAGGCATGTGTCACCATGGGTGACCTCTCCCCTTTCTCTAGGGCGCTGCTTTTAATCTTTCCATTGACTTCATTGGCAAACACGTTTATGTATGTGTGCAGGTACACTTGTATATGGGTGCACCCTGTCTTCATACGGGGAACATACTCTGCACTGGAGACGTACATGCCCTGCTCCATCCTTAAGGACCCCTTCTGTTAGTATCAACGTCAGGGATGCTTGTGTTGAAATTCAAGTTCATACATAGCAGTCAGGGCTTGTGGCAAGGGCAACAATGTAGTGGTTGGTCTTCTTGTGAACCTTATGCCTCATCTTGTCTGGGGCCCACATTGGTCCCTTTTATAAATGGAAACACTGAGATACAGAAAAAAGACAGGTCCCTCTGCACAGAAAAACTGACCCAGGCAGCTATCTTTGGAAGAAGCTGTATGGGCAGCTCTGAAGAATCAAAGCTTGAAAGGGCCATAGGGTGCTCTCCCAAGGGCCAGGGGGTGCTATTACACCTAAGAAGCTTTTGAGGGGAGTGAGAAAGTTAAGGTGGTCAGGACCTGGCGCTGAGGGGGTCAGAAGCTGTGGCCGGGGAAGGGACTAGCAGCTAGGCTAGCCCCTGAGTCTTCAGTGCTTCACCCACACTGGTGGCCTTTGCTCTTCACCCATGAGGGGCTCTGTCTTTTGGGTCACCTCTGGATCCTAAATTGTCTCACTCTCCAATATGGAAGCAAGCCTTCCTCTGCATTGTTAAACATAAAATACTATGCAGCTTTATCTCATTAAATCCAGAGGAGTGAGGGCAAGGGGCGAAGCTCAGTGGTAGAGAGCTTGCCTAAGGTGTGAGGCCCTGGGTCCCATCCAGCACTGCAGAACAGACAAAACAAGACCAGCGAGCAAAGGTATGAAAGGTTAGGTGTCGCTATGGAAAGATGAGCCTGTGAAAACAGACAAAGGGCAAACAGAAGAGGACAGGTGGCCAAGGTTGCTTGGGGCCTGTTGGTGGCCACTCTAGGCCCTGCCACCTAGGCCTCTGTGACCCTGCATGCAGCCTTCATATTGAAGAGTTTAAGTTAGCCTGGGTATAGTTAGCCTGGGTACAACTCCATTTTAAAATAAAGAGCCCTCTTGGCTGGGAGCTGAACTCAGGTACCAGGAAATATCACAGAATGTATACTTGGCAGAAAACAAAGTTAACTCTCCTAATAACAGCTTTCAGGAAATATCACAGAATAAATGCTTCATAGAAAATAGAGACAATCTCCCTGGCAATAATCAATGAGAATCAGTTGAGAATCGGGTGGAAAAATTCTTCCCAATGTTTCAGATATAGTTTAAAAGAATAGCCATTGTGATCATATGTCTTAGGCAATGTGCCTCAGAGAAGGTCACCTCACCCCTCTAACTTTTACCTAATCCTGTAATGTCAAGGCATGTGCCCTCCTGTTTGCTGACGTGGAAACATGTGCCCCCCTGCTTGCTGTCATAGAAACCCCCTGATCACAGACTTTCCCTTTAAAAACCCTGCTCTCTCAGAGCTCAGGGTCTTCTCTACTGCTGCGACAGTGAGACTTGGGTCCTGAGTTCGATTGCTCTTGTAATAAAGCTCTCTTGCTATTGTATCGAGTCATCTCCTGGTGGTCTCTGAGGTCCCATGATCCTGGCATTACAAAATAAAGATATGTACAGGCCCTACCTGGTCCTGAGCATGGGCTGGAGACACAGCTCTGAGGTCTAACTCTACCTCAGTCTGTCCAGTAAGCCATCAGATGTCCATTAGAAGAGGCCTAGAAAGGAGCTGTGGTTCTAATGTTGTGGAGTCAAGCAAGTTAGGCTTGGTATGAGGGCCAACACAGCAAAGACAGATAGACAAATGCCTATAGCACCGTTCTACCTCCAAGGGAGGTCTGGCCTCTCCTCTCTCAGAAACCACTAATATTGGTTCTGGGTGGTACATGGAAGGTTCTAGAGTCTGGCCCCACAAACTGATGTCAGGCTACAATTGTGTCAGCAGGCACCTGATTCCTACCCATTTTCAGAAAGCATAACCTGACAGGGACACCACCCTCAGTGGATGGTACCTACAAGGTTAGTAGTTGTCATGGTTACCACAAGGAGCATTGATAGACATTCCATCTTTGAGCCAGAGGGTGTTGCATTTCTCTTGGTGACTGAGCTGTCATCACCCTGCCCCTCTGCAATCAGCCTTGTTAGTTTCTTTTTTTTTTAATTTTATTTTTTTCTTATCAGTTACATTTTATTAACTCTGTATCCCAGCCGTGTCCGATCCCTCATTCCCTCCCAGGCCCTCCCTCCCTCCCTCATCTCCACCGTGCCCCTTTCCAAGTCCACTGATGGGGGGGACCTCCTCCCCATTCATCTGATCCTGTTTTATCAGGTATCTTCAGGACTAGCTGCAAAGCCCTCCTCTGTGGCCTAACAGGACTGCTCCTCCCTTTGGGGGTAGGGAGGCCAAAGAGCCAGTCATTGAGTTCCTGTTAGAAATAGTCCTTGTTCCCCTCACTTTGGGAAACCAATTGGTTACTGAGCTACCACAGGCTACATCTGAGAGGAGGTTCTAGGTTATATCCATACATGGTCCTTGGTTGAATGTCAGTCTCAGAAAAGACCCTGTGCCCAGATATATTTGGTCCTTGTGGAGCTCCTATCCTTTCCGTATCAGACTAACTCCCCTTCTTTCTTATGATTCCCTGTACTCTGCCAAAGGTTTGGTCGCCTTGTCAGTTTCTAAGTGGCTATTCTGAGAAATTCTTTGGTTTGTTGGTTTGTTTTTGTCTCTTGGGAATAGTTTTGTTATGTTGTCTTGGCCAGTTCTGTACTGCCTCTGTCTCCTAAGTGCTGGGATTAAAGGCGTGTGCCGCCACCACCCGGTGTTAGATGATTTATTGATAGATTGATGTATTTATTGTATAGGGACTCAAACCAGAACCTTGTTTATACTTGGTCTGATGCTGATCTATAGCCTCACCCTTGTTTGGGAAACATGGTTTCTCTGTGTAGCCTTGGTTGTCCCAGAGCTTGCTACTTAGCCCTGGCTGTCCTGGAGCTCACTATGTAGACCAGCCATCCTGGAGCTCTCTGTGTAGACAATGCCAGCCTCAAGCTCAGAGATTCATCTGCGTCTGCCTCCCTAGTGCTGGGATCAAAGGCCTTTGTCACCATCCCCAGCCAGCCCTGTTTTTTTAGGTAGAGTGTCTATGTAGCCCAGGCTGGCCTTGAACTTGTTATCCTCCTGCCTCAGCCTTCCAAGAGCTAGGATTCCTTGTGCCTTCTACTACATCTGGTTGAAATATTTTAAATAGAAGGAACCCATGTCAAAACTGCTAACCTAAATCTTTCAACTTTCTCTATCTTTCCTCAAGGGAGAGTTCCAGAAACCAGAAATCTAAATCTAGAAAAGGCTGGTGTGAATACCAACCCTGAGAGTCAGAAGATTATTGTGGATGCCCAGGAGGCCACCTCTGTCCCCCACATCTATGCCATTGGAGATGTTGCTGAGGTATGCTCCACATCTGTCTGGCCAACCTGAGCCACTGGAAACTCCTAGTTCTGTGCTCTCACTTACCTGTTTCAGCTGGGCCTAGAGATGAGCGTGATGTAGGAAAGACACGTGTCTCTTTCTCTAAACCCAGAGCACCAATCACAGGATCCTGGTCAGGTGCATCCTGGGAAGGATTGAGCACCGGCCTCTGCTCCTTCTAATGCTTTGCCTCTCTGGGAGGCTCAGGATGAGGCAGTTTAAAACAGGGTGCTGGAGAGATGGCTGAGCGGTTTAGAGCACTGGCTGCTCTTCCAGGGCACCTGGATCCCCAGCACCCACACGGTGGCTTATAACCATCTGTAACTTCAGCTCCAGGGTATCTGACACCCTTTTCTGGCCTCCTTGGGTACCAAGCACACATCTGGAGTACACAGACATACATTCAGGCAAAACACCATACACAAAATAATTCTTAAAACTTGGAAAAAAAAGAAAAAAAAATCCTAGCTCTACGCAGAGTTACCTGTTCCTGCTCTTCCGTGGAGATCATGGCCCACAGCACCTCCGTGGTGAAGGCCTGGCTTGAGAAACATCCAGCCACCATTCCTCTCCTCCACAATCAGTCCTGTCCATGTTTCCTCAGCCTCAGAAGTAGCGCACACTGAACTATCCTGATGCCTCACAGGGAAGTTGCTGAGGAGGCCTTCGCTTAGACATGCTGATAGATGCTCCCAGAGTCCCCAGGTCCTCTTGTCTCTATGCTGAGACCTTCTCTATCTTCCACGAGTATGTTTCTGTCCTGGAGCTGCTATAACAAGTGGTTTGTAAATGGTTTGTGCCACCACAAATTCAGGAGCATAGAGCACTCACTCTTGGAGGCCTGAAGCCAAATCTGAGTACGGGCAGGGCTGTACTCCTCGGTACCTTCTAGGAGGTTACTTCCTGCCTCCTCCAGGCTGGGCCTGAGTGTTCCTTGGATCCCAGCTCTGTGCTATCATCACTGACAGTCTCCTCCAGGTGCTTTATGCCCTACTTTGTCCCTTACAGATTGTCCTTGGTCAGACTTAAGGCCTGTGTAAATCCAATGTTATACATAACCCCATGTCCAAATAAACCCAAGTTCCGAGTTCTAAGCAGGTTTTTTGTTTTGTTTTGTTTTGTTTTTGGTGGGGGGATACTGTTCAGCTCACCCCAGTGTGTTCCTGCCACGAGTGTTGTACATCACCAGTCACCAGGGGCATTAGGGACCCTTCAGGGTCATACCCTGTGGAGGAGACAAGCTGGTGAACTACTTCAGGTGTTCAGGTCATTGCCATTGCTGTAGAGAGATTGTGGGGTGGGTGACTGAAGGTTCTGGTTGGGAGCATAGCACCTAGGCAAGGGCACCTGGCACCCATGCCTTCCGGAGTGTGAAGATGGCTGCCCCACCTCAGCTCCCTTTGGAGAGAGGAACATGGAATCAGCTGGAGCCAGGGTTTGAGCCTAGTAGGTCCCCAGTAGAACTCCTCCTGGGGTCTTTGATGCACCGGAGGGGTCCCCTACCATAGTGACCATGCTCAGATATGAGGCAGGTAGCCACTGTACAAGGGCCCATCAGGCCCTGTGACTGAAGTTCAGGAACACACGACTCCCTAAGAGGTGCCAGATTCCCACAGGTGCCAGATTCCCACAGTCACAAAGCCACACAGAGGGCAGTTCCAAGGAGGACTGCAGGAAGAACTCCATGGGGCTTGCTGTCCAGCCCTACACCTTCTTGGTCATTTCACCCTCTAAACTTTTTTTTTCAACATATGGGTGTCATGTCTGTGTACCACGTGTGCCTGGTGCACAGGGAACCCAAAAGAGGGCATCAGATCCCCTGGAAACGAAGTTACAAACAGTTCTTAGCTGTCATGTGGATGCTGGAACCCAGGTCTCTGGAAGAGCAACCAGTGCTCTGAGCCATCTCTCTCACCCCTCATGGCACTATCTAATTGTGGTCCAGGCCATGGACCTGGCCGGTGCAGTTGCTCTGCTCATGGTTGATTTGGAGGCTCTGACTGTAGGTCAACTCAATCTTGTGAGCACTACATCTGTGTCCCTCAGAAGAGCATCAAGT
Source organism: Meriones unguiculatus (assembly GCF_030254825.1). NCBI lineage: Eukaryota > Metazoa > Chordata > Mammalia > Rodentia > Muridae > Meriones > Meriones unguiculatus. Next base: position 23,083,510 of record NC_083364.1, read on the forward strand.
GTGTCTCTGTGCACCCTAGGGTCCAGTGTTGTGTTACCACCAGCATGAAAGCCTTCTTTATTTTACAAAGTCAGTACACAGTTTAAAAGATGATTGCAAGCAATGCAGTAAATACTCCTGCAGTCAGGTCAGGCCAGTGCCTACAGAGAGCCCCAGGGTGAAGTACTGATGTTGTTTAATGGGGAACAGTGTGCTGTGTGGGGATGTTTCCTGGGTTACTCAGGCCCAATGGAATGCCCAGGCGGGAAGCCGAGTTTATCTCTGTAGATCTCTACTCATTTCTGGAATGCCAAATAGCATCTTCATTTCCTGCTGCAGAGGTGATGGGGGCCTGGGCTGCTGCAAGCAGGAACACCCCAGGCAAGATGCACCCTGAGACAGAAGGGTCTCCTGTGGAGTGACACTGACGTACATGTCAGGAGCACGTGACATGCTTGGGGCCATATGAACCAGACCCTGAGTCACTGGGAACATGGGTGGGATTTCTTTTGAGCTCTGTCATGGGATCAGCACTCTGAGATCATCAGTGTGACGGGTCCAGAGAGAAGCCTGTGTAAGTGAGGGTGGTGGGGCTATACCCAGCCGCTCATTTCCTGTTTGGAGAAAACGATGGTAACTTGGCCATGTCCCTGAAGTGGGATGGAGAGAAGACAGTGGCACCAAGCAAATCCATAGGGATCCTGGGATTGTCACAATGGGAAATGCAGCCTTGCATGCTGCATGCCTGGAGGTCTTCACAGCTTCACTGTGTTGTTGCGAATCTTCAGCAGGGAGCCACCCACCAGGAAGGTGACGGGTGGAGGTGAGGCGTCTGCACAGGCTCCTGAGTACAGCGCTGTTGTGTTCTTCCCTCAGGGACGGCCTGAGCTGACACCCACAGCTATCAAGGCAGGAAAACTTCTGGCTCAGCGGCTCTTCGGGAAATCCTCAGCCTTAATGGATTACAGCAACGTGAGCTCCTTTAAGGGACCCAAATCCAGCCTAGGAGAGGCTTGGCTTGTTCTCCTGGGTGAAGGGGCATTTGCAGCTATGTGCCTGTATGTGTATGGTGTATATACGCACACATACACATCCATGCATGTACACGGATGTATGTGCATGGGTGTATGTGCACATACATATGAGTATGTGAGTTCATGCTTGTACGTGAGCAGGCGAGTACAGTCCTTGGGGCCATGAGCCAGATCCTTAGTCACTGGGAACTATGAACAGGATCTTTTGAGCTCTGTCATAAGACCAGCACATCAGTGTGATTGGTTCACACTGATGAACCCACTTTTACAGAGAAAAGCCTGTGCCAGTGTGGGTAGTGGGGCTATGCCTGGCAGATGTATGTATTGTGGCTCCTGGTCCAGCCCAGGAACAGTAAGTGACCATCTGCTCTGCTGGGTGCTGTGCTGTGTGGCTGGGTCTGGCCTTGGATTACTGCTCAGTTGTCACTCAGGAGATGCAATTTCCTGAGAAATTGCAAAAGGGTCGAGCAAAAGGCATATCTGATTCCAGACCTGCTTTCCAGGTTCCCACAACTGTCTTTACACCACTGGAGTATGGCTGCGTGGGGTTGTCTGAGGAGGCGGCTGTGGCTCTCCATGGCCAGGAGCACATAGAGGTAGGAAACTGCCAACAAGAGGACCTGGATAGCCACTCTCCAAAGTGCTCCTCCATGGATTGGAGGTCTGGTCAACAGGGGCTACTTCTTAGGGGCTGCTTTTGGCAGGGCATAGTGTGGGGCCTTCACAGGAGTATTGAAGAGCAGCAACAGAAACAAGGGGAGTCAGAAGCCTCTGGCAGCTTCAGTGTGTGGCCAAGCTTCATTTCTCTGGTCCCATTCATGTCCACCTGCTGCCCTGGCAGGGCCCCTGACTGCTGCCTTCCTCTGAGGTCTTATGATCTGGCAGCCTCCAACCACCCACAACTGTGTATCCTCTAGAAGCACTGCTGAGGTCCCTCACATTACCGCCAGAGCCTCGGGCATCTGGTGCCCATTCTGCTTCAGCATGCAGAGAGCTTATAACAGAAGGTCTCGGGGTCTGCTGCTGCTCTGTAGGGCTCTTCGTAATTCTTATGGTAGGAGTCTCCCTTAACCTGAGTGGCTACTCCACCCTCTTGCCTCGGCTGGCCCACTCCTAGCTACCGGAATCTCCACCTTCCTGCGACTATCCTGGGATTGCCAATGAGCAAGACACCCACACCCCCAGCTTAAATTCTGTCCTCTTCCCAAGCTCTTCCAGGGCTTGCAGGCCGATTTGGGCAGTCTGCAGCGGAAGGCTGACTATGCCCTGGGGTACCTTTGGAAGTGGCTGAGGTGCCTGGGAACCTTGAAAGCTGCCAGACAGTGGAAGCCAGAGGATTTTACTGTGGGACTTCCTGTAGCTGCAGCTTGCAGGCCATGAGGCCCAGGTCACTAGGCTGTAGAGTCTGCCTGCTCCATGTACCCGGGCCCCTCCATCACGGAGAGGCCTGACAGGTCTGCCTTCCCAGCACTTTATTTGCTATTTTTGTTAGATTCATCATAAGTACACTGGGACATGTGTTCATAGCATTTTATAATGTTTTATGTTTCATGATGTCGAATGGCCAAACATTCTTGTTTGTTTTTTCTTCAGTTCTGTCTTGCTTAGAACAATATTCTCTGAAGCCCTATTAATTAATAATGGCTGTGTAGCACATGTGGGGCCCTGCTCATTTTTTATATGACTTCAGCCCTGAACGTACTGTCAAGCCCTTCATGGGTGCTGAAAGGCCTTGTCCCAGCGCTCCGGGGAGGCTGGGGCCTGCCCTGCCCCTCCACAACCCTGCCCCAGCCCCTCCTCTTAGCCGAGGTTCAGACCAAGCTAGCAACAGGGCGTCTTGGGGAGGCCAGGCAGCCATCTGAGAGCCATTCCTGTTCGTGTGGGTGGAGTGGGCACCCCCACACCGGCACCCTGCCTGAGGCCTCCCTGTCCAGTCTGCACTAATCGTCGGGAGGCCTGCATCTATGTACCCAGCGTCTACCTCTTGGGGATGCCCACTTGGCTCGCACCAAGGGCTCTGGGTTGCACCATGACTAGTGGCAGCCTAGTACATACTGTCCTGTTGTTGTTCAGTGGGAGTTCTCAGACTGGTGGGAGAGGGTCTGTCTGCGGACTACCTGGCTATGACTACGGGCTGCCTGAACAGAGAGGACACACTCCCTACAAACAGCTGAGCTGTTTCTACGTACACTTAAGTCACATGGGTGGCTTTGGGTCCCTGAGAATCCTGCCTTCCCAGTGCTTTTTTGGTTGGATCCAAGACTGTAGGACTTTCTCGGACATAGCCACTGATTCAGTGCTGGTGTCTTGTCACTCAGGTTTACCATGCATATTATAAGCCCCTGGAGTTCACAGTGGCGGATCGGGATGCTTCACAGTGCTACATAAAGGTGAGTGGGCTTAGGAGCCAGGTGTAGGGTGCACTGAGACTAGGTTGGAAAAAGCCAGCGACTATGGGGAGTGCTCTGATATCCACAGGCAGAGCAGCGAATATTAGCCACTTTCCCCATGTGGCAAAGCACCTGCAAAAGAGACTTACAGAAGGAAGGCAGGCAGGCAGGAAGGGCTTATTGTGAGACTTCCTGACGGAGTTTGTCTTCTGGGTGATTCTAGGTTCTATCAAATTGACAGTCGGCACTGGCTACCACAGATGGAAACCTCTGAGGGCTGCAGAGATGGGACATAGCAGGTCCCTATGGTTGGGTGGGTCTCCTGTGACTAAGTGAGAGTAAAACACCACTGTGGCTTTCAGATGGTGTGCATGCGGGAGCCCCCACAGCAGGTGCTGGGCCTGCACTTCCTTGGCCCCAACGCTGGAGAAGTCACTCAGGGATTTGCTCTGGGGATCAAGTGAGTATAATCTTGGCCACTTTGAACTGTATCTGCTTCTGTCTGTGCTTTGACGGCAGTTGGTGTTAGTTTTGACGGTCCTGGAAGCTGCTGGGTGCACACTTCGGTGGGAAGGGGGTCTGCACCTGTCTGCAGCAGGCATCCCTGAGCCTACCTCAGACATGAGAGACATAACGGAGAGGGACTTTCTCTAGCCAAAGCAGGGTCCTCAGCAGGGATGGCTGCAGCCCTGGGACATGGCCAGATGAGTGAGGTTGAGGCCTCATTCCTCCAGCCTTCTACTGTTCATTTTTGTTTGCATTTCCTGTGAACTGTCTGTATTTTAGTGTTTGTACTACAATTATTGGATTAAAAGAGCTCTTTGTATATTAAGAAAATCAGTATTATAAAAAGAGGCTGCCGCGATTTAAAAGACTTTCAGAAATTCTTGCAGAATTGTCTGGGCAATGAATTTGCATGCAAAACAGTGAATAGGAATGTACTTTGGACAATCCTGTGTTCTTAGTCCCAGGACCCCCACGATAAGCTGGTGTTGCGGATGCCCTGCTTAGCATCATCCCCACCTTGCATCCATCAGCTTCAGCAGAATGTTCAGGAGAGGACCACACTGGCCCACAGGTCCTACCTAGTGATTATGCTGGTACTCTACTGACTTCCATGTTGACTGCTCCACTGTAATCTCCTAACAACTACAGATATGGGCTCCCACACATGGGCTCACACGGGACCTATGGCCCATGCCTGGGAGAACTTTATCACCAGTCATTGCCCTAACACACCTGTAGGTCAGGTAGGCCTGAGGCCCCAAGGCCCAGCGCTTGGCCACACTCATATGCTCCCAGCCCACTGGGGACCTGGATGTCAACACTCTCTCCTCCTGTCCCCCTTACTGTATGCCTTCTCACCTGTTTCCTCCAGGGTTCTATCCCCCAGTACCATGAATATATGTACATGCCACATACATACACCCATGTATACACACTAAACAAAAATCCTCCTGTAGCCTTGGCCCAGGACTCAGCCATACACTCAAGGCTTGGAGTCAGCCTCACTCATTTGGCCATGTTATTAAAATTCCAGATTTTGGTTGTGATTGTATATGTATAGCATGGTGGTTCTCAGGTGTCTGTAGACAGAGACACTGAAGGTTTGGACATGCTGCTGGAGTGCTCAGACACAGTCAGGAGGCCTTGGAGTGACCCCTGGGAGCTCCTGACTGTATCTGAAGAGCAGGCACCTGTTGTTCACATGGGTCATGTACCTGCCAAACCCCTCATTGCACAGGGCCTGCACATTAGGAAAGCTGCTGGTTCCAACTCTGTGCCACCTGTGCCCTGCGGGGCACCCATAAGCGTCCATGTGCACGTCAAGGAGATAAGAGTGTACTCACTGAGGGTGCGCATCGGTGCAGGTGCACCTTATCTGTAGACCTTTGGCAACTGGGCCGGGGCATCTGGGCAGAGGCTAGACCTCAGAGGCCAAGAGATAGGCTGGCGGTGAAGGCTGTTCTCACAGAATCAGTGGCTACGCTGGGCTAGATGACCTCCCTTCCTGCCCTTTGAGTAGACAAAATGCCATCCACAGAACAGCCAATCCCCAGCCTTGTGCTTGGGTGCCATGTGTCCACATGTAGATTTCTGAGCAGAAGAGCTGGGTGGATGGGTGGGTGTGGGCCACAGTCAGAAGTGACTGGAGAGGCCGATTCCTGCCATACCTTGACAGTGATAGAGCAGGCCTTGAGGAAGGGGCATTTAGGACTGGAGAGCAAGGTGGCCAGGATAGCAGCCAAGGAAAGGTTGGAGAGGGAGGGCCTGTGGTGGGTAGCAACTTGGCAGTGGTGGATGGTGGGTGTTTGCTGGAGGCAGCGGACAATCCAGCAGAGGCTGATAGTCTTAGTGCTGGCTCCATAAGTAAATCTCCTGCCTTCTGAGGCCTTCCAAGGACAGCCCTCCCCACACGCTCACCACTTAACCATTCTCCTCTTGATGTGTGCAGATGTGGAGCTTCGTATGCCCAGGTGATGCAGACCGTAGGGATCCACCCCACCTGCTCTGAGGAGGTGGTCAAGCTGCACATCTCCAAGCGCTCGGGCCTGGAGCCTGTTGTGACTGGTTGCTGAGGTTAAGTCACCATCCCTGCCAAGCTGAGGGCACATGCCATGCCACGTGCCTGGTACAAGGCTCCTCAGACACCTGGATCCAGGTGAGCAGGTTTGAGAAGAGAGGGAGCCACCATGTTGGGAATGATGCCAGGTACATGTTGAGGCTATCTAGAACAGTTAAGTTCCGCCCCTTGGTCAGGCCATGGTAGCCTAGAAACAGGGCTGAGGGGCAGCCACCAAGGATCCAGCCCCTGAAGGACATTGTAAGATCCCTGCCTGCCTGGTCATTGCTGTTCCCCACATGCAGGGGTGTCAAGAGGCTGGGCTCACACAGCATGTGTTCTGGCAGTGTCAGGGGCTGCTCCCTGTGTGCCGTTTGTCCCCACAGCAAGCCCAAGTGTTGCTGCATTTCCTTCTTGCCCAGAAGGTGGAGATGCTGCCTTGTGCACGGCCGACTGGACGCCACACACACATGGCTCTGCTCTAGCTGCGTAGAGCCAGGCTGGCGAGTGGGTGGTCAGAAGTCACAGAGCATACCAGTCATTGTAGTCCTCTTCTGAGGAAGAAGTTGCCGAGGGCCTCCTGCCTCTGCAGTATCACCTCTTAGTCTGACAGTGTTCTCAAGAAAACCCAGTCCTTGATCTACAAGCCACAGCCCATCCTGGATATCTCTTGGCTGTCACCCTTTTTGGTCTGGGGCCCTTGGTAGCCACTCTACTCACAGGAATTGAGGTGGCTATAGCGTCCTTTCCCCCTCAAGATGCCCTGTTTGCTCTGAGCACCAGCAGTGGCTCTCCCACATCCAGTGGGTAGAGAAGCTGGCAGGGGCCTTGTCTGGGCATTCTCACACCTGCTCCATCACAGCTTCACAGGCCAGGGATGATGCATTTGACAACGAGGACCCCTCTCAGGAAGCTAGGAAGCTCTTACCAAAATATTATACCTTCCAGGTTTTAAATTAAGAGCTCAGTATACATTTTTTATCACAGCAGCAGTGGTCTCTCTGCCCAGTTTGGGTGGGTGGGCAGAACTCTCTTCAAGTGCTTATTTCCAGTCTCTCAATGATCTCGTGTGGTTTTCGGTGACATGGCTAGGCTAGTGTGAGGGTTGGCCTGTGCTGATCCCCACCTGTTATTGGCAGGACTGGAAGCCTGCTGCCTCCTCAGGGATTCCAGAAGATATGGCTGAACACCTGTGGCTGCATAGCTGGCGTGTGCCCTGCAGGGATGACTCCGCACCTCCATCCTCTGGCCACCCTTCTCATACTCCCAGCGTCAGATGATGACAGCCTGGGCAGAAACCCCAGTGTGGGCTGCCCAGGTTTGAGCTCCTGGCATTTCTGGAGTGACAATAAAGAGGGTGTTTTGCTAAAGCATGTCTGCTTGTGGTGTCCCCAGGATTGCCCAATGTCACTTGATAGTAGCTTCCAATCAGGATCTGCTACCACCAGCACCTTAATACATGGCACCTCAGTGTTTAGAGTTCCCAGCAGCCATTGAAAAGAACAACCCTGACCTGACCTTACCCTGATCTGACCATTCTGGTCCCTAGTAGGACACAGCATCTCTCCATCATCCTTATCATCCCTTTAGCTGCTCGCTCAGGTCTGAAGACCTCTTTCTAGGGATCCCTCCTGGACCTTCTGCCAAGGTGTGGGCTTTCTTCCTGAGGTCTCTATGTACATCCTGAAGCAAGAGTGGCCTAACTCCAGCAAGGGTCAAGAATAGGAAGGTGGGGTTTGGCAGGGTTGTTGGAGGTTTTCTGTCTCTGAACTGAATGTCACTCACCTCCTTAAGTTTCCACTGTGGCCCTCAGCTTGTGGACTGGTTTTGGCTAATCCTCCACATTGAAGCTTGATGGGTGGGGAGCTCCTGTCAGTCACTGCAGGGGGAGACAGCCCTGACAGTGAGGGGCAGGGCCTTGCATTATGCTGAGGCTTTAGCAGAGGCTAATCTCGTGTCTTCCTTAAGAAAACATCACTTAGCCTGGCCCCAGGAGCCTTGGATGGGACGCTGCTTGTCAGCCAACAAAGGAATGTTTGCACCTTAATGGGCCTACGGGAGCCTGGCTGGAAGTGGAAGTGTGCAGGGTGCTCTCAGACGCCCAATTAAGACGCCAAGTGCTGGGCTGGGCCTGGCCCTCCTGACAAGTGCAGAGCCAGATCAGCCATGCCCTATTTAATGCATCAGTGGTGGCACGCCCCAGCCTGCCAGGATCCTGGGGTGTGGTTGTGGGGGGCCGTGCTCCTCTAGCTTGAGGTTTTGTCTGCCTCAGAGGCAGAAGAGGTCAGCTAACACCTGCTTCAGGCCAGTGGAGTGGGGGCGCTCTGGGGCCTGGCCAGGTGCATCCCATTGGTACCACAGCCCTGAGGGAAGTCTCTTCCATGGGGGCAAGCAAGCACTGAAGGCAGCCTTGATACTTGGTGATGATTGAATAGAGGCAACTTGTCATTGCCCTTTGCACACACTGGCCTGTAACTTCTTGCTTACCCAGCCAGCCAGTGCCATCCATACATTCATGTCCCCAAAGCCCCTTTAGGATAGTTACTGGTTTGTGAACACTGCCCTATTGGTGTCCTCCTAGTCCTGGTCTGGCTTCACAGACAACAGAGTGAAGGCTCTGGGCCCCGGTGTCACCAGAGCAGTGGGCTGCCTTTGTGATTTCCTGAACCTGTCCCTGGACTGCATAGCCAAGCCAGTGTATGGGACTGCACTGCCTAGCCCAAAAGGTGGGACCTACCTTTATACCTTCTTCCCGGAATGGACTTTGCATCAGAGTATTTGCCTCTGGAATCTTTGTCTCAGCCTGTGCCAGCTCTAGAAGGGTCCAAAGATCCACAGATCCATGGTCTAGTGGCTTCTGGTCCAGGCTTCCTCTGCACTCCTAGAAAGTGGTGAGTGGGGGTCTGGCCAGTTCACAAAAAAATTAATATTGCAAAGAAAAAACTGCCACAGGGATGAGCCACCACCCAAGCCATCTCTGGGGCCGTCAGTGCAGCCCCACACACTGGCCTGACTATAGGGCCCAGGGAGCAGGTTCAGGAGGCCACAAAGGCAGCCCCATGCTCAGGTGAGACCTGAGCCCAGAGCCCTCACTCAGTCATCTGTGGAGCTAAAACAGAAGCAGGAGGACCCCAAGAGGCCAGTGAGCACAAACCAGTAACTACCCTGGACCACAGTCGTGCCCTCTGCTGAAGGCAGGGCTGGTGCCAGGAGCAGGACCCATGGATGAGCTACATCTGTGGCATCTGTCCTCAGTGTCAACCTTTCATAACTACAGATTACTGCATGGCTCATCCCATCTCTGGACCAGAAAATGCAAGAAGGACTAGAATGCCCCGGGGCCAGGTGCTCCCCTGGGCCGCCTCTTCTCTGCCTTTGCATGTTTTTATGATGCAATGAAAATATGTTTTTAATTCCTCAGATTGCTCCATGTAACCTGCAATTACCCCCGGCAATGTTTTACACACCTCTGCTTGTAGCTATAGATTGCGCAAGGATATGGGAAGGAAAGGAGTGGGTAGGAGCTCCCTCCCTGCCTCAGTGTCTTGGGAAGTGCCCATTTTCTAGCACCTTGTCCTTTCCCATACTTCGTGCTGTCTGAGATCTATGTGCAGCAGGCACACAGAGAAATGTGACAGTGGTTTTGAGGGTTCAGGGACAGAGCCCAGCAAGGCTCTGGGAGGCTTTGCTTTTCTTTCTTTTTTTAAAAGATTTATTTATTTATTTATTATTTATACAGCATTCTGTTTGCAGGTGTGCCTGCTGGCCAGAAGAGGACACCAGATCTCACTATAGATGGTTGTGAACCACCGTGTGGGTTGCTGGGAATTGAACTCAGAACCTTTGGAAGAACAGGCAATGCTCTGAGCCTCTGAGAGCTTTTTGAGGCAAACAGCAGAGGCTATAAAAGGAGCCATCAGTTCTTAGAGTAGTGGAGTTATTGAGACTGCAAGCCTCCTCCCCCTTCTGAGTATCACAAAGCCTCTGGGGACCCTCCCTCTGCTCAGCTGGCAGCAGAGGGCATGCGTCCTTACTGTGCTCTACTGGGCTGGAGATTATCTCTATGTCCTGGCTGCACTTCTGCCTGAGGCCTCAGATATAAGCTGATCCTTGAGACCCACATTTTTCTTACCAGTAGTGGGTTCTGGGTCTGGGAGATTTTTTGTTTTGTTTTTGGTTTTGTTTTTTTAAGATTTATTTATTTATTATTTATACAGCATTCTGCCTGTAGGTATGCCTGCAGGCCAGAAGAGGGCACCAGATCTCATTGTAGATGGTGTAAGCCACCATGTGGTTGCTGGGAATTGAATGCAGGACAGAACCAAACAGAACCAGATGGTACCACCAGTCTCTGGGGCCCTGGTCCCACTGTGATTCAGAACCAGGCAGACTAGACCCAGGCCTCACACTCACATACTCATGCTTCCTGGAGTTATGGGCAAGCCAGCACTAAGAACACTTTGAGACAGCTGCCCAGCATGCCTGTCAGGGAGGCTGTGTCCTTGAAAAGACCCAAGACTAAAAGACCATTGTCACCCCAGGTGGTGGCAGTGCACACCTTTAATTCCAGCACTTGGCGGGCAGAGGCAGGCAGATTTCTGAGTTAGAGGCTAGCCTGGTCTACAGAGTGAATTCTGGAACATCCAGGGCTATACAGAGAAGAAATCCTGTCTCAAATATCAATCGATCTATCAATCAAACAAGACCGTGTCACTGTTCATGCTAAGGGTGCCTGGTCCTTTGATCATCTCTGCCACATGAAACACATGACTGTGTCTGCGCTCTGTTCCTGCCTGACCCTCCCCCTGCCTTACCTGTCCCTCTGGATGCCACTTTCCCTGCACCCAGTAACCTTGGGTACATAATCCAGGCAAGGGGGGGGCGCTGGAGAGATGGCTCAAAGGTTAAGAGCACTGGCTGCTCTTCCAGAGGTCCTGAGTTTAATTCCCAGCAACCACATGGTGGCTCACAACTATCTGTAATGAGATCTGGTGTCTTCTTCTGGCCTGCAGGTGTACATGCAGATAGAACATTGTATACATGATAAATAAATCATTTAAAAAAAAATAATCCAGGCAAGGGCCCCTCTGTGCAGTCCTAGCCTGGCCTCTGCTGTTAGGCCTCCTCCCTCTCTAGCCAGTCCACCCTTAGTTCCACTTGGGATACACAGTGGGAATGATGTGTGCAGGTCACACTCGACATAGGTGTGATGTTACGGCCCAGAGGAAGGTGCACAAAGAACTCAGACACCGCTCTCAGCTAGATATGCATGGTTCATTGGACGTCTTTTCCAAGCTGATTGCAATCAGGGCCACAGGAGGACTTGGGGGGCCTAACTGTCACCTCAACCTGTTTTCCAGGGACAGATTATAAAGGCAAAAACTGCAGTGAGCTCATACAGGGGGGCAGATGGTGATACAGGGTGGTCAGTTCTGACTCAAGTTATTTTTGCTAACTAGACAAATTAGTTCTAGCTGACCTTTAATTTGATTGGTCCCAAGTAAAGTTTATGGTTAGGGCCAGCTGCGCTTATTTGGGGGAATTTCTAGGAAAAACAAGGCCTCAGAATATGCTGAACATAAACATAGTTTTTGGTCATCCTGACCTTGTACAGATTTTCTTTTACATCAGCAGCTAGTTGAGGTGATGTGGCTGGTGGGCTTGAAACAAAAATGGCTACACTTATGCCAAAAGGACCAGGCCTCAACAAGATACTTGAGACCAGCAGCTCAAGTACTTAGGAGTGGACCACACAGGCCTAACTCCCTTAGGGATCATCTATGATTGAATCTCCATACAAATGACCTGAGACAGGCCTGGCTCCTGGGGTCCCCAACCCCAGCCCAGGAGGAGAGTATACTCTTCTGTCCCCAAATTTGCAGGCTGTGGACTTACTGAGTGCAGGAGCCTCAGCCCAACACTCACCCGGGTAGGAGCTAGAACAAGGGTTTCCAGACTGTTTCCTGGTCACCTGTGGAAGTCAAACAGCAGACCCCGTCTTGGCCAGTGTCCTAGTGCTGTGAAGAGATACCCTGACCCAGACAACTCTTAGAAAAGAGAGCGTTTAATTGGGGCTGGCTTAAGATTTAGTCCATTCTTGTCCTGGCAGGAAGCATGGCAACACACAGGCAGACGTGGTGCTGGAGAAGTAGCTGGGAGTTCCACACCTGGAGTTCCTAAGCATCCCTGCTACTGGAACCTTTCTTCTGCTATCTCCCTTGGCTGTCCCAAGCCCCCCTACATTCTCAAAAAGCTCTCATGTTTCAGGTGCTGCCACCAGCAGCAGGAAGAGAGAGCCACTGGGCCTGGCATGGGCCCCTGAAACCTCAAAACTCACCAGCAGAGACACACTTCCTCCAATAAGGCCACCCCTCCTAATCCCTGCCACAGAGAACCATGGCCTGATGACTAAGCGTTCAAATATATAATCCCCTGGGACCATTTTTATTTGTTTGTTTTTCAAGACAGGGTTTCTCTTTGTAGCCCTGGCTACACTGGAATTAACTCTGTAGACCAGGCTGACCTCAAACTCAGCGATCTACCTGCCTCTGCCTTCCAAGTGCTGAGATTAAAGGCATGCACCACCACAGCCCAGCCTCTGGGGACCTTTTTTTTTTTTTTTTTTTTTTTTTATTATTATTATTATTCATACCACCGCAATCCCCAAACCTGCCTTTATGGGCATTCAGTACAAAAGATGTCTCCCAGTTGAGCTAAGTATGAACCTTTGCACCCTTTGAGCTGGCCTCATTCTCCCTCCTCTCCGTGAACCCAGAAAGTGCTAGTTCTAGTGGGAGCCTAGAGTCAGCAGAATCCACAGGGCTTTGCAGGCTCAGGCTGCAGTGCTATGGGCAGCTCCTTATGTGCTTCCTTAACTAGGTCGAAGTGCAAATAAATAAATGGAGCCACACACTTGTGCTCTCACAGCAGAAGGCAACAGGAGGGCTGCCAGGCCCAGACCCTGCTTGTCCCTCATAGCCGGGTGAGGTCTTGCTGGTGCTGTGATTGGCTTCCTCCGGCTGACACCTCTATCCTGCCATAGCCATGCTTCATGGCCCATTTGCTCAGCAACCCTTCCAGACAGGGTAGAGAAAAAAAAAATCCCAAAGAGGCTGGTGAGGGCTTGCCCAACTATGACCCAAAATATTCAGGATGTTAAATAACTGGACAGAAGATTCTTCAGGTGCTAAGAGGTCTCTAGAGAACTGGTAGATAGCACCGAGACCACATGCTGATGGATAGAGGGCTTGAGCCATGAGGAATCTGGCTATCACCTTGAGCCCAGGACATGTGGCTGGAGTCCTGGCTCCTGTCTCCAGAACCGGGCCAGTGGCTGAAGACTGACTGATTGTCCATTGGTGCCTTGCAGTCACACTTGCCTGTACTTCCTGGACCTGAGGGTGGTCCCCTGTACCTCCTCATGCACTTTTATGTCACATTCATGCTTGCCATTGCCCACCTAGTGTGGCCCAGGTCTGCCAATGGTCCAAGATTGATACTGTCCACCCTGAACTGGACCTGTCCTTGGAGGAGGGGCAGAAGGCCCATCTGATGGTGATCTTGTGATCTTGATAGTGAGTCTGCCAAGGCCATGGCTGCTGGCCCTCACTTTCCTGTAGAACTGTCCTGAGCATCCCTGCTATTGGGACCTTTCTTCTGCTATCTCCTTTTGCTGTCCCAAGCCCCCCTACATTCTCAAAAAGCTCTCATGTTTCAGGTGCTGCCACCAGAGGCTTTATGGAGCCCTGCATGTTCTGGTCCACAGCCAAGCACCTGTGGCTATAAGGCCAGTGAGGAGACCTTCCCATCTCCCAGGGGCCTAACAAAGCATCTTAGACCTGAGCCTGCCTAATCTCAGCCCTGCTGCGGTTTATGATACTCAGGTTACCCTAATCCTGAAACCCAAGCTGGAGTCCCAGGAGCCAGCCTAGTGTCGTCTGAGGCGCACACAAGGCCTTCCCAGCAGGCCGTAAGCCTTCTGTGTTCAGACTGGACTTTCTTCACCAGCAACAGAGCAGGGTGCTGGGCGCTCATTGGCTGGAAATCCAATCCAGATAGACCCAAGGAGTCTCTTAAGACACCAGATTCTTGGCTGCCTCACTGGGCAGGGTAAAGCCTCATCTTGGGAAGAAACTCAAAGCCAGGGGCAAAAGCAAAAGGGACAGGCAAGGCAGACCCAGCCCAAGCCCCTCTAGGATTTCATGGGACAGCAGTTGGACCTTGTACTTCCATAAAATTAAATTTTTTCTCTCCCAATAAAATTGGATATTTTGGGCTTAAAACTGATGATCAAATAACACCAAATGCTTGGGAATAAAGTGGGACCATAAACAAGATATAGTGTGACCTTGTTACATAGCAACTAGGGGCTGGTAGCCAGATGAGCATAGTTCCCTGCCCCAGTTGCCAGCCACTGACCCCAGGGCCTTGCCCTGGGCATAGGCCTGAGTATGACCACCCTGGCATGGGGTAGGATGTACCTTGCTGTCTCCTTTGTTCCACTTACGTTAGAAAGGCACACTGGCCAGGCCAGAACACCTTTAGTTTCCAGCATCTTCATATAACTTCCCTGAGAGCAGATACAATTAGTTCCTAACCCACAGGGTCAAACTAGATGGTTGAGTGTCCACATAAAGCTGTGTCTGAGGGGGCTGGAGAGATGGCTCAGAGGTTAAGAGCACTGGCTGTTCTTCCAAAGGTTCTGAGTTCAGTTCCCAACAACCATATGGTGGCTCATAGTCATCTCTAGTGAGATCTGGTGTCCTCTTCTGACATGCAGGCAGAGTATAGATAACAATAAATAAATCTTAAAAGGATTTTAAAAAGCTGTGTATGGGTTTGTAGTTTTTATGGGGCCCTGCTTGATGAATGAGGAAAGCACCGCTGAGATCCCCCGAGGAGTCCCTGTGAGCTGAGATGGCAAAGCCAAAACTTAGGCATGCCTGCCCTACTACCCTCCCCTCTGAGGCCTCAGTACCAGGTCCAAGCCTGAGGGAGACGGTAGATGGGAAGCCAGACCTGCAGAAGGCTTCAATGGCTCATTGTTCTGCCTGTGGTGGCTGGAATTGGGCCGGCCCATTATAATAATAAAGTTCTAGCACTCAGCCAGTGGCTGGGTTTCCATAGCTTGGGGAGTATTTAATTTTCAAAGTCTCTGGGAGGGAAGCTGTGTGTAAATGGAGTTTGTTGTTCCCGTCGGCCCATTCTTTGCAAAGCCAAGTCTCCTATCCCATGCTTCATTCTCTCAGGTGTTGTACCTGTCAGCTCCCCAGCGCCCAGGCATGCCAGGGCGGGAAACTCTACTAGGAGACCCAGACACAATGAGAGTGAGCCTTGCCGTCACCAGCTCAGACAGGCTCTCATTCTACCCCACCCACTTCACCAAAGGCTGCTTTGAGGGCCAGATGCCTGATGCCACAGGAGGCCAAACGGATTGAAGTTCCTCTGTGGTGGACATTCTCCTTAGCACACAGCTTATTCTAGCTAGATTTCCTTTTTTATTTTTTAAACAGTATCAATGTAGCCTGTTGGCCAGTCTAGGACTTTCTAGGTTATCAAATTTACAGAGGTATGCCTGCCTCTGCCTTCAGTACTGAGCCACCATAGTCAGGTTTGCTTGGTCTTTCTGCCATGTTCTGTGTGGTTGTCACAGCCCACAGATGTGCCTTAGCCCTCTGCTTTGGTTGACTCTTCCCTCCTCTGATTGGGTAGTATTGGTACAGGGTCTCTCTCCTGGATGTTTTCCCCATTACATGCTAAGGTGAGGCACCTATTCAGGTTCACCTATAGCGCTTTCATCCTGTTGTCCAAAAGCGTGTTTTTCTCTTGTCCCAAGAGGCTTTTTTTTTCATATTTAGAGAAAAAAGAAAAAGAAAAACCGTCACGCAGTTGCTAGGAATTGAATTCAGGACCTTAATCAGAGCTGTCTCTGTAGCCCCTGGAGTTAAATTTTAAAGCAGCTATTATAGCCAGTCATGGAGATCCGTGCCTGTGATCCCAGTACTCGTGAGGTAAAAGCATGAGGGAAAGAGTTCCAGGCCATCCTTGGCTACACAGCAAACTTGAGGACAGCCTGGGTTACATGATATCTTGTCTCAGAAACAAAACAACAACAACAACAACAACAACAACAACAACAAAGAAGCAAGAATTCTTTAGGGTAAATCAAAAGGAAATGTTATAGACTTAGAACCAGGCTGTTGGTGTTTCTGGGGTGCAGCTTAACAGCTGTTAGAGGAAACATACAGCCTTAAAGACGGTCCACGGGCAGGTTTGGCAGCACGTGCTCAGGGTCCCAGGTACTCAGGAAGTGAAGTGAGAGCATCCCTTGAAGCCAGAAGTTTGGGATCAGTTTGGGCAGCTGTTGTGGTAGGAATAAGAATATAGTCCTAGATGAGGGAGGGAGGGTGGGTTTGGGAGGGAGTGAGGGAGGGGGCTACAGCTGGGCAACAAAGTCAATAAACTGTAATTAATATTAAAAAAAGAATATAGTCCTATAACTGAATGTTTAGTCATCAGGGGGTGGCACTACTTGAGAAAGATTAGGAGGTGTGGCCTTGTGGGAGGAAGGGTGTCCCTAGGGTTGAACGTTGAGGTTTCAGAAGCTTAAGCCAGGACTAGTGTTTCCTCCTCCTGCCTTCGGATCTAGATAGAGGACTCTTAACTACAGCTACAGCACTGTGTCTGCCTGTGTGCCTGCTGCCAAGCTTCATGCCATGATGAAAATGGACTAAACCTCTAAAACTGCAAGGCTGCCCCAATGAGATGTTTTCCTTTGTAAGAGTTGCCCTGGTCATGGTGTCTCTTTGCAGCAACAGACACTGACTGAGAAAGCAACAGCAAGATCCCATCTCAGGATAAGAGAGGAGACATACAGGAGGAGTGACTACCATAATAAATGCCTCTGTTGAGAAGCATGGTCTACATGCTGTTACCTAAGCACTTCCAGAAGATGGCAGAAATGCAGTCTAAAAGAGAGAAAACGAAAGTGGGTGTCAATAGTAGAGGAAGCAAAGCTGGCCGTGTAGCTCGGTTGGTAGAAAGCTTGCCTACCAGCCATGAAACCCTGGGCTTGACCCCCAGCACCCTGTATTACTGAGCATGAAGACACACAGCCTCCCAGAGGCGGAGACAGGAGGATAAGAAGTTCATCCCTAGAGACACGGAAGTTGAAGGCCAGCTAGCCAAGAGGCCCAAAAGGTAAAAAAGGGGGGTGGGGTAAACAAAATGGCTGGATTATATAGGGAAAAGCCTCTTGGGGAAGGGCAGCTCAGCCCCTGAGCTGGAGCATTCTGGTAGAGGAAGGGGATATGCAGGCCATACCCTGAAACAGGCACTGAGGCATGCCAGGAGAACTTGGCAGCCAGGTCCATTTTGATATGTTACATAGCACCTCAGCCTTCTGCCCCAGGTTTTGAGCACTGGAAAGCTGGTAAAAGGCTTTAAAGAGCACTCACCTAGCACATGTGAACCCTGGGCTCATCCCCAGTGACACACGCACACACATGTACACTCACAGCAATGACGTAATAAAATGGACAAGTTTAATCGAACAAATTTGACAATTCAGATGAAGTGGACAGGTCCCTTAACTTACAGAAGTAGAAAATATAAGGAGCCCCATATGTATTAAAACTAAATTATTTTTAATTTTGTAGTATACATACTAATGAGCTTCGTTATATAACGGTGATATTCCTTTTAAGTTTTATTTTTCTTTTACAGGTGTGTTTACCTGCACGTTATGTACATGCATCATGTGAACCTGGGGTCCTCAGACAACAGTTGGGCCTTTGGAACTGAAGTTAGGGATGGTCATAGGTTCTTGAAACCAGACTCAGTCCCACAATTAAATTCCTTTTTAAATTTTTTAAAAATTTATTTATTTAGAGAAAGGGTCTCACTGTGTAGCCCTGGCTGGTCTGAAACTCACATCCATCTGCCTTCCTCTGCTTCCCAAGTGTGGGATCAAGGGCATGTACTACCATGCCCAGCCAACACAATTAAATCCTTGAAGCCAGATGTGGTGATCTGGAATTCTTTAACACTCAGACTGAGGCAGAAGGGTTGAGTTCAAAGCCAGCCAAGGCCACACACACACACACACACACAGGGGCACACACACACACACAGGGGCACACACAGAGAAAATATATATAAAACTTCCAGCCCTGATTGTTTAATCAAATTTTGTCAAAAATTTCAAGGGAAATGTAATGTCAGCCACAGTAATTATTACAGAAAATACAGGAGAGAGAAATGCTTTCCAACTTTGAGTCTGATATTACCCTAATATGGATGGCACATCCCAGCCTAGTGGTTCCCATCCAGAATCCCTGCAGTCTGGAGGCTGAGAAGGGAGTATTGCAAGTTCTAGGCTATCCTACACTATAGAGTTGAGACTTTGCTCAAAAAACAAAAGGGGCCGGAGAGAGGGCTCAGTGATTAAGAGAACCTCCGTGGGCACCTGTGTGCACACAGAACCATATATAAAAAATAATTTAAAAAATCAGACAGTCTATATAAATATAAAGTAAGTACTTTTCAAAAACAGATAGAGTTAATCCCAGCCTGGTCAACGGAGTTTCAGGACAGCTAGGACTATATAGTGAGACTGAGCTTAAAAAAAAAAAAAAAAAAAAAAAGATAAAGCATTACAGATGGAGTGATGCTCAGTGGTTAAGAATGCTTGTTGGCCTTGCAGAGGACCCATGTTGCATTCTCTCACTCATCTGGTGGTCACAGCCATCTGAACTCCAGGACAGGGGATCTGACACCCTCTCTGAGGGCACTCAGCACATACAGGGTGCACATACATACGTGCAAGCAAAACACTCAGACAAAGTAAGTAAATCTAAAAGGTTTTTAAATTATTATTTTGTATGTATGTGTGTGCCTGTGTCAATTCGTGTGCACCAAGTGACTGCAGGAGCTCCTGGAGGCCAGAGTATGGGGCCAGAGCCCGGAAAGCATGTTACTGCAGCTCATCTTTAAAATATTGACTGTAACATCACAGAGAAAGTCACACTCCGGTACCTCTTTCAGATGTACATGCTAAATTCCTTCTAAAGTATGAACATATTGAAGTTACCAACACATACAAGGAATTTATTCTGGCCAAATGGGCTTTAGCATTTGGTAAGCCAGGAATGTAAGATAGTCTCCTTTCAAACATTTTATTTATAAAATGTAGTACCCTGACCAAATGGTAAAGGACCACGCCGTTAGAGAAAGTTCACTGGGCTAAGTTTGTCATACACTTTATGAAAACAACTCTCAGAAAAATAAGTCTGGCACTGCGGAGATGGCTCAGCAGCTAAGAGCACTGGCTGCTCTTCCTGAGGACCCACGCTCAGTTCCCAACATGAGCAAATGTCTGTAATTCTAGTTTTCCAGAGTGGAAATTTCCAAAAGGATCCCATGCCTTTTTCTGGCCTCTGAGAGCACCAGGTCACATGTGGAACACAGAAATGTGTGCAAGGTAAAACACCATGCATATGACATTTAAATAATAAATGTTCAAAACTAAAGAAACAAAACTTCAAACTAGCAAAAAAGTGGGATGAGTGTCAGCAGCTGATGTCACACGTACTGAAAACCAAGATTTTCCTTGAAGACTAGGAATAAGTCAAAGGTGCCCATTGCTATTACTTTTCTTGTGCTACTGAAGTTCCTGAACACTTCCATGGGCAATAGTAATAATGATGACAACAATGTATGTGTGATACACATAGTATAAGATGACATACAGATGCCCAACACACAGTCTTCTGTGTCTGGATTCTGAATCCACACATTCAATAGCTGTGATAGAAAACAGTCAGTGAGGGGACAAGATAGTTCAGCAGGTAAATGTGCTTATTGCAAATCTGATGTCCAGTGGAAGAAAAGAATTACCCCCAGTTGTTGTTCTCTGATCTCCACATATGCACTATGGCATATGCACACACACAATAATAAACATTTAAAATAATTATTAGATATGCTGTTGCTATATAGATCAGGCTGGCCTCAAACTCATGATTCTTCTGCCTTCTCTTCCTGAGTTTTGAGATTACAGGGTTCTCATACTATGCCTAGTTCTGTTGAAAATATAGGAGGAGGAGGAAGAGGAGGAGAAGTTGCTGCTGCTGCTGCTGCGGCTGCCAGGCATGGTGGTGCATGCCTGTAATTCCAGCATGCAGGAAGCAGAGGCAGGCAGATCTGTGCGAGTTCAAGACTAGCCTGGGCTACAAAGCGAATTCAGGACAGCCAGTGCTACACAGAAAAACCCTGTCTCAAAAAACAAAAAACAAAGAACAAAAAAAGGAAAAGGCATACTATGCTCATATATTGGAAAACTGTATTTTAGTATCCTTTCTTTCTCAGAAAGAAGAGAATAAGGGGAGAGGTGGAAGGGGAAGAGGTGGAGGGACCCTAAAACTCACATAGAGTCTAAAGAGACCCTTAGCAAAATAAATAAATAAATAAATAAATAAATAAATAAAGGAAATGGCGAACTTGAAGGCCTTACACTTCCTAATTCCAAACTTAATTACTAAGCTACAGTAATCAAAACAGTGTGGTACTGGCATTAAATCAGATATATAAACCAATGGAAAATAACAGAAAGCCCTCTAGATAAAGAAACACACACAGGTGTATGATTATTAGTATATGCGTGATGTGTGAGCTTGTGCACGCCGTATCAAATGACTTTTAAAAGATACATTTTTAAGTTTTATGAATATGACTGTTTTGCCTGCATATATGTATAACACATGTATGCAGTGGCTTCAGAGGCCAGAAAGTTTTGATTCCTGTGGAATTGGAGTTGCAGACAGTTATGAGCTACCATGTGGGTGCTGGGAACTGAACCTGTGTCCTCAGTGAAAGCAAGTGCTCTTAACCACTGAGCCATCTCTCCAGCCTTACCAAGTGACTTTTGACAAAGGTGCCAAGACAGAGATAGAACAATCTCTTTAGACAATATCTTTAATGGATGGTTCTGGGAAACTGGACATCGGCATGACAAGTCCAGAGCGTAACTACTTGTTGGCAGGGTGTGGGGGAGTCGGAACACTTGTGCTTTACTGGTGGTAACAGAAAATGATGTTACAATCTTGGAACACGGGCAGCTCTCACAAAACAAAATCAGAGTAAGACTTAGCAGTTCCACAATTTTGGGGGATATAGCTAAAGGGGCTGCATTTTGGAGCACTTGCTGTTCTAAAGGACATGGATTCAGTTCCCAGCACCCACATGGCAGCTCACAACCATATGTAAATCCAGTTCCAGGGGATCCAACGCCTCTTCTGGCCTGCACATGGTGCAGATATATGTGCACATAAAACATGCATGACACATTTTTTTTTACTAAAACCATCTTTTACAGTGTCTCTTGGCTAGTTTTATGTCAACTTGACACAAGGCTAAAATCATTTGAGAGGAGGGAATCTCAAATGAGAAAATACTTTCATAAGATCAGGCTATAGGCAAACCTGTAGGGCATTTTCCTAATGTGATTGATGGGGGAGAACCCAGCCCATTATGGATGGTGTCATCCTTTGGCTGGTGGTCCTGGGTTCTATAAGAAATCAAGGCTGAGCAAGCCACAAGCCAGTAAACAGCACCCACAGCCTGTTTCAGCTCCTTCTTCCAGGTTCCTACTTTGTTTGGAACTGACAGTTCCAGTCCTGACTTCCTCCAGTGATAGTCTGGAGGTGTAAATCAAATCAACCCTTTCCTCCCCAACTTGCTTTTTAGGTCATGATGTGTCATCAGAGCAATAGAAACCCAAAGACACAATGATTCCACAGCACTATTACCCACAACAGCCAAAGGTACAAACAATTCAGTGTCATGAAGGATGAAGGGTAAACAAACTGTGGGCACTCAAAGGAGGGATCAATGAACTTTTATTTTTGGGTGTTTTTTATATAGATGTCTGACTATATAGACCAGGCTGGTCTAGAACTCACAAAGATTCACCTGCCTCTGCTTCCTGAGTTCTGGATTAAAGGCTGGCTCTTTTAAGAATGTTTTTATTTTTATATGTATGAGTACTTTTGCCTGCATGTATATACGTATGTGCCCAGTGCCCAAGAGGCTAGAAAAGGTCATCAGATACCCTGGAACTGGAGTTAAGGATTGTTGGCATAATGTTTTTGTGGACTGTGTACAGTTTATCCTTGCTCATTCAAATGCTGATTTCTCTACCCACTATTTGGCTTCAATCCTAACATTACATTGTGATGTTTATTTTAAGTATCTCCTGTCTCAAGTTTGTGTAAACATGTCCACCATTTGCGCCAATAAAAACGCCAAGCAGCCATTGCTGAGTAAATGAGAATAGGGTGGGACGTCTCGGTCCAGTGAGGGGAGGAGAAAGAGAAAGGAATTAGGAGATGCAGCCATGAGGAGGGGGCTGGGAACCATCAGGAGAAATGATGCGGATCTAGAAGATTAAAAGGCAAGTATAATGTGGGAAATCTGAACGAGAGGAAGCTACACTACCTTGAAGGTTTAGGATAGAGTAATTCCTGCTCAAAATTGTGCTCTGGGGTAATTAAATACATCCTATTTTTTCTGTGTGGTTATTTGGGTAAACAGCTGGTTAAAGAGTAACAACAACAATGTATTAACAACAGTGTGAATCAATATTAATCATTAATAATCATTCAACAAAGGACTGTTGTGAACCACAATGTGGGTAGTGGTAAACAAAGTGAGGTCCTATACAAAAGCAGTCTGTGCTCTTAAACTCTGAACCATCTCTCCAGCTCTCAGTCAACACCTAAAAGGAAGGCAATTCAGGCACATGTCACAGCATTAGATGAAACTTGAAAACATGCTAAATGAAATTCATTCACAAATGGACAACAGTATGTAAGCACCAGGTACATGGGGTATACAGTCAAGTTCAGACTCAAAATGGGGGGTGTTCAGGGCTTGGAGATAAGGAGTCAGTGTTGAATGGATAGTTTCCAGTGTGGCGAAGCGGCTCTGGGAATGGAGGAATATATTTATTAATACTGCATTGGATGCTTTACAATGGTTACTATGATAAACTTTGTCATGCACATTTGAGGTGAGGCCCTAAAACAAACCCAAAAGGCAATTTGGAAAAAGGCCTATGTGGGAGGGGCTTATTGGGTGGTCTTTTGCACAAGCCTGCGGCTCATTCTCTGCTGTTGGCTCCAGCTGCTTTGGGGATACAGGGTGATCGGAATTCACAGAAACAACCCCTCCCTTAAGGGAGGAAGTTTAAATTATCAGGTCAATTAGGAAAGATACAACTAAAAAAAAAAAAAAAAAAAAGCCAAGTTTCATTCACACTTCAAGGAGGTGTTTCCTGGCTGGATGCCACTTTTATTGTTTTTGGCCCGGGCTACTGAAAGCCCCACAGACCCTTGGAAGGTACAATGTGATCTTTGATTCCCCTTTCAAGGATCAAAGCGATTGAGTTTGGGTGTAAATGCAGATAACATTTCAGAGATCTTTCATGAAAGGAGTCAACGGAGCAGGGCAGATGGGGGCTGGTGTGTTAGGCATGTGCTTCCTTTCAGAAGTATTACCGTGCAGCAAAGCCTTCTGTTCCTGGTCCAAGGCCCATCTAAATAAATAAAAGGGTGGGGTGGGTGACACCACGAGGACTCGGAGGAACTCGTGGGGCAAACCATGCATATGCATGAGGGACACATAAGGTCATCTCCTGACCTCTCTGAAGCGTCGGGTGCCGACTGGGCTTCCTACGCTGGGCTATGCACTGCTCAGTCCAAGAGGCCGTCTGTCCGGGTACGTGTAACACAGTGTTCAGTCCAAGAGGCGTTCTGCCTGGGTACGTACGTACACGTACGTACAGACACACACCACGAGACAAGGAAAGCCACAGGCCTTGCTTACTTGCCTTCAGGTGCTAGATATCCCAAGTGGAGGGACATGATGCCAGCTTGTCCTGCCTCTCGCAGCAGGGGTGGAGATATGCAGACACTGGGCCTTGTCTGGCGCTGAGCAAGGGCACCGGACCGGGAGGGAAATGCGCTCCCCAGGCCTGAAGGCTCAGCAGCCACTAAGTACCGGAGCCCTCGTGACGCCCTCAGCCCTTAAACTCACGCCGGCCCTCGGCAATATTTCGGGTGACAGCGAGGACTGGGAACGCATGGGACCTACTTCTGCTCCCGCGGACCACTGAACCAGCGGGCGCCTGCGCACGTGGCCTCCGGGAACGGTACCCAGCGCGCGCTCCCATCACGCTCTGCGCGGCGCCTTCGCGCTGGCACAGGACGGGCGGCTGCTAGGGAGAGGCCTCGCGATCTACAGCGCAGGCGCGGCGGGCCGAGCATGCGCACTCAGCCCCTCGGGAAGGCTAACGTGAGGAGTGCGGAGGTGCCAGGACGGGCACGTCCGGGGCGGCCGCGCGCACGCCGAGGGGGCGTGCCTGGCGAGACTCTGGCCAAGATCCTAGGATCCCACAGCGTCAGGCTAGGAGCTCGGCGGCCGGGTCAGTGTGGCGGCGCCAGGGGGGACGGCGAGTGGCATATCCCCGGGTCTGCGCGGGGTGAGGAGTCACGTCCCCGCTCACCTTATCTCGCTCTTCACTTTGCAGGTGGCTGTGGGATCCTGCCCTCGGAAGTACGCTGTTGTGCCTGGTGTGCGAGAGCAGATCCTCTGACCTGGCGGCCCCTTCTTGCGCATTCTCGGGTAGGTGGGCTTAGTTGTCCCGGAGCTTAGGAGCTGGCTGTCCTGCGTGGCGGCTGCTGGCGGGCGGTGCAGGGAGTCTGGCCTCCACTCCCGTTTTGGCTTGTACAAGTTCTGTTCCCGAGTCTCCTGGGTCTCGGAGCAGAGAAGTCAGTCAGCGTGTCAGGTATTACCGGGCCCGCGGAGGAAGAGTATCATGCGTCGCGGCGCCCCCCCCCCCCCGTCTTCTAGTAGATTGCTGTCCAGTCTATTAGAAAAGGAACGAAATTACTTGGTGCCAGGCAGAGCTGCTAGAGAGAAGCGAGCAAGTTCCACAGACTGATATGCAAAGGGCGGCGTGGGGTGATCATGAGGCTCAAAAAGTGAGTGACTGGCTCAGGCTTAGGAAGAAACAGATTGGCTTCTCGTGCGGGGGCGGGGGCGCTTCTCTCCTGAGTTGCCAGGTGCACTCAGGCACTTAGGTGAGTAGGCACTTAACAGCTAAGATTCGCAGTTGGGGCGGGGGTCTTGGTGGCACCCTGGCTTCTGGGCATGCAACGTGGTGTTTGTGGGCAGCCTGACGCCTAGCTCTGGGGCCTGGGCTTGTGGACACTACTTTTTGAGAATTCACTGAGAGACTGGATCTGGCTCATAATTATGGTGGGAATCCTAGGCCAAAGGCTGGGCTTTCTGGTGTGAGTCAGCGATCTACCTGAGATGTTCCAGAATGCTTGGGTGGTAGAGGTGGGTGCTGGAGGTACTGGCAAGCTGAGTGTTGTAAGCCAGAAGATCAACTTTGTTGTACCTTTCTTGGAGAAACTGACTCTGGGTGGGGGGTAAACACATGGAAAACCAGGAGTGAAGATATGTGCAGGGCATGGTGCTCCTAGGAGAGAGATTGTGGAGAACTGGGTTGTGTGTACAGGATGAAGCAGAGAGTTGAGAGGAGGGAGGTCTCAAGTGGTGGGCTTCCCTCCCTAGAGAGGCTGGTGCAGAGTGTGAGAACCCCAGAGGGGAACTCCTTGTCTTCCTTCCTTGTCTGGCCTCTGGTGACCACAGCTTGGAATGAGGATGGATCCAATAGTTAGAGGGAGCTTTCCATGCTCAGCCCATGTGCTGGTGGTAATAGGAAGAGACCTCACAGTGCAATTTCCGAATTTCACTTTGGGAGATAAGGGTGCTAGGTTATTGACTGGGATGAAGATGAGGGTGGGGTGCTGAGGGTTGGGTACCTTTGCCTGTAGGTGGTCTCCTGGAAATCCTGGGAGTGGCAGGAAACAGATCAAGCAAGGCAACCTGTTTCTGTCAGGTGTTCCTGGTGCTGTATGTGCAAGGATGTTTTTGTATGCTCTGTTCTTAGCAGTTTACAGCCAGGAGCGCACTCCTCCACTCTGTAACCTGTGAAGTGATTTGTGGCTAAGCTTGTCTCTACAGCAGGTTCTGCTCCTCTGCTGTCATTTACTAATTGGTGTGTAGCTGCACACAAATCAGGTTGCCACTCTTCCTTGGCAATAATAGTGGTACCCAATTTGTGGGTAATGTCTGGTCAGCATTCAGTACAAATGGTACTGTGACACACACAAATGGTACAAATGACAGTTGCTACTATCATTGCCCTAAAGTTCCCTGATGTTCTGATCTGGCCCCCTCTGGGATTGACAGCTTCTGTCATTAATCTTGAAAGTCACTGGCAGCATTTGTCTGTTTCCTTTACCCTCCTAGGTCAGCCACTGGGCCCCTCCCTTCATTCAGAATAGCTAATCACATCCCTGAGGGTTTTCTGCCTGCTGCCTCCTCCTGCCAGTCAGTGGTGATGGTTGAGCCTGGTTTCTGCTCTTCCCCACCTTGTTTTTGGACAGATTGCCTTGGATGATGGCCTGCGTCTGACAGTCCCTCAACTCTTACCGGCTCAGCTCCCCGGTCCTCAGCGTTTACCTGGAATGGCAGTCTGCCACACCCTGCCCAGCCGCTTCTTGGCCCTCTTGTGTTGTGCCTGACTCTTCTGGCCACACCAGGCCTTCAGTGGGCACTTCTTCCCTCTATTCCTGGCATGCCTCATGGCAGGCGCTGTTGGCAGAACCCCGGTAATCCTGTCCAGATCGCAGCCAGTTTCACCAATGCACACCCTTGGCAGCAGATGGCGGATTCTTGGATTAAGAGGCTCTGCTGTGGGAACTGCATGTGTGTGCACCACCATGGAACGAAACAGTACAGCTAATGATTCTTCTGGCAGTAAGCCTACAGAAAGGGGCCCTCCAGCTGGATGCATACCGGAACCCTGGCCACTCAGGACAGACTTCCACTGGGTTCCTGGCTCCAACCTGGTACCTTCGATGGCGCTCCATGACTTCTAGACTTTTCTGGCCCCGATGGGCAATTATACGTCTTCCACTTTGAGCACTATCGGGGCAATTGCAGCTGTGTCTATGAGAACCTCAGTTGACTGACAGGCCCAGCTTAGGCCTGGGCAGCCCACTGCCTCAATAGGGACCTGCCCTTGCCTGATGATGGTAAACTCTTCGGCCGGGATCTCAAAGAAGTTATTCAAGGCCCACACAGTTTTGTTGAGCACCATGCCACTGTCTCCTGTCCTCTGCCTTCCACATCAAGCCAGCCACCAGTGACCCCACAGTTGCCCACACTAAGGCAGGACTTAGGTTCTCAGTGGCCCTAATGCCCAGTGTGGATACTCCCCTGAGGCCTGCCTTAGCTGCTCCCTCTGACCCCTGTTTGGTGCAGGTCTAACCCTATATCCAGAAGTGCCTGGCCTGAACAGCAGCTGGCCAAGGAAGGTTCCCCTGGACCCCAAGATCCCCTGACCCAGTCTAGTTTTGGATTTAGCCCTTATTGTAACTGCTATGAGGCCAGCTGCTTCCTAGCCAAAGGAGGCAGCCCCCAAATTTGTCTCAGTACCTTTAAAATCTGTTAACTCCTCTTCTTAGAAGCTAGAATCAGCTCATCTGGGGGAGCTTAGAACCCCAGAAAACAGAGAAGAGTTCTAAAACATGAGACCAAGAAGTGTGTTTGGGCACTCCATGGTGGTTGAACAGTGTCCCAGAGATCCCACAAGAGCCACCCTTTTCTTCCAATCCCTACTCCTTATCCCTGTGTTCTGAGCACGGTCTAGACATGCAGCAGTGTCCCTCTTGATGCAGTGGTGTGCACAGGGCGGGAGTTCCACAGCACCCAGGCAGGACAGTGTTGTCAACAGACGACTCCACTGACCCCCATGGCTGGATAGCAACACAGAAAGGCATGTGAGCAGCTCTCCCTGCTCCTACTGGAATGTGGACCTGTGTTGGGCCCTATCTGAGTTCCTACCCCACACCTGGAAGTGCTGGTCCACATGGCCAGTTCTACAGGAAAGGCTCTGGAGATGAGCCCACCAGATTGTTTGTAGCGCTGGGGCCAGAAGGTGACCCCACAAAGAACCCTGTTGCTGTTTTCGCCTCTGCCCTGCTCTCTGACCTCTGACGCTAGGCTATAATGGAAAGAAGGCTGCTTGAAGGGAGCTACTGCTCTTTTTTAAATATTTTGGTTGGTTGGTTGGTTGGTTTGGTTGTTTTTGAGACAATGTTGTGCTATGTAGCTTTGGCTAGTTTGGAACTTGTTATGTACCGGGCTGGCCTTCTGAGTGGTGGGACTCAATGATTTTTGTTGTGGTTTTTTTTTTTTTTTTTTTTTTTTAATGATATACCAATGAAGTATAGTGTAATTGGATATATAGCTGTATAATGATCCAGTTTGGTGATTACTATTTATGTTTCCTAAATGTTGATCATTTCTTTGTATGGGATTGTAATTTACACTCCTCTCATGGTTCCATATAAAACATGAAATACATTATTGGCAACTATAAGTGCACATTGTGCTGTGGAAGTTATCTAACCTTTGGGTCTCTTCCTGGTGTTTTCTGTCTTGTTTCCATTATCTGCCATCTGCTTCTGCCAGGTTAATTCTGATAGCTTTTACATACAGGTACCTGTAGCACTTATCTCTCGGTACCTGCCTTCTTTTACTTAATAGTTTTTTGTTTATTTGTTTTTTATCGTTAATAACATAGTATATGTGTGTGTGTGTGTATATATATATATATATATAATCTTTTAAAAGCCACTCATCTGCCATTGTACACTTTGGTGGAGTCCATTTTTTGTGAGCAGTGCAGAAGCAGCCGTATTCATCCTTGTAAGGGATAAGATGACATCTTGGCTGAGAACCATACTTCCTGTGGGCTTACTGAAAGCCGTGGCCAGCTGGGAGGTTTGAATGCAGGAGGGTGGGATCTCCTGCTCGGTTCAACCTTAGTCATTCCCCTTTTTACACGGCAGCATTCTCGTTATACCTGGTCATGCTTTCAAAAGCTTTCCATCCCCTCCCCTCACACTGTACGCAGACACAATTCAACACTTTCGGCCTCCATGATGGAAATAACCTGGCTCTGCTGGCAGACTGAGCCTCCATGGTGAGACGTTAGCATACATACGCATCCCAGGAAGCATTGCCCAGTAAGCATGAGGTGATCTAACTGCTGAGTGTACGGTGGCTGCTGACAGAGCCCTTGTTTGTGAACAGAAGTGCTGTTCCCATTCTGTCAGCAGAGCCCAGCCAGGTGTCACAGGTGTGCGGCAGTGCTCAATGTAGCCATGAAGGTGAAAGGATCTGCTAGGAGGAGCTGGAGCCAGGTGGGGGAGGGGGGCCAGTGTTCGGTGGCTGTGGTATCTGACTTCTGAGAGCTCTAGGTAAAGAGAAGAGCAGGTAGCAGATGGGAATGTGAGGCCTGGGATCGGAATGAGGACAGACCAGTTCTGCACAAGGAAGCATTTTTAGTGAGAGCTAAGCGTGCAAGCTCTTTTGAGGCAAATTGATCTGAGGATGGGGACATAGCCACCCAATACACAGCAAGTGCCTACTTAGAAGTGTTTAGACAAGAAAAGCATCAGTCTTTCAGTTTTACAGTTGTGAAAGCAACACGAGCAAACTTTCCTAGGTAGTTAATAGGACCATAGCTTGGAAATACAGCTGGCCGTGATGAGCAAACATCTGGTGAGACTTGGAATAGGTTGTTTGGTTGTTTGGTTGTTTGCTAACCTACTAAGAGATGCTTTGGGTCCAGGTGGTTTCTTTGTGAATTATTTCAAAGCACAGACTCTGTGTACACAAAACAGCTGTGAATGTTGCTAACAGAAAAGATTTTGCAGTGCACTAGGTTTCTGTTACAGGCTGCTCAGCTGCTCCCATGATTGCTCATGGCTAGAATGGACTGCTCTCTCTCATTCTTTAGTTGTCTGTGGCTGGGCCTGCCCATAGCTCTGGTGGTGGATCCTGGAATGTCTCTCAGGGATGATGGTCTACTTACTCCCTTGCTCTTGCCATGCTGCTGTCCCCTTATGCACCTGCCTCCCTGCCTCTGGTGGACCTGAAGTGAATCCCTTCTGCTTGAAATGGCTATGGTCCCTCCTGACCCTGATCTTCCTGGGGCATCTCCTGAAGGCTTGGGTAGTGGTCTGCCATGTATCTGAAGGCCTGCAGCTTGGCGTCTGTGGTTGGTAGGCTTGAGAGCACTCAGCAGAGTCTAGGTGACCTAGAAAATTAGTCTTGGCCCTATTTAGAAGAGAAAGCCACTCCCTGTGATGGGTTCTTGATATCGAGGAGAGGAGGCCTTATAGCTGCAGTGACCAGGTTGTTTGCTCCTGGCTGTCTATAGGTGGAACAGAGCTTGGACTGTAATGGTCTTCCATTACAATGTAGCTTGTCTCCAGTGACATCAGCAACAGTGACAACAGTATCCACCTTCACCAGAGGCAGTGACCCAGGTGATCTATTCTTTGGGAGAGAAAGCACTATCAGATTAGACCTGTGTGTAGGGTCTGTCCTGGTACTAGGAAAGATGACCTAGGAGAGGACTCCCCCGGAGCTGGACACAATGACAGGCATGCCTCTGACTAGTGTGTCCTGTTCACTTACCTGGGAAATATCCTGACATCTCATCTCTAGACAATAAGCCATGGGCTCTGTCGAATGGTTTTTAAAAGACCTATCTCCAAGGAAGACCTTAAATCAGGAAGTACTGGTAATAAAGTCCTCTGAGACATTAGAGTACTCTGTAAAATTGCAACATTTGAAGCAGTTGGACATTGGATAGAGAAATAGTAGTGAGACAAACCATTTGGAATGGTGTAAGTTGAAAAATTTAGTACATTATTAGCGGCGTTCCAAATGAACGTCAGTAAAACCACTTGGTAACTGGCTGGCTTTCTGGAACATAGTAAAGCAGAGTGCCTGCATCTGTTGTGCCAGCACACACTCCAGATGGATTAAAGATGACATTTTTTAAGGTCGTAAAAATGCTTGTTAGCTTCCTGTTGTAACAAGTGCTAAATAATCAATTTGTGGAGAGGAAAGGAAAGGTTTGGGGTCACACTTTTGGAGGTTTTAGTTCACTGTTTGTTGGTAGTTCGTCATGGAGGCAACACGTGGCAAAACCATTCACCCCATGTCCAGGATGAGAAGATGAGAAAAGGGACAGAGGGCCCAGTATCCCCTTCAAGGGCACACCTGTGACGTGAAACCTACCTCCCAGCAGAACCAAGATGGGGACCAGGCTTTTAACACATGTGCAGAGCATTTGAGGTCCCAATGGAGCAGTTCTACAGAAAAACACAAGTAGTTCTAAGATTTTAAGTTTTGCATGTCCAGAATTGCCACGGGTATGGCAGGTGGGCTCCCTCTTGCTATCGGTGGGAATATAAAATGCTTAGGTTTGACCACATTAATAGTTCTAGGCATGTAAATGTCTGACCACTTGCCCACAAGCTCATGCCGTGGGTAGCTGTGGTATGTAATTATGGTATGTGAGAGATCAGAGTGGGCTTGAATTTGGTCACATCTTGTTTCTTCCCCTGACTCCTGTTAGGTATGAAGTAGTTTAATCCTTACTGGGTAGTCAGGAGGGTTGAATGAGGATGATATCCATTGTGAGCTAGCTGAGGCCTGTGAGTGTCTATCATAACACTATGAACAGCAAAACTAAAAGAGTTATAAAGAGCCAGCCATAGGGGCAGGGCAAGTAAGGATGTCATTCTTAGAGCTTCTGTCAGCATTAGCTAGAACTTAAAATCTCAGTGACCTGAGTGGACAGCTGGCATTGGCTGTCCATCCTGTGTGTGTTGGAATAGTCTGGATATGCTCTGCTTACTGCTGTGTCTCAGAAACACTTACAGCTCTCCCATCTGCACATACTGCTACACAGCGAAATGATGCTCTGGGGAACCATGATGGGTCATAGGTGTCACCTGCACTACTGTGACCAAAGGAGGCCACAGCTGCACCTAAGTTACACGGTCCTCCTCATGAGGGGTGTGTCTTAGTCCCTGCCCTGTTGCCGGGGAGAGACACTGGCCAAGGCGGCTCTTCCAAAAGAACATTCAACTGGGGCCTTGCTTGTAGTTTCAGAGGTCTAGTCCATTTTCATCGTGCTGGGGCGAACGGTGGCACACACGGCTCTGAAGCAGTTGCTAATAGGTGAGGACTGCATCCTGTTCTGTAGGCAGAGGAGGAGACTCGGGGCTTGGCGTGGGCTGATAGTGGCACACCTCTCATAACAAGGCCATGCTTTTTAATCCTTCCAAATAGTACCACTCTGGTGACTAAGAACTCTAATCTTTGAGCCTGTGGGGGGGCCGTTCTTATTCAAACCATCACAGGTGAGTTGCTCAGTACTGAGCTGAGGAAGCAGCCGTTCACATCGGAGGCAGCCGCTGTGGAAAAACGGTGGGCCTGTAATGTACAGCGTGCATGTTCAGAAATGTTTCTTACCACAGTTCTGGAGTGGAGAAATACAAGGTCAAATTGTAGGCAGAGTGGTTTTTCCTAAGGCCTACCCTTGGTTTGTGGGTGGCCATCTTTCCTGTGTTCTTGCCCAATCATCTCGCTCAATGTATTTTTCATGTCCTAATCTGCTCGGACACCAAGCATGTTGGATCAGGCTTACCCTAAAAGTATTTTACCTGAATTACCTCTTTAAGTACCCTATCGAAATATAACCATGTTCCGTCATATAGTGTGGATTAGGACTTCAGCTGAAGAATTTGGGGGACTCCTGCCTAGAACAATGGGTTTTTATTTTCATTTTCTAGTTTTCAATAGTGCTGTGGGCAGCTCTCTTTACCGTGTGCAGGGCCCTTGGGGCCTTGGTCTTGGGGCCAGTGCTGAGGTGTGGAATTGCTAGTCTCTACCCTGAATAGGCTGTTCCTAGCTGTTCTGCACACGGGCTTGTTGCATTCATTATTTAAGAAACTTTTCCCTACATGAGGGTTCAAAGGCATTGTCCTGTTTTCCTAAAGTCTCATGTGTTGCCTTTGACATTAAGCCTGGAGTCTCCTTGTTAGTGTGACTGGGATAAGGGGGCCTCTGCTGTCAAGGCCTGTGATGGGCAGAGACTCTTGACAACCATAATGGCTGTGTAATCTGAGCAAGCAATACATTTTTCATGTGTGAGGCCACTGAGGTAGGGGTGTATGTGTATGCATGCTCATGCCGGAGTGTAGCCTCTTGTATCCTGACTAACAGAGGATCCTGTTTCTCCCTTCTCCATGCAGCACAGACCAGGTCTGGCCTCAGCCGCTCACTGCTCCCTGGATACATTCTGGTCTGGTCTAGTCTTAGTTGGCTGGTTTTAGTAGGAGACTTGACTTTGGGGTAGAGAAATGCCTACCTGCACCTTCTTCTTCAGGTTGGCTAATTTTTAAACCACATTTGATCCCAGGGAGAGAGGCAATTAGAGTGGGTTCTGGTGTGCCCCTCACCCAGCCCTTCCAGTTCTTGTGTCTGACATCCTAGGATCACCGTGCCTGTGAGCAACCTGCATGAGTCTGCTTTCCAGGACAGCAGGAGTCCTGAGCTACCTTAGTGTTCCATGAGCCCTGGAGGACCCTGTGCATGGTTGAGGCCGTGGCATGTAGGTGGCTCTTGAATGCTTGTATATTTGTCACATGTACGGCTGTATGGCCGAGCTACCAGGCATATGCAAAGGGACATATGACTTCTCCCCTCTCCACAGTCTGTCCCTTGTGACTGTTCAGTGCAAGGGCCCGGATATTTGGGCTGATGGACAGTGTCCCTACCACTATGGCTAAAGATATCATTTCCAATGGGACTTGTTTACTGAGCCCTACAGTTGTATCACAAAGAATGGTCACACTTCCTGTAAGCAAGACTTTCCATGTGTTCAGACATAGTGCTGGTGCTGGCTGGGTTACCACCTCCGCCCAAAAGTGCCCCAGAGCAGGCTTAGCTTCCTGACCGCTCATAGGCTCCTTAGACCACTCCTAAGCAGTGGCTCTCCTTGGGTATAGCTTGGGGTGCCTGTTCTTGGAGAACCCCCATCATCCCTGTAGCTCAGGAACTGGTGCTGTGTGATGGTCTGTGCTTATTGCCCTGGTCTGTTACATTGGCTGTCATGGCAGGCCTACTGGGAAGCTGGGGCTGTAGCTGGTCTCTGTCACTCTCTAAGTCATTTGGGTCTGTTGGGAGGGGTCTGTGAGACCTGGTAGGATGAGTGGCCATTTGGGGTAGAGGACTGGGTTTGGTCACTGCCCCCAGGGAAGGAAAGCCATGAATCGTGCTGGGCAGCAACACATCAGAGCTAGAGCAATGCTCAAGGTGCTAGGCCTCTGTTGTAGAATGAGCAGCAACATATTTCTCCTGGAGAGAATTCAAGGCTCTGGCCCAGGCTGCAGGTGTAGTCATGCCTGCTCAGGGCTTTCAGGAATATGCTGTCAGCTCAGCACGGAGATCATCCCTGTGCAACCTTACAGAGCTAGTTAAGGGCTTCCCTGGCTCTCAGGCTGAGCTCTCTGCCAAGGCTGCAGCCTGCCTGTTTTTCTCATGGAAAAATGTCGCAGTGCAGGCCTGGGGTATCTTGTCCTTCAGGGGAAAGAACCACTATCTACACATTCACAGATTGATAGTGGTCAACCTTAGAGTACATGAGGTGAACTAATGATTGGAGTGTGCCCTCCAGATCCTGGGGGAAGGTTCCAATACTCATGTTAGCACTGGGCTGCAGGCACCCACTTTCTTTGCTGTTTTCCTAATCTTCCTGCCATTCTTCTTGCCTCCCTGTTGCCCCAGAATGCTTCCTGGGTTCTGTATCTTTGAAGCTGCTGCCTCTCTGCCTGCCTGGGTACTTCCCAAGGCGGAGACTGACAGAAGATTCAATGAATCGAAGGTCGCCAGTTGGGGCGTTGACAGATGCCCAGCCATGATACCATTTCTGATTTAATAACCGAATGGGAGGCTGGCCCTTTGTAATAATTAGGGCTAATTACTGAGGAGGTGTTGACAGACAGGCTGAGAGGAAACAAACTACCTTTATCCCGTGGCTTAGAGTCAGATTACTGGCCCAGTGCTATCTGTCCCTCAGAAAGTAGACGCTTCAATCACTCAGCGAGGCTTCAAAGGGGAAAGGCCCTGACAATGCTTGGGATTTGGAAAGCAGCAATGAAGTGCGCCTTTGACTCTGAGTCTCCAAATGGAGCCCCATTCCAGGAATGGCTTTTTTGTGCAGCTTGGGTTACCTCTGTAGACTTGCTTCCCGAGCACTTGGGGCAAGGAGGGGCTGCATGGCATGGGCAAGGGATGTGGCTGGGGCAGGTCCAGCCTCTTGAGGTCCTTTCTGGGCTGAGCTGCAGCATCTGATGTAATAGAGAACCATGGCTCTGGGTGGCAGAGCTGGCAGCACATGAGCCCAGCCTGGGAGCATGTCCAGCTCTTTGTGGAACAGGGAGCACAGCTTTTCTACAGCACATGAAGGCAGGCCTTGCCTCCCTGGAAAGGGTTACATTCTTAGTGTTTTTTAAGGCAGGACCTCTCATCAGAAGGTCTCTCACTTGAGGTTGCTCTGTAGGCAGTTTCCACCCTTGTCTTGGGCTCAGAGCCAAGGCCACAGAAGTGATATCTCTCGGTGGGCTGTCAATCTCAGTGACTCAGAAGGTACGGGAGGCTGGTCTCTGGGCTATATGGAATCCACGCTGTGCTGATCACCCTGCACTTCACAAGTACAGCGGGCTGTGTTCAATTCCGGGTGTGTGGGTTTTAAGCCAGAGAAGTACTGAGCAAGGTGTCTGGCTTGACAGCTCAGGGCTGCAGCTGTAGCTCAGTGCAGCTCCATGGAGGAGAGCTGGGACAGCCAGGACACTGGCCAGAGCTGTGGCAGGGGCCCAGTTCTGAA
Organism: Meriones unguiculatus; assembly: GCF_030254825.1. Classification (NCBI taxonomy): domain Eukaryota; kingdom Metazoa; phylum Chordata; class Mammalia; order Rodentia; family Muridae; genus Meriones; species Meriones unguiculatus. The sequence goes on from NC_083364.1 coordinate 23,119,366, forward strand.
CTTCTAAGTTTTGATGCCACTGATTTCTTTCATCAGAGAGTCCTTTGCTCACACCAGAACTTCTCAGGGAGCTCTTGCCTCCCCTGCTCTTGACAGAGCCTGGAATGTGCTAGGCAAGCAGGAGGTGGGAGAAAGCCCGTTCACACCCTCATGTGTGTCCCCAGTGTGTCTGCTTATGGCTGTATTTCTTTGATCCTGCCACATTGAGGGATCCTGAGTCTTTCAGATCTGTGACAAGTGCTCTGGGCTGAATGGACAAGGTGACCTTTCTTTCCCAGTATGCATACTGCTTTGTATCCAAAGAAAGTGTCTTCTGGGGCTAGGAGATGGCTTGGTGGCTAAGAGTACTTGCTGAACTTGCAGACCACCTGGGTTCAGTTCTTGGCACCTTTATGGTTCTAGTTTCAGGGGTTCTAATACCCTCTTTTGACCTCCATGGGTACTGCACACATTTGGTACACATGCATAAATACATACACACATATGTGGAGGCAAAACACCCATATACATAAAATAAAACAAATAACCAGGCATGGTGGCCCACATCCTTAATCCCAGCATTTGGGAGGAAAAGGTAGGATAAGCTCTATGAGTTGGAGGCCAGCTTGGTCTACATAGTTCCAGGACAGCCAGGGCTACATAGAAAGATCTTGTCTTAGAAACAACAAGAACATAGACTGTGTCTCAAAAACAAAACAAAGTAAACAAAGTGAGGTGTGTTAAGTCTGTTATAGTAACATTGAGTAGAATTAGGGATTGCTCAAAGACCAGAAATGTCTAGATAAGAATTAGGTTTTCATCATACAGAACTGGCAAATCAAATGCCATTAGCCACAGTACAAGAAAATCACCCCACATATGTTGCCTAGTATGTTTCATTTGAATGTAGCCTTCCAGAGTATAGCCAGGTGAGCAGAGCCACGCATGTTAGTGTACACAAAAGAGGGAGCTCTTTGTCACTGAGATCGTAAGTTGAGCACCACTGAGGACTGAAATACAGGCTGAATGTAGATTCCCCAATTAAACCTAAGGTCCTTTTCTGTCCCAGGACCTCTCATTGTACTTCCTTTCTTGGCTCCTTAGCCTGCTGGCTCTGACAGTCTCTTATACTTTTTTTTTTCTTAATGTTTATGAGTGATCTGTCTTCACACACACAGAAGAGGGAATCAATCTCATTACAAATGGTTGTGAGCCATCATGCGGTTCCTGGGAATTGAACTCAGGATTCCTGGAAGAGCAGCAGCCAGAACTCTTAACTGTGGAGCCATTTTTCCAGCCCATTTAACACTTCTTATTGTTGCTAACCTTGGCAGTTGTGAGGCACTGTAGTCTGGCACTTTGGAGAATGTTCCTCAGTTGATTTATCATTTGTCTGCCTCATGATCACACTGAGCCCGTGGGTTTAGGGAGGAAGAATACAAGATAAAGGGCCCATCTAGTCACATAAAATCATTGGTGTGTGTCTCCATGTGTTTCTCACTGCCAATGCTGACCTTGGCCAGCTGGTAGAGGCGGCGCCCCTCAGGCTTCTCCATGGCAGTTGGCCTTTCATCCTGTGCTCTAAGGAAGGGAGTCAGGCATAGAACATACAGCGTGGGGTTGAAGCCGCGACATCAAGGGGGATTCTGTGTGGGAGAGCTCTCCAATTCTTTCTTTCTTTACACAGTTCTTGCTCCCTCTTCCTCTCACCCCCAGGGTCTGACAGTGCTGCAGGCTGGCCTGAATTTTGTAACCTTCTTGCCTCAGTCGCCCAAATGCTAGGAGTTTGAGTGTGTACCTCCATGCTTGACTTCCATCAATTTTTTTTACCTCAGCATGGATTCACGGATACTTTAGTAGCAGTAGCAGTATTTGTTGCAGTGAGGCTTAACATGCTTGAGGCTGCAGAAGGCTCATTCCCTCAACAGCGTTTTGATAGTGAGGCCCTTCCTTTCCTCTGACCCGAGTAGCCACTGATCTCTCCCCGCTAGCTCCACTTTTGCCTTTTTCAGAATGTTCTATAAACAGAGCACTTTACTTTGTTTTACTCTATTATAAACAGAGCATTTTACTCTGGAAATTAACCCACACTGTAATGTGTGTGTGTGCACCACATGTGTGCCTGGTGCTTGTAGAAGTCAGAAAGTATCAGGTACCCTAGAACTGGACTTAGAGGAGCCACCATGTGGGTGCTGGGAACACAACTCAGGCTTTCTGCAAGAGCCACAGGCTCTCTTAACAATGGGCCATCTCTTCTAACCCCCCCTTTATAAATTTTTAAATTGGTTTTAATATTGTTTTAGTTGTTAAATTTTAGGAAAATGAAATATATCTACATATAATAAATGTACACATTTAATGTAATTTAACAGCCTGATAGTTTTTAACTACACTGTCTTAAGCACAGAGTGTGTATTGTCCTCAAAGCTTCCTCCTGCCCCTCTGTGTGCGTCCCCTCCCCTGCTTTTCTGCACTTCCCTTCCCTGGTTTCCCAGTAGGTCAGTTAGTGTTTCCTAGAATCGTGTATAAATAGCCTCGGAGTGTTTACTCTTTCTGAGTATTTTGAGACTCATTCACGTGGAAGTGTGTCAGTCCTTCCTACCTTTCACAGAGCAGTGTGCATGCACTGCATTGTGTGGATGCATATGGTTGTTTGTTCAGCTGTTGATGGATGTTTGGGTTGTTTCCAGTTTGGGACTGTTTTTGAAGAAATGACCAAACTTTATTTCAAAGTGGTTGTACCACTTTATAATCCCATTACAGAGAGTGGCTGTTTCTGCTGCTTCACATATTTTCCAGGAATTAGTGTCAGCTTCTTCCATGTTAGCCATTCTGGTAAGTACACAGTGGCATTTTTTTACAGTCTTATTTTGTGCTTCCTTAATGACAAATGACCAAAGATACTATGTTTGTATGCTTTCATTTGCCAGTCACTTGTTTTATGGTAAAGTGTCTGTTTAAATGTTTTAAAACCTATTTTTAATTTTGTTTAAATGTGTTTTGTTATTGTCTTATTTGGAACAATTAAAATCCATTTTGTTGTTGTTTTACTGTTTTTTTTCACAGGGTTTCTGTATGTAGTACAGGCTAGCCTAAAACTCAGGATCAGCCTCCAGACTGTTGGGATTACAATTGTCCCACCCTGTTCAGCTAATAATAACACTTTTTGATTTGTGCTGGTGATCAAACCCAGGGTCACCTGCGTGGTAGGCAGGAGCTGTGCCGCCAAGCAGCAGTAGCAGCAGAGTTGAATTTATTAGTTACCCTGTTTTTGGAGACAAGGTTTCATCATGAATCCTAGGCTGGCTTTCAACTTACTACATAGTTCAGCTGACCTTGAACTCTCAGCAATCCTTCTGTATTATCCTCCTGAGTATTAGGATTATAGACATGTGTCACCCTGTCTGGTACGTATTTAAAAGGACGTGTTAGTGTGTGTGTGTGTGTGTGTGTGTGTGCGCGCGCGCGCGTGCACGCGTGCACGAATTTGTATGCATGTGTGTTCGGCCAGCCCCCTCTTTTAAATATTCAGTATATAAATTATATCTTTCTACCCCAGGGTCAAACTTACATGCACTCTACCACTGAACTACATTATTCTTCTTCTTATAGATTATTTACCAGCTATACAGATATATAATTTGCAGGTATTTTCCCCATATGATTATCTTTTTATTTCCCTGTAGTATTTAATTTCAGTGATGAAGAGTTATTACTGCTCTTGTGGAGGACCTGGGTTCCCTTCCTAGCACCATGTCACAACTGCCAGGAACTCCAGCTCCAAGGGAACACACACACACACAAACTCTTTCAAGATAATTTATTTCACTTGTGTGTGTGTGTGCGTGTATCACATGTGCCTGTAGAGACTAGAAGAGGATGGTAGAATCTGTGAAGCTGGAGTTGCAGGTGGTTGGGCGAGGTGTAGGCAGTTGAGCTGTCTAAGAGAGGTGCTGGGAACCAGACGTGGGACCTCTAGAAGAGCAGTGAGTGCTGTTTAACTGCTAGGTTAGCTCCGGCCCTCTTAATATTTTTGTTAGGTTGTTTATTTTGTTTGTTTGGTTGGTTTTATTTTGAGACAGGGTCCCTGGTTGTCCTGGAACCCATTGTGTAGACAAGATTGGCCTCCAGTTCACAGAGATGCGCCTGCCTCTGCCTCCCACATCCTGGGATTATAGCTGTGCACCCCCATGCCCAGCTTTAAAGAACAAACATTTCTGGTTCTGTTTAAGTCAAATTTATTATTTTTCTGTGATGATTAGGCCTCCTGAAAAAATTTTAAATTTATTATTGTGTGTAGTATGAGTGCATAATGTGTGTGTGTGTGTGTGTGCGTGTGTGTGTGTGTACACATATATGTCACAGCATGCATGTGGAGTCTCAGAGGACTGTTTTAGAGTTGGGTCTCTCCTACCTTTACATGAGTTCTAGGACCAAACTTAGAGCTCCAGAGCCTTTACCTGCTGAGCTATCTTGCCAGCCCTAAAAGTTTCTTAAAAACCATGAGTGATTGTTGATGTTTTGCAGTGTGATCTCTGTTAGCTGGGATGATTTGGCAGTTTTCCTCAGTGTTTTGTGTTTTTATCAATTTGCTTTTGAACATTGAATCAGCTTCCTACTCCTGAGAGAAACCGTAGGTGGGTAGCCTATAATCTTTTGTAACATTGGGTTCTTTGCTATTTATATTGCATTTATTTGTTTTTTAAAAAAAAATTAATTTATTACAATTTATTCACTCTTTATCTGTGGCCCCCTCCTTCATCTCCTCCCAATCCCGCCCTCCCTCCCTCTTCTCCTCCCATGCCCCTCCCCTAGTCCACTGATAGGAGAGGTCCTATTCCCCTTCTCTCTGACCCTAGCTTATCAGGTCTCATCAGGACTGTCTGTATTGTCTTTTTTATAGGACTTTTTCTTGTCATTGTTTTTGTTTTTTTGAGATAGGATCTGACTAGGTAAGTTTGGCTGGCCTGGAACTTGCTGTGTAGACCAGGCTGTTCTTGAAATCATAGAGGTTTACCTGCCTCTGCCTCTTGAGGGCTGAGATTAAAGGCATAGGCTACCACACCTGCCTTTTTTTTTTTTTTTTTTTCAGGGTTTTTATATTTTATCTTCATAAGGGATATTGGATTGTGTATTGGGGAAATAACTCTCACGTCATAAAGTTAGCTTAGAATTGCTATGATTATTAATAATAACTATTATCATCATCTATTGTTAGTTTTGGTTTTCTGGCAGACATTGTACAGAACTAGTGTCATGTCTTCTTATGTTTGGTAAGATGTGTCAGATCGTCACAGTGAGCTGGATTAGTGTGTAGGTTTTATTTTGCAAGGATTTAAGCAGAACATGTAGCATGTGGGTTATCAGTGAGAGTGTTTGTTTGCCTTGCTTGCAGCAGGCCCTAAGTCCTCCCCTCGGCTGCAAAGCAAAACAAAGCTCAAAGAGCAGTTGCTCCCTTCCGTCGGTGTGGCTCTTAGGTTGCCCTCCCCTAACCTGCGCTTCTTACAGGCCAGGGCTGTGATTTATGGTGTCATCTTTTCAGTGTCCTGCTGTCTGAATCATAGCCTATTTCTGTCACTGTTTGATTTATTCCCTTCTTTCTTTTTAACACTGTTGATCAGGAGGAATTTACCCATCTTACTTGCGTTTTTAAGTCTCCACATTCGGTTCTGTCGATCTTCTCTACCGGAGCTGTTCTTTATTTCATTTATTTTCTCTCTAATCCTACTACTTCTTTACCCCCTGGTTGTTTTGGTTTTGTGCTATGACTTTTTCCGGTTTTCTAAAGGGGAAGCTAAGTTACTGATTTGGAATTGAAAGACTATGGCTTGCTCTGTCACCTGTATATCTCTGAGGCAAAGTCTTATGTAGTTGGGGGTAGATCGGAATTCACTTTATAGTTCAGGCTGTCCTCCAACTTTCTTAATCCTCCTTCCTCAGCCTCCCATGTGCTGGGGTTATAGGCATGTCTTACCATGCCTAGCTTGGAGACCTTTCTTAGATTCTTAAGTGTTTTATTATTATTCTTACCTCTTGTGTGTATGTTTAGGCCTGTGCATGCCATGGTGACCGTGTGGAAGTCAGAGGACAGCCTGTGGTAGTTAGTTCTCTCCTTCCACCATGTGGGTCCCAGGGATGGAACTCAGGTCTTCAGGTTTGGTGGCAAGGACCCTTAATTGCAGAGCCATCATTCTGGTCCCTTTTCCTCTTCTAATGTCATCTTTTAATGCTTTAAATTTTCTTGTGGAAGAGAGTTGTTAGCAAGGTGGCCAGATGGAGTTGCCTTTTGCTCATTCTCCCCCTGAAGAGAACATAGTAGAGAAGCGACTATCTTCTTACTACAGTGACTGACTAAGAACCTCTAGAAAGGGGTAGAAACAACAGGATTTCGGGGGAGGGGACACAAACCCAAACCCACACAGAGGAGAGTGCTGCGTCCTGCTTCTCTCAACTCAACAAAACAACCTTCTGCTTAAAAAAGGACCTGAGTCCCCACTGTCTCTGTAGGCAGCACTCACAGAACCTGAACTATTCAGAGAATGCTCTGGGGCCCATAGGTTGTCATGCTCAAATTTTTACATCCCCCATGCACTATGGCCTAAGTATCTAGGCCATCTAGAGCCCAAATCTACTTCTGCAGTGCACCTCACCCTAGAGACCAGCAAATGTTCTTTGTCTTCGTTCTTGAGCTTCTGCCATCCTTCCATCACACTTAGGATCAGCTGCAGCGCCATGGTCCCAGTTTCTGAAAATATAGGCCTAGCAGAAGTGTCAAGACTCTGGCTTCTAAACTAATATGGGCCCCATGCCCCAGGGAACAGTGGTAACTAACATCTAACCACAAGCCTGAAGTGCCTGGGAACACTTGTGCATGACGTGGTAGCCAACCAGGTGGCAGCCTTGCTCCGTTCTGGGAGCCAGCTCCATAGTTGGCCAGCCCAGCTATGCCCCCAAGTACACAAACCCAGTCTGACAGCCCCACCCACTGGAGAGCCTGCCACACAGCCTGCCACCAGTCTGTGGCTCAGCAGTCTGCCAGGCAACAGCCTTATCCCTGACAGAGCCATAGCACACAACTGCATCTCAGACGTCCACGAGTCAGACCATCGATACAACCAAGTATATTACCGGTGAGTATCACAACTACTAACTATGTCCACCTGGAATCTAAGCTAGACATATGCCAGACTGACATGGTACCTCCCATCCACAGGAAAAGTCTGTGGGGGGAAAGGAACCCTCTATAAACGTAGTCTATCTACTTGCTTCTTGTGTAAAGTCACAGGTTGAAAGTGAGGGAATAAGAAAAGATACTTCATGCAAGTAGGAAGAAAAGCCTGTAAGAAAATGGAGATCATTATATAATGATAAAAAGGTTCAGTTCATCCATCAATAATGCGTGTATCTGACACAGTACTGCCCAAATACATAAAACAAATGTTACTGTGTCTAAAGGGAGAGATAGGATTTCGCACAGTAAGAGCTGGGATGTCCGCTTCCCAGGGGACAGATTTTCCAGGAGCAAATAGTGAAAGAGCAGAGTTAAACTGCAGTATAGGCCAGATAGATGGTATACATGGAACATTTCCCACAGCAGCCACAGATGCATTCTCTCCTCGGCACATGCAACTCACCAGTGAAAACTGTGTAGTAGACCACAAAACAAGTCTCAATGAATTTTCAAAAATCAAAACTATCTCTTTTCTGATCACAAAACTGGAAACTGACAAAAGTTGAACTGTGAAAATTGTAGAAGTGAATGAAAATTAGAATGCCCCTGAACAACTAGTGGATTAATGAGGAAATAAAAAGGGAAATATTGAAAATGTCTTGAGACATATAAAACTGGAAATAGAGTACACTGTCAGGCAGTGGTGATGCACATCTTTAACCCCAGTGCTTGGGAGGCAGAGGCAGGTAGATTTCTATGAGTTTGAGGCCAGCCTGGTCTGCAGAGTGAGTTCCAGGACCACACAGAGAAATCCTCTCTCAGAAAACAAAACAAAACAAAACAAACAAACAAACAAACAAAAAAAACCAGTATACTAAAAAAATGTGGGGTACAGCAAAAGTAGTTTTAAGATGTTTGCCATCACAAATGCCTACATCCACAAAGCAGAAAGGTTTCAAATAAACATTGCATAACAGCCTGGCTCAGGAACTAGGAAAGTAGGAACTACCAAGGGGTGGGGGCTCAACTGATGATCTAACTGAAAGCCCAGAACCCACGTTAAAACACAGTAACAAAGCCAGCACCAGGGAGGCAGAGGCAGGTGGATCTCTGTGAGTCTAGGCCAGCCTAGTCTGTAAAGCAAGTCCAGGACAGCTAAGACTACACCGAGAAACCCTGTCTCAAAAAAATCAAAAACAAACAAACGATAAACACAGATGTGGTGGTGTTTGTAACACCAGCATTCCTCTGGTAAGATGGGAGGTGGAGACAGGAAAATCACTTAGAAGATTGTAGGCCTGCAGGTCTGGGGTATTCATCGAAGCAACAGGAACAAGAGACAGCTTGTCTGAACAAGACAAAAGATGCAAACAAATGCTGTCCTCTGCTCCCTGTACTGAACTGTGGCACACACACACATAATCAACCAATCAATATATCTTAAAAGAACTAACGAGCCGGCTGGGAGGCAGAAGCAGGTGGATCTCTGGTTTCAAGGTCAGCCTGGTCTACAAAGCAAGTTCTAGCCAGCCAGTAGTAAGGTCCAGTCTCACAACAATACAGAAAGAACTAACAAGCCCCACATTATAGTAGACTATAGATCTGGTAGATATCAATGAACTGAGAAAAACATGATGCAAAGTATCACTGAAACAAAGGTTGGTTTTACAGGGAAACATAATTAGCACTATGAAAAAAAAAAAACCAAACAAACCAGAAAGATGAAATCAGTGAGGAAAAAAAAAAGAGACATTATAACTAATTAATACCACAAAAGTAACATGAATAGCCATATGCTAACAAATCAGAAAAGGGATAAATTTCTAGAAGCAGAGCACTTTACAAAAGTGAAACAGGAATAGGAAACCTAAGCAAACCAGTAAGAAGAATCTCAAATCTTCCATAGAGTCAAAGGAAGGGATTCTTCCAAACTCATGTGGGACCAGAATTCACAACAAACCACAGAATTAGTTACACGTGAATGCGCGTATGCAAATGTTGTCAAGTCAAACCAGCTAAGAGGTTTTGTTTTGTTTTGTTGTTCTGTTTTACTTTATCTGTGTATGTGTGGGTGTGCACATCCACAGAGGTCAGCAGGTGAACACTGGATCCTTTGTGCTAGAGTCACAGGTCTTTTTGAGCCACCCCAGGGAAGGCGCAGTGAGCACTCTTTACCACTGAGCCATCTCTCTAGCCCCTACCTTGTTTTCTGAGATGGGTCTCTCACTGCCCTGGAACTCGCTGAGTAAGGACGGCTGGCCAGTGAGTCCTACGGATCTGCCTGTCTCTGCTTGCCTAACATCGGGATTGAAAGTGTGCCACTACCATGTCTGGCTGTTTTACATGGTCTCTGGAGCTTGTCTCAGGCCTCAGGTCCTCAGGCTTGTGCAGCAGGCCCCACCAACTGAGCTCTATGGAAGCCCCTAGCCAGCCGGTTTTTACTGGAAGCACCAAGAGTGCACTGGAGAAATAACAGTCTTTTCAGTAAAGGGGATTGGGAAAAGTGGACATCCCTGTACAGAGAATAAAACCAAATACTGTGTCTCCTATCACGTATTAGTCAGTTCTGCTTAAACACAGCAAAAATCTAAAAATTGGTTTAGGAAAGATGTATTAGCTCACGAGTCTAGAGGTGCTAGTCCTAGGGCAGGCACCATTGCTGGGGGCTTTAGGGGTGCCTTATGGCAGGGATGGAGACTATGCAACAAAGCACACTGCCAACCTCATGGCCAGGAAGCAGAAGAGAAAGGAAGTCTGGAGTCCTGTAGTCCTGCTTAAGGGCACACACCTAAGGGTCTCCACGAGGTCCCACCCCCTAAAAGTTTTAATACCATCGAGTAGCAGCGCCCCGAAGACCAAGCCTTTAATGCATGTGAGCTCTATAAAGTTTTTGTTGATTTTTAAAAAAAATATATTTCATGTATATGGATGTTTTGCCTTCATGTTTGCCTGTGTAGTAGGAGGCCAGAACATTTCCTGGGGCATCGGATCCCCTGAAATTGGAGTTCCAGATGCTTGTGAGCCACTGTGTGAGTGCTGGGAACTGATTGGACACTCATAGCCCAGGAAGAGAGTGAATGTTGAAGGGGTGGCACCTGGTGAATTGTCATGCAGCTGAGTATCCAGCACAGCAGGATAACTAGTTGACAAAGGTCTGTTTCAGAATAGCTAGAATGCTGTCCAGTGCAAAGAAACAATGACTGAGCTGGTGGATGTTCGGATTACCTTGGTCTGATCGTAGCATTGTGTGGGCATGTGTTGAAATGTCATGCTGTACCCACTGATACTGGCAAATGTCTGTGAGAAGCTGTGTGAGTGTGGTGTTGGGGTCGAACCCAGGGTCTTGCTCATGAGACAGGTGCTCTACCACTGAGCCGTACCCTAGTCTGCAAAATGCTCCCTCTAAGCACCGTTTTAACTGCAACTACAAATATTCATATGTTGCATTTTCATTTTTATTCAGTTTTGAATATTTTCTCATTTCTCTCAAGATATCCCCCCTCCAACCGTAAGAGTGTTTAATTTTCAAGTATTTAGAGATTTGCCTTTCTGTTGCTGATTTCAAGTTTCGTTCAGTGTCCAAAGAAGAGCCTTTTTATAATTTTGACTGTCTGAAATTTGTTAAGGTTTATTGTATGAGCCAGGATAAGGACTATGTCCACATGCACTTACGCTGTTGGATAGATCTAGGCATATGGGCCTTGTCATATGGATGGATAAGCTAGCTCAGCCTTCCATGTACTTGCAATAGAATTTTTAGTGTTTTTTTATTAGTTATTTTGTGTGTGTGCACATGCCACAAATGCATGTATGGATGTCAGAGGGCAACTTTGTGGGGTTGCTTAGCTTCTTCTATCATGTGGTAGCAAACTAAGACAGTCTGTTTTGGTGGCTGCACCTTTACCACTGAGCCAGGTCACTGACTCCTAACTGAGCCTTTGTCTGGGAAGAGTTTGGGTTTTAAAGTTAACATGTTAAACACTCAGGAGACTGAGGCAGGAGGATTATGAATTGGAGGCCAGCCTGAGTGTCATAACAAGAGCCTCTCTCAGAAAGAAAAAAAAATGTGAAGAGTGTGTATGTTTATTATGATAATTAATAATATGTTTATTATAATAATATATAATTGGCCTTATTTAGATCTGTTTTTTTTTTTTTTTTAACTCTTTCCTCCTTTAGGTTTTGGTCTTCTCTTCCTTTCCTACCTTTGTTTATTTATTTATTTATTTGCTCATTATTATGTTTATAATGTGAATGGGTGTTTTGCCTCCTTGTATGTCTGCGTACCATGTGGTGCCTTCAGAGGCCAGAAGAAGCGTCAAATCCCTTGGAATGGTTGGCCAGCACAAAGCAGACTCCATGTGTCTTGTTTGTGTGTAGTTTCTTTTGAATTTTATTTGTTTGCACTTTGGGCTTTTTGTTTTTGTAAGAAAAAGAATATTAAATTGTGCTGGGTAGTGGTTGCTTTCCACTTTAATCCCAGCACTTGGGAGGCAGAGGGAGGCACATCTGAGTTCAAGGCCAGCCTGGTCTACAGAGTGAGTTCAAAGACAGCCAGGAATGCACAGAAATTCTGTCTTTAAAAAAAAAATAAAAAAAAAAGGAGAGAGAGAGAAAGAAAATTAATTGGGGAAAATCTTAGAGGAGTTGCGGTTGGGAAAATATATGACTAAAATAAATTGTAAAAGATTTTTTTTTTTTGTAAAAGATTATTTTAATGTAAAATGTAAAAAGCAAAAGAGAAAATAAACTAGCACCACTGCTTGTTTCCTAGCTTCGCTCTTTTCCCACCTTTTACCCTAAGGTAGTTTGTGTCACTCAAGGTGAGGTATGTTTCTTGGAGACAGCAAATAGATGGATCCTGTTTTTAAATCCAGTTTGTTAGTCTGTGTCTTTTGGAAATCGAGACCATTAATATTCAGTTATTATTGAAAGGAGTGTTTAATTCCTGTTCTTTTGTCTGGTTTTGTGCTATTCGAAGTTTTCCAAATCTTTTATTTGCTTGATCATTGTTCTAACATCATTTATTTTTATTCTGTAGACTCTTGGGTCTGTTCATCATTCTCTTCAGTCTGAAGAGTTCCTTACAGTATCCTCTTTAGAGCTGGCTTAATGATCATGAATGCTTTAGACTGCTTTTGTCATGGAAAGTTTTTCTTTCTTAAAGGGTCATGGTGGTGCATATCTTTAGACCCAGTACTGGGGAGTCAAGAGGCAGGTGTATCTGAGTTCAAGGCCAGCCTGAACTCAATAGCAAGTCACAGGCCCAGCCAGAGGTACACAGTAAAACAAATAAACAACAAAAACCTTTTATTTTAATTTTTTCCATTGTGACAGACAGATAGTTTTACTAGATATGGTAGTCTGGTTTGGCAGCTGTGGTCTTGTAGAATTTGAATTACATCATTATAAGTCCTTTGTTTTAAATTTTTGTGGAAAAGTCAGCTGTAGCCCTGAAGACTTGGCCCTTCTCTCCTGTAGCTTTGATGCACCTTCTTTGTTCTGTGTATTTACTGTTGTGACTATAACATGACACGAGGAATTTCTTTTTTTGGCCCTATTTGGTGTGATTGTATTGAAAATATTTTCTTTATGCTTTTAGTGTGGTGGTCTTTTTCTTCTCTGCTTATAATTCATAGGCTTTGTCTCTTAACAGTGTCGCAAAGAGCCACCTTGTTACACTCATACATCTCAATGTCCTTGCCCTGAATGTTGCAGTTCCTCTTCCTTGTCTTCATGTCCTGATGCTGGTGAGGCTTTTATTTGACTACGGAGGTTTTTGTTTTCTATTTTTCAATTTGATTGTTCTGTAAACCACACTCTGAGGAAGCTCATGGGCTCAGAGTTGACTGATTGAATGCTGGGAACTGTGGAAAGAAGTTTGCATCAGATCTACCGAGCAAGCTGCAAACCTGTTGAGAACCAATGTCTGCAGAGGCTCCCATTCCTTTTCCCTCCCTCTCCTCCCTCCCCTCTTCATCTCCAACTCCCTCTTCCCCTCCCTCTCCTTCTCCCTCTCTCTCTTTCTTTCAGGTCTTATTTTTATGTTAGTGTATGAGTGTTTGCTTGCATTTACATACAAGCACCACATGCATGCCTCATGCCTACTGAGGCCAGACAAGAGAGCTGGACCCCCTGAAAGTAGAGTTACAGACAGCTGTGAGACACTATGTGGCGAGGCGCTGCAAAGGCAGCAAGTCCTCTGACTGACTGAACCATCTTTCTAGTCCCCCAAGGAGAATTTTCTCAAGTATTCTTTTTGTTGAATTCTATTTTCAAGTGCTGTTACACTCAGAATTTCATCTATGTGCTTTGATTTCTTTGAAGATATTTATAATTGTTCTTTGTCTGGAATTTTGTCTAAGTCATTCTCATTGAGAACCATTACTATGGGATTAGTAATTTTTGAATAAGACATGCTCTGTTGCCTTTTCATGTTTTATGTGCTTTTGCTTTGGGAGTTGCAAATCTGGACTTAGACTACTGATTTTTTAAAAGTAAAAGTCACCTTTCTTCTCTCAGTAAAGTGTTTGTAGTATTCACTAGGACTAGATTAGAGTAGGGTTAAGGTGCCATTTGTTATTACTGGTGTTTTGAGCACCTGGCTCTATCCCCAGTCCTCCCCAAGAGAAGAACACTACATGCAACAACAGTCATTATCCAGGAGTAGAACCTTAATGAAAACAGTTCGGTACGGTGGCATTTAAACCCAGCACTCAGGAGGCAGAGGCAGGTGGAACTCTTGAGTTCCAGGCCAGCCTGGTCTACAGAGAGTTCTAGGATAACCAAGGCTATACAGAGAAACCCTGTCTCAAAAAACCAAAACCGGGGGGTGGGGGGAAGAGTCAACATAGACCCTCTATAAAATATTCATTAACCACTTCAGGGAGCAAAGTACATACATCAAAGTACTGTGTGTATGTACTAATGTATTAGTTACCATGTGTGTATGAGTGGAGCAGAAAAGAAAAGCCAGGTGTGGTGGCATATGTCTTTAAACCCATTACTTCAGAGGCAGAGGCGGGTCCAGAACAGCCAGGGCCATGTAGAGAGACCCTATCCTTGTTCAGAAGGAAGGAAAGAAGGAAGGAAGGAAGGAAGGAAGGAAGGAAGGAAGGAAGGAAGGAAGGAAGGAATGCTCATGATGGGAACTTGACTGAGGGATGTAGGGGGTTGTAAGTAGGAGGAACTGTAGGGAAGCTGACGATGTTCTGGACTGAGAATAAAGAGATAAAGGTTCTCTCAGGGAACAAAGCTGCAGCGTGTCAGGGAGCTGAGCCACAGAGACCCTGCAGACCAGTCCCATGGTGTTCTTTGCGAGACACAGAAAAAAAAGGAAGGAGAAAGCTGAGGAAATGAAGTCAAAATAGGGAAGAAGAACAGGGCCACATTGGCTGCTAACTTGACTTTTAATATCATATAAACAAGGAATAGATGTGGGGTATAAAAACTCACTTGTCTGATACTGGATTCTGTACTTACTCTCTCCATTCCTTCCTACCGACCACTGCTCTGCGGTGGGCAGTCTGCTGGGCACTCTCCTCCCAGTCCTCCCACAGATGGCTGGGTTAATGACGCTGTCCCAGTCTGGATGATGTGCTGCAGCAGAGTCTCCGATTCTAGTCTCACCTAGCATGCTCCTTCAGGATCCCAGCCCCCGTGTAGCCTTCTCCTTAGACTTTGGACACTGCGTGGATCTGATTTGACGCTTCTTCTCCAGTCGTGCAGTGCTCAGGCTTGTCAGGTTTCAGGGTGGTCAGGCTGCCAGGCTTCTGCTCTGGCAGGTGCCAGTGCTGAGCATCTGGTGAAGGGGGGACAGAGATCTTTCTCTGGGTCCCGGTAATGCTGCTCCTGACCTGGGTGTGGCGTTTGCTGTAGCATCTGTGACTCTTCCAGTAGCTGTTTCTAGCTCTCAGACGTTCCCTAGAGATTCTGGTGGACGGTGCCTGAGTGTCACCTGGTGTTTTTGGATTTTATAAACTCAGGGTCAGTCGTCTTTCTCATTGCAAATAAAGCCTTACAACCTCATCGCTCCTGTGCAGATGGGAGCCAGGTTGATTCTGGGTATCCCGTTGTAGCCTGCTCAACCTTATTCCCTATCAAATCATAATCTCTATCAAATTCGGAACTAAGCTGTCCGCCAGCCTGCCCAGGGATTTTATCTGCTTTCCACTGTACTGGGGTGTAGGCGTGCAGTGGCTGTACCCAGCTTTGCTGGAAACTTGAATTCAGGTCTGCATACTTCTGCTACAAGAGCTCTTACCCCATGAGCCGTCCTCCCAGCCTGACGATGTCATACTTTTGTTTTCTTCTTAAGATTAAAGATTTTTAAATTTTACTTCGTCTGTTGAGGTCTTTTGCCTGAAATAGTCTACACACCACACGCATGCAGTGCCCACAGAAGACAGTAGAGGGTATCAGATCCCCTTGAATTAGAGTTACAGCTGCTTGTGAGCCTGTGTGTCTGTGCTAGAAACTGAACCCTGGAGCCTCTGCAAAAGCAGCCAGTGCTCCAAATTGCTGAACCTAGCTTCAGCCCTAGTGTCGTTTTGTTTTGTTTTGTTTTTTTGAGACAGGGTCTCTCTACATACTGGCTGTTCTATACTCACTACCTGGCTGTTCTATACTCACTATGTAGTCTTTGCTGGCTTTGAACTCATGAAATCAGCCCCA
Source organism: Meriones unguiculatus (assembly GCF_030254825.1). Taxonomy (NCBI): domain Eukaryota; kingdom Metazoa; phylum Chordata; class Mammalia; order Rodentia; family Muridae; genus Meriones; species Meriones unguiculatus. The sequence continues at coordinate 23,135,189 of NC_083364.1, forward strand.
CTTCTACATCTTGAGTGCTGGGATTAAAGGTGTGTGCCACTACAAGTGGCTATATGGTTTTTGTTTTTTAAGATTTTATTTATTTATTATGTATACAATGTTCCGTCTGCAAGTACATCTGCACACCAGAAGAGGGCACCAGATCTCATTATTGGTGGTCGTGAGCCACCATGTGGTTGCTGGGAACTGAACTCAGGACCTTTGGAAGAACAGCCCCCCCAGCCCTGGCCGTATGGTTTTAAAGATAATTAGTAGGGGCTGGAGAGATGGCTCAGTGATTAAGAACATTGGCTGCCCTTCAAGGAGACCTGGGTTTGGTTCCCAAATGGCAGCTCCACCATCTATAACTCTAGTTCCAGGGAATCTGACCTCCAGTCTCTGTGGACTCCAGGTACACACGTGGTACACAGATGTATAGGCAAAGCATCCATACATATAAAATAATAAGGCCATTCATGCTCACTGAAGGGACAAGGAGAAACTTTTAGATCCACCCAGGTCATTTCCCCTCAGCCTTCCTAGAGGTGGCTAGAGAAAAGAAAAAAATTTAATATTTTCCCACCATTATTACTGGTCAGGAAAGTATCAAATTAGTTTATTATATTTTGGATTGTATTTGCTTAATTTTTAAAATTTTTGTTTGAGTTGTTGATTTGAGTCTTATAAAATTTGTTTAATAAAATTTAGCTTGGTATTGGGAGAGAATTTCCAACAATTTTTAAAATAACCCTAAACATACTTCTACCAATTTGTTCTATTTTTTTTAATTTGTTCCATATTAATGCAAAGCTATGTCCTCAGAATCGACAGTGATAAAACATTGAAAACATTGAAGCTTCCATATACCCTGCAATATCAGATGTTCTAGCAAGATTTAATTTTTATATAAAACACGTTCATTAGCATGCAGTCTTGCATTCATCTTTAATAAATGTGTTTTGTGTGTACCCAAGAATTGTTTTAGAATAAGTTTATGACTTACTGTCAGGAAATCCATTTTGTGTAAATTTTTCTCAGGTGTAAAGGTTTGTGAGTAGACGTGCAGTAAGGTCTAGCTTAACAAGGGTATTTGTTCTCTGTTTCTGTTACTCCAGTGAAGAAGCACCTGAAGGAGGCTAACCTAGAACAACAGGGCTGCTTTGCCAACAGTTTGGGGAGTGGGCAGCCCCAGTGGTGGGCTCTGGTGAAGAGCAGGGTGTGTGTGTGTAGGGGGGCGAGATCATGGCGTGTGTGTGTACCGTAGGAAGGAGCCCATCACCAGACAGGGATCCAGAGACCCGCTCAGGAACCAGATTCTCTCCTGCCGTTTACAGGAGACCTGGAGACTGGCATTCCCGCCTAAGGGGAGAGCTCCCTGAACAGCGAGTGTGGGTTATTATAAGTGGGTACCTCCACAGAAAGGGTTCAGCACTACCGGGGGACTTGGTTTAAAACATACACTCTCGGTAGAGAGACCACATCAGTTAGCTGTCCCTGACTGCCATTGCTGTGTTCCTAACATGAGTTTAATCATGATCCATTTGTCAATGGCTTGAGTTTTCTGTGTTCTCACTAAATGCTTGTCTTTCCCAAATTTTCAGTCATTGTGTATAAGTATTTTTTTTTTCTCTGATCTCTTCTCTCACTTATTTCTAGGACTTTATGTCCTGAATGTCTCTGCTTTTCTAATGGTTTATTTCAGGTTTTTTCCTGATTTTATGTTGCGTTTCTATTGATCAGTTTTAATGTTCCCTGTTAGTTTGTTACCAAATTACAAAACAAAACAGGTCAGGTGTGGTGGCACTTAGGGAGACAGAGGCTGGTGGATCTCTGAGTTCAAGGTCAGCTGGGCCTACAAGTCTAGGCCACAGAAAAATCCTATCTTGAAAAACCACCACCAACAACAAAACAAACGAAAAACCCAGCAGCAAGTACAAAAACAAAAAACGACTAAGACATGGAAAAATGGCTTAGTGGTTAAAATTGCTTATTCTTGCCGAAGATCCAGGTTCAGTCCCCAGTACCTACATGGTGTCTCACAATCATTCATAACTCAAGTTCCAGGACTTGAATGCCCTCTCTGACCTCTGCAGGTGCCAGACATGCATTTGGTACATAGACATATATGCAGACAAAATATCCACAAACATAAAAATATTGTTTTGTTTTTTTAAGACAGGGTTTCTCAATGTAGCCCTGGCTGTCCTGGAACTTGCTCTATAGACCAGGCTGGCTTCAAAATCATCGATCTACCTGCCTTTGCCTTCCAGGTGCTGGGATTAAGGGTGTGTGCCACCACTGCCCAGCTTAAAAAAAAAAAAAGTTTTTAATCTAAAACAAATATACCACAATAATAATAATAAATCCATATGAACTGTTGTACATACCCAGATTTTCTCCAGTACCTCCAAAATCAGATGTCCCCAAATATCAGTCATGGCTCTCCTTTTGATATTATTTATTTGTTTCTTTATTTGTGTGTATATGAATGATATGGGGGGGGAGTTGTCGTAGCATGCATGTAGGGATTGGAGAATAAGTCTATGTAGGGGTTGGAGAATAAGTCTGGAGTTCTCTCTTTCCACTGTGTGGGTTCTGGGTCTCAACTCAGGTTTCCAGGCTTGTATGGAGAGAGTACCTTTATCCACTGACCCATCCTGCTGATCCTAGCCTTCTTTTTTTTTTCTCCCCACCTCTTTCCCCACCCCATCCTTTTTGAGAGAAGATATCTCTAGAACCCCATCTATCTAGCCTGGAGCTCTATGTAGACCAGGCTGACCTCACACTGACAGAGATCCACATGCTTTTGTCTCCTACATGATGGGATTAAAGGAGTCCGCCATCATGCCTAGCCTAGCCTTCTCTGTTTTGATCCAGTTTGTAATTTAATATCCGGTATCTAAAGTTTCTCTCCACCCCACCCTCCACCCTTTCTCTCAGTCTCTCTTGGGGTAGGGAGTGAGACAGGGCTTCTCTGTGTAACCCTCACTCTTCTAGAACTCACTTTGTAGACCAGGCTCAAACTCAGAGATCTTCCGGCCTCTGCCTCAGAGAGCTGCCCAGATGCCTTTGATAGCTCTTCATTCTACTTTAATATAGAAAAGTCCTTTTGCTTCTGTAGTTTCTCTTGACCTTGGCCATATTCACAAGCCTATACTAATTGTCTTGTGCTGTGTTCTATGAATGGATATGTCTGTTTCCTCATGGCCAGGTTCATGTTTAAACATTGTCAGCATGGGTTCATGCAGATGGTGCCATGATATCTTATCGCATATCATCAGGAGATAAGCAATGTCTGTTATTTATCGTTGGCGGCGCCAGCTTCTATCATTTGGGAAAAGTGATGACAGCTAGATGTCTCCATTGTAAAGGCACACTTTCCTTTTGTGACTAGTAACCACAGGGCAACCTATTTCCCAGTGACCTTTTGCTAGCTTGGATCTTTTTTAGATCTGATTTGGGATATATCCCATCCCAGTTTGTTTCCCATTGCTGTGATAAAACATCATGACCAAAGCAACCAGGGGAGAAAAGAGTTCATTTGGCTTACTTGTCCTGAGCTCAGATAGTCATAGAGGGGATTCAGGGCAGGAACTCAAGCAAGGCAGGAACTTGGAGGCAGGAACTCAAGAGACCATAGAGGGACACTGTTTCCTGGCTTATCATAACCCCATGGCTTACTCAGCTTGCTTTATTATGCAACCCAGGACCACCTGCACAGGTCTGGTACCACAGCCACCGGACTGAGTCTTCCTGCATCAGTCATTAATCAAGAAAATGCCCCCCACATATTTTCCTACAGGCCAATCTGAAGGAGGCATTTTCTCAACTGAGGTTCTCTCTTCCTGGATGATTCTAGCTTATGTAAAGTTGACATAAAACCATCAGTCCAGTAGAGTCACAGAGAGGGGACTTCTCAGTAAGGATAACTCTGAGGCCTCTATTCAAAGGCTGCTGTGATTTGCCCAGGGGTACGCTGTCATTTTCCACCGTGTGTGGGCCAAGGGCATTCGGCACTTTCAGGGCATTTGTAACATTCAGAGGAAAGGTCACCCATTTTCCAAATTGCCAGGTTGTCTCTCCTGTAAATTTTTAAAATAATCTGTCTCACTTTGACATCTTGAAGAACAGGCAGAACCAAAGTGTGCTCTGGGTTTTTTTTTTTTTTTTTTTTTTTTTCTGATTTTTTGTCCTCCCACTCATGGAGTAAGAGAGAAGGGGTAGAGCCACACAGCAGCACTGTGCATGGGCCACGCACAAGGGCTGCGGCCTCCACCCCGGGAGGCCAGTGGCCAGGGGCCAGGAGAGATAGGATAATACAATTATTCTCAATTAGATTAATAAAGAATAATTAGATGTCATAAATCAAGTAATCATAGGATATTGTCATAGGAAAAATATGTAGGTAGAATTAATTAGTTTTCAAATAAAGCATTTATTTTAATTGCCTGAAATGATGGAGCCCTTAATTGTTGATGCATCATTTTGGCCTGAGCTTTTCAGCTGTTGTAACAGCGTGACGTGACGGGTTTGTTCCCTGCATTTCTGGGGAGACAATAGAGGAGACCTTGATTTCATCACCTCACAATGAGCCTTCTGCTGTAAGGTTCTGGAAACTCCCACCATGCCGCAGGCAGGTGGCAAGTGTGGGCTGAGCTTCAGCTGGCACTGCCCAGGGTTATGTGTGTGAAGACTCTTATGCACATATGTTCATGAGTGTGCATGTGAACACAAGTGAACACATGTGTTTTAGTGTATGCCTGAGGGTCTGTATATGCCCTCGTATGTGGAATGCATCAGAAGGGGGTACATCTGTGTATGGGGGGGTTATGTATGCATGTATAAGTGTGAGCATTTATGTGTTTGTGTATACATGCGTGGCTGCAGTATGTGTGGTATCTGGATTGCACCCATGTGCCTACAGAGGTAGCCTGTCAGACTTCATGGCCTGGACCCGTGTGGCAGGATTCCCTATCCTGGCCTTGGAACTTTCCTGCGAGTGGTGGAGATCGGGCCTGTGGACCTGTGTCTGGTGAGAACACAGCTGGGCTTTGGGAGACCAACAGTTGCCTTCTGAATCTCTGGGCCGGTTGGGGCAGTTCTTCCAGCGTTTGTGATCTGCGGCATGTTTCTGTGAACAGTGTGAGGTCATGTTTCTCTCTAGCAGAAGTCACCCTCACACTTGCAGAGAGTTAGTCAGCCTTTACCAAATGATGAGTTTCTAAGTTTAGAAGACGGTGAAGCTCCTTCCCTGCCTCTCCTCACCCTGAAAGAAAAAAAAACAGAAAAGAAGGGATTTGGCAGTTTGTACATCCACTCCTGAGACCATGTTTTCTCTGAAAGCCCTTGAGGGAGGCAGGGTCCAAGGGTGGAGTTAGTTAGGAAGGGCTTGGCCTGGTGGGACCTGCATCAGGTCAGTATTCATGTCTATGACTGATTTCATGGCATCAGTTGGCATGGGTACAGACCAAACTGGCCTGGCACAGCCCTGATCCCTCCCCCATCCTCCTAGTCTACCCTCCATAGGCCCTGGTGCTCTCTGGTGAGCCTGGATCTGGCTGCTGAATGTCACTGGGGTGTGGCTCAGAGCCCATACCTCATAACAAAGAAGAAAGGATAGTGTGGAGGAATGGCACTGTGGCACGCTGGTGGAAGGCGTCCCTGATGGGATTGCTCTGGGGAGACCCCTCATTACAGAAGCCTTTGCCTCTGGCCTCTACACTGCTCACAGTTGTATGTGGCCTCAGCCTGTAGTCCCTCTTCCCACATTCCACACCAGCCTTAAGTCTCCCCTCTGGAAGAATCCTATCTAGCTCTTTTACCCCATTCTTTCCTTGCCATGTTCTTTTGATGGCTGCAACTGCCCCCCCCCAGGTTGGGTGAGCTGCCTCCCCCTGCCGTCTCTCTGACTTCTTCCCCTGTACCTTCATCCAGATGTGGTTTTGGGGCCACTCCTGCTTGTGAAGAACAGCCAACTGTGGGGCTGGGGTGGTATGAGAGGGTGGACTGCAGACAAGATTGAATGTGTGTTCTAGGGCACTGGAAACTTCTCCTTTGCAAGGTCTTAAATACAAGCCCTGTGGTTTGAGGTGTGGTCTCTTTGCTGGGACAGCCTCTCTGTGGGTATGGCCAGATGACTTGGTCCTGCCCTTTTCCTCATGTACCCTTATTGGCTGCTCTGCCCCTTGGTGGCACATGCCTTGAGGAATGTGGGGCAACTCACCCAGAGTCCTGCTTCAGTTCTTCAAAAGCAAAGAGTATTCTATGCAGAGTGGTTATAATTAGAACTTTTGGTGCTTCAGGCCAGGATCAGTAAGGCTGTTTGTAGCCCTCTCAGGACTCCATGCAGCTCTCATTTACAAGCCCATGTCTGTGGAGTAGGTGCTGGAACTGAATGCAAGGCAAGGGCAGCACAGCCCAGACTCCTCACACTGGCCATGGGGCAGGAGTGGAATTCATCATCCAGGCATGTCATTACTGTACTTAGGGAGGGAAGAACAGGGACTCCAGAGGGTAGGGCGTCCAAGGGAGGCACAAGAGTGAAGCCTGCTGGGGAAGGACTCAGTCCAGTACATGTCAGGACGAGTGTTGTGAATGTGCAGGGTCACTGTGGGAGGGGACAGTCTGAGTACCTGACTCATGGACCATCATAGGGACAAGGTTCTTATGAGAGAAAGAGATTAGGCCTAACTCTGCAAAGTGTGACAAGTAGGAGTTTATAGTTATTGGCAGGTAGAGGATGTGCATGGAAAATAGGTGAGAGGAGATATCAGGTATGGTGACTCCGGCTGAAGGTAGAACAGGGTAAGCATATGTTACCTGATGGACAGTAAAGACTGAGGCCCTAATCATTCGGAAAGATGCAAATAGTGGATATGGGGATGATATTAAACTGGCTTAGGGTTTTTGCTAAAGCAGTATCCTTTAACAGTATTGTTTTTCCAGAAGGGACAAAAGTTAGGGGCTGAGCCAACAGCTTTCTAAATGTTCTCTCCAGCTGCCTTCTGAAGGGTTATAGAGCTCTCTGTCACTCATGTCCTCCCTTGTACCCCCAGGACTGCATTTACCCACATGGCAGCCCAACTCCCACCACCGCCTAGTCCCAGATTTGTCCTCCGAGGCACACAGTCAGCTGTGAACACGCTGCATTTCTGCCTACCATCCCAAGCTCCAGAAAGCCCGCTTCTTTTCTCGGGGTGAGTAACTGCTGTCCTGCCCCAAGCCCAGGGCATTGTTCAGCTCTAGGCTGCATGGGGGCATGGGTGCTGTCTAAGGTGCTGGTGGGGGACTGTGCTTGCCTCACTTTCAGAACCTGACTGGAACTCCTGGTAGGAGCAGAGTCATGTCTCTCTGTCCCACACCACTGCCCCCACCCCTGGACCCTTCTGACCACCTCTGCTGGAAGGGAGGCCTGTCTGACCTTTGGTTCAGGTCAAGTCTTTTCCAGCTCAGGTCTTCATTCACTGGTTGTGTGTGCTGTTGGCCTGGAGAGAGTTCAGGATGCCTACTGACTGCAGCCCCTGGCCCTGCCTATGCCTGACTTCTCTCCAACAGGTCTCAGGGTGGCCTGGTGCACATCTGGAGCCTGCAGACAAGAAGAATGGTTGCCACCCTAAATGGCCACAGTGGACAGGGTGTAACCTGGTTGAAGACACTGTCCGAGGGACACCAGCTCCTCAGGTGGGTTACAGCGGCACAAGGGAGGTCCCAGGGGATTTATGCTGGGAAGTCTGACAGGCCTCTGTTTGTCCTTTTAGCCAGAGCAGAATGGCAATGAACCGAAGGGGCGGGGCCATCTGGCCAGCTTGGCTGTAGCTCGTGGAGAGTGTAGGGCCATCTCCAGCCTTTGGGAAGCAGACAGCTCTGGCCCCTGTCAGATGGAATTATCTTCTTCCCTAGGGCCCTTTGGTGCTATGAGGCAGGTCTGGGTGCCATCTGAGGTAGCTGGTACCAGCCCAGCAGGCAGCTGATAGAAAGGCTTGGGGTTGTGGCTTAGAAGTGGTCAGGGGTCACAGCGCCATGTGCTAAAGGGACAGGGATGAACAAAGCAGGGCCAAGCCAACTGACTTGAAAGGCCTGAATGGTAGCCTGGGGTGGGCACTTACATAAGCACCCTATCTCCCAGCCAGGGCGGGGGCTGCGGGTATGGAATGCCCAGGTGCATTTGCACTGTGCTGAGACCACAGCCCACCAAGGCTGCCTGGCCTCAGCTGTGTTTGGGTCTGGGTTTCTCCCAAGAGGCCCTGGAAGGGGCTGTGTGCTTTCCTCTTCAGCAGGGCTGGAGAACCCCCAGCTCTAGTTGCACCTGGGCCACAAGAGCTGCACTAGCCAGCATTTCTTTACTCTGTCATTATGAAAGCACATATTTACAGGCCAGCACAGGGGTATGCAGCGCTTGAGTAGGGCACCTGAGTAACCACTGCCCAGTCAAGGACAGCACTGTAGCACCGCCCACTGTGGAGTCGTGGCAGAGCCCAGGACTGCTGTACTGTCCCTCTGTGTGTCTTGAAAAAGAGCAGAACGGCTTTATCAGTTTCCCCTAAGTTAGGAAAACAAACAAACAAACAAACAAAAGACTACCAGGTATTTAATGCACACCTTTGGTCCCAGTGCTCAGGAAGTCAGACAGGAGGATTACTGTGAGTTTGGCATACCACTGATTTCTGCCCATTTTTCTATTGGACTGACTGCATTTTTTTTTTCTAGTTGATACATGAAGTCCTTTTGATATTTTAGATAGCACCAGTATTCTTCTATTGCAGATTATCTCTGCAACAGGATTTGCATGTATTTTCACTCTCCTAGGGGTGTCTTCCTGGTAATGGAGTCACACTGGCCAGGCCTTCCCCATGTGGTCAGACTCCTGAATCAAGGAGAAGCCTATGCTAAGACACAGACATCCTTACCTGTCTCCAGAGCTCACTGTTGCCTCTTTTAGGTTCACAGTTCCTCTGGAATGTGCTGCTGATGTGGGATACAAGTAAAACCTGTTGTCCCATCATCCCTTCCGTTCTTTCCCTCCACATTCAGCCCTGTTGACATCAGTATCCAAGGTCACAGACAGGAAGGAAATGCTAGCAGCTGCATGTGGGCTTTGGGGGGTGGTTCCCTGGTCCTCATTTCCTATGATCTCAGTGCTCCTCAAGTGCTCTGCAGAATGCCCCAGATTTAGAAACTGAGGCCCTGGGTTTAGGGAGGGAGCCCAGTGCAGTAACTGCCAACCTTGTGATGCTAGAAGTACATGGGTCCCTGGGGCTCCTTCGCAAGTGAGGCTGGCCTTGGTTACATAGGTAGCTGGTATCTGCTGGACCCACATCAAAGAACTTGAATTTCCCCAGTCTGAAAATCTGAAAGCTCGTTTCTTGTTGGTTTTGTTGATTTTTGAGACAGGGTCTCACTATGTATCTCTGACCAACCTGAATTCCTTATGTTGTAGACCAGGCTGGACCTGAACTCAGAGAGATTGGCCTGTCTCTGCCTCCTGAGTGCTGGGATTAAAGGCAAGTGCCACCACTCCCTGCATAAAAACCTGAAAGTTTTAGAGTGTTGTGTATCAGCATTTATAACATTTCAGATTTTAGAGCTTTTCATATTTCCCATTTTCCAAACAGGGAAGTTTAACTGGTGAAGTTGATGCAAACATTCCAAACTCTGAAAAATCTCTGAGCAATTGCAGCCCCACGTGGTTTAGAAAAGAGCCCTCATGCTGGGCCTTGACATCCCTTAACAGGACAAATGAAATAAAAGATGCTGTTGGCAGTGAGCCCTTTAAAATGCAAGGACTTTTATCCCAGCACTGGGGAGGCAGAGGCCCAAGGGTCTCTGTGATCTCCATAGCACTTCCTGGGTTCCTGAGAAGCAGGTCATATAGAAGGGAGGGTGTCCAAGGACACATAGGCCCGGTAAAGCCAGCATAGGTCCTAGAAAATTCTGGGGCCGCTTCGAGCCTGGCTTCTGCGACTAATGGCAGCTTTCAGCAGTGGCTTCTGTCTGAAATGGTTCTGGCTTGTGTACTCTTGCGGGGCTCTGTTTTCCTCGTACCACCCCCGCTCCTGTTGGTAGAGTCTTGCTTTAATCAAAACTGACGAATCTGGGAGGAAGAACTGTCCCTGGTTCCCCTTCCCTCTTTTGTTCTTTCTTTTTCTTTTTTTCTTTTTTCTTTTGTTGTTGTTGTTGTTGTTGTTGTTGTTGTTGTTTTCTCAAGACAGGGTTTCTCTGGGTAGCCTTGTCCTGGACTCGATTTGTAGACCAGGCTAGCTTCAAACTCACAGAGATCTGTGTGTCTCTCCCTTGTAGACAAGCACCATTGTGCCCCGCCCCGCCCCGCCCCGCCCGGTGAACCCCGGATTTTTAAAGGGTTCAGTGCCAATAGCATCTTTTGTTTCATTTGCTTTGTTAATGTTTCGTTACTCCCCAATGTTGCAAGATACTTGAACCCAGGTTGGTTTTTCCTTACCTCTGGTCAGGCATCAACATCTCTTCAGAAAACTGGTTGTTGTGTTTAGAAAAACAGTGAGCCCCTGGGCTGTCCAGGGGTGGCACAGGGGGACACCTGGGCCTACATTGCCCATACTGTCACATTCACCTGTGTTCAGCCATGTCTCCTATCTGCCTGTGTCTGGCCACACACATGTTCACACTGACCTCTCGCTTCTGACCTGACCCACAGTTCTGTATGTTCACCAGCACGGTCACAGCTATTTGGAAAGGAACCACATCCTTATATCTACTACGGCCTCCTATATTTGCTCTTCCAGAGCAGGCAGAACTGACGCCTGTAAAGAGCCAGGCCTGCTCAGAGCCACAGTTTCTACAGTCTTCAGTCAACGCTTGTCCATGTGCCTCGGGTCAGCTTCCATCTGTGCTTCCTGCCCCAGTGCACTGTCATCCACACGGTCATAGTGCAGTCCCTCAGAGGTTCCTGGGCTCTTGCATAGCTGGCTGGGGCTGTTCTCACTGTGCACAATGACAGTCACACTGTCTGTGGGTCTGCGGGTTTGGCATAGTGCCGTCATGCATCCATTTCCGAAAGGCCACCCAAAGCAGCCTGCCATCCCACAAAGCCCAGAGCCGCCACTGTGGTCAGTTCTCTCACGGTTCTCCATCCCTGTGCCCATTCCTTTTCTTGAATGTCACAGGAGGGTAGTTACATGTTGCAGAGCCTTCAGATCTGGCTTCTTTCACTTCACAAGTCACGGCTCAGCTTCCTTCCAGCTGCGGCATGTGTCAGCAGCCGGCGCCGTCCCTTGCTGAGGGGCACTCCGTGGCACAGCATACTTGGCCATTCTTCGTTGCAGAGCAGCTGGGTTGTTTCCAGCCCGGGTGATGATGCATAGAGCTGCTGTCAACATGCTTGCATGGCATGTAGAGTGAATTTAGGTCTTAAATACACTTTGGAAGAGACCTGAATGAGACTTCTGAGTCCTTAAAGACCATCTACAGAAAGAAAGGGGGTACAAGGGGTGCATTAGTGGCACTGGAACGACAGGAGGCCAGCCATAGGTGCATGCCTCAGTGTCCGCATCTTTAGTCTACTGAATGTCCTGGCCTCAGCACCTTGGACGCCAACTCAGCTGAACACTAGGAGAGAAACCCTCCTCACGGAGGCCTCCAGCTTGGATGGTGTGAAGCTTTCCAGCATTGAAGGGCTAAGGGTCAGATGCTGGTCCAGGTGGGTACATATATGCTTACAACGTCTCACAGACCTCTCCCCTTGCTTCCTCAGCCAGGGCCGGGACCTGCGGCTGTGTGTGTGGGACTTGGCAGAGGGCAGGAACGCTATCATGGACTCAGTTCAGCTGGACAGTGTGGGCTTCTGCAGGAGCTCTGTTCTGACCAGGGGACAGCTAAGCTGGATGCTTGCTGTGCCGGGGAAGGGCAGTGATGAGGTAAGGACCAGCCCTTGGAGCTCCTTCCATACACTAATGACACTGGGTTTGTCTTAACCAGACATACGTGTCCTCCCCCAGTAAGGAGGGTCCAGTGATGGTGCAGTACTCTGTGAGCTGCAGGGCTACAGCCTGCCTAATTCACTGTATCTCTAGGAGCCTCAGGCTGAGGCACAGCCTGGTCAAATGTGAGGTCTTATCCTTCCAAGAGAACAGTGAAAACCAGGGAGGGCTCAGGCAGACCTTGGTGCCCTGCATAACACTGTTCCTGGAGGAGGGCCACTTAGGACTGTGTCCAGTCCTGCGTGTATGTGCACACAAACACACACAGTACATGTCTGTTCACATATTCATATACATGCAAATATATATTCAGAGAGGAACCTCCAGAAACTGGGGGCCTTGGTACACTGTCAGCCTGATGGAAAAGGCAACAGAGATGCCAATATAGTGACACACTGAAGAAAACTGAAGCAACAGGAGCCCACAGTCAGGGCCAGAACTGTGACACGGTGAAAATGCAGAAGATTCTGGAGCTGTGTGAGGGTAGGTGTGGCCAAGGGCTTTAGGAAGGGAGGATAAAACCTGAACTCAAAAGCCAGAATGGGAGCAAGTCTGGGGGCAAGAAGAAGTAAAGAGGAACTTCCGGGCATCCAGACCTCCTCTGAAACCGGCTGTTCTACAAATGCTAGTAAAAAGAAAAGGAACAGGAGAAAAAGACATCTGAAAACCACAACCCAACAGCAATGAGGCCAAAGTAACAGGAGATGGAGCCAGGCTGCAGCACCAGGACCCTCTGCTTTCTATAAGAGTAAACTAAGCTTATCTCAAGGTTTCTTTCCATAGAATCAGCTGCCGCCCTGTTTGCAGAGCTCTGGGTACAACATATGGCCAGAGATGAGGAACCAAAGGGCCAGGACCATGTTCAAACCCCAACGTGAAGGGTGGGGACTACACTCCACACAGGTACATTCTCGGGAGGTTAGTGCAGCAGTCTAAGGATACGGAAGTCACAGATACACAATATAGTCCACAGGCCATGGCAGGAACTGTCCCTGCCCAGGAACTCAGGAAGACCCCATTATGGTAGCATAGAGAGGCTGGATGGGAAAGGCCCTTAGGTAGGAGCTGTTTAAATTTGCTCGGGCTAAGAAGAGGGACAGTGAGCCCAGGACCGTCTAGGAGCCTGATCTGGGGTATGTGTTGTGAGTGTAGGAGGCACCCATCCTATATCAGGAGAGCAGGATCCCAAGGTCAAACCCAGGGCAGCTGCCTTGCCTACCCTGGTTCCCCAGGCCCCCCTGAGCAGAGAGCCTCCTACAGATGCTGGAGCGTTCCATCTGGCACCCAACTCTAGCTTTTGTTTCCAGAAGGAAAAATGCTAGGTTTGGGCAAGTGTGGCCACCCAGACAGCCGCGAGGGGTGGGAGCATGCTCCCGGGCATTGTTTGGGCCTAAGCCAGCTATGCTTCTTCAGGGCCCAGTTTAGGCAGATTCCAGGCCGACTAGAAAACAACCATTTGCCCAGGATGTGCTGGCTGCTTCTGGAAATGCGGCATCCAGCTGTTGAGATGGCTCAGTGGGTCAAGGTGCTTGCTGCCTAGCCTGACAACCCGAGTTCAATTTCCAGACCCCACATAGTGAAAGGAGAGAACTGACTCACAAGACTTGTGCACACACTCAAACAGACACAAACTCGTGCGCGCACACACTCACACACACACATAAATAAATGTAATAAATTTGTTTTGAAAATACAATGCCACCTGCACTGGGGGCTAGAGCCAGGAAGCTGGTGAAAGCTGCACAGGGCCTGTGACCTGCACGGAGGAAGACTATACTGATTCTTGGCCTGAGGGTTTCTAAGGTCTCTTTAACCCTCATAGTAGCATCTTACAGCTCTGTGGCTTAGAATGACCTGGTACCGCCTGCCTTGCTGTACAGGAGGAAGCTACTCCCCTACCCCTCACATTAATAAAACTTTTAACAGGTTTTTGGCAAACTGGCAAGAAAAGTGTATGTAGCTCCTAATTGGTGATTTAAATGCAATCATGAACAAATAAATGCCTGTTACTATCTCATTATTTATGAACTAGATCTGCTTGGAGACAAAATGACTTTTCTTGGGCAGGAGCCAAGCCTAACCCAGTGCACAGGCCTGATCTGCCAGCACCAGTAGGAGCTGCCTACTCAGTGCTGCTGGCTGAGGAGGCCCATGGGCCTGAGGAGACAGGGCTGTGGCTAGGAACCCCTTCCTCTTCTTCTACCTTCTGTCCTGGGAGCAACTGTAAAGCCACACTGTCCCTCTCTACTTCCCCTGGTACTGTTCCACCCTTCTACTCTACATTATCCTCTGTCCTGGCTTCCTCCATGTTTTGGGCACCCCTTCCCATCATGGATTCTGCTTCCTCTGCCCTTGGGTCGTGGGTACTGCTGTGTAGTCTGACTAGTCAGCAACCACTCTGGTCACTTGATACTACTTCGCAGTTACCTTCCTGCCTCCTTGAAACCCCTTCATCTGGGCACTATCCTGCCAGCCCATCTCTAGAGCTGTGACAGCCATCCTGATGTCTTGCCCCACAACATCACCAGGGCCTAGGACTCTCCCTTACCACCTCCCACAGGCAGCCAAGTGTTCTTCGGACGAAGACCTGAACAAGTTTCCCTGCCGCTACAAAGGCAGGGGCCATAAGACTCATCTGCAGTAGATGGGACAGATAGCTGTGAGCCATTTCTACAGCTCAATTTGAATATTGGAATTCCAATCACTGTAAAAACCCTGATGAGATTACCCTGCCAGAGAGCACCCTACCCCCCCCCCCCGCCCCATCTATCAGAAATGGACACATCGGCAGGGCTCTTAACTGATGTGCTTGGGATTCTTTCCTGCCTGGAAACTGCCCTGGACCCAGCACCATAGGATTCAGGTGACTGATAGAGAATCATCTCTGTGGCTGTGGCAGATAAGGTTCTATGTGGCATAGGTTGGCAAGGGCAATGCAGCTCTCACTTGCCCAGGCTCTGGCCTCTCGGACATCGTTCCCAGCCTGCCCACACCACATACGTGCTGTCCAGTTGATAACTCCCCATCTATTGGGAGCTCTGTTGTGTGAAACCAGGGCATGCTAAGCGGGCTTGTGTTCATGCTCTTGCTACTTACCATGGACCGTTGTTCTTGCTGATACCTAGAGAAGCTCAGAGATTCCAGAACCCACCCAGCTCACGTGACACCAGAAAGTATACATCACAGTGCAGTAGAACCCCAGGCATATAAAGGCATAGGAAACATCTGGTTGGGTCCTGGGCTGCAGCGTGTTGTGTGGGGCCCTTCTGTTCTTTGAGCTCATGTGAGAGGTCTCACATCCCCCCAAATGAATGAGGGTCCTGTTTTAGCACCTTAGATACAGGGTGTCTGGGAACTCAATCCCATCTGGGCCTCGTGGCCTTGGCCATACACTAAGGATGGTGCTGGCCCGCATATGAGCAGTCCACTTGGTTTTGCACATCCACACGGGCTATGTGGACCACAAGGCCTATCTCAGCCTAGGCACAGAAAGGCCTGGCATCTCAGTCTGGGTTGGCAAGTCAGGTACTTGGGTACTGGAAAGCTAGGATCCAGTGGTGCTGGCCTTGGCCCTGGGTAGCATGCTTATAGGGTAGTGGAAGGGTCCCAGGCCTGCTACACAAGAGTTTTACATCATTATTCAGAGAGGGACCTTGGAAACCGTAACCCAGGAGAGACAGACAAGCAAAGGAGGGAGAATGGCCCAAGTAAGTAGGTCCAAGTAGGCCAGACCTGCTTTGTCCAAATGACAGAATGGGGAAAGGCATGTGGTAGCTACTTGCTGGTGAAAGGTTGGTCATTCAGGAATGATGTGAGCATTTGTTTTGCAAGGACCACAGGAGCATCTAAGCCCTCTAGCCTTTACAGACTAATTAGGAGGCTCTGCGCTCAGGCCCCTACAGGGAGAGGAACAGACAGAAACTCGAAGCAGCCTTGGCTAATCGCCTTAAACGTCTCTTGTTTGCATAGCAGAGACTTGGCTTGGCATCAGCCCAAATCAGCTTGTTTTCTCACTGTCAGGTTCAGATTCTGGAGATGCCATCCAAGACGTCAGTGTGCACCCTGAAGCCGGAGGCGGATGCCAAGCCAGGCATGCCCATGTGCCTGGGGCTGTGGCAGGTAAGACAGCGTGCGCCAGCCACACCCGACAACCTTGAGTCATGCCCACTCGGGATTGGATTTGTCATCAAATCTACTATCCCTTAGAGAACATGTACCTGCTGTCCTCCGGGGCCCAAGGCTGACTGGACGTTGGCTTCTCTTGGCTGTTGCTTGGAAGGTACCCCAAGAGAAACATCACAGAGAAACCAGGTGCCCTGGACAGTGTGCCGCATGGATGCCCCAGATGTGGCTGTGAGGTGGGCACAGTTGGGTCAGCTGCTGGGCCCGCTCCCAGAAGAATGTACCCTTTTCCTCAGCACCTTGGTCCTTGGCTCTGCTGAGGCTGGGGAAAAGGCTAGCTGATGTCAACAAGCCTGTGGACCTCACTGTGCTAGGCATTCATTTTTGTCATTCCTTGACTTGACCTTATAGAGGAACATTAGCATGATGATTTCCCCATGGCCATTCCATAGATATCCAACCTGTGGCCATTTTTCTTTGTTCTTGACTGCTGTTTCTGTTGGGGGGTCAGGCACCATCTCCTGGGGCTGTTGCAGAAACTAGGACCCAGGTAGACATCACAGCCTAAGGTCTGGAGTTCCCCACCTCCGCCTTCCAAAGCCCCAGACCTTTACAAGGTGAGGCCTTCCAGGGCCACATCAAAGTCAGCATCCTTCCCTTCTGGGTCACCTCTATTTACTGTATTTATCTGCAAAGAGACCTGGAAGCCTCAGCCTCTTAACTGGTACAGACAACAGTGGGCGAGTCAGAGGTTAGCGCCCATATGGGGAGGGATTTGTAACCCTTTGGCCATCTTTTTAGTTCTCATTGGTGATTTCTGTCTTATACTTGCTGCCTCCTTGAACTCTTCTAAAAAGTGAGATGAGATGATGGGCTTGCTCAGTTTGGAATTGCCTGCATGACCCTCAGGAGGCATGGGAAAGGCACCTCTGTGCCTGCCCCAGGGATTCTGTCTGGATGGATGGCAGGAAGATGTCTGGCCTGCTTTCGTGTGGCTTTCCTTGCAGTTTCTTTTTTAATTTTTATCTTTATATGTGGGTATTTTGTCTACATGAATGTGTGTGTACCACTTGTGTGCCTGGTACCTATGGAAGTCAAAAGATAGCTTTGGATCCCTGGAACTGCAGTTACAGACAAGCACCATGTAGGTGCTGGAAATCTAACCTGGGTCCTCTGCAAGAGCAGCCAGTGCTTTTAACCACTGTGCCATCCCCTCCGGCTCCCTACAGCTTCTTAAGTGAGAGAGCTGGGTTAGATCTGGAGTCTTCAGTAAGCTGGTCCTAGCGTGCCGCCTTTGCTATGCAGCTTCCTGGGGGAAAGCCTTGTTGGGGGTGGCCACGGCAGGGCTTCTGAGACCCTATCTAACAAAGCTCCTGGGACCTACAAGTCTGCAACCTGTTAGAGGCGGAGCCTAGTTCTTGCTACAGTGTGTCCCGATGGGGCTCCCCAAGAGCTTCTGGCCACATCCCTGAGGAAATAAATGTACCCTCATTCTGCCTTCGCTTACTTACACTCTAGTATCTAGGGGGTGACCACAGTACATACAGGTTCTGGCACAGGCATCTGTGGCCACACCGATCCTATTCTGTACCCTGGGAAACATAGGTCATTGCACAATCATGTAAAAATTCCATCAGAAAAAAAAAAATGTGTAGAAAGGGATGTACAAACTTGTTAAGGCAATTAATAGAGTTGACAGAAGGACAAATCATGGTTCTGTTGGTGATACAGATCCAACATGAAGCCTGTAGCTGCAAAAGCCCTCTGGTTATAGGAATGCTCTTTGTTTTCTCCTAAATCCAGAAATCCTAAGATAGGAACTCACTAATCTGAGTGTAGCAAAGTATCCTGACTTGATAAATTTTTCTGAAATACTCAGAGCCATTTTTAGCTTGTGCCTCAAAGTAGCTCTTCTGTGTTGCTACATAACTCCAGGCCGTAAATTGGGCTAACATCACCATACCCACCCTCAGAGAAGGCTTCCAGTCTGAGTCTTGGGGCCTCTCTAGCTGAGTTGAAGTACACAGCATTGGGGTTCCTGTAGGCCCCTGTCCTGCTACCATCACTCAGGCCCTACTTCAAAGGGTGGAAGAGGCTTCAGAGTCAGTCTTTGTCTCTCGGTCCCAGCTGTGGACAAGGAGCTGCTAAAGAGGGCAGGGCAGGATGACTTCAGATGCTCGGCCTTGCAGCGTCAGAGCTGTGGCCACCAGAGGCCTCCTGGCTACGAGAATACTTGTCAAGCCTGTGCTGCCTGTCACTAGAAGGCTACAGGGACCAGGGTAGAACTAGTAGAATGATGTGGCCAGGTGCTGGGCTGTGGTGGTAACTGGCAGGGGCTGAAATCCCAGGCTTACCTTCTGGGCCAGTCTGGCTCCTGCTCCATGGCAGAAGGGTCTTTCTAGTAGCCCCTGAATAATGTATATTGCTCAGGACTCATAGTCAGAATCTTTGTGCATACCAGCTAGAACTCATACCAGTGATGAGGGGAGCTCTGGACTGCCCTGACTCAGAAAACAAGGAAAGCAGCCTGGTGAAGAGAGGCAGCATAGCCAGAGCTGTGGGAATGCGATAGATGTCACCACAGACCACTGCTAGGGCTGTAGCCTGACACAGTTCTCTCAAGTGAACTTCAGGGTAGCATCTACCAGGTGGCCATACTGTGGCTGGTGATTAAGAGTGACAAGAGTTGGCATGTACTCCTCATTGGGATGCAAAGGGTTCTAGAATTCTTGCACCTGGCACCACCTGTGCCATGACCCAGCTCACAGCTACTTGTCTAAGCAGCCTGTGTGAAGGGGCTTGGCTGCCAGTAGGGCAGAGAGTATGGTCTGCACAAATCACTTCCAAGTAGATGACCTTAGAAACACCAGCACACTGCTGATCCCTGTGACAAAGCTTAGGAACAGTGCAGCAGTGCAGACAGGGCCTCTGCAGAGCCAGGCAGAACTATTGCACCAGGTACTGGACATGTACAGAGACCTGGGACAACCCTGCCTCTTGGGGTTATGGTCAAAGCACACAGTGTGGGCTCTGGCCCTAGGGGAGAGGGACTGAAGATGATGCTAAAAATAAATCACCCAGGAAAACACAGAAAGTGTCATGCCTCCTCTCAGGAGCCTCACTCCTTCCTGTTTTATATGTGTGAACTTGAATCACCAGCAGGACACAATCAATTTACCATCCATTTCTGGGGACATATAGAGGCCACATCTATGGCAGCTCTGGCCTTGGTAAGTTCACTGCACTTGCAGAAAGTCTGGCAATTGTGTCCCTCTTTGTTATAGCCATCCTTCCAGATGCTGGTCTACAGTGGGCCCTGTCCTACCGTCCCCCAAAGGTGCCCTACCACCATACCACCACTTGTGCTGACCCAGAGAGCCCTGGCCCTTGCACTGTTTGTTAGATGCATGCCATAGGCCTCCAGCTAGCCTGGGCCTCCGTGCTCAGCCCTGTGCAGTTTCTCTTGGGCTGCTGTGCAGTTCAGGGACTGATGGTATGTCCTTGAGGGTGACTTGGAATCCTGCAGTACTCTTCTTTTGTAGTTGTTTCAGGGGCTAAATAAACGAGCATCAGCCCAGGGCGAAGAGCCCTCTGACCCTCGCCCTCATCCATCACGGTAGTGAGGGCCTCTCACACCAAACTTCCAAGGGTGGGGGCTTCTGCAGCCACGTTAACAAAGCCCAGAAAAGCCTTTTCACTGAGCTTTCAGTTTTCCTGCCTGGTGGTTCTAGATGACTAGCCTCAATAAGGACTGGCTTCGAGTCTTACACCTGGGGGTGATGATGAAGGATGAGTCTGTCCCTAGCCACCCCAGGGTGTCAATGGGTGCCAGTGGGTATCACGCCATCCCTGCTTTGGATGGGATCCAGTGTAAGTGGAAATGCATGATCATGTGAGGCCTGGGGGCTCAGCTCAACCGCTCTGCACTCCACCCCCAGCTCCTCAGGTACTCAGCAATGGCCCTGCCAGCTCCGTGAGAGGCATGTGGGAGGCTGCTGGCTGTGTGGAAAGCAAAAGGAACTATTCTCTGGCTGGGCCAACCCACTTCTGGGCATGGCCAGAGAAATAGCTGTTCCCACAGCCCTCAAGCTCATTGAAGACAAGACCCTTTGAGAGCCAACCACTGTGCCATTCCCCACAGAGCAACTCCAGTCTCCGCCCCCTCCTTCTGGCTGGCTATGAGGATGGATCGGTAACCCTGTGGGACATCTCAGAGCGGAAGGTGTGCAGCCGAATCGCCTGCCATGAAGAACCTGTCATGGGCCTTGACTTCGATTCTCAGAAGGCCAAGGGCGTCTCAGGCTCTGCCGGGAAGGTACTGGCTGTCTGGAGTCTGGACGCCCAGCAGTCCCTGCAGGTCAGTGCACAGGCCCGGGCCTCATTTATCCTGCTCTGCACTAACAGTCTGATAGGCCGAAACAATATTTAGGCATGAAGAGGAGCGGCTGCAGTTCCCTAGCTAATTAATCACTTGGAGGCAGTAGGGGAGCAAGGGCCAGTGGGTGTGGGCTCACCGTTCACATGGTTTGGGTTTCTCCTGGACCTTGGGTTAACAGCCATCAAGTCTTGTCCATCTAGAAAAAAGGCATGTAGTGTCCAGGCAGACCAAACTCCTTTGTGAAAACTCAGAGGAATGTGGTCAGTAAGGAACTGATTAATCAAAGGAAAAAAGAAAGAAAGAAAGAAAGAAAGAAAGAAAGAAAGAAAGAAAGAAAGAAAGAAAGAAAAGAAAGAAAAGAAAGAAAAGAAAGAAAAGAAAGAAAAGAAAGAAGAAAGGAAAAGTGGTGGAAAGCGCTGCAAAGCCATGACCTGGTAGGAGCTATAAGCTGGTCCTAGGGAGACTGTTGGTCACAGGTAACAGGAGAACCCACCAGGCAGTAAGTCCTTGGCTGAGCAGGGCTTGCTAGAGATGATCCCACAGTGTCTTGTGGACTCTCTTAGTTTGTATGCCCCAGGATTGCCTCTGTCCCCCAGAGTACAGTATAAGGGGCCCAGATGACTGGTTCCCCATTTGGGATAGAGGGGTTATGGCTGAGGTTGTGGAATGTGTATCCGACTTGGATTTTTGCAGACCTGGGAGATGACAGGCTGCCAGGCCCCCAGAGGTGGCCTGGGTACACAGTCTCAGGGTAAGAAAGGAACCTGTTCCCCAGAGTCTCGGAGGACATGCTTAGCCTTGGAAGCAGCCCTGATGGGAGAGCTCCATGCCCTGTATAGCATTATGTGGCCATAGCCCATCTCCCAGCTTCACTGGACTTAGCCAGAGCATTTAGGACAGAGCTGGGGCCAGGTCAACCCTTCTGTGGGGACATGATGGCCCAGGTTGCCTCCACCCACCAATAGTTCATTACTTCAGAGTACATTACTGCAGCCTTCCCAAAGTGGGAAGGAAACCTTACTCAGGACCCTCACTCTGCCCAGCTCAGGCCTTGTGACTGAGGATCAGGTTTGCTTAGAGCACGTGAGGGCCAGGTCTAAGTGCCTCTACCAGTTCCTGAGGTATGTGAGTGCTTTGGGAAAGTCAGGGTTCAGCTGATGCTGGGTGGCACCAGGGTCTTGAGAGCATCACTAAACCCAAGGTACAGATTAGGACCTTATCATGAGGCCATTCTGAGAAAGGGTCTGATTGTGGACAGTGGATGGGAGTCAAGGGACGTCCTAGAGCAGAAGGAAGCTGATGTGGACTAGAACTGTAAGAGGTGCCCAAAAAGATGATGTACCATGGGTTGGGGACGGTGACTATGGCTAAGCAGGAGCACATCCAGGAGTGCCCCACTGAGGGGCAGAGACAGCATAGACAACCTGGCCTTCTCACCAGCACTGCCTAATAGGAAAAGGAAGGTGGGCAGTGAGACCCGCTGGAAAGGCAGGCTCTGATCAGTAGCTCTTAGCCTTGACCATCCCCATGGGTCCTATTGTGCTTGGGTGCATGGTGAATTCAGAGTAAAACTGTCCTGTACGTCCACCCATCGTCTTTTACTTAGCACCCCTGCTGTAAAGGAAAGGACCTCCAACATGCAGAAGAGTCTCTAAGCCCTCAGAACCGTGGCCTGTGTGTGAGCATGTGGGGAAGTCACTACTCTACCATTGAGCTTGTGTGTCTTGTGCCCCCTCAGTAGGTGCTGAGCCCAGTAATTAGGCTTTGGGGTCTCTTTCACACACTCCCTGCAGCCTCTGAAGCCTGGAAAATGGCAGCATCCCCATGGGTCCAGCATCCATTGCCCCTTGTGGCTTCACTCTCTTCAGTCTGCAGGCGGAGGGCTGACACCTAGGCAGCTCCCGCCAGCTCTGTACAGCTCCTACTCTAGCCTCTTACCCCCCACACCGGGGAAGAAACCCTTCCAGCCCATGTCTTCTTGGACTGTCCCAACATGTTTGGGAAACAGCTGCTGGAACTTAAGACTTAATTTATGGGCCTGTTCCAGTCCAGAGATGAACTTTTACTCTACTAATGAATTGAAAAGTTAAAGCAGAAGGGGAGCTAGGAACTGTAGCATGGAAGTAGTTGGGGTGAGGTGGGCAGGGCCTGACTCAGCAGTACACATCAAAGGAGGTGGGGAGCCCCAGCCCCCCTGCTGAGCTTGCCTTTCTGCTTGGGAGGGTGGGAATGACTCATGACTCTGGTGAAGGTCCAGAGTCAGGTCTGGTGCTGGCCCTAGAGGCCCCAGAGATCCTGGTTCTGTAAAGCCCAGGCCTCTGGGAAGGAAGCATCTGGTAATTTGCCGAGACAAGCTATTTGAAATCATTCTTAACACCTGAGAGCCAGCGAGATGGCCACCAGTCCCCAGCATCCTTGCAGTGCCATGGCACCAAAATATGGCTGCCTGCCTTGGCCCAAGCCCGATGGTGGTTCAGACGTGCCTTCTTCACATCCTCCTGCTAAAGCCTCTGAGGAGCCCAAATCAATCTCCCAGCCACTCGGGACACAGATCCCTGGCTGAGGCGCCCGCAGCCTAGCATGGGTAATCAGAACCAGATGGCGCCGCGCCGAGCATTCCTGGCACCTGAGGTCATGAGTTGTAAGAGCCACTGGTGGCCACAGATCCTTCTGGAGGGTCCTGAGCCCAGGCCAGAGCTCAGTCAGGGAGGGGCCACTATGACCGGTATGATGCCTGCAGAGGACAATTTACTGGAGAGGGCCGGAAGAACCTCAAGCCTGCCTCCCTGAGGTGTCTCTGCTGCGAGCCATCAAGTCTGAGCCTCAGGCGCTGTCAGGTACAGGTGGCACCCAGGCCCCGCTCCTTCCTCCACATGGAGTAGGGTCCATAGCCTTGAAGCAGGGACTGATTTACAGCCAATAGTGTTTTAGGTCTTTAAGTAATAACAAGGCTCTTCCCCACCCCACCCCCCTCCACTGAGCCCTGGGCCAGAGCAAGCTCAGTGTGCTCGGCAGAAAGTCCCAGCCTTGTGTCCATCTGCAGTCCTGGCTGAGCCACAGTCATGGCCTCGGCAGAGCCACTGGGGGCAGCAAGTCAGAAAACTGCAGGGTTATTTCCCTGTGCACCAAGAGTATCTGGGCATCCTAAAGCAGAACATGGGGTTTGCAATGGGATCGTGTGCCCAGTGCACACTGCTATTTGTATATGAGGAATATAGAAGCACGGGGCCCTGACATTCTTCCATGTCCTTGCAGAGCTTTCTCATACTCAGGAACATGGCCCCCAGGGTGGGCACTGGTCCTTTCTCAGTTGAGGGTCCTACCAGTCTCCCAGTTTCTCATCTCCCTGGAGACAAGTCCTCCATGCCATATCTGTTTCCAGTTATGGATGAGGTAGATATGGACTTACTCCTATCCCAGAGGGCCAAGGTTGGTCAGAGTTGGCAGTTTGGCCCCTGTCTCATGAAGAACTAGCAGGGAAGCAGGAGAAAGAGTATGAGGGCTTTCCTGTGTCTCTGAATACCTCTTTGCCTCTGAGGATCACAGTCAGGGCTCTGTTGGATCTCGCCAGCACACAGAGTACATGGATATAAGGTTAAAACCTGCTCTCTTCTCTCTGGGAATCAGTGTTGATAAGTTCCTAGGACAAGGAGATAGCAAGAAAATGTCCCTGAGACAGGGCCCTGAGTGGGTTCCAGTGGGGCCTCCTCTGTGCCCAACAGTCCCCTTCTCTGCCTTGTCCAAGCCACCATTCCTAGGGAGACAAGGATAAAACAGTTTTGATGTAGTCTGCTGCACAGGTTCCCAGCCCCACGTTTCTCCGGACCATAGCACTCCAGTCTTAGGAGGAGCAACTGGGTCTGTCTGCAGGCATGGGCGGGCCCCACGTGCATGCTCAGGCGTACCTCTCCACAGCATCTGCCCCATATCCTGCCCCAGTACAGGCTTTGAATGCAGCCTGTGTGTGGAGGACAGGGCACCATGTAGAGGGGATGTTGGAGGTACACAGCAGCAGTCAGATGCTTTGCACACAGAGGACACACCTGAGCTCATGGGAAGCTGAACTCTGCAGCCCTTCTAACTGCTTGTGCCCGCACACCGGTGGGAAGCACTTAGAATCAGAGCTGGGCCTCTGCCCAGTGAGAGCATAGAAGGTGGACAGAATTGCCAGGACACACACAGGCAGCCTGGCCAGGAGAGAGCAGAGGGGCAGGAAGAGGTGGTCAAGGCCAGTGAAGAGTGTCAGCAGGTCCATAAATCGAGGCAGCTGGAAGGGCAAGGAAGGTCATGGCAGCAATTGGGCTGGAGGGCTGAGTTGCTGGTGGCACTGGATGGGACCCAAACCTGTCAATGTAAGCAGGTCACCTTGGATGGAACCGGGCCAGGAGGCTGTTTCGTCTTGTGCTGTGACAGGCTCTCACTGGGTAAAGTTCCGTCTGTGTCTGTGGGGGAAGAACTGGATTGTGAGTGCATGCTAGGTTTTGACAGATGTGATTCTCGCCCCTCTCTGACTAGCACAGGTTTTGTTTTTCTTCTATGTATGTACAAATGTGTGCGCATGTGAGCAGAAGCCAGAAGAGGGTATCAGATCCCGTGGAACTGGAGTTGCAGGCAAGCTGCCTGACATGGGAGCAAGAGCAGTGTTTATTCTGCTGAGCCACATCCATGCTCAGTTTTTGAGACAGTGTCTTACTGAACCTGGAGCTCACCAGTTCACCTAGACTGGCCACGAGGAAGCCCCTCCTGTCTCCGCCTCCCCAGTGCTAGGATTACAGGCAAGCAGCATTGCGCTGGGCTTTTGATGTGGATGCTGACAGTCCAAACTCAGGTCCCTGTGCTTGCCTTACCGTCAGAGCCGACTCCACAGCCTTGGCTTTTGTTCCTGACTCTTAATTTAGTAAATGCAATTGTTTTTCCCTGTAGTATCAGAGCAACAAAATAAAGGCTCCTGTGGCAGTGTGTAGCTGAAGTCCTAGCTCTTCAGAAAACTGAGGCGAGATCACTTGAGCCTAGGAATTCAAGACCATTCTGGCTGCATAGTAAGACTCCACCTCCAAAAAACAACAGCTCAGAGATAATTCACCGCACCACATGCTGTTTCCCCATTGCTTGGCGGGGTCAGGGTTGGGCTGAGGTTGACTGATACCTGCTCACTCTACCGCACAGCTCTGCTGATGGTGTTGAAGGCCCAGGAGCTGCCGAACAACCCCTGCTGTCCTGCCCAGTGGCTAAGTCTGGGCACAAATTAACCTCTCCATTGCTGTTTCACTGCAGGGCTGGGGATCCAGTGGGGAGACCTGAGCGTTTGCTGCTGTGCACACTCTTGGCCTCCGCCACTTTCAGTCTGGACTCCGCATGCTGGACTTGAGTTGGGGGTGGGGGATCGTGTTCTTCTAGACTTTTAACTCTAAGTGTGAAAATCTTTACATTTTGTAGCAGTTGGTAACTGGTATGTGAGTGTCAGCACATCCTTCTTCAGTCCTTTGCCTGTCATTTCTTTCTCTTCCCACTGTCCTTGGGCACACTCAGTCATTGCGACTCACGTCGGACATGGCACCTGACAGTCCCTCTGCCTGTGTTCCCATGAGGTGACCTGTAGCTGGTTCCCACCCTCCCAGGTATCACATCTCACTTTTAGGTGGACCCTGTCCTTATTTGTTCACTGGCCTCTGAGCTGAGCTGATTGGAATTGCTTTTTTTCTTTCTTTCTTTCTTTCTTTTTTTTTTTTTTTTTTTTTTTTTTTATGGTTCCAAATGTTTGATTCCCCACCCCACACCCCAGTTATCTTTTAGTTTTCAAATTCTAACTTAATTACATTGTGGTCAGAGAACAAGGTCTGAATGATTTCAGTTCTCTGAAATGCAGAGAGCTGGTCCCATTTGCATCAGTGGACCACGTGTGCGTGAGAACAAAGTGTCTGTCTTTCTGGATACACAGCTGTACCATGGATGACTGTACACATAGGCACACGTATGGCCAAGGCCCTGAGGTACGGGACCCTCAGCCCTTCCCTCCAACTCTTCCCACCCTCATTGTTTCTTGCTTTATGCTTTTAAAGCTAGCTCAAGAACAGCCAATAAAGTAATTTTCTTTCGCGCTTTCTCCAGTCACCTTCTGGAAAATAATTGTATTTACCAGCTGTTAGTGTGGCTTAGACTACATTTTAGGTTTCCTTAATCCTTCCTGGGCCTTCAAGATGTAGCTATTTCTCTTGTAGAGCTAGATCTTGTCCTACTGCTGCTTTTCTTCCTTTTCCTTTTTCTTAATTCTTTTATAAATTTTCTTTTATTGTACATTTTTAAAAATATTTTTGTTTTATGTATGTGCGCTTGTATATTTCTGTTTACCCTTTGTGTGCAGTGCCAGCAAAAGGCATCAGATTCCCTGAAACTACAGGTACAGATAGCTGTTAGCTAACATATGGCTGATGGGAATCAAACCTAGGTCCTCTAGAAGAATAGTGAGTCCTCTTAATGGCTGCGCCATCTCTCCACCCCCCCCCCTTATTTTAATTTTTGAGACACTTTCATGCAGCCCAAATTGCCCTCAGTCTTACTGTGTAGCCAAGGATGACTTTGAACTCCTGATCCTGACTCTTATCTCCTAAGTCCTAGAATGATGTGCACAAGCCCAGAGAGTTGCATTTTGTACAGTGAACGATTTTTTGTCGTTTTGCTTTTTGAGATATAGGGTTTCTCTATATAGTCCTGGCTGTCTTGAAACTCGCTCTGTGGACCAGGCTGGACTCAAACTCACAGAGATCTACCTGCCTCTGCCTCCAGAGTGCTGAGATTAAAAGTGATGCGCCATCATATCTGTCTAGTCCTTGAATGGTAGCACTTCTCCCATAAATCAAGGCCATTTTTTAATCCTTTGGTGGGATCTCAAGCTGGCTAGTGTCGTGGCCTCTGAGTATGTGTGAGTGTTCTGATGTACCTATGCTCTGGAAAGGCCTCCGTGGGGGCCCATAGTCCTGGATCCATCTGCGCAGGGTATTGGCAGGTCGATCCCCAGCCTAGACGTCTCCTGCAGTGGATCTGCCGCACGGGTTCCTTAGGCCTGTGTCTGTTTTACAACACCTTCACAACCAAGCCTGGGGCCTCATGCCTACAATGTGGAGGGAAGACTGTCTGTTCAAAGCCAGCCATAGCTATGTAGTGAGTTCAAGACCCACCAAGACCATGTGTATGTATAATTTTTTTGACCTGTGAATTCTTTAGCAATCTATTAGCTAATCTCAAAATACTTGTTGATTTTGTAGGTATCTTAATCTAGTTAACCCTATAGTTAGTCCCAGGGTTGATGAACACATAGCCCGATTTTGGCCCTATGCGTGGCATTGTCTGTGAGAGCAGACCTCCTACACTTGGTAAAGACACGTTCAGTGCAGCTGTTGGGCAGTCTTATGTCAGCTTGACGTAGGTCACATGACCCAGTTCAAGTCCTTACTGATTCTGGCCACAGTTTAGCTTTCTACCACTTCCTGAGGACCCTGGCCTATGGCACCTCGTCCACCCTTTATTTCTGCTAGTTTTGCTTCATGATCTTTGAAGTGCCATGAGGTTTAAAAGCATTTCAGATGCTTGCTTCCTCCTTGCAAATGGCCTATTCTTCCTTAGGTTATATATAGGTGTGTGTGTGCCCTCAAGTATGTGTATGTGTGTGTGTGCTTGCTTGTATATACGTGTGTGTCTGTGCGTACATGCATGCTTGTATGTGTGTGTATGTTTGTATGTGTGTTTGTGTGTGTGTATTTGCTTGTATGTGTGCTTGAATGTATGTGTATATGCTTGAGTGTGCTTGCTTGTGTGTATGTGTGCTTACTTATGTGTGTATGCCTGTGTGTGTGTTTGTGCTTGTGTGTATTTGTGTGTATGCTTGCTTGTATGTGCATGTGTGTGTGCTTGTATGTATGTAAGTGTATCAGAGCAGGGGAGTAGGGAGGGGAAGGAGAGAGAAAGAGAACATTTGGATGGACCCCAGGACTTCCCATGTGCTAGGCAAGCACTACTCCTGAACTGTCCCCAGCCTAGAGTGTCCTCCTTTGTCTCATGGTGCTCTTTGTCTTGAAGTTGGCCTGAGAGATACTGAATAGCTGCCTCAGCTTACTTAGCTTTGCCCTTGGCACAGTACATCTTTTCTATGCTTTTACCTTTAGCCTACCTTTGTGTATATTTGAAAAAATCACATTTTGGATGACATGTTATTTCTTGGTTTTGAGGGGTTGGGGCAGGGTTTCACTGTGTGGATCTGACTTTCTTGGAATGTGCTGCTGTGTAGATTATGCTGGCAGTGAACTCACGGAACCTGCCTCTGCCTCCTGGATGCTAGGATTAAAGGTGTGTGCTATTAAGCCTAGCTGTATGTTGCTTTTTCAATGCCTTCAGACAATCACTGTGTTCTAATTGGAGCTTTGATCTGTTCGTACTCAGTGTTCTGATCAGGAATGGGATTAAGTCCATACGCTTAGCATCTGCAGTCCTCTGGCTGCTCCTGTCTCTGACCCTCTGTTGCTCATTTTCTGTTTCTCCATATTGATCCAGTGTGTCTGTGCCTGTGAAATGGTGTGTGTGTTCTGAGACATACACCATGAGGCATTCTCACCGCTGCCTCCTGGGCTTCTGCATACTTCACCCTCCTGCATTAATTTTGCTTTTAACAATTTTTTTGATTGTTTGTTTTTGGGGTTTGAGTTTTTGTTTGTTTGTTTGTTTGTTTGTTTTTCAAGACAGGGTTTTTCTATGTATCTCTGACTGTCCTGGAACTCACTTTGTGGACCAGGCTGCCTCTGCTGGGATTAAAGGCTTGCCCTTTAATCATTCATGATCATGCTTGGCCTCTTAAACAGTGCAATATTTTTTAAAGATTTATTTTTTTAATTATTGTTTATATGTTGTTTATGAATGTATGTCATGTACACAAGTGGCCACGGAAGCCAGAAGGCATTGGATCCCCTGGCACTGGAATTAACAGGTAGTTGTGAGCCACCATGTGGGTGTTCAGGAGGGACAGCCAGTGTGCTCTTCCTGGTAAGCATTCCCTGCCTCACCACAACCACGCAGACAGAGTGTTGACTATTTATCAGCAATTGCCAGCTCTGGCACTTGCCCTGTAGGCCCAAGTCTTATCCAGAGTTCAACCCCTATATCTGGAAGAAGACATTATTGAGTTACTTTGTGTGTTTGTGTACTGTGTGTGTGCACTGTGAACTTGCAGAGACCCGAGGACAGCTTGCAGGAGGTTTTGTCCTACTCTGTGGGTTTCAAGGATCATTCTCAGCTTGTCAGGCTTGGCAACAAGCACTTTTGCCCTCCAAAGCAGCTCACTGGCCCAGTTCTAGTCTGCTGTTATCCCTGTCCTAAACATTTTATGCTCGTTGGTATTTCAGCTCTGTTTTCTGATCTTTTTGTAACGTTTACTCTATACTAATAATTCCTAGGTCCCTACTCTAACAATAATCTTGTAAATATTTGCATATATTTTTCTTTAGTTTTGTGTGTGTGTGTTTGCATATGCATGTTCACATGTGTATGACTGTGTGTGTTCATATATGAGCATGCACATGTGTATGGAGCCCTGAAATGGACATCAAGTGTCTTCCTTGATAATTCTCCACTGTGTTATCAAGACAAGGTCTATTGCTGTGCCCAGAGCTTCTAGCCAGCTTGCCCAGGATCCAGTGTCTCTGCCTCTCAAATGCTGACGTTTCGGTTGGCTGTCTGCCTTCCTGATGGCCACTGTGCCTTCCTGGCTTTCTCCATGGGTCCTGACGATCCAAACCCAGGTCTCCACATTCGGTGCCATCTGCACAGCCCTTTCCTTTTCATAGATGTCTTCATTTGATATGTTTGGTACCTGTACCACTGGGGGCCAGTCTCTACTGACTGGATTTCCTTTGATTGCGGAGCACACCATCCTTCCTTCCTGTGTGTCTAGTAATTTCTGTTAATGTGCTGCACATTGTGAACAGCTTGTGAGCTGATGAACATCTATCTGCCTCCTCTAGTGGTGGGTTTAGTGACTGGCTGTTCACTTTGGACTTGTGTGGGCATGGCTTCATGCAGGTTTGTGGAAAAACTATGTCAGCCACCTTCATTGTGGAGGCAGTGCAACACCCCCTCCCCCAAGACCTTGCCAGGCTTGGCTTCTCGCTTTGGTAGATGTCTAAAGCAGGCCTCACTCCTGGATGGGCTCATTATTCCTGTGAGGCCTAGTGGGTCAGCCAGCCCATCTGTAGCTCTCAGTGGTGACCGCTCATACCTGTTCCATTTCAAAGCCCTGCAGCAGCCTGTCACCTTCTGCTGTGAACATACATAGCCTGGCCCTCAGACACGGTGTCCTAGAGAACCCCCCAAAGTCACAGCTCCCGCCATTCCACCACCTTATCCTCACAGATCCTGGCCTTCTAGTTAGTTGCTCCAGATTTTGATCAGTTTCCTCAGCTTAATGTAACTATTATAGTCTGGCTTGATTTTGACCCCAGGCAAAGAATGCCAGGACCCCGCCTCTGCCTGCTTTCCACGGCCTGTCAACAATTATCTTGCATGTGTTGTTTGACTTCATGGATGTTTCCAGCAAGGAGACTAGTTAGGCATCCGACACTTTGTGGTGACCACTTTATGAAGTATGACCCTATTTGCTGAACACCGTCACACCTATCAGTGTAGCACCAAGTTTTATCCTACTTATGATGATCTCCTGCTTCCTTCCCTCGTGTTCTGGCTTATCTGCTGTTTGACCCTGTGGAGTCTACTTTTTACATAGCTCACATTTAAATTTAACATTGGGTGGAATTTAATTATAAAACAATAGACTAGAATATATTTCTATTGCTTTGGTATTAGCATATACAGATAATGTAAAGCCAAATATCTGGAAACCAGGGCATCTCCCCTCAGGTAAGAGAGAAGGAAATGTGTTGCTATCATTTATGTGGGAGGTCAGATCATCTCAGATGGGAGGTCAAACAATGCACAAGTCCTTAGCAGCACCCATCTTTCTCATTACCCGCCCATGCTTCTGTTAGTTACATAACTGGTTTTCTGGCCATAATCCCCATGTCTTGTGCCTAATCCTATCGGTAAGTAGACTCAGTGCCGTCTGCCAGACCATTCACTGTCGTTCTCTAGCCATCTCCTGCAAGACTGGAGTTAATCTTCTTGTTCTTCCAGGAGAATGTACAGGAGCAATATTTTTTCAGCTCTTACATGTTCAAGAATGTCTGTCTACTGTTTTCACAGTTGAGTGACAGTTTGGCTAGATATAAAACTCTTGGGCTATACCCCCTTCTGCCTGTGTGAGCATTGCGGCACCGTCTGCTGGCACACATGTAGCTCTGGAGCTTTCTGGGGACAGCTTTTACTGTGCCCTCATCTTCCATGTGATTTGGGGGGGGGGGGAGGGACACTAGCTACCAGAAGGTCTTTCTTTACTCTCAGCCTTAATAATATTAGAGCATCTTTTACTGTTAAATGTTCTTACAGCCTTTCCTTGGACTTATATTCTGAAACTTTCATTTCAATAAATTAAAGTTGCTCTTCTGTTGCCCTCCATGTTTTCTCTGGTTCATTTTAACTGTTTTGTTCTCACTTAGTTTATTTTCTAATCTTCCTGCCCTCCCACACCCTATCCTAAGTCATTCAAAATCTATATTGGTGTTCATTCCCTTCATAATTTTCTTCCTCCTTCCTGAGCCCTGCCAAGTCCTACAGTGACTTGGTTTCAGAATAACCTACTTCAGCAAATTGTGCTTTGGCTAAGTTGCTCTGTGTCCATTTCTACTGGCTTCCATGGATGTTACCATTCCTTTTTCCTGCGTCTTCCCTTATTTTTCTTTGTATCATCTTTCTCTGTTTCCTTCCTTCCTTCCTTCCTTCCTTCCTTCCTTCCTTCCTTCCTTCCTCTTTCTCTCTCTCTCTCTTTTTCTTTTTTTTCTTTCTTTCTTTTTCTTTTTAAAGCAGAATCTCATCATGTAGTCCTGTCTGGCCTAGAAGTCTCTGTGTAGACCAGCCTGGCTTCAAACTCATGGACACCACCTGTCCCTCTTCCTCCAGAGTGCTAGGATTAAAAGCAGGGGCCACCATGCCCAACCAACCTCCTTGTCACCTTTGTGGAGGCACATGATTGTCTGCAAAGGGTAATGCAGCCCTACTAGAAGGCACTGAAGACAAAGGGGACTAACAGAAAGCTTGTGGCTCAGGGGCAGGCCACTCATAGGAACCTACAATGTACAGGGTGGATCTGTCTAACCTAGAGAGCTGTCTTCACTACTAGAACAAAGAACCCGAGGCAGGTTACCTTTATAAAGACATTTCATTTAGCTTGAAGTTCTAGAGTTTTAAAGTTTGGGTGGCCGTATCAGTCTTGGATTTGGCATACGGAGGAATAGACCACAGTGACAGAGAGCCAGAGAAATGAGGTCCCATAGTCAGCGAGGAGCACATCAGTGATTTCTCCTGCCTTCTCCAATGTTGTCTCCCTTACTCTGTACCTCACTCCACTTTCTACTATGACAGAATGCCTAAGACTGCTAAGACTGGTTAGTGTATACAGAGTAGAAGTTTAGGGCCAGAGAGATGGCTCAGTGGTTAAGAACACTGGCAGTTCTTGCAGAGGACCTGGGTTCAGTTCCCAGCACCCACATGACAGCTCCCAACTGTCTGTACCTCTAGTCCTAGGGCATCCAGTGCCCTCTTCTGCCCTCTTCCCTACACATAGTGCACAGATACACAAGCAGACAAAACACCCAACACAAAAAGTAAATGAATACATTTTTATGTAAAAATAGAGGTTTATTTGGCTAGTGGTGCTGAAATCCAGGAGGCTCAGTGGCATCCGCTGCGTGCCAGTCTCAGCATGGAAACTATCCCCAGACAAGACAGAACAGGCTGCCAGCTCAGGTCTCCACCTCAAGAAAGCCACTAATAGGCCTGGTGATTTCACATATCCCTAGTTCCCTGCCAAATACCCCACCTTAGATAGCATTAATAGGTGAATCTGAGAATTAAGCTTCTGGCTGTGAACTCTTGAGGGATACATTCAAACCATAGCCCCCTCTCCTTCTCTTGGCTGCCCCAGAACCCCTCCCATGACTCCAGGTCTTATTTGCCTCTTGGTGTTATTTTTGATGGAATTTACATCTCCCACTTGCTGCAAGCTTCAGTGGAGGTTTCTTCAGGAGAAACATTGACTATTTTATTTCATCCACACTGAGAACCCAGGAGCCTGGGAGAGGCTCCTTCAGGGCTGGAGTTGTCCAAGCAGCCTGAGGAGGAGCACAGCACAGCCTTGTGGCCTTGTTTGTGCTCAGGCAAGCCCCTGCTATGACCATGGGGTTGAGGAGGAGGCTGGATGGACAAGAATGTGTAGCTAGCACAGGGCCTCTGGCAGAGTGGGGACAGGGCGAGGGTATTTGTGGCCAAGGGTTGCAGCAGACCCAAGAGCACCCTAATTATTCTTGCTCTGCTTATTTATAGGTGTGTAAAACTCATGAACTCACAAATCCTGGAATTTCTGAAGTTACTCTGCGGCCAGACCATAAGATCTTAGCCACAGCAGGCTGGGACCATCGCATCCGTGTGTTTCATTGGAGGACAATGAAGCCACTGGCTGTTCTGGATTTCCACAGTGCTTCTGTGTACTGTGTGGCCTTTGCCGCTGATGGCTTGCT
The DNA here is from genome assembly GCF_030254825.1 of Meriones unguiculatus. Classification (NCBI taxonomy): domain Eukaryota; kingdom Metazoa; phylum Chordata; class Mammalia; order Rodentia; family Muridae; genus Meriones; species Meriones unguiculatus. The sequence continues at coordinate 23,169,289 of NC_083364.1, forward strand.
CGCTGCAGGGTCCAAGGACCAACGCATCAGCATCTGGTCACTCTACCCCTGCCCGTGACTCAGCTGTAGGACACTGGTGTCTTACTCCAGTCTCGACCCAAGGCTCTCTGAGGACTGCAAATTGTGGCCAAAGGTCTGTGAATCCACTTTGTTCATGAGGTTCCCTGCACCTTTTGTGACTTGTCATTCAGATGATAGACACCTGACACTTGGAGCTTGTAAGAGGCACAATTTACAAGCTCCAAGACACGGTCGTGTGGCCAGCCTAAACATATTTGACAATAAATTTCCCATTGCCAGCCTGAAGGGTCAGGGTGGGAACTTTCCACGAAGATGTCCCATATTCTCCCCTTAGGGTCAGAGCATTCAGATGCTTTGCAGGCTCATCATCAGTCGTACTTTTTTTTTTTTTAAAGATTTATTTATTTTATTATGTATACAGTGTTCTGCCTGCAGGCCAGAAGAGGGCACCAGATCTCATTACAGATGGTTGTGAGCCACCATGTGGTTGCTGGGAATTGAACTCAGGACCTCTGGTAGAGCAAGCAGTGCTCTTAACCTCTGAGCCATCTCTCCAGCATCAGTCGTACTTTTAAGCAGGAAGTTCTTGGTGAAGGTACTCAGGGCTTGGCCTCGGGAGGCTGTCAGTGCCACAGTGGCTGCCTGCCACATCCTGCTGGCTTTTTGCCCCAGAAATGTTCAGGGACTCCTGACCTCCAGGGCTGGGGTCAGGATGACGAAAGGATGGAACCTGGCTTTCTAAAGAGGGAGGCAGGAGAGGGTTATTAGGGTGACCAAGGTGGTCAAGGGACAGGGAGCGTGTAAAATGTAGTACAAGGCCAGATAGAAGACCAGAAAAGGAAGCCCTGACCTCCGATGGGGAAAGAAGGACAGGCTGTCTCTAAGTGAACCTGCAGGAGGCAAAGAGAAGCGGCTGAGATAGGACAGGAGCCAGGGCCCTCCTTAATGCCCAGGGCACAATCACAGCCTTATGGTATGTGGACTAGCAGTGAGCACGCAAAGCCTCTCTTAGCACGTGGCTGACCGGTGAGTAGCCTCTGAGGCGGTGTTGACCTGGGGGGACCAGGCTGTGGAGGTGAGGGTGCAGACCTCAGACCTCTCCTCTTCAGTCATTGCCAGAAAGATCCCTGTGCCCAAAGAACTGGAGCGCCCCCAAGTGCTGCCCCTCAGGACCTCTAGTCTGTAACTAAACACTACACACAGCAGGCTGAATGTGTCTGTGCTGAATGTATCCTACCACCGCAGTATAGCCTGGTGTCCCCAAGCTGGGGAACACGTGTAGGAGGCCAGGAAAGGAGTGTGTGGTCCAGGTGAGGTATATGCTGCAGGTGAGCCAGGAGGGCATGCCTCTTGCCCCATGAAGAGGGAGACAGTTGCCAGGGGAGGCAGCATCCCCAGAGGGCTTTATGGTTGCTCCTCTCTGTATGCCTGTGAAAGGTATGGCTGGCGCGCACACACACAGGCCTGGCTCCAACTGAAGCCCTGGGAGGTTACCATAGCAACCAGAGCTCCAGCTTGGAATCCCTAAATGGAGTGGGGATTACTCGCTGCTGCATGGATAAAAGGTGGCACTTAGTCTCCAAAGACAGGTGGGAACACTTCTCGTTATAGGCTGTAACTTGGAAGCTGCGCTTAGCAGAATCTGACTGGTAGAGCTCTGTGACAGGCTGGCTTTCCTGGAGTCCCTACAGATGGGCCAGCTTGGTGCACATAGGCATGCAGACCTAGGCACAGGTCACCAGAGCAGACCTTGGTCACAGGCACAGGCTTCTTCACTCCCTTTGAAGGAAGTCTCTGCTAGAGTACCAGCCAGACACTGCTCATCCTTCAAGAATCCCCGGGGGATCTGCCACCAATTATCCTGTTGTATCACCCTATATAAGTTCTAAAACCAAGTCCTTAAGAATTAGGCCCCGTAGCTTGGAGCCTCTGAAGTCAGGACAAGGCCCCAAGTTTCTCAGGGTAAAGGTTGGGGGTGCCGGGGCCTCCCGCTGTATCCTCTTCCAGAATTTCTAAAGGAGAGAGAGAAAAAAGAAGAAAGAAACAACTAAGGAGGCATGGGGAGGAGACAGCAAAGCTTCTGTCTTAGGCCAGTATAAACAGGAGGTACCTGTTACAGTTGGAATGTGAAACACATTGGCTCATGTGTTTAAACACTTGGTCCCCAGATGGCGCTAGTTTGGAAGATTGTGGAACCTTGCAGAGGGAGAGTCTCTGGAAGTAATGGGTCACTGGGAGGGTGGGGCTTGAGGTTTCTATCCTCCCCACTGTCCTTCCTGACTCCATGCAGTGGGAGCAGCCACCTCCCAGGGTTGAGTCTGCCATAGTGAACTGTGCGATCTCAAACTGTAAGCCACAATAAACATTTTCTAACTTAAGTTGCTTCTCTTCAGCTATTTGGGCTCAGAGATGAGAAAAATAACTAATACAGCAGCCCTCCATCCCCAGGCAACCCAAGGCAGGAGTAAAGAATCAGACAGAAAATCACAGCCGTTCCATTACAGGGGATGTAGGTGTGGGTCACAGGCCAGTGCCTCAGTGGCTCCCTTAAGAGAAGTGGCAGTAGAACTGAAACTTTAATCCAAGCACTCAGGAGGCAGAGGCAGAGGCAGGTAGATATCCAAATTCCAGCCCAGCTAGGGTGATGAGGAGAGATCTTGTCAAAGAAAGTGAGAGGAGGGCCAGGTTGGTTGTAGGAAAATCGGTGAGCCCATCTATGAATGGAGACGATAGTCCCGTTCTTGTCTGTGCCCGACCGCTGTTGTGATACCCAGGGCAGTGCTGTCCTGTGGGTACCTTTTACCAGCGCTGTTGGAGATGCTATCAAGCCTGTGTGACTCAGTACGGCTGTTCTCAGGAAGCCTCATCTCACACAAGCTCTGCCAAGCCTCTCCCGCCCCTTCCTTGTCGCCCAGATGGAGGTGGCAGCCAGTGTGACACCGCCTATAGACTTTTAGGGCCTCTATGTCCAAGGGCTGGTGGTCACAAAGCTGTCTTCTCTCCTGCTGCCAAGGAAGGAGGCTCCTAGGACTCAGCTCTGGGATTCTCAAGGCCCCTCCCCAAACTTAACAAAAGGCAGTAACAGTTACGTGGAAGAGAACACTGTCCAGTGGACTGCCCACATGTTGGACAGCGAGCTCCAGGGGCGCAGCTTTCGTGAGAGATCCCCAGTACTGGCATGAGTCACCCCGGCTGCCTTTGAGCCACCTATGGTCCTGCAGGTAACCCCAATAAAATCATTCACTAAGCTAGAATTAGTGGATTTTTTTTTTTTTTTTTTTTTGGTCTGTCATCTGTGGCTTATCAGGGGTGGCTAGATGCTTGTTCATGTGTCCCCAGGAAGACATACAACATAGGGTACGAGACATGGAAGAAGCACAGCACCTGTGTCTGCATGTGTGATGCTCTGGGTGGCCCCCTTGTACATAGTACATGCTTTGCATGATGGGGGCTGTGCGGATCCAACCCGATGGTTTCTTCCCAGGGCCCAGATGGCTGTCCTAGCAACCTGAGCTGTTTTCTTTCTTCTCTTTCCTTTGGGAGTCATTTAAGTTGCACCAGCCACATTGGCTAAACCATAAGGCCTCCATGAAAGTTGCCCTTGTCAGCTGGAGCAAAGGAGTCACAGAGAAAGGAGGTGCCGCCCAGAAGCAGCACCGAAGTTCCGTGCACATACTGCGCATGTTCCCGGAACAAGCCTGGGGGACTGCAGCTCCTGGCAGCAGCAGCATAGCCCTAGAACAGTAGTCAAGGGCACTCTCCCCTTAGACATTACCCAGACCAGCGGGCCAGCCAGTCACCTGAGAGACACAGGTCCCATTCACTGCCTCTCTGTTGGCTGTCTACACATCCACACAGCCTTTTACATCACAGGAGGCCACTCACAGCCAAAGAAAACGAGTACTGGAAACAGTGCCAGGCATTACTTGTGCTCAGTGCTGATTCTGGGTTGGTGTATTCATCCAGAACATCATTTTCCATTTTGTTTCTCTGTGTAACCCAGACTGCTCTGGAACTCTCTACCTCCTGAGTGTGTGGAATTATCTGTGTCTGCCTCCATACCCAACTGCCTCGATGTCCTCAGTGGAGGTTCCCTTGAGTCAGGAGCACAAGCATGAGCTCATTCCTCAACTTGCCACTTCAAAGGGCTGCAGTCAGGTGGTAGGAGGATTCCCTCCCGTTCCTGAGAGACCCTGTGGCTGCTAAGCAGGGCTCGACCTGGAGGGGCTGCCTCAAGCCCCTGCCCATGTTCCTCTGTGTGGTAAACAGGGTAGCCTTAAGAGTGTCTACTTGGTAACTTTGGTAGCTCAGTCTAAGGCTTGGGTGCAGCTGTAGGGCCAGTGAGCGCCACCAGAGAGGCCCAGCAGCTCTGGCTTCAGACCTGGAAGACTCATGGGACTCAAACCGTGGCATCATGGGTGACCTCCGGAATAGATGTTGCCTTGGACCTCTACATGCCCGCTCTGTTCCTGACTCAGGGCTATTCTGTGAGGCAGCAGCGACTGCCAGCACCTTCTTAGCCCGTGCTGCTAGCTGGGCCTCTCTAGGACAGGTGACCCTGTGGGCACCTGGCTCTGATCCCAGAATAACTTACAAAGCTGCAGGCTAGTTGTTTGTTGGTCAACTTGACACGGCCAGGGTCTTTTGGGAAGAAGGGTTCTTAAACTGAGAAAATGTCAGCATATGGCAAGTCTGCCTGGCATGTTCTTGATCAATGCTTGAGTCAGGTGGTGCCACCCCTGGGCTGGTTCTGAGTCGTAGGAAGAAGCAGGCTGGGCAAGCCATGCCTCTGCCTCACTTGTTGCCTCCAGGTTCTTGCGTCCAGTTCCTGCCCCAGCTTCCTTCAGTGATGGACTGGGACATGAGAGTTGTAAGATGAAATCAAACATTTCCTCCCCAAGTTGCTTTTGGTCATGGTGTTTTATCGGAGCAATGCAAACTCTGAGTAAGAGAGTTGGGATCACAGATAGTCTGGGGATAGTCTGAGGATAAGCTGGACAGGCTGCGCTGGGATTCAGCCCTGGACGCTGAGGGGTTATCAGATACCATGAGATTATCCAAGGACTCAGAGCACAGCATGCAGAGAAGCCGCTGCTGCTGCCCAGGGCTGGCTATGGTGACGTGTGCTGCACGTCTCTACTTCGAAGGAGTAAATAACGTTCACTGAGGTGTTTCCCACCTGTGTCTGCCAAGAAGCCACAGAACTTCCTCTACAGAAAAGGACTGTTTGCACAAAGACAAAATATCCCTTCGGGGCTCTTTAGAAATGCTTGATTCTCAACTAGGTATAACTTTATGCGGAACCCCAGGGTGGCAGACAAGCAAGCTGGCATCGGTGCACCATCAAAGCCGAACCTGCTGTACGCCTGTGCCTCAGACAGACAAGGAACCACCAACCCCACCAGCTTTAGGAAAGGCATGTTGCTGCAGGGCCTGCTAGGCCTGCCTCTGCTGTGAGGCCTTGGCCTGCGCACCACCCCGACACACCCCCTCTCCCGGAGGTGTTCTGCTGTTGCCTGAGGACTCAGGAAGTCTCAGCAGCTTGGCCTTAGTGCTCACTCTCTTAACATTTTGTTGGCTCCCTAGGGGCAGCAAGCCACTCTCTAGCCCTCAGTGAGGCAGACAGGAAGACAGAATCCCGAAAGGGTAGCCAGATGGGAAGTGACTGGTGGACTCCACAGCAAAGATTCCGCAGCTCTGCTCACGGAACATGTACCATCAAGGTTTATGCGGTGACACTATGGACCATAAGCGAACAGGGTGTGGCCAATGGTATCAAGCCAAGATTAGTAGCAGGCACTCATTTCCAGTGAGCCACTGGGAAGTGAAGGCAGGAGGATCACAAGTTTGAAGTGAGCCTGGACTATGCAGCAAGATAATTCTGTCACCAAAGAAAGGGGGGAGGGGATCGTGGCACATGCCTTTAATCCTAGCTCTCTAGAGGCAAGTGGAATAGTGAGTTTCTGGCCAGCCAGGGTTGTATAGTAAGACCCTGTTCCCCCAAAAAATAAAATTAAAAATGGGAACTAAATGGGCTGCTTTCGCCAGGTGCTGTCCTACACATATGTGGTCCCGAGTTTCCCTGTACTCCAACAGAATGAAACCATCTCAAAAAAAAAAAAAAAATCAAAAGACTAGAACAAGCAGGCTGCTTTCACAGTCCAATCGTGCCAGGGAGGAAGCCTGGGAGAAGAGGCATGCCCGCACTCCGCTGCCCCCGTGCGCTGCCCACAGCTGCCTCGTGATGTCTAACCAGGATGTCAGAGCCACAGCCGGTATTTACAGAGAAAATCTGTCAGCCTTCACGTTAAGAGATGCCCACCTTCACCATGTGCAGATGAAGGGGCCTGGCCGCTGCTACCAAGCACGCTGCTCCCCACGGTGCCAGGGCATCTCTGAGGGACCAGCGTAGACTATCCAGACGGGATGGACGCACTAGGAACTCTTTTTCACTCAAACAGGAAAATCTAACCTGTAGGAGGGACAGCCAGGCACGGGCTAGAAGTGCCGCGGTCAGGAAACACTGGCTGCAGTGTTTACATTCTATTGTAAAACACTGTTGTGGAATTGGCTCACTTGTCTTCACCCTGTCACTGTTGCTGGATAATAAACTGATGGGTGTAACAGCTGTCTCTTCACCTGTAGACTTTGTGTGTGTGTGTGGCGGTGGTGTCTGAGAGGAGCTTGGCCACAGGGTTTATCTCTGTCACACAGCAGTCACATGGCCTTAACTCTTCCTCCTTAACCTCCAGCTTCTTCATTTAAGTATCTGGCCCATTGGCGGGGCCCACTAGAGGCTGGTGACAGGACAATTGCATAAACCCCTTTCTTTCTCGGTGGAGTGGTCTCAGGGGAGTTAAACTTCTTACGTGGAGTCTCCAAGAGCACATCCTACATGCCAGGAGTAACGCAGACAGGCTGTTTGAGGAACGCCTAGGCTGTTACTCACAGTTCTGTTGCTGTGAGGAGACACCACGATCACGGTAACTCTTACAAAAACAAAGCGTTTAACTGGAGCTTTGCTTACAGTTTGAATGGCTTATTAGTTCATTATTTTCATGACAGGGAGCCTGGAGCTGGAGCAGTCATTGAGAGCTACCTCCTAAATCCTGATCCAAAGGCAGAGAGACAGAGAGAGAGAGACAAGAGACAGAGACTGGCTTGAGCATGGCCTTTTGAAACCTTCACTGTTCAAGCTTTTCTTTATTTCCTTTCCACAAGTTGGAAACTTGGCTGGATGGTGTCATGCCCTGAGGTCACCACTCCCTTTATTCTACTTAGCATCAGGCTTTTCTTTAAACTTTTTTATCTTCTTGAGCACAACACTCAGCTCCAACAAAACATTTCCTGGTTCTCCTTTTCTCCTCAAACTGTACGTTTTGCATGTTTCTGGTCCAGCTTGCTCCTTTTCATCATAGATCTGTGTAAGAGTGATTACTAGTAACCACACAACGGAGTCAGCACTAGACTGTCTTGAAATCTCCTCCGTCAAAGCCTTGAATCCAAAGCTCTCATTTAGCCTCAGGCAGATTTGTAGGGCAAAGGCAAAAAACAGCCACATTCTTGGCCAAAACATCACAATGGTCTCTAGGCCACTTACTAATATTCTTCCCTCCTGAAATTTCTTGAGCTGGGCCCTCATAATCTACATTGCTCTCAGCACCTACTAGGTGCTAGCTTTCATGCTCCTACTAGATGGTCCCTTCAACCCAACTTAAAAGTGTTCGACTGCTTTCCTAATCCAGAGTCCCAAAGTCCACATTCTGCCAACAAGCATCATGGCCATGTCTGTCACAGCAACACCCTGCTCCCTGCTACCAACTTCTGTTTTAGTCATTGTTCTATTGCTGAAGAGACACTATGCCCAGGGCAACTCTTACAAAAGAAAGTATTAGTTGAGGGCTTCCCTACAGTTTTAGAGGCTTAGTCCATTACCAGCATGGTAAGAAGCACGGTGCTGGAGCAGTGGCTGAAAGCTACATCCTGACCCGAAGGCAGAGAGAAAGAGAAACAGAGACTGGGCTTTTGAAACTTCAAAGCCCAACCCCAGGGGCACAGTTCCTCCAACAAGGCCACACCTCCTAATCCTTCTAAACTTTCAAACAGTTCCACTCCTTGATGACCAAGCATTCTAATATATAAGCCTATGGGGCCAATACTGTCTCAAAAATCAATCAATCAACCAAACAAACAAGGTTTGGGCTGGGTGTGGTAGCATGTGCCTATAATCCCAGCATAATGGGTAGTGAGGCAGAAAGATTGCCTTTAAACTCAAGGCCAACTTGATCTTCTTAGCAAGTTTCAGACCAGCCAGGGCTACACTGTGAAACCTTGTCTCAAAAACAAAACAAAATAAAAACAAAGCAAAATAAAAAAACATAACAGAAGAACTTTAGCTTGTAGATACAGTTCATTGGCAAAGAAAGTTTGCCTAGTGTACCCAAGATCCCAATTTCCATCACACCATAAAAAAAAAAAAAAAACTAAACAAAAGTACAAGTTGACCAGGCATGATGGTGCTCGCCTTTATGCCCAGCACTCAGGAGGCAGAGGCAGGCAGATCTCTAATAAGTTCAAGGCTAGCCTGGTTGGTCTCCAGACCTCCAGACTGACCTGGTTTACAAAGAAAGACCCCATCTCAAAACAAACAAACAAACAAACCAAAAAACACAGAACACAAGTCATATTTGTAATGTTTTCTGGGAGTGAAGCTGAGGCAGGGGAATCTCAACTTTGAAGCTAACCATCCTTCCTAGTTAACACCCTATTGAGAGCAGGTGGAAACAACATAAATTCTTAGAAGCTTCAGGGACTCGTTCTCAGATGTTGCTGTAACAAAACAGCAGAGACAAAAATAGGTCATCCAGAATAGAAGCTGACAAGTCCAAGATCCAATAGCTACCTCTCGTTGATCCTGGGCTACTTCAAGTCATGGCACAGGGTAGAAGGATGTAGGAATGTGCCAGAGGCAGAGCACTGCAACCTCCATTCCCAGCAGCCCACTCCTGCAGAGAGCACCAATCTTTGTCGGCATGGGGCCGCCCAACACCAGCAGAATGTCGGTCAGTTTGGGGGAGACAAAGCAGGAGAAGGAGTGCAAGAGGCAGAAATAAGAGGAAAAGTCCCCAGAAAGTTGTGCACTTTGCACAAGAGAAATTGCACTTCCCCTCCCTACCATTCAGTTTAGTGAGTTTTGACCAGCGCTGTGTGTGTGTGTGTGTGTGTGTGTGTGTGAGAGAGAGAGAGAGAGAGAGAGAGAGGTACACTCACATGGGGAAAGAGCAGAAATCACATCAGGTGTCTTCCTTGGCCACTTCCCATCTTAAGTTTTGAGCAGGCTCTTTCACTGAACCCTGAGCTCATGGATTCAGCCACACCAGCCAGCCAGTGTCCCAGGGCTCATCCTTTCTCCATTTTGCTGGTACTGGGGTCCAGGCACGTGCCACTGTACCCAGCTTTCCACTTGAGTTCTGGAGATCAAACTCATATCTGTGAGTGAACACTTTATTGGTTGAGCCGTTGCCCCAGTTTTGACAAGGTTTTAACAAAATTTCCATTACCCAATAAGATCCTCCCTCCTGCCCTGTGCTGACTGGCCTGTCCCACGCCTGCAGCCCTTGGCATGAGGTGATTCTCACCATGGCTTTGCCTTTCTGCATGGCATGGAAGTGGAGTCCTGCAGCGTCGTGCCACCCAGGCCTGGCTGCCTTTACTCAACACCACGGCTGGAGCCTCCAGGAATCGCCTGTGTCAGCACTTTCTTTTTATTTCTGGGTTGTTCCCTGGCACAGTCACCACCCTGTTGCCATGGCACACCTGGGATTCATCCTGGGTCGGACAGGAGCTGCCGTGGCTGTTGGGCATACATCTCTGTATCTCTGTCCTTCCTCTTTGTAAACATGCTTGCTCCAAGCCTCCCCCAGCCCACTGGGTCACCTGCCATGCAGCATGCCATCTGTCCCTAGACTCCACCGCCTGATCTGGGCCTGATGTAGACCTCGGATGTGGGAGCTCCCCGCACCCACCCCTACCCACTCCTCCATCCTCCCAACCCACAGTGCCTGGCTACCTGTGACCATTACCTCTCTCCTCGTGGACACATGTGGCTCCTCAGAGCAGAAGCTGAGACTCCTTACACTGTCACTGGTGTGAAAGGCCCCATGCTCTACACTTCTGCCTGCTAGGGCAGACTGGGCCCATCCAGAGCAAGGAGTGGCACTGATCCTCTAGGGCCAGGGTCCTCTACTAGCTACGATACTCAATGCTGCACAAGGGAAATGAGAGCAGAGACACTAGCAGGCCACAAGCAGCCAAGAGCTGAGGTGTGTAGGAGAGTTTTGCTTACATGTATGTATGTGCACCCCTAGTGTACATGGTACTCACAGAGGTCAGAAGAGGACCTCAGATCCCTGGACTGGAATTACAGATGGTTGTGAGGCATCACGTGGGAGTCGGAAATTGACCTCTGGGGAAGTGCCCAGTGCTCCTAAGCACTGAGCCATCTCTCCAGACCTCGGGTCGCCTCATATCCGTAACATCATACAGTACTTGTCTGATCACTGGCCTATTTGCTGAACAAACTATCTGTGCTGTAGCAGGTGTCGGCGATCCCTTCATCTTGAAGGCTGGGAACTATCCCATTGCATGGATGAACCACATTTAGCTTTCTTATCCATCTCCCAAGGCCATGAGGCTTGCCCTGCCTCTTGGCTGTTCTGAGTGATGCGGCTGTAAACATTGGTGTGCACATACTTGGGGAGCTCCTCCTTCACTAGTTTTGAGGGTGTCTCAAGGAGTGGAACTGCTATATCATGGATAAAAGCATGTTGAATCTCTGCCCTTCCCCCCAGTTGCTCTGTTACACACCTGTGCCTGAAGCACAGGATAACTGCAATTGCTGGCCTCCTTCATCTCACTTAATTCTTTATTTTAATGTATTAAAAAAATTTTTTTTTGAGACAGGGTCTCACTATGTAGCCCAGGATAGCCTCAGATTTCTGTCAATCCTTCTGTCTCAGCCTCCCAAGAGTTGAATTACAGTATGAGACACCAGTTGGCTTTTGGGCTTTGTTTTTGTTTTTGTTTTCAGAGCTGGGCATTGAATTCACCTCAGGTGAATTTTGTCAGGTGTTAGGCACATGCCTACCACTGAGCTACACTCTCAGACAAGGTTGCTATTTTGTTTGTTTTTTAAGAATATACATCTTAAACTGGGCAGTGGTGGCACACACCTTTAACCCCAGCACTCGGGAGGCAGGAAGATCTCTTGAGTTTGAAGCCAACCTGGCCTACAAAGGGAGTTCCAGTACACCCAATGGTTACCCAGAGAAATCCTGTCTCAAAAAGAAAACAAAACCAAAACAGAACAGCCATCTTTGTGTGAGATATGTGTCGAATTGTATCTTAACTGAGGCTTTCTCTTAAAGAAAGCTAGCTTCCAGTGACAACTGTAATGTAAGCCTGCTTTCAAGACAATTAGTCTGGATGGAGGCAAGACAATAGACTGGGAATTGTCTGAGCTGGAGGGAAACCCGGGCACCAAGAGCCAGGGGCCAGCCTGAGACTGAACAGCACATCAGCCCAGAGACCATCCTGGTGGGCTGGAGGCCACACCCTTCTGGAGCTGCTGGGTAGCAGCCTGCAGAGTGGCTCTATGCTTGGCCTCCGGGCAGAAGCCCTTTGTTAGCTTCTTGGGAGAGGTGTAGCCAGTTCCTGTGAGATGGGCTCTGAGTGTGGGCTTGACTCCTTCTTCGAATACTCCCACCTCAGGAAAGCCAGCCCTCCTCCCCACCCCAAGGGAGGGGCCTTCACCACAGGAGTCCAGGAGGACTAGAAGCCAAAGGGACAGGAATAGCAGGATAGGGGGTGTATGTCCCCAAGTCTACCAGGCTGCCTCTATCTGCCAGAACAAGCTGTACAGGAAAGGATTCTATTCCACTTACCTTGGAATAGAATCAGGACCTCCAGGTGAGGGTCTAATGCATAGCCTGGACAACACGGCCATTTCAGGAGCCTGGGGTGCTGCCATTGGCAGCCTCGCTGTGGAAGGAGAGAAACCGTCTTGGCAGCGGGGGTAGGGGAGATCTAAGAAAACTGTCTATTCTAAAAGGTAGGTGTGAAGGCAGGGGGCTGCCGTGAACCAGGGCTGGAAGAATAGAAGGATAGTGGGTATGTGCAGAGAGAGATCAATAAAAGACACAAGCATGCCTCACACAGGTGGGCACATTGTGGGGCTAAAGCCTGATGGGGTCTGCAGGGCAGGTTGTGGGCTGACCCAAACTCCAGAAATGGAGCAGGGGATGGTGGAATGAGAATGAAACTGGCAAATGAGAACTGATCAAGGATGCTGCCCTGCTAGCCCTCACAATTAAGAGGACAGCTTAATTTCTGCTGCGAGCTTAACAGCCCTCAGCCCTCTCCCTCCCTGGGTTGCTGTTAGCAGAATACCTTTGCCTCTGCTGTTTCCCACACACAGACCTGGCAGCGTTACACAGACTCGGAGTCTCCAGACTTCATCTGAGGAGCCCATCTGGTTTGAAGTAATACAACAAGCAGGAAAGGGAACTGAATCAAAGGCTTGATGTGTGGTTAGGGAAACGCAAAGAACGCAAGACTCATTGCCAGGAAGAAGGTCCTGTCAGTCTTGCAGGGCCAGGGGCCCAGTCTCTACTTGCCCTGGGCCAGATAGACCCACAGCAGGATGTGAAGGTGGCTAGAGAGATTGGGGGGGAGGGGGACAGGGGGGAGTGTGGAGCAAACTCCTTGGCCAAGTCCAGCTGGAACCCCAAGAAACACACACAGAGAAGAGGAAACATAAGACATGAATGTCCCAGTGCTTAGAGTCCACATGGACCCCACCATTTACACAGACCAAACATCACCAAAGCACAAAGAGAAAACTGAGGCACACGGACCAATCCAAGCAGCCTGTCCTGCCACCACAGACCTCATGCCCGCTTGGCCGTCTCTCCATGTCTGCCAGTGCCCGGCTGGCCCTGCTCCCTCTGGCTGCCACTTTGATCTGTAGTTCACCTGGAGCTGAGTGTCTCAGCCTCCACACTGTCATCGCCGGAATCCCACACACTCCTGGCTTCCCCAGCTGGCCTGCGGGCTGGAGCTGCAGAACAGCGAGGGTCTCTTTCTGTCAGCACCGCTCTAGCAGCCCTCAGCAGTGCCCCTTGTCCTCTGCATCCCAAATGTTTCCCTGGAGGAAGAAGACCCAAGGCACCACGGCACTCCTACTTCCCTTTACACAAAAGTACCATTTCGGGGCAGACACCCCTGGGGTCCCTAGCAGGCTGCATGAGGCTCTGGGCCTTGTCTCATCTTCCTCTAGTTGGTTTGGTTCTTCAGTTGGGTGTTTATTCTATTTCTGAAGAATTTTGAAGCATGAATAGGAGCCCAGGCTATCTGCACCATCCGGGGATGCCTGGGACAGCACAGGGGAAAGACCAACTAGGGTTTGGGTGATGAAGGAGATGCAGGTACAAATAAGAGTGCACACAGGACAGGACAGCAGCCTAGGGCAGGGCAGGCAGTGTGGCCACTGAGGAAGCTAAAGTGAATGGAAAAGACTCTGGCTCTCTAGTCATTCAAGTCAACTGTAACCAGTGGTTACCAAAAGCCAGTCAGCTTACAGCAGGGGACTTTACTCCTTTTGAGGAGGAGGGTTTTTGTAGCTCTGACTGTCCTGGGACTCTGTGTAGATCAGGCTGATGGAGAGCTTACAAAAACCCCATTGCCTCTGCCCCCTGAGAGCTGGGATTAAAGGTGTGCTCATTTCTCCTTCTCCTCCAGAGCTGGAAATGCAAGATCGGGGAGATGGTATGGTGTGCTCCCTTTTTAAATTTATTTTTATGAGTATGAGTGTTTTGCCTGTGCACCGTGCGTATGCAGTGCCTGTGGAGGCCAGAGAAGGGCATCTGTTGTACCTCCTGAAATTGGAATTACAGGTGGTTGTAAACCACACTGAGCCACCATGCGGTGCTGAGAACTAGACTGCGACCCTCTGGAAGAACAGCCAGTGTTCTTAACCACTGCGCTGTTTCTTCGGCATCTGTGTCCTTTGTATGGGTCCTAACCCTTCTCCGGGGGTCCTTGTCCACCCTTCCCACCCACCTCTACATCACTCCCACCCATGACCGAGTATCATTCTAAAGGCTCTACCTCGTAACACCATCACACTGGGAGTGCAGAGTCTGAACGGGGGAGGGCACACATTCAGAAAACAAAGCAGGGCACAGTGGAGCACTGTGAATCCTAGCTCCTTGGCAGGGCCAGGTAGATAGATCTCCGTGAGTTTGAGGCCAGTCTGATCCACATAGTAAGTTCCAGGACAGCCAGAACTACATAGTGAACTCTGTTTAAAAAAAAAAAAAAAAAACAATGAAACAAACAAACAAAAACAAAAACAGATTGGCCATCACAGAAAAAGAAACTTCTGGAAAGCCACTTCTCCTAAGGCAGTCAAGGGCTGTTCAGAGGCAGCTTCCCATAGAGAGGTCAGCTCCATGGAGTCGGCAGTCAGGGCAGTGCCAAGCACATAGCAAACAAACAAGGAGGAAGGAGACCATGACAGCAGTGTGTCCCTGCACAGCCTCCTGTTTCCAAGAGGTTCTTAGGCTCAACCCTGAGACAAGAAAGAAGCCCTGGGTCTTGGAGAGTCATTTGCCTCTGATCAGCATGAAGTGCGTGAGCACGTAGCACTAGGAATCACACCAGCGAGGACCTGAGCCATAAAATGTACTTTCATGTGGCCAGCAGTGACCCAGTTCTCCTTACAAACAAGCCAGCTTTGTGGGAGCAGAGATATTTTCAGGGTCAGTGAGTTGCACACTTAGGGTCTCTGCTCTTTGGTATGTTCCCCATTTTCAAAAACCAGGTGCTGGGACTGCTCACTTCAGCTTCAACCAACACAGAAGTGGAGGTCTCTAAGGAAACAGCGCTTCCCCAGATTCCCTGCGTGTTGAAGGAATGTGAAATGGCTGCATTCCACCAGGGAGAGGGGCTGCCAGAAGCTGACCATTGCCCTCTGCAGGACAAACCCCAGCCTACCACTCCGGTAGACATGGAGTCCCTGGCTTCCCAGGGACAAAAGTATGAGGCCAATGCACAACAGGTGGCCTTGGCAGAGCCACTGTATAGAAAAGAGCTTGCACTTGAAGGTAGGGTAGGGGCAGGACTTGAGAATGCATGCCCATAGCGGCGCTCAGGAGAGTGTCCCTACAGTTCTATCCCCTCCGGTCCTGTGAACTGATGCTGCCGCAGTCCTCATGCCCTGGTGCTAGATGCCCTTGGAGAGAAGGAGCTGGCCATCCAACCTGGGACAGGTGAGCCTTGAGACAAAGTTGGTAGGAGTTGACATCTGGAAGTGCCTGAGAAAGGAGCGTCTCTACCGGCAGCAAGTGCCATGAACACACTGAAACAGAAAGCCAGGGATGGAACCTGGCATTTCCCGTTTATTTGAGGCATAAGGCAGCCTTGCCTCTGGCTGGCCTTCGGGTGGCCCTTCCTGCTGGGGCTCAGGAAGGGAGGGATCAAAGGGTTCCTTTGGCCACTTCGATGGTGTTGAGTTAAGGGAGACTGGTCACCCAGCCACCTGGCCTAGGAAAAACTGCTTCACACGGGAGTTTCAAGATGACTCATGACCACTGTCATTGTGCGTCCCCCCACCCCCAATGGCTCTGTGGGGACATTCAGTGAATAAAGTCAATAAACAGGGGGAAACACAATTCTGGGCTGGTGCCAGGCCAGGGCAATGCTGGGAGGGTCAAACCCGCCTGTGTTTGTCTTTCCACATGCCATCCGAGGCCGGATGGACAGTGTCCTGTCTGGAGCATCCTTCCCGGCTTCCACGGAAAAACTTGTAAAGTCTAGTCCTCCAAACAGGTCAACACCGAGGCCCGCGTCCTGCACCAGCAGCTGCAGGTGTGGAGAGCTGAAGTGCAGTGCCTATCCCGGGGAGACCGCGCAGACAGCCCGGAGAGGACCCCGGGAGCGGCGGGAAGAGAGGCGGAGAGCCCACGGGGAGGGAGGGGAGGGTTAGCGGAGGAGACCTTTGCTCCGCGCCCACGCCCACCCCAGTGACCAGGGCTGGGAACACTGAGTCCCTCTCTCCCAAAGACGCCCCCGGCCCCATCGAATCGGCTACAAATGAATAAATACATCGGCAGTTTCCAAAAGAGGCGAAACCGTTTATGAAATCGGCGCCGGGGCAGTATCTACAGTATCTACACATATCTACACGTATCTACACCGCCCGCAGGCGGGGCTCACTCGGGTCGTCTACACTGCAAATGCCGGCCGGGCCGGAGGCGACGCGGTCTCGCGGAGAACAATAAATACCACTTCCTTCCGCCTCGGACGGGAGCTTTGGCACTGGCGGGCGGGCGGGGGGCCCGCGTGGCTCCCCAGCTGGGGAGCGCGTCCTTGGGGGGACCCTGGGGACCCGCGCGCGCGGGCGCACTATCTGGGGCAGTAGTCGTAGGCGCCGGGGGGCGCCGCCGCCGACGAGTACACGTTGGCCGCGGCGGCGGCGGCGGCGGCGGCGGCGGCCGGGTTCACCGCCGGGTGGTGGTGGTGGTGGTGCGGGTGCGCGTGCGGGTGCGCGTGGTAGCCGTGGCCGCGCAGGCCCGGCAGCGGGTAGGGCGCCGGCCGGCTCTTGGCGCCAAGGTAGTGGTCGTAGGCGGCGGCGGCGGCGGCGGAGGGGTACTTGTAGGGATGGTGGTGCAGCGGCTCGGACGCGCCGGGCGCCTCCAGGCGCAGGTCGGGGTGAGGGGGGCTGTGGCGGCCCCCCGACGCGCCGGGGAGCGGGACGAGGCCTCCGGGCCCGGGCAGCGCGGGGCTCAGCACGCGCGCCAGCAGCTGCTGCGGGTGCGCGGCGTCGCCGAGCGCGGCGGGGCCCGGGTCGCGGTCGAACTCTCGCCTGGCTTCGGCGGCGTCTGCGGGGAGAGCCGGGGATGAGCACGCGGGGGAGGGGGGTAGAGGAGGCGTCGGAGCGCACCTGCCGAGCCGCCACCCCCGGCGGACGGCAGGAGGACGGGTGCCCGCTTGCCCGCCCTCCCGCCCCGCCGCCACCCCCGCGCGACCGTGGAAGCTGCGACGCCCCGGGGGCGCGGGCGGGCGAGGCGGGCTGCGGCGGCTGAGCCGGGCCGAGCGCGCGCAGGCTGCGGCCGGCCGCGACCGCGCGGCCCCGGGTCCTACCTTTCTCTGCCCCGTTGGGCTGCGTGGGGGAAGCCACGGGGTTCCGAGAGCGGGCGAAGGCACTCACGAGCGGCAGCGCTCCGGGGCGGTGGTTTCGGGGCCTGCGGAGGGGGAGTGGGTCACCGCGGGCTCCCCGGCCCGGCGCCCAGGCCCTCGTCTTCCCCCCCCCACCCCCCGGAGGGCACTCACCAGTCCTCGGGGTCGCAGTCCCGGAAGCCCTTGGCGAAGGGGTTGCTGGCGATCTTGAGCTGCGTGATCTGTGGGGAAGCCGACGTGAGCTGGCCGCGCTCGCAGCCCGACCTCCACAGCCAGCCGCGGACGGACACGGGAGAGTTACGGAGAAGAGAGGAACCCACAGCCATCCCGGCCCCAGCACGAGGCGCCCTCTCTCTCACTAGACCTATCTTGGCCTCCCCAAATAAATGACGAGGAAGACTCGTGTCCCTGGCTGGGATGGGAATGTGGTCACCTCCGCCCTCCTCGCCCCCCCCCCCAGCACAAACAGGGCAACTTAGCTGGCGCCCTAGGAATCTGGGTAAACCTCGGATCAGGCCACTGATGGGGAGTTTCCGGAATAGTTTGGAAAACAAACTTTCAGGCTACAGTGACAGTTGCTGCTACAGAGGTCAAGCCGCTCTAGGAGGCTGGGCTGGCCTGCGGAGGGAGAGGGCAGCGGTGTGCCCGTCCCCAGGACCCCCCAGCAGGCCCTCACCCGGTGGTTCTGGTAGGCTGTGACTGCAGTGAAGCGTGTCTCCTCAAACACAAAAGTTTTGAAGTTCTCCTCCGCATATTTCTCACTGTCTTTTCGAGGGTCTACGTAGACGACATGGAAGCGGGGCTGGTATCTGTGCATGGAGTTGAGAATAATCTGGAAGACAAGGATGGGAGTCAGCCCCCCTCCCCCTCCCGGCCGTGAGCCTGGAGAGGATGAAGTGAGCAGTGAAACCCCCCACCCCCCAATCTGGGCAAACCCCTCAATTCTAAAGACTACACAGGGCCTTGCAGCCCGTTTAGGGTTTCCAGGGAAAGACGCTTCTTCAGCTGGCAAATGATGGGGCTGTAGATCGGCTTTACTTAGGACCCCAAGGATTGCCCCAGGCCTGAAGGGGGTGGTGGGTGTGAGACAAAGCTCTCCAGCAGGAAAGACCCCCACACTCTCCCTCCCTCCCCCCCCCCCCGCTGCGATTCCACAAGACTCCTGCTCTCTTCTCACGAAGGGATCCCCTTTCCAATTAAAAAGAGTCCCCCCACCTGAGTTCAGAGCGGGGAAGGGAAGGACCGTGACCCCTCAGACTGAGGCCATCCTGACAGAAGCCTGCCACCCCGTGCTGCCTCAGAACCGCCCCTGTCTCTAGCCCCTTCCAAGGTGGGGACCTTGGAAGGCCTGCAACCGGGGACAGCCCAGAAGCCGGAGAAGGGTCGCCTACGTGGCCATTGTCATCCAGCAGGTTATTGGTCAGCTTCAGCTTGTCAAAAGACACGATTTGCTTCATCCACTGCGCGCCCTTAGCCGGTGAGTCAGGGTGGTAGTGCACTCGGCCAGGTGTGGCGGGGTCTGCCTTGCCGGCCACTAGCCAGGAGGAGCTATGGAAAGCGTACCTAGGGCAACATAGTGGGAGGGTCATGATCTACAGGGGTAAACAAGAAGCTCCCGGCCTGCCGTGAACTCTGCTTTCGAGTTGTTTCTGCCCACGGCTAAGTCAAGACCCATACTTCACGGCGGCTCCAGAGAGGACCTTGGAGAAACTAGAAACCTTCCCAAGGCCCCGACACAGAAAATGTGCGGAGAGCCTGGGTCCTGCTGCGGCAGAGAGAGAGGAAGCCACTCCCCTCCTTCCATTTCGCTGCAAGCGGGTCTGCCTGCCCCGGGGCCCAGGAGGTCAGAGACTGGATTTGGCGTCACTGGCCAGTGGCTTTGGGCACAGGGCGGCCCATGTTCCCTTTATTAATTACTGTTAATTGTGCAGGCAGCCCAGGCCCGCCCTGCACAATCTTTACCGGCCACCCCACCTTTCCGGCCCCGCTCGGCAACCAAAGGTTCTCTGGAGAGGGGGAAGGGGACCCGAGCAACACGGCAGGCCACACAGGCGACGATATCTGAGCTGTCTGTGGCTAGAAGCTCAAGAGGCCACTACAGCGTGAGCGACCTCCGAGGGGGCTCAGGAGACATAGGGTGGGATCTGAGCTCTGAGCGGGGCGGTATCAGGCAGGGAAGGAGCAGCCCCGGGCAGCCGGTACAGGAGGACCCGGTCATGAGAGACTTACTTGGCATTTGAGGTCTGTCAGCAGGCAGGGTTTTTGTTGTTGTTGTTGTTTGTTTGTTTTTTTCTAGCACACCCTCCCTGTTCCCTGAACACGGAGCTTGTCCCAGCGGTCCCCAAGGCTTGCTCACCGGTAGCGTTTGTCATCCACAGGCACAAAGTCCATGAGCAGCATGTAGTCAGCCATGGGATCCATTCCAAAGAGCTTCACTTGGAAGGTGGGGAACATTCGTCTGAGGGGAGCAGGTCAGGTCACCTCAGGTGGGGGAGCGCAGGACGGCTCTCTACTCTTAGCTTCTCTGGCCGGCCAGCCCCTAGCTCAGCCCTTCCTTCTGCTCCCTCTTTAGCTGCTGTCTAGACTCTCTGTCCTCAAGTAGGCCCTTATCCAACCTTGGGCAAGGCAGCGGCAGGCCAGGCCCCAGGCCCCTCTCTGAAACACAGAAATGCCTAACCAGAATCCCAAAGCCGGTTCTGTCTTCTTTGCCTACACAGACAACCTTGCCCCAGGAATTCCTGGACACAGCCTCAACCAGCAGCAGGGTACCTCAGATCCAGATCCTGGGGCCTCTCTGCCCTTCTCAGAGCCTCCCCTGCTTGGTCCAACAAAGCGAAGACTTCCCGGCTCCAACAAAGTGAAACCGAACACTGCAGTGATTCCAAAAGTCTCTACTGCCAGTGTGGTCCAGCCCCCCAGGAACACCGGCACCCCAGTACTCCAGTCTCCAACTCTCAAGACCCGGCCAGAGTCTCCCACCTGGGCACAGGCAAGTTCCCGCTTTCCCCTAAGAACCTGCTTGCAATTGACTCCGGATTATACTTTCCCGGTTTCCTCCCTCGCCTCTAAACCCCTCCATTCAAGGCCCTTGTTGGTCTGCCCCAGGCTGTCTTCAGTGTTGGTATGGACAGCTAAAGAGCCTGGAGAAAACCCGCAGAGCGGCAGCGAGGGACAGGCCCTCCGTTCCCCGGGGAGGACTGCACAGCAGGGAAACAGAAACCTCGGCAAGGCTTTGCAAACAGGCCCTGAGCCTCCTTGGCCAAGGAGCTGATGTGTACATTAGACACAACCCAGCACCCGCCTTTGTCTCCTGGTCAAATCGGGAGCATCTGCAATTGTTCCCTTTCCCTCTCGGCTCTTAAAACAAACAACAAGGCCACTGGCACGGATACCCTGCCAGGCTTGTGGAGAACTGGGCCCACAACGGCCAACATTGAGGCCCAAGAAAACCGGGTCTCGAGTTCCCGGAAACCGAGCGGACTGGCTTTTAATGGCCTTAAAGCTCTCCTAAAATTATCCATACAAACTAAGAGAAGTTTGCTCTTGAGCTAGCCATACAGACTGAACCAACGCGGGGGTTCCCTAGCCGGCGGCCGCCTAACCGCAGCCGGGCGCACTCTCGGCTCACAGATTTCCCTCGCGGACTCCAGGGACTCGCGGTTGGTGCTCCGCGGACTGTCGCCGGAGCCGGGTCAGCAGAGAGGCCAGAGGGACCCGCAGGTGGCAGGGCCGCACGTCCCCCCCGCTTCTCGGCCCTGCTCTTGCGCATCCCTCGGACACGCAGCCAGGAGCGCGGCACGCACGTGGGTAGGGGCGCGGGGAGGGGGCGCCTGACCTGCCCGCCTTGGTGACGATCATCTCGGTGCCCAGCTGGTTGAACTCGTCCCACAGCGCCTTCATCTCGAGCTGCACGCTCACGCTGGCCACCTTCGGGTTCTTCTTCACCGGAGCCTTGGCCGCGGCGGCGCGGCTGGCCCCGGGCCCCTCGGGCTCCGCCGCCGAGCTGCTGGCCGCCCCGGGGGCGGGCGCGAACGGGTAGGCGCGCGGCGGCGGCGGCGGGCCCGGGGCGCCGGGGGCGGCGGCGCACGGGTCGTAGCGCGGCGGCGGCGGCGGCTCGCGCGGCCCGAACGGGTCGGCGCCCGGCGACGGGGCTCCCAGGCCGCTCAGGCTGCTGGCCGCGAAGGCTGCAACGTCGCAGAAGTGCGAGAGCTGCGTGAGCCACGGGCTGGACACGGCGGAGATCATGACCCGAAGGCCGCCCCGCCGCCGACCGGAGCGCCGTCCCGCGCGGCGGGCCGAGTGGCGGGCGCCGCGCCGCACGCGCCCCGGGCCGCGCCGCCCCACCCCGCGGGCCGGCCCCGCCGAGCGGCCCCGCCCCGCCCCGCCCCGCCGAGACAATGGCCCGCGCCCCTCCCCCCCGCCCCTCCCCCGCCGCGGGCCCGGGGCCCCCCGACCGCTCCGACCGGCTCCGGGGACGGCGGGCCCGGTGCGCGGGGCCCCCCGCCGCCGCCAGCGCGCGTCGGCTCCTGCCCTGCGTCAGCCGCGCCCCGGGCCTCGCTCCTCTACCTTTGTGTCCCCGCTTTCGACTTCCCATCGCGGTTCTGTCTCCTCTCCCTCGCCGCAGCTTCTCCTCAGCCCCCTGCCTCTCGCTCCTTTCCCGGTGTCGGTCTCTCCACTCTCCAGAGTTCTAGTCTCCCCTTCCGTCTAACCTCTTCCTCTTAGTTCTGGATATTCCTTCTCACTAGATTCTCTATCATTCGACTCTTTGCCCTTTTAAAAGCGAATAAAAACTCTGCGGCCTTTCCCGTGTTCTTTCGTGAAGTCACGTCTCTGTTTCGAGTTTTTTCCTTCATTTTCTTTTCGGTTACCGTATTTCCTTTGTGTGCACCTTCGTCTCTCACCTCTGTGGCATTTTTCCGCTCTCTCGCTTTCCTTTCCCCTGGCTGCCCTCCTGGCTCTGTGTTTTTGTTTGTTTGTTTGTTTGTACCTCCCCTTCACTGCGTCCCCCGACTCTTATCTAATCATCTCTCCTTCTTCCAGCTCAAAGCCTCCTCCCCCGCTGTCCTCTCTCTTGAAGACGTAGCTGCCGTGCTCAGCCCCTGATGCTTCTGTCCCGGGATGGTAGGCGGAATGATTCTGGGGGGGAATGCCGCCCTTTCCCCCTGTCCCAGAGTCCCAGCTTCAAGGTTGGCGCCCACCCGGCCTAGAGCGCCTCTCTAGCCGCTGGGCCGCAGGGCCTCGCAGCAGGGGGCCGGCGGACGCCCGGCGGGTGTGGACGCAGACGGAAGGCTCACCTTCCATGTCTCTGGTGACCGTGCTGAAGTGCATCCCGGCTGGGGATCCCGGTGGCCGGCGAGGTTTCGCCCGGTCCAAGGGCCCGGGGCCCCGGTGGGCGGCGCCCTCCGAGGCCTCGGCTGCAACGAGAGAGGCGATGCTGAACGCGCTGGCCCGGGCAGACAGCGGGCTCCGCGCGTCCATAGGCGCCCCGGCCTGACCGGCGCCGCCTCCGACTGCGTACGCCCAGCCGCACCGCGCCCAGCCCAGCGCAGGGGGCCCCGGGGGCGGGGGCCTGTAGTGCCACTCACAGCCTCCGGTCCCAGGCCCAGGGGATTATGGCGTCATGAGACCCCCCCATTTTCAGCCAGTATTGGCCCGGGAGTCCGGACAGTTGGAGCGCCCTGCAAATTCAGGGCCCTCCCGCCTTCCAAGCTCTCTGTCCCTGGTCTCTGCTCCCAGGGCCCCGTGTGACCAACGCCCCTTAGACATCCCGCTGCTTCTGCGGAGGCTGGACGTCCCCTCTAGTGGGCAAAGCCACCACCAGAGTCTACAGCCCCAAAGGAGAAGCTGCGGTGTCTCAAGCACTCAGCCCAAGTTGGAGCTGTCAGGGCACTGGAGAGGCGCTGAGGGGCTGCCTGAGTCTAGCCCTGCCCTTGGCCCCACCTGCCTCCACCTCCTCCCCGGCGGCCCCTGCACCTGGGTGACAGAGCGGCTCCGGCTCTGGCTCTCGCACAGGCCACGGGCAGATAGCCCCGGGGCTGCGGAGTCCTTCTTCCCTCCGCGCCGCAGAGCTGGACGTCCCCAGCAAATGCCCCTACAGGCCCCTTGGGTCAGCTTGCTTTCGTGGTGGGGAAGCGAGCCGTGGGACGCCGCCCAGGCCGCACAGCCCGGGAGCCCCAGCGTCACGCGCACCCTGCGCGCACCGCCCGCCTCTGGCCAGGACGTTTTTACATCCGGAGGGTGGGCAGTGCCCGCGCCTCCGACCTCCCTGCGCACCAGCGGGGCGCAGGGAGGGCCGGGGGCGGGGCCTGGCCGGCCGAGGGAGCTGAGGACACGTCGGAGAAATTCAGACCGCATGGTGGGGTGCTGTCCCCTCTCCACCCTGAGGCCAGCCTGCCCACAGGCAAGGCCTAGCTGCTAAGGTGCGGGACCAGGCCCTCAGCCTTTGGGCCTCAAGGCATCATGACACCAAGGCATCTTCACTGCACCAATCTCCACTTCTCCTGCACCTTCCCTTCACCTACTGTCTCAGGGCCCCGTCTGACCCGTTCAGTATGCCCGTGACCTTTGCGCACAGGATATGAAGCCCAGAACCCCCCCCCCCCCCATTCTCCTAAAGACTAGCAGACACAAGGCCCAGTTTGCAAGGCCTTTCTGCCCAGGACTTTACAGGCCTTCTGCTGAGCTGGTCCAGATGCGGTGGGATGCGAGCAGCCTCTCCTGGGCTTTGTACAGTCTCAAGGCCTCCACTCCTTGGGCTGTAAAGCCTACTAGTTGGAAGGATCAAGGCCAGTCGTGCAGGGAGTGGGTATCTGGGAGCTGCCTGATGGATGGCGGTGGTGTGGGAGGAGTGTGTGACTGGACGGATGCCCTCGGCCTGCCCCAGCCTGCAGCTGAAAGCTTAAGGACACACTGAAGGCTTAAGGGAAGCTGTCTCCAGGTCATGGTGCAGGAGTGGGCCATCCATTCAGGGGGTGATGTCAGTGGCCTGTGTCGCTGGCCTGGGGGACAGGTCTAAGGAGTGTTGTGTGGGGACTGGGTGGGTCACGGGGCTCTTTCCCTCTTCCCTGAGCAGGGCTAGCCCATCGCCTCCAAAACCCCAGAAGGGATAGCCTCCATAGAAGAAGAGCCCCGCCGTGGGCAGCGGGCAGGTGCGTAAAGGTCACACAGTGATGCAGAGAGGTAGTGGCATCAAAGATCTTCGTCCGGTGAGGCCCTCTAAGCGGAGCCTCATGCGGGGATGTAGGGATGGGGCCCTGGCAGGTGATTGTGCCTTATTGGGATACACATGGTCCCAGGGTGGAGTGCCTGGGGTTTTCTCCAGGACCTCTTCCCAGGGCTGCAGCCAGACCCTGGGCCTCGGTAAGGCCAACGCTGAGAAGTGAAAGTGAAAAACCTCCGGAGCTCCTGGTTGCTCTAGGTTAGCCCTGTGGTCTGTACCTAGTCTCCAGCCCACACCTGCGTTGATGAGGGACGTCTCCCTAGTCTCCGTTAACCCCTTCCTGCTGTGGTTGCGCTTGCAGCCCACAGCTGGGTCAGCAAACACTTCACAGCAAACAATCCCCTTTGCGCAGAGGCTGGGAATGGGGGGGGGGGGCGCTTAGCCAGTCCTGTGTGTGGCCAACCAGCTCTACTCGCAGCGGATACGCACCACCCTGATCACCGGCATGCTTCCTCCCCAAAGCTGCCCACACTAGCCAACACAGTAGAAAATTGGAACCCTTGGGAAGACTGGCTTAAGAAACCCGAAACCCTGCAAGTGCAAGTCCGTCGTAGCCTCTAGCCTGCCTAGAGGAGCCGCCTCTTCGGTCTCCTGCCTCGGGCTCTTCGGACTGCCCCTTCCCCGGGAGCTGCTCGGAAACTGTGAGGTCTGTCCCTCGTCACCCAGTAACTGGCCCGCGCTCCTCTCCTCCCGAGCCTGCCTCACCCCCAGTTCTTGCCCACAGCACTGAGGAACGAACCTACTCGGTAGCCCTGCACCCTGCACGCGGGTTCAGAAGGAACGCGGAGTCTTCCCCCCTTCCCTGGGAAGTGCTCCTCCCTCACCTGCACCGGCCGCTGCTCCCTTCCGCCTCGCTCCCCCCTCCCCGCCGGCGGCGCTTCCACCGTGGCGGTAGGAGGCCTGGCTGCGAGCCCGTAGTTTGCAGCGCCACAGAGCAGGGCTGCGCGTACGGGCCGTGCAAGCTGCACGTCTCAGTCCTACGGGCACAGTGCAAAGCTGGGGCCTGAACCTGCATTTCTCGGAGGCTTGAGGCAGGGGACTGACATTCCCTCCCTGGACCACTTTATAGGCCCTAAAGCTGACGGCTGGGACGAAATGAGCAGGAAGCAGAGGCTGAAGACTGGACGAGCGAGCAGAACCCGGCAGCTGTTTCTGCCTTGAACCCTGAGCCCGGGAGGCTGGCGGCATGGGCGCCTGGCTGCACCCGAGCGTAGTCTCTGGACTCTGCCATCACTCACACACCCTTTGGTCGGCCATCTGCAGGGTCTGACGGCGAAGCTGGTGGGATTCCTGAAGTCCCCCGTGCGCAGGAAGCAGACCCTCGGAGAAATCCTGCCCGCCTGCTTTGCTGCGGCTCGGCTCCGCCTCCCTTGGGCACACGTGGCTGCCCCGGGGGAGCCGGCAGACCAGCTCCTCACACCCACGAGCCCCACTCCTCACTCCCTGCCCGTAGTACAGAGGGGCCTCTCGGAGCCTGGCTGCCAGCCGCAGGGGTTCCCGCGCACCTTCGTCTCCGGCCCCGACAGCCTATGGGGTCTTAGGGTATACCCGCTCCCCGAACAAAGTGCCCAGAGGGCTCCTAGAGTTGACTCCTGGCTCCTTGGAGGAAGAAAAAAAAAAAAAGAAAGAAAGAAAGAAAAAAGAAAAAAAAATGCATCCAGGCGGACCCGCGCAGAGGTCGTGGGCTGGGGTCCCCTGCTCCAGAAATCAGAACACGGAGGGCAGACCCAGGCTACGTCCTAAAGGCACTGAGGGAGGCTCGGAGAGAGGCTGGGCTCTTCGTGACTTGGTTAATTCATTCAGGATTGGTAGCTGGGAATTGCCTCCTGCTCCTGCCTAGACGGGGCCTCCAGGACTCCAAAGAAGCTGGTGGACACGCCAGGAGCGGCTTCTCCGGCTTCTCCGCTGACGTCGGTGGCTCTGCCTCGGCGCCCCGGACGAGGACGCGCGGGAGTCTCAGCGGCCCGGGGGTGGGAGTTCGACCTTCGCGGGAGCCGGGAGCCGGGAGCCGCCGGCCCGCGGGAGGCTCTGCGCTCCCTCCCGCTCCCGGCCCCCTGGCGGCTGCCTCCGCAGGAGCCCAGGTCCTCCGGCGCTCTCCGCCGTCCGTCCACGTAGGTGGTTGGCCCGAGGCTGTGACGGAGCCATTCCGGGTGACCCTGGGGAGCAAGGGCAGATCGGGAGACCCCAGTTCTGGAGGCCCGCAGGTGAGAACCGTGCCTCGCAGTAAGCTGGGGCCCAAGTGGCTGTGGCCTCCCGCCCTGCCGCCCTGCCGCCAAACCTTGGGAAATTTTGTGGGGTAAGTTGTACTGAGGAGCGCATTGGAGGCTCTGGGTCCCATCAAAATCTGGGCCATTCACCCCGCCAGCCATCGCCTGTACGTGCAACCACTAGCACAAGCTCCGCGTGTGCAAACGCTGTATCCCGCCAGAAGTAGGCGCTGCGGTGGCTCCAGGCCCAGGGCAAGGGAAGGGCTGGGAGCAGAAGAGGCGTCCTTGTGTCTCTTGCGTCCTTGTGCCCATGAGTCTTATGAGCAACAGGGACACTGCCCTGACAGAGTATAGAGATCAGCACTCCTTCCCTTCCTGGAGGGACCCTGAGACCCCCCTTTTCTTAACTCAAGTTCCCCTTTCCTGTCTTGATGCCGTCCCTCTCTGAAACCCCACTGCTGAAACCCAATGACCCATCAAGCCCACCCCAGGTGCCCCACCCCTAGCGTGGGGCCTTTTATTGGAACTCAAGGCTCAGCACTGTGGAGTATGGCAGACTGCAGCAAGGAGGACCCGTGGAAATGGGGGGATAGCACCCCAGATCTACAGTGGGGTTTCCCAGAGGAGGATGGGGGACTCAGAGGGCCATCTTGGTGGCCTGGTTAGTGCCCCTGAGCGGGCTAGAGAGAGCAACAGCTTCCTCTGTGCAGCCTCACAGTTCCTTCTTCAGCTGAGACTCTTCCAGCACCTCAGAGCCACCTGGGCTCCTGTCTCAAGGCAAATGCTGACCCATTTCAGACCCTGAACCATCTAGGTCCTGCGGCCCTGATGACTGCAGGAAGAACATAGACAAACGGAGACAGAAGATAGAGTCATAGGAAAGGTAGCGAGATGGGTGGAAAAGACAGGGCCCTCACCTCAGCTAAGAGGACAGCCACAAACTGCTGGCCTCCTTCCTCCCGTATAAACAGTAGGGCTGCTGTGTTCTGGGCCAAGTATCCAATATGTCCAGAAGGGAGCTGGTGAGAAGGGTGGACGAGCAATACTATCTTCCCAGGTCACCAGGGCCCCCTGCAGGCTAGAAGTCCCCACAACTCTAGAACAAACAAACAAACAGACAGACTGATGGACAGCCAGGGCCTGGACCCCTCTCCGATTTCTGAGCCTGTTGACTTAGCTGCCCACTTGGCGGAAGAAGCCAGCCACACGGGGAGTCAGCTGTCCATCTTCTAGCCCTAAGAGCCCCTTACCCCAGGTACTGTCAGGCAGAGGTGTGGTGCAGAGCTAGAGGGATGGCGGAGGCGGCCTGTGGAGCAGGCAGCTGAAGAAAACAGCCTTCCCCTCTTTGGCCACAGCAGGAGGTACCGCACTGCCCAAGGAAGGAGCCAGGTAGCTCTGAGGAGGTGCACTGACTCAGGGTGAGTGGCCAGAAGGCCTTGCCAAAAAAATCCTTCAAGGTTCTTCTGGTCTGCAGGGCACCCCAACAGCATACATACTGCCGTACACGCATGGGCACTTGGGAGCACCTGTTTGAACAGACTATAGATTTGCATGCACGCTCACGCATGCGAGCATACCATATATCACCATTGGCATAACTGTCTTCATGCACAGACTGGACAGAGACAGAGACACATGAGCGCGGCTACGTAGCCACATTCACACAGTACGTGTGCAGTACTGTATGTCCCTAGAGCGCACACATGCAGACCTGGTCACACGTGGAGGCTTACCACCCGCATAGGTTGCTGTAACTGGCCTTCACTGATGTTGACACACATTTTGGAAACTCGAGTGGACCTTTGATTGAGAAGGCCCCTGTGGAACCTGCTGCTGTGCAGTAGGGAAGGATTTAATACGTTAGTCCCTTCATGCCTGCTGTTTGCTGAATGTAAAGCAGTCAGGTGACGGGCTGTGGGGGAGGGACTTACTGTCCAGGCCGGTGTCCTGAACGCTATGTACTAGAAGAGAGTCCCACAGGGATGAGCCTTTTGAATGGCTCCACCTGGAAGGCACTTTCCATGCTAAGCTGCTAGCCCTGACTCTGTCGTTGGTAAATTAGTCAGTCCTGCAGGCTTAGGGTCCTGGCTATCATTCCGTACATTGTTTTTCATGCAGGTGCTTAGAGTAAAATAAACACATCTCGCTGAGAATATGCTTCAGTAGATTTAGTTTGTTTATGTATATGCTTGTGTGTTTAAGTGAACCACATACACAGTACCTGTGAAAGTCGGAAGGGTGAGTCAGGGCTCCCGCAGCAGCTATAGTTCCAAGTTGTAGTGAGCCACCATGTGGTTTTTGGGATTTGAGCTCAGGACCTCTGCAAAAGCAGCAAGTCTTCTTAAATACTGAGCCAACTTTCTAGCCCCCAAACAGAGAACATTTGGGTTTTGTTTGAGATAGGGACTCACCATGAAGACATGATGACCTTGAACTCTCGGTACTCCTGCCTCCACCGCCTAGATGCTGGAACTGTAGGTATATGTATGTGCCCAACTAAACGGATTTTTGTGAAGTTGACAGTTCATTCTTGCCCTCATATTCATTGCAACAATAGAGCTGAAGTGCTTAGAGAAATCCAGCCAGTGTGCGGCCTTGTCCCACAAAGATTCTTGCCTTTCTCTGCCTACTCTGCCCTTTGCTGTGCCTCCAGGGCTCTGACTTCCCCACTGGCATGGGCTGTGGTCAGAAATTTGGTCTGATGTTTTGAGCCCATGTGCCCAGAGCCAATGCAGGCAAATCTCCACCCTCTGTCTCCCTGGCTCTGCTTTCTCAGGAAGCTCCCACTAGCCTGGAGCTGAACCTGTCCAGCCTATCACAGGAGGCCAGGATGCTGCTGTCACACAGCAGGGTGGATAAAAGAGCGGAGGAGTCTATTGGCAAGATGCATGGAGTCCCTTTGTCAGAGGCCTGAGGTGAGCCAATGCCACCATGGACTGCTGGGAACAGAGGCCTGGACACAGCATGCCAGATACTGAGACTCCCTGGTGTGCCGGCCAGGTTCTGCCAGCCCTGCGAGTGCCATCCTACACAGAGAGCATGGAATGCTGTCCCAAAGAAAAGGAGGACTCCTGGAGACAGTGGCTCTGTCTTCTTGATCTTTTAGAGCAGGAAGGAGCCCTGAAGGTGATATGGGACCGGAGTGTTGCTCACCATGGCGGGAACTGTGCTGGGACCCAGGCCTCTGGGTTGTCACCTGAAAACAATGGGAAGAATGCCAGAGGCCCCAGGAAATAGACAGAGCAAGCTCATTCTGGCTGTCACTCTGCTGATGTCACCATTGTGGCTGTTCAGCTTCCCAGTGGTCCCTGAGCACTGTGAGGTGACCATTGCCTGCACTGAACTGCTGGCCTGGGATTGGGAGAGAGAAAATCCCGGAGGTGCCCTCCAGACATGTCCAATTAAGCACCCTCTGCTAAAATTCCATTGGTCTCTAAGTCATAATGCAGCTTGGATTTCCCAGGTCCAAGAGCATGGCGCAGCCCAGCCCAGGCCCTGGCAAATCCCTTCTTCTTGGAGGCTTTGCTGAGCCAGTTTGGAATTTCTCAAAAACAAACAAATGGGGGATCCCAGAGCTGTGGTTCCCAGAGCTAAGTAAGGTTCTTCCTGGGTCTGTGTGAGTCTGAGTTGGCTAAGGTTCCAGGCCTGCTGGGCTGGATCCAAGCTCAGAACCTCAAGTTAGTCACTAGCCAGTCCTGCACCTCTCACGGCAGCTGAGGACGGCAGGAACCTGGGCTGTCGGGGATCTGGATTCACTACAGGGACAGCTACTAGCGGCCACCTGGGCTAAAGTGTCACTGTAAGCAGCACCGGGTGGGTGGGACGGTCCGGAATGGCCTCACTTCATGTGGAGGTGACCCAAAGCAGCCATCAGGTGGCAGTGGTGTTGGGCCCACAACAGAACAGGGTGTGGAGACTTTGTGGGAATGTGGGGGTGGGCGAGAGAGGTCGGGGGAGGGGCTAGGGAGCTGAAGGGCTGGGACCAGGGCAGGCTATCTGGAGGGGGCTCTTGCCAGGTGGTCTTAATCTCTTCAGTGAAATAGGAATCCTAGGCGGGTGGGGGAGATGGGAGCTGAGACAGCTGTGGGACAGGGAACTGACCTGACAGCCCAGGGCCCCTGGGCCAGAGTCTTGAGTGCCTTCTCCCGAGTCAGTACCAATACCCTGGATCATCCCTGGGCTAAGCTGGTTTGGCATCTCCTCTACCACACACTTTGCTGCAAAGATTTTTCTCAACTGGGAGGGACCTAGCATGCAAGCTAGAGACTGGGTCCATTCTGCTTCGGTAGAAGCCACTACCCCTTGTGGGTCCCCACTAAAGGCTCTGAGTGATATGAGGGTGATACACGAAGGGATGGGGGGGCTCTGATTAGGCATGGACCCCTTAGACACCAGAGCCAGACACTGGGACTGGGGTAGAGGGGAGGGTCCATCCCCCTTAGTCCATTGTCTTTTTTTCCCCAAGGGATCCTCCCAAAGATGGGAAAACTGAGGCTGAAAGGAGGTGAATAGGGCTGGCCAGGTGGTAGGGAAGGGCGTGGAGGCACTGTTCTGTGTGCGGTTTGTACCAGCTGTCCTAGGAAGACAGACAGATGGACAAGAACCTTTATTGGTGCCCTGAAGACAGTCCAGCCCCTCCCTCCATGGTGTCTGCCAGGACCCAGTGACCAGAAGCCACCCCACAGTGTGTGGGCGGGCGGGCGCCAGGCTGTCTCATGCTTCACTGGGAACAAGCAGGCCCTGAGGCTTTTGGGAGCAGCCACAGTGCCTGGTACAGGCGGAGGTCAAGGCATACCTGGAGAAACTGAGGTAGCACTCCCTGACCATGCCAGCAGGGAGCAGGAGTTCCTTGATGGCAGTGTGTGGGCTTTTTGTGTCACCTGTTTGCCTGGGTCCTGGATCTCATGTGGACTAAGCCCCTGGCCCTGCGTCCCTTCTGGGTTCTCTGGGCTGTTTCCACGGTCAGATGAGCAGATTTGGGGATTACAGTCTGAGGCTCAGGGGCCTGGGCTCCGTTCTCATGCTTCTTTGCTCTCTGGGACCCTCAGGATAGCTCTTAACTCACAGCAGTTGCCAGTGTGTCACTTCCAGGCTAGCTCAAGGTCCCCAAGACTAGGGACCTGGCTGACATCTGAGAAGTGTGCAAAAGGAACTGCATTTCTTGGTGACTGGCCTCAAAAACCATCAGGGGTGGCTCATAAGGAGATTCTTTTTTTTTTTTTTAATTTATTTACCGATTAATATAGAGTATTCTGCCTGCATGTACACCTGCACACCAGACCTCATTACAGATAGTCGTGAACCACCATGTGGGTGCTGGGAATTGAACTCAGGACCTTTGGAAGAGCGGCCAGTGCTCTTAACCTCTGAGCCATCTCTCCAGTCCCCCATAAGGAGATTTTTATGAGGTGGAGCTGGGGCTGTGTGACCTGTGGATGCAGGAAAGTCATGCTTGAGTAGAGGCAGGACCAGCTAACTCTCAAGTTAGCTCAGGAAGGTTCCCCCGTATGTAACTCATGTCACTTCCACTGCAGCTCTTCACCTGCAAATTGGGTGGCGGTCACCCCCACCTCACAGAGGCCTTTTGCAATTGCAAACTTTCCAAACATTTGCTCTGAGCAGCTGGAGTTTAATATATATATATATTTTTTTCTTTTATATGTATATATTTACTTTTAGAGTGGTCAGCTTTATTTACTTTTTAAATCCACAGGTAAGACTGTATGTGTTTCTCATCCGCAATAAGCTCACTGAGGTGTGTATATGTACAGTGTGGAAGTGTTAGACGCAGCCAGGAAATGCATGACCTTGAAGAGTTACAATGCCTGCTAGGACATTTAAACATTTGCTTTTCTGGCATTCTTCAAGAATATTATTTATGAGGTAGAGTTACCCCAAAGGTCTAAGCCCCCCGAGCCCTGACAACCCGTGTGCTACTCTCTAGGAGATCAACGTGTTAGCCTGTGAGTGAGAACACACGGAGTCTGTCTGCCTGTGCTGGCTTGTCTCCTTGATATAGCAGTCTCTAACATACTCCACGGCAAACGGAGATCTTGTTTGTTAGTTTAATTTTGGGTTTGTTTGTGCGTATGTATACAGATGAGTGCGTATGTTTGCATATGTTTACGGGTGCATACCCATGTGTGCATGTGTGTGCATGTCACCCTCAGGCATGTTCCTCAAGAGCCATCATTTGTTGAGACAGGGTCTCTCACAGGTGCTTGCTGGTTGGAATAGTTTGGCCTGTCAAACTGTTCTATCCAAGGACTCTCCTGTCTCCATTTCTCCAGCACCCACTTTTTTTTCATTTGTTAGGACCGAACTCAGGTCTTCATGTCTGCACCACACTTACCTGACTGAGCTCTCTTTTCAGCCAGCCCAGTTTGTTAAGAGATAGGGTCTCAAGTACTGCAAGCTGTCCTTGAACTCCCTGTGTAGCTGGGAATGACCATGAACTGTTAATTTCTTTGTCTCCATATATTAAGTGCTGGCAAGTACCTTCTGGTGAGTACCACCAAGCCCAGCTGGGATCTCAATTTTCTTAATGGTTGAATATCACTGAATAGCTGCATTTTTTTTTCCTAGTCATCATTTGTTAGATACTCAGGTTGTTGCCAAGTTTGGGCCATCATGGACAGTGCTGTTGTACACACAAGCATGCAGATGTCACCACTTTCATTTCCTTTGGTTGTAGACTGATGGACCAAATGGGAGTTTAATTTTTTTCTTTTTTTTTTTTTTTTTTTTTTTTTTTTTTTTTTTTTTTTTGAGAGAGAGTTTTGCTATGTAACAGCCCTGAGTATCCTGGAACTCTCTTTGTACACCACGCTGGTCACGAACTCACAGAGATCCACCTGTCTCTGCCTCCCTGAGTGCTGGGATTAAAGGCATGTGCCACCACCATCTGGTAAGATTTCCTTCTCTCCCCCTCTCTTTTGAGATAGGGTTTCTCTGTGTAACCCTGGATGTCCTGGAACTCATTCTGTATGCCAGGCTAGCCTTGAACTCACAAAGATCTGCCTGCCTCTCACTCCCAAATGCTGGAATTAAAGACATATGCCATCACAGCGGACTAGACTACTTTTCACTACAGTGAAAAGACCCTGAGTAGTGTGTAAGGGTCTCCTTTCTCCATCCCCTTTACTGTGAGCATTTGGTGCTAGAGATACTGGCCACATGTTTGTCTTTTTTGAAAAGTGCCATTAAAAAAATTTTTTTGGGGGGGACAGTATCTCATGTGTACCAGATGGACTTGAAACTAACTCTGTAGGAAGGATGATGACTTGGAACTTCTGATTCCCTTCGTCTCCACGTCCCATGTGCTGGGTTTTAGGTGAGCCCACTGTGCCTGGTTTCACTGAAGTTCTTGACATAGTATCTGGGCTTCATGCATGTTGAGAAAATGCTCTACCCACTGGACCACATTCCCACCCCTCTTCAGTCTACCCCGGGGCTTTCAGGGGGTTGTGGAAGGTGCAGGTGGCTGTTCGGTTTCGCTGTGGAGCTCTTTGGGCTCTGCTCTCTTCATGCAGAACTGCAGGTACCCTGCGCTCTGCTCGCAGCTCTTACTGGGGCAGAAGCCTCTACTTGATGACATCTCTCTTGTCTACTTCTGCTGCCTGTGCCTTGGACCGTAGCTTTTAGTCTGGGGAGAGCTGACGTAAGGCTGCATTCATGGCGAAGTGGTCCGTGTCGAAGAGAAGCAGGTTCTGAAAGATTTGCATGAAGAGGTGTGCTTCCTGAAAGCCCTCCTTCTCTGGAGGCAGGAGGACACAGAGTCATAGGGGCTACGGCAACCGGCATTATCCTCACTCCAGCACTTCCTGGCTTTGCAACCTAGCAACCGAGCCAGCTCAACAACATTGGTTCAGTCTGGTCCCAGTTTCAGCATCTACCCCAGAAGCAGAGACCCACTAATGCCTGCCAAGATGCCATGGACTCTGGGTCTCACTTTGTACATAGACAATCCTTGGTAGCCCAAGACTGGTGGTGTAGAGTATGATCACATGGTGGACAAAGGACTGAGAGCAATTTGCAACACTGCAGTGGAAAAGAGGAAGAAAGGAAGGAAGGAAGGAAGGAAGGAAGGAAGGAAGAAAGAAAGAAAGAAAGAAAGAAAGAAAGAAAGAAAGAAAGAAAGAAAGAAAGAAAAAAGAAAGAGGGGGGCTGGAGAGATGGCTTAGATCAGAGCACTGGCTGTTCTTCCAAAGATCCCGAGTTCAATTCCCAGCAACCACATGGTGGATCATTACCATCTATGGTGAGATCTGGTGCCCTCTTCTGGTATGCAGGTACACATGCAGGCAGAATGCTGTATACATAATAAATAAATAAATTTTTAAAAAAAGGAAGAGAGAGAGAGAGAGAGAGAGAGAGAGAGAGAGAGAGAGAGAACTACACATCCCAGGATGGATGCAGAAATGGGAGCCTGTAGCCCTGGCTTTCCAAGGCACTGAGTTGAGAAGTCCCTTGAGCCCAGAAGCTCAACATCAGACCAGCAGACAAGCCAACACAATGAGATCCCATCTCTAAAACAAACAAACAAACAACCTCAGACTCCACATGTGTCAGTGTATGGTGTGAGCACACACACCTTATGGTTCAACAATCATTTCAAAAACAAACAAGGCTAGAGAGTTGCCCAGCAGGTAAGATCACTTGTTCTTGCAAAGGATCAGAGTTGGGTTCTCAGCACCCATGTGGCAGCTCATAACTGTCTGTAACCCAGGTTCCAGGGGATCCAGCATCCTTTTCTGGCCTACTTTGGGCGCTGCACATACCTTGTGCAATATACATATATGCAGGCAAAAGAATAACACGCATAGAATAAAAATAAATCTCAAAAAAGAAGCTAAAATGAGAATTGAACTTCAGCAGGGTAAATAACACTTGTTTCATAGGCCTCATAGGCAGACACAGGCACGGCTGAATCTCCATTCTATCAAATGATAGTTGCATGAATTATCAAATGTGGATGCTAAGGACACTGTCCCAGGGACTGGATCCTAGCTTCCTGGATCCCGGAAGCCACCTCTTCCACTCCGCATATGTTACCTCTTCTAATGTAGCCTCATGCATTCCTGGCTCTGACTTTAAGGCTGGAGGCCTCCAAGTCAGTGCCTGGGCCCTTCCAAATTTCCCGCCAGCCCCCACCTTTCCAAAACATTTAGTCTTTGTCTCAATCCCCATGCCCGTGTGGATAGCCAGAATCAAGCATCTTGGGTTTCAGATGCAGCAACATCTCCCGCCCCTTCCAAACTGGTGGCAGCTGACACCTGAATCCGCCCTACCCAGTGGCCAGGAACAGGGGTGAGTGACCTGGCTGAAGACAGCCACCATGGGAAACAAGAGACCTCAGCGTCACTCATCCTGGTTCCAGAAGGGACAGAACAGGGTAAGACTGTGGGCATCTGCATGGAGCTTGGACTAGCCGGAGGTCCTTCCATATTTTAATCTGGCCTCTGCTATCTGCCTGGCCCCCACCCCTCCTGCTGTCCACCCTGCACCCCAGGCAGAAAATGGCATTTCCTTTGGCCCCGCCCCAGGGAGCGGCACAGACCTGGCAAAACAAACAGTCCGCTCCTGTGACTGCTGGCTGCTGATGGATGGCCAAAGCGGCTGGCTGTGCTGATGGACAGCCACCCGTCATGTGTGGGCCAGGCCAGCCCAGACACACAGGAGTGAGCATGAGCTGAGGTGCCGGCTCCGCCTATTCCGAGACTTCCAGGGTAGACAACCGGAGGGAGTGTCCGTGCCCAGTGGTGTATAAGAGTTCTAGTCCAGGCCCCTTCTGCAAATGAGGGACAAGGTAAAGTGTGGTCCTTTAAGACCTATCTCCCACTGTTGCCCCAGGGCACTCCTGACCCTGTGGGCTGAGGTTCCCCCCACAAGTCTTTGCCTGTGCTCACAGCTACACGTGCGAGCAGGCACACAGCGCAGGCTCCTTAGTGCTGTGATTCTGCGGTGGACTTGGCATCAGGAAGGGAAGAGAGGAGCTCAGTCCTGGGGAAGGGGTGCGGTGAGGAAGGTGTTGGTGTGAGCACAACAGGGTAGGGCCCCGGCTGACACGTTTCACGGACCTAGCCATCTATACAGTTTCTAGTTCCATGTCAGCCCCTCTGGCCCTCAGCCCAATGATGGACATCTTGCTATACAGGTGGGCAAACTGAGGCTGAGACCAATCTGGCAGAAAGCTCACAAGCCCAGGCTGAGGTGGGCACAAGTGCTTCAGAGTCCCTGTCTCAAGTAGCCCTTCCCCCACCTTCTGATGCCGCTGGGCTCAGGATCTGCATGTTCTGACTGCTGGTCACCTGTGGGAGCCCAAGGGACCCCGCCCCTCCCCCACTTCCCAGCCCATACATGCAGGCCACCCAGCTGGCGACTGGCTGGAGAGGAAGGGGCAGCTGTAGCCAGGCCTCTGACCCTCCACTGCCCAGCTCCACCGAGGCACGTCTGGCCCAGAGGAAGCTTCTGAGACCCCTACTTCCTGAACCTCAGAGGGTAGGGAGGCCACTTCCGGCAAGAGCCCTTGGCCCTGCCCTCAATGCCTTTTGCATGGCCTGTGGTCCCATAGTCCCCTAGTGATGTATTTCCTGTGATGAGGGGGGAGTTTAGGCTTGGGACCCAGACATTCATTCAGATCCTAGGTCAACAAGACAGGAAGTTGGGGGTAGGGGGTGGTTTGAGCAGCCTCCCCCAGAGCTGAAACTGTCCATACTCATGAGTTCAAGGCAGAGCAGGGGACTGTCTGTGCAGGGGTTGCTTTCATAGGTGGCCAGACTCAGGAGGGCACCCCAGCTCCCTAGGAGACAGACGGGGAGCCTGTGACAGGAGCCTGTGATAGTTGCTTTAATGTCAGTTTGCCACGGATTAGAGTCATTTGAGCAGGGTGCGGTGGCACACGCCTTTAATGCAAGTACTTCCGAGGCAGAGGCAGGCAGATCTCTGTGAGTTCCAGGCCAGCCAGGGCTACACAGAGAAGCCCTGTCTCAAACAAACAAACAAACAAGCAAACAAACAAACAAAAACCCTTGAATAGGAAGCCCCACCTGAAGAACTGTCCTGACTGTTTTAATTGGCATGAGAAGAGCCATCCCCAAGTGTGGGTAACACCTTCTGGCTGCCTGACAAGACTCCCCACCTTTGGCGCCGTGGTCTCCGTCTCCCAGAGTTCATTAGTTCTGTTGCTGAGTCCTATACTGATGGCAGCGTTTCCAGGCTCCTCCCATAGACTGAGGTCTCTACCGGGTTGTCATCCTCTCCGGTGTTGTGACAGCCACTGCTCCCCCTGCTGGGGCACCTAGACCTCACGTGTCACTATTGTTACTCTTTTGAAGTAAGCTGATTTAATAAATAGCATTTTTTGTTGAACTATATAAACATATGTGTGTATGTGTATTCATTCTGTCAGTTCTGTTCCTCCACAGGGCCCTGAGTAACACAGTGGCACGTGATTCCAGAGCAGGACATGTGCTCAGGGGCATGCCAGATGGCTAGGAAGCCGGCACAGTTGTATCCTCTCTGCCTGGGCTGTGCATCAAGACAAGGAGGTCTCACAGAAGCCACCCTTCCACATCTGGAGTCTGCGGGACCAGATCTGTGAGTCTGGGGTGCGATGGGGCCCCTGCTCCTTTATGGGGCCAGGAAACCTGGAGTCTAGCTCAGGCTAGCCAAATGGGGTCAGAACTAAGGCTCAAGCAGCAAGAAGTGCCTGTGCTCCAGCAAAGGCAGTGTGGCTTGTGGAGGGACAGTTTTTACCTAGCAGCATCCCATTAGACAGCCTGGGGGAAGGGTCTGGGTTCAGGGTACCCCTGGAAAGGTACAGGGAACTCCAGGAGGTAACAGCCATACTGTCTGCCCAAGCCCCTAGTCTGGACCTCCAAGCTCCCCAGTCTTGCTGGGCCCCCTGAACCTTTCTTGGCCATCATGCCCAACCTCTCTGAGTGAAGAAAAAGCCCAGTCCCTGCTCCAGTCTCCCTTTCCCTCAAGTAGTCCAGCCAGAGCCTAGGCCTCTCTCTATACACCAGCTAAGTGACAGAGTATGAGGCAATGGGGCACCAGCCATCCAAACAGTAACCAGGCCGCAGCACACGGCCTGAGCCACCAGGCTGAGCTCGGGCAGTCAGCCCAGCCCAGCTGCCCCTGCCCTGGGCCCCCAGAGGGGGTCAGCGGCTCAGCACCCCTCCCCCCCCCGTGGCCTAAATATAACCCGAGCAGGCGGCTGGCCGGGAATAGAGACCTCTGTCAGCCATGAGCAGGTGTGGTAGGAGGATAGTCATCCTGATTGGCAGCAGGGTGGGTGGGCGGGCAGGCAGCCAGGCCCAGGTCATGTGAGTGTCCGGTGGCAAGGCTGAGGGTGGAGCTCTGTGTCCTTCCAGGACAGCTGGGTGCCCATCTTGCCTACTCACCCATGCCCCATGTTTAGGCTGCTGACGGGCTCCCAGGAAGGATGGACACCCAGAGCACCAGTCTGGCCTGGCCACACTCTGGTCTCATGGGGACAGACCTGGCCAACCAGTCAAGCACTGCCACTGAGCAGATCTGAAGTCCTGTCTGTAGCCCTGCCCAGTGTTCCTCTGTCCTCTACCCCAGAGTTTTCTGTCCCCTCTACCCTCAGGCCCCATCTTGTCCTGTGCTCATCCTCACCCTCTTCCATAGCAGCACCCCACAAACCCCGCTCCTCGTGGGCACCCTGAATCCCTTGGCCACTTCCACTGCTCGGCCTGTGTCATTGACCCTGTGTTCCAGCCTCCAGTTTACACCTGACAGTAAGGACCTCTGACCCCTGTGTCACTGAATTTGGATTAGGACTCTAAAGTGGTGCAGCTTGGTCTGACCGGTCCCCTCTTGGTCAGCATCCTGGGTACTGGGTCCTGCCAGGGCTTGTCTCCCAAGCCCAGCGCCATGCCCACCCACGGCTCTCTCCAGCTTCAAGTCTCCCCAATACAGGTCTTCTCTCCTCTTTTCTGTAGCTGGAATTGTCAAATACACTGAAAATCACCACTCAGACCTGGAAGACACGGAGCCTTCCTGATTAAGCGTGTGAAGACCTTGGGGCAGTGAATGCAGCCCCTGGGGAGGCAGAGATAGAGGCAGCCTGGGCACAGCAAGGATCTACAGGTCTCAATTGCCTTTTCAGGAGCAAATGGGTATGGCAAGAGCAGGGAGGGAAAGAGTCATTCAGCGTGCCCTAGACTGAGGGGTTGGTTAATTGAATAAGCGAGTGTTTGTCCAGCCTCTGTAATGTGCCTAGCCCTATTTGTCCAGCCACTGTAATGTGCCTAGCCCTATAACTCACCTCAATGCCAGATCTGAGCCTTAGGAAAGAGTCTTGTGTCCAGGGTCTATGCTCTGAAAAGAACCCTATTTGTCTAGCTGCAGTGACTTTCTGACATCTCTTGGACGGCCCCGTGATGGGCAGCTCCTTCCCAAGAGGTGAAGAGCAGAAACGACGGCCCAGCTGTGCTTGCTTTCTAGGCTGCTGCTCCGAAGAAGAGCGAACGGGGGGGGGGGCTTGTGTGGCTAGAGAGAGCCTGGGAGGTAGGGTGTATCATGGTGAGGCTGTCCCTCCCACTAGGCTCTCGGGACCCCGAAAGGGGGAACCCCAGCTCCTGGCCCTGCCCATACAGGCCTGGGTAGGGGCTGTGGTATGAGCTTGTTTGTTCTTCGGCCCGTCTTTCCAGTTTGGAGCCTGGGTGTGCAAGCGGGGCCAGGGGCCTAGACACAAGGGAAGGGGCTCTGACAGGGTGTGGATGAGGGAAGGGGTGGGGCCAGGTGCTGCCGCTGCCTGCCGCCCTCACCTACCTCTCTGAGCTATCGCCCAGGTGGTACCCTGGTTTCAGGTGTAGGAGTCCTCTCATCTAGTAACCTCAGGAGCTCTGCTTGGTCTCTTTGGGACTCTTGGCCTCTGTGTTCTTCTGAAGTTCTGTGTTCAGACCTTGAGGGGTCTGGCCAACTTTCTCCTCTGGGACTCCGCAATTCCTACTTTCTGTGTCTTCTCCTCACCCTAACAGCAACTTCTTAAGTACGCTCTCTGCCTTCCAATGACACCCTGCCTTTTGCTGAAATATATGTGGAGAGACCAAGTCTGGAAGATGCGGAGGGAGGAGGTGGCAAGGACAGCTGTGGCTGCCGGAGGCACTCTGGCTGTGGGTCACTTTGCCTCCAGTCTGGGGACTCTCTAGGCATAGGCCCAGGGGCACTTTCCTGGCCCCAGATAGGAGGGTGTGGCCACAGACACCAGGAGGTTCTGGCCTGTGAAGAGGTCAAGGTCTCCAGCAATTGGCTGGACCAGGGTCTGTGAATAGCATCTGTCCCCAGGGTAGAGAACAGGGCCCTCGAGGCTGATGTGGGTGTTTGCCTCTACTTTCCTGCCAGAGAGCCTTCCGTTAGATAACTCAGAACTGCCAGGCCAGCTTCAGAAGTGAGAGAACCAAAGCCCAGGCACATCACATCCTATGTGTCCTCACAGCAAGAGCTGGGGCCTGGCAATGATGGTGGCAGGCCTGTCCTGTCTAAGGTGGGGGACTCTCTTAGGGACACAGAGGTGGGGGCTTCCCTTGGCACAGGAAGATTGTGTAGTGATGGTCAGGCCTGGCAAGTTGTGGAGATTGTCAGAAGAGGGCAGTAGAGCCAGCAAGCTATAGTCCCGGGTGAGTGGTGACGCCCACCAGGCTTATGGGGAAGCTGAGCTCAGACTGACTGAGAGCCCCATAGGCAGGCATGAATAGGAGGATTCTCTCTGCCCCAGACATCCAGAGCTCTGTCCTGTCTGTAGGCCATGGGATCAGGATAGAGAGTTAAGGTGAACATACAACTAGGTTAGCTTAGGGCCCCCGGAGAGGCTGGCCTCAATTTTCCCATTTGTAAAATGGTGAAAATAGCCCAAGAAGGGTTGCGACAGCCTCATGACTTGAGAGTAAGAGTGTGAGGCAGCTCTTCCAATTAAGCTCGATGAGAAACACATACACTCTGAGGGCCAAGGTCCAGGGTAGTTGGGCCTGCTAGTGTGGTCCACCTTAGAAGAACCCCCAGAGTAGCCTTTCTCTCTTGGCATGCCCTCACATTCCTGGCTGGATCAGTCCTGAAGCATACTTTAAACCCTTGGGCTGGAGAGATAGCTCAGTGGTTAAGAGCACTGGCTGTTCTTCCAGGGGATCTGGCTTCAATTCCCAGCACCCACGTGACAGCTTATAACTGTCTGTAACTCCTGTCCAAAGGTATCTGACACCCACCCCCAGACGTACATACAGTCAAAAGACCAGTGCACATTAAAAAAAAAAAAAAAAAAATTAGACCCTTACTGGCCTTGGTGGTACATGCCTTTAACCCCAGCACTCCAGAGGCAGAGGCAGGCAGAGCTCTGTGAATTCCACGCCAGCCTGGCCTGCACAGCGAGACCCTTTCTCAAGAAAAACAGACCAAAGATTAGACCCTCATCTTTTGACTGCCTCGATGCAGCCCCAGCTGCCTTGCCATGCACTGTCCTTCCGCCAGTATGTTATGTTCCAACCTTCAAGGCTGACAGGAAAGAAGGTGAACTCAGTAAACCCCGGGAGAGAAGCCTGGAGTCGAAGCAAAGCTTCATGCCCCTCTCTTACCCAGGCCGTGAGCAAATCTTTCTGCCCATGCAGGGAAGAATCGTGTCCTGTT
The DNA here is from genome assembly GCF_030254825.1 of Meriones unguiculatus. Lineage (NCBI taxonomy): Eukaryota > Metazoa > Chordata > Mammalia > Rodentia > Muridae > Meriones > Meriones unguiculatus. The sequence continues at coordinate 23,211,625 of NC_083364.1, forward strand.
TGGCTGCCACTGTGGATCAGGGTGTAGCCCATAGATCACCACTTTCATGCCTGTAACCCAGACAGGCATCACCAGTGGATCAAATCTCTTTCCTTACTGGATGGAAAGGTTCACATTTCTCAGTGCTGACCTCAGAACCAGGCCCTGGACATGGACGTGCCCACCGGGACGGTGCCTGGGTGAGGCGTTTGGTTGTATACCTGGTTCTGGGCCAGTCTCAGAGCGGGCTCCAGACTTCTGATGGCATTACCTGGGCTTGGAACCTGGGAGAGGAACCACCAGGCTGCAAGCCCCACCAGGCCTTTCTTTTCTGTGCTCAAGGAGTTCCCTGCACTCCACACTCCCCGCCTTCAGAAACTGCCACCCAGGGAACAGAGGGGCAGGTGGGCGTCTGCTCTGATGTGTTGGCCCTGCCCCCATGAGGCTGAATGGGCGCCTTGGTGCAGCTCAGGGCCCCAGAAACATTTGCTTTAAGTCTTAAAATATCAGGTTCCCGCATGGCAGGACTTCCCTGGGGGCTGGCAGCAGGCAGAAGGGATTTTGAGAGTAAGATTCCCCTTCTGGCTCCACCCCTTTGGCTTCCACTGAAGCCAGGCAAATGTTGTGGGTAAGCCAACTGGGCTCCCATTTCCCTGCTGAGGGGAGCCTCCCGCTTCCCAGTTCATCCCAGCTTGTTTGATGCCCTCCATCCTCTTCAGAATGTTTAGCCCAGGGGAGGCCAGGCCCTGACAGCCTCAATACTGAGCCTCATAGTTCAACCTTGATTCCACAGCATCCAAGAACATCTTCAGCTAGAGATGATTTAGACGAGGCACCGTGTACCCTAAGCTTGAGGCTTTCTATCAGGCAAGAGGCACCAGGAAGAAATGATACCAGGTTAATCTAGGGCTCAATTGCACAGGGTCTTGAAGGGTGAGTAGGAGTTTTCAGATGGTTCTGGAAGAGAGGCTCATTGGCCCAAAGATCTGGCTGGTGCTAGCTGTTACCTGTTTCGTGGTCTAGAAGAGAGGCTCAGGGGCACAGACAAGGGACAGAGGGATGGTTGCACGGCCTCCTGGAACACAAGTTCATGTGGGAGCCTGTCACAGGTGGCAGCTGAGAATGTGGTTGGGAGCACTTAGAGATTCAGGTGCTAAAAGCAGGGAGACCCGCTCGCTGCACACGGCCGGGGGGGGCAGAAGAGTCTCCCCATAGCTTGTTCTGCCCCTCCACGTAAAAGCAGCTTCCTCCTTCCCCTAATGCCCCAGGGACCGCTGACGGGAGAAAGGCACAGCCCCCACAGTCCCCCCTCCCTCTCAGACAGACCACCAGCTTTGGCCCTAGGGATTCACATGGATGCGGGGCGGGAATTGGAGCCAGGCTGCAACAGCTGGGTCTCCTCCTGCATCCCCTCCATCCCCCCCCAGACTACCACTTTCATTCCCGGGCCCCCAGCCCAACCCATTCCCAGGCTGTACCCACCCCCAAACACACTGCTTGCGATGTGGTCCCACAAGGCTTCTAGAAGACCACCAGTCGGAGGGTGTTGCCTGCCCTTGGCTACCAGGATGCAGGGCCAGCTGTCCGTAGGCTGGCATCACTTCCAGGTTCTCAGGCTTGTGTCTGCAGCATAGGCTACAGAGAGCAGAAAGCCCCTAGGGGACCCAACGGATACCCCAGGGATGAGTGGAGGGTGGGGGAAAAAGAAGGAGAAAGAGGGAGGAAGAAGGAGAGGGAGACGAGAGAATATCTCGCTCAAGGTGTGCAATCCTTTGGCAGCGCGTTATGGGTGTGGCTGTCCACAGATTCATGCATGTACTGAAACAGACAGTCCCGCTTCCAGCCGGCAGGTTCCACCCACTATAGAATAAAAATATTAAAAAAAAAATATCGTGGTATTACAGGCCTGTAATCCCAGCATTCCGGAGGCTGAGGCAGGAGGATCATACATTCCAGGCCAGCCTGTACATGCACTGAGGCCCTATGTAGAAAAACAGCAGGGTCCCGGGTTTGAGCCTCAGCCCTCCCCCTCCCCCTCGCCAAAGAACAGTAAAAAAACGGTATCTATCTGTAAATAGAAAAAAAAAAAAAGCCCTAAACACAAGAGATTGTTTGTTTTCATTATTCCACAAGCAGCTGCAACTCTCTATAGAGTAATGACACTGTATGGGGTGTTAGAAGCGACGGACCTGGTTTCAGGTGTGTGGATGATAGGTGAATGGATGAGCATCTTCTGGGCTCAGCATCCTTGGATAGTCTGGATCCAAAATGCCTTGGATGCTGAATCCTGAGGGACAGCTGCGTCTGATTTTGATAGCTGCTGTCCTTTCAGGAGCACTGACAGGTCTCATTTGGAGCCACTCCGAGGAGCTTTGAGGAGCCACTCATTTGGAGGCACTCCAATGGCATGATCTAGGCTTTAGATGCCTAACCTGACTGTCTGGCAACCAGGGATCTTAACTTCCGCTGAGCCAACAGACTGTGCTGAGACACCAGGGGCCTGTATACTCCTGATGCTCCATGCCTCGGAAGAGCCCAGCCACAGCAGCATGCTGGGATGTCTGCCTCCCTTCAGTCTTGTGGTTTTCTCTCAGCTTCCATCTCTCTGATATTGGGCAGACAGCTTTAACTGCTGCCTAGGATCTGGCTGGCTGCTCTGTCCAACCTCCCCAGTTGGAATAAGCCTCCTCTTTCACAGGCAGAGAAACTGAGGCCTAGAGAGGTTGTAAAGATGAAGCTGTGGCCAAACCTGGAGAAGTAGACCCAGAGACATGAAGAAGGGATCAAAGATAAGGTAGGGGTCAGAGACTGGCCCTGGAGACTAATTCTACACCCATACTGGACCTCCCTGGCTAGGGCCTGAGGAAGACAAGGCTAAAGGGCTTTCTCAGTCCCGAGGAACCAGGCTCAGTGTCTTGGGGGGCGGGCCAGAGCCTTGCAGAGGATTAGGAGGTCATTGGTGCCCCTGCAACCTGAGCTGCTGCCAGCTCTGGGAATGGGCGTCTGACTTTCAGCAGCCTTCTGGATCCCAGAGAAAATCCTAGAGGCCGAGTTAATACCAAGACCAATTTTTATTTCAACAAAGTTAATTCTCAACAATGTGACACAGAGGCAGAGGGATTAACCTGCTGAGGGGGACGGGGGTCCCAACAGGACACTGCCTCTCCCCACTCTTTTCCCTCCAGCTGTCCCCAGGCAGAGCAGGAACAGTTGAGGCAAGCCAGCAGGGGCCTAGATAGGCCTATAGCCCTCTGAGCATCCCTCCTTCCCTCTTCCTGACAAAGGCTGGTCCAGCTCCCCTCTGTGACCCGAGCAGGCAGGGCTCAGGAGGGTCTTCTGAGGACCCCTGGTCATGCCCACAGGGGTCTTACTACTTCCTGGGATGCAGTGACCAGCCTGAGAGGATTGGTTGCTGTGGTGCGGTCAGGATTCAGAGTCTGTGTGTCATGGTAACAGATCACGTCCAGAGATGGCCTCTCCAGACCCGTCTAGCCACCATGGAGACCCCAAAGAGCAGAGGAAGGGAGAAGCTGTGTATGAGGGAAATGTGCCTCACCCTCTATCCCACTGACCCTGCCTGAGCACAGGTCTGACCAGAAAGCTTTTCCTGAAGCCTGAAAATAAATGATCTTGGAAGCCATGCACTAAAGGAGTGTCTGGAGCCCTGTCAGAAATTCCCGCTGACAATGACCACGTGAGTGCCGTGAGGGACCAGGTCCAGCCTCCCTCCCCACCCCCGATTGCTTCCCTCTAGTCAGGTCCCTCTTATTCTCTGTCTTACCCAGCTTCCATGGCCTGGGTGATGCCTTTCCACAGCAGACCGGCCCTCGGCCTCGGCCAGGCTGTGCCATCTCATCAAAACGAAGCCGGTGCCCAGTATCAGCAGGTGGGAACATCTGAGGGAGGCCCATAATGAGGGGACAGACGTGACTGAGGGACAGAGAGGGCAACGATTAGAAGGATATTGGGGCTCTCTGGGTATGCCCACACCAGCCCCTGGTTTTGCTCTGCGGGTACTGCTTGAGGGAATGAATGGGGGTCCAAGGGTACTCGCCGACAGACCAAAGTCAAACCAGATGGGCCAGGGGCCCCGCGGGGCAGTCGAGCCATTCGTCACCGTTATCTGCCCCGCCGCCAAAATCACAAACACATTTTTTAGTGAAGGACCGGCTGCCACTGGCCTGCGGGGCCTGATGCCGCCCAGCTGTGGCCACTCTGGGCTGAGAGCCCAAGGGAAGAGTGCCCAGTCCTGGGACCTACATCTCCAAGCCGTGCTCTGTTGCTTAGAAGGAGGGATGGGGGGACCCTAGGTAGGATGTGGGGTGCCTTCTTGGAAGGCTGGTGGTCCCAGTGACCATCTCATGGTCAAGGTTTGGGGAGAGACCAAGAGACAAAGACAAATTTAGAGGAAATGGTAGCTGGAGACAGAGACTACCACCTCTCTAGACCCTCCCCACCTATTGGGGCCCTCACACAGACAAACTGTGTGTCCCACCAAGCCAACAGGCCCCTAAGTTGCATCAGCTGGCCTAGTCTTTGCTGGGCCTGGTTGTGTGGCATGGGCAGGACTGTGGGCCTCATGTGACACCACTCCTCAGGCCGGTAGGTAAAGGTAAGGCTCCCCTTTCATCTGGCCATTGCCTCAGAGGCTGGAGACCAGTCCTGCCCATGCTGGTATCCTGTGCAGCTCAGCACCCTGGATCCCTGGGCAGGCCCCTGGGGCAAGGGGTACCAGGAGAAATGGCCTGTGACGGGGTGGGCGTCCCCAGGAAAGCAAACAGTGTCAGCAGCTAATGAGCGGGAACCAGGCCTGGGGCCGAGGGCCTGGGGAGGGGCCCTGGCCATCGCTCATCCTGACAGCAGGCGGTGCAGGGGGTGGTGGGGGCGGGAGGGTTGTGCTAGGACCAGAGATGGGGAGCCTGAGAGCTGACAAAGGATCCCCTGGAGACCCAGCCCTACTCACAGATGGATGGACACACAGGCGGACAGACAGGCAGAGGGGAAGCAGCCAGGCTCCTGCCCCCAGCTGTGGCCCCTCAGGACCTGGCTAGCTCCATCATCTCCCTGTCCATTCCTTAAACCCAGCAGCCACTCTACCCCCAGATCTGGCAAGACAAAGAGGGTATCCAAACTCACAGGCCCCACATTAAATTCCGAGGAGCAGGAATCCTGGATTCTAGGCCTGCATGGCCTTGAACCTGCTGCCTCTAGGCCTCAGTCTACCCATACTTCCAAGGCAAAGGCAGACAGGCAGGATGCCCTCCCTTTGCTGACTGTACCAGCAACTCTCCTCTTCTTTATGTTCAGTCTCAGCTGCCTCCAATACCCTCCACCTCTTCCCCAGTTCTTACCCAAATGGCGCTTACCCAGCGCGCCCTGCAGTGTGCAGTGGGCTGACTCAAATGCCCAGGGAACACAGTCTACTACATCTCGAGGTACACCTGGAGCCCCGGCTGTGCTCCCCATCTCCTGGGCGGGAAGACTGAGTAGAGATGGGAAGGGCGAACTGGCCCTCCCCAGCAGACAAGGTTCCTGGCCGGTGGGCTGCGTCAGTCTTTAGCTCTACCCTGGCCTCTCATTGACTCTGAACACCCCAAGATTTCTGTTTCTGAGTGGGGCCTGACCTTGGGTGAGTTCCAGAGCCTCCTCTGGCCCACTCCTATAACACCAAGAAAGCCCAATAGTATGGCCTGGAGGTGTCCCAGCCTGGAGGTACAGCCATAAATTCACACCACCAGCCGCTGGAGGGATAAATGTGTCGTCAGCTGCAGGATTTACGATCACACCCCTGGCCCACAAGGCAGAGAAAACAAGAGCGTACATATGCATGGTGTGTTGGGTGGGGACAGGCTGCTGCCTGAGGAGTGCGGCGGTGGTAAGGTAGGGCCTGCTGGGGGCAGTGGACATGGATGCAGATCACAGGATGAGGCTTGGGGGGGGTGACACATACTCACCATGGTGTTGGGGTCCAAATGCATTCACCCCCATCCTGACGTACAGTGGAAGCTGTGCTTACACACTGTTAGACGCATGTGTGGCTGACTGCACGGCCATGACCCACCCTTGGAGACGTGATCTTTCCCAGGGGAGAAAAAGCAGGGAGGGGGATTCTCTAGAGGCATTGTGTGCACATGCGTGTGCTCAGGTTCGCTGCCTACCAAGGCAGGCCCCAGTCGGCGGGAGATGAGAGCGCAGCGCGTGCTGCACGAGAGACAGAAACAGGGGTAAAGAGGACATGGGAGTGTCAGGAGGCCATGACAGGCAAGACAAGGGCAGCTGATGCCTTAGACCTGTTTGGGGACTCTCATCCCTGAGGCTTGACCAGCCCTGGAGGTGGGGAAAGCAGGCAAGCCAGCCCTGTCAGTTGGCCACAGAGGCAGACAGTAACAGCAAGAGATCAGGGCTGTCATTCAGTCTGGTCCCTTTGTACTTAGCATCCAGGACCACTGCATGCCAGGACGTGGTGTAGCTCCAGGCTTGCACTTCTGCTGGCACCAGCAGATCTCTGTTCCTTGACACCTGCTGTTGCCGAGCCAAGTGTGGTGGCCCAGTCCTGAGGACTTGCGGAAGACTCCGTGGATCCTCCGAGAACACTCCAGTAGGACTGGGGGAGGGCTTAGGGAATTTACAGTCTCAGTAATAAGGTCTGGCCTAGGCCTGGGATGTGGGTGAGTGTAGGTTAAGGCTCTTCCTCTTCGTGTGTGCTGAGGATCAGGGGCTCATCATGCTCATAATTTGGCCACTCGTTCTGATTTTGCCCCAAGAGGCTTGGGAGTGGAGTATTCTGAGGCCATCTTGGTGGAAGGGTTGGCTGATGTCCAGGAGCTGGCATAACACAATCAGAGCATCCCCAAATAAAGAGACAAGGGCCCCTGACCTCCAGAGTTGGAACTCTGGAACAGGTATACAGAGGAATTTTGATTCAGAACATGGCTGCTCTGACAAGAGATCACATCCAAAGTTCTTCCAGGTCTGTGTGATCCCGTTGGAATACAAACACATCTTTAATCCAGGAGACAGAGGGAAGCAGATCTGAGTTCAAGGCCAACCTGGTATAGAGCAAGTTTCAGGTAAAGAAAAGCTTAGACCCAGGTATTATGATACATCTTTAATCCCAAGCAATGGAAGTAAAACTAGTTTGTAGAAGGAAGGAAGGACCCATGTTTGAAAGTGATGCCTAATTGAGTGGAAGAAAAGGTGACAAATCAGAGAAAGAGCTGACAGAATCGGATATGCTCAACTCTTAAGAGAAGAGAGAGGAAAGAGAAGCTACTTAAGGAGCATTCAGGAAGAAAAGAGACAGTTTTTACCAGGACAGTAATAGAGAGATTGGTTGCAGAGAGAGAGAGAGAGAGAGAGAGAGAGAGAGAGAGAGAGAGAGAGAACTCAGGTGAATACCTAATGAGCCCGAGAATAAGAAGAAGCCAAGAGATTAGAGCAGATCGCTGGAGTTATTTGGAGGCCAAACAGAGCACTTCAGAGGCCCAGAGAGAAGCCAGATTGAATAAGTCAGCTAGGAGAGGAGTTTGAGCCAGAACAGCTGAGTTGAACCAGCCCAGAGCTGAGAAAGAACAAGAAAAGGTGAGTTTATTAAGTAGTTAATCTCAGAGGCTGAAAACATTCCAGGCCTAGGTTAGATTGTACGGAGGCCAGAAGCTTCCTGGACTAGGCCTTGGTTAGCAGACGGAAGCCTCTGAGATAACAATTGTTACAGGAGAATAAAAGTTACTTTTACATAGGTACCTGCCAAAGATAGGTTCGCTTGGTAGGAATTTCTGAGACCAGACACAGACACTGGGATCCACAGACTAGGGGCCTCTAACCAGGTCACAGAGCAGAGGCCCACAAAATAGGCACCCTTAAGAAGAGAACTCAGGCTCCCTCGAAGATCTTGCATCACATCTCCCACAGGGGAAGTCCGTGGTATCCTGTGTTCCCCCAGCCTGCCACAGGGAGCTGGCCCATGCTCTCCTAGCCTGCCCACCCCCCAACACACCCAAGTGTGGTCTGCACTCCTGCATGAAGGTGACAGTCTGCGTGTGAGAGCGCCTAAGTGAGTGTGATGCTTAGCACAGTCAAGGCAGGCAGGCTGAGACAGGTGCTGTCAATGCTCCGCCCCCAGCCCTACTCAGACAGAAGCCTCTTCCCTGTGTCTGTGAAGACGGGGCGAGCATTCTTCAAGAGCATCTTTAAATAAACAAAGCTCAGAGCAGAGCAAACCCCATCGCATTAAACCCCATCGACTCACAATAGATTCCGACACCAGCCAGAGCTCGCCTTTGGCCTGCCTGAAGGTGCCTTCTCAAAGGAGAAGCTCTAAGCTCCTCACCAGGGACACAGATGCCCTAGACAGCAAAGGCCCTGGACAGCTCCACCTGGCCAATGCTGCCTGGGGTCCTGCATTTCCTCAGCCCCCACTGCGGTCTTCCTTCAAGAAATGGGCTCCCAAGGTTTACCGACACAATCCAGACAGGAGAATCAGCTGCTATGGGGCTTCATTTCTCTGGGGTTCTGCTCACACTTCTGGGGAGTCGATGGACCAAGCTGCCATGGTCCCCTTTTAGCCCTTTACCCACTGGGGGCTCAGTGACCTTGTGGAGCTGGCCCCAGGGTCCTGTGTGATACAGGAGGCAGGGACACATCCTGAGTGGACACAGGACAGGCTGGCTTCTGTGGAAGGTGCTCTTGTATTCTTCTCCTGCCATGCATGGATCTGCCAGGCCCAGACCAGAGCTCCTGGTTTTTTCATACTTAGTCAATCACAGCTAGATGAGCCCCCCCCCCCCAGCGTCACTGCAGTGAGAGCAGTCCCAGCAGGAGAAGGGAGAGCTGTCCCACGGGGGACAGAGCATGGGCATTCTCTGAGTTTGAGGCCAAAAAACCTAAGCCCTAGCCCTAACTTCCAGCTTCTACCCTCGCTGTCCCTCTTCTGAGATGTCTCTTGTACCTGACTTGAGGGTTTGCTCTGAGGGTCAAGGCCCAGGCCAGCCACAACCATTCTGCATCTCTCAGGCACAATGCTAAGTGTTCCCAAGGTTTTTCCAGAGGAGAAGCCCCTCGACATCCCCAACTCCATTCCAGAGACAAGTCACAGGGGAAATCTGGGTTTCTTGGTGCACAAATGGCCTTGATTCCATGAATGGCTTGTGAGGGGAGCTCTGTGGGGGCAGGGGAAATGGGTGATGGGTCTGTGGCATATGCCCTGCAGGGCTCAGGGCCTAGCCTGGGCTCTTGTACTGCAACTGACTTCACACCTGAAGACACACACACACACACACACACACACACACACACACACGCAGAGAGAGAGAGAGAGAGAGGGCTCGACTGGGCTCATCTCTCAGCACTCTTTGTCCAGCAAGCCCTCAGCACTCTGCGTAGGGGAGGTGACAGAAAGACAGAATGGACGGAGGCATGGATGGCATTTCCTTGGACAGAGCAGACCCCTAGAGACAGCTTTACAGGAGAGGACCTGCCGATCCCACAGGATTTTCCTAAGAGGGCACATTACTCCTTATGACTTTTCTTGTCTTTGAGAAAAGAGGGCAGAAAGCATGTGCAGCCATTAGAGACAGCACAGGGTATTGGCGGAGGGCGGGGGGGGGGGGGAGGCTCCAGGCCAGACTGTACTGGCCAGGAAGGGTTGGGGGCTGGGAGGTCCCACTAGAACTGTTTAAGAAGGGAGAGACACAGCCAAGGCCAGGCCTAGTCATTCGGATCAGTGACCCCCGAAGACCCTCACTCTCCTGGGGGCACTACTCCAAGTGCCCCCTGCTGATTTATGGTCTCCCCAGGGGAACTGGAGCTTGCTTCAGAGGCCTTGCTCATACCTCCAGTTGGGGTCAGTATGGTGGAGACGGTCTCAGCTGGTTTCCAGATGGGCTTTATGGGAAGGGTACCTGGGAGCTCAGACACCCCAGCAAGGAACTGGCTGGTGTCTGAAGGCCCCTGGCTCTAGCCTGCCTTCTGTTCCAGCCCTTGTCTCAGTGACACACGGCCCTTGCGGCACTTCTTGCCCACCGGTTAGCCAGGGGTGGGTGGGAGTGGGAGCTGGTGATTTATCACTCGCCGCCTGTCTTCCATCGGAAACGCTGGGGGTGGGCGCAGACACTGTGGTGAGCTATGGGCCACCCACCCCAGTGTTGTTGCTCCGTCTGGGCAGCGGGTGCAGGCCTCCCCCTCCTACATGGCTAGCCTAGAGGGCCCCAACACCACTCCTAGGGCCTCTTGCTTGTGGTGGCTTCAAGCAGGTCAGCCCAGTTTCCAGGCTTCTCCAGGCTGTAAAAAAAAAAAACTCATGAAGAACCCTGATGCTACCCCGGGTCATGTGGGTAGAGTGGCCAGAGACGTCTGAGCTTCTTTTTCTGAGTCCTTCCCCAAAGACTCCCAGTGTAGAAATGGTGGGAGTCCAGGACCGGTTTTCGTCAGCCCTACAAACCTCGAAATGCACACAGCGAGGGCCAATGAATGTTTACGGAGCAAACATGGGGAGGGGGGCGCACCTGGACAGGCCCACGTCCTTCCCGCCAGGCGGAAGAGGTCCCTTATCTTTGCGGTTGACCGGTTGTCAGTGCGCCAAAGGATAGGAGGAAGGGGGCCCACACTCATCTTCTTCGCGTCTGTCAGCGGCCTCGCAACACCCTCCTCTCCATCGCCAGAGGGAATGACCTGCCATCCTCTCTCCCTGCAGTCTCGACTCTTTCTCCACTGCCAGGGCATCCCTCGCGTTCGCCTAGGCCTGCATTCTGCTCGCTGAGCTTTGCGTCTTTTACGGATCGCTAGCGCCCTCTGGTGCCAGTCTGGGGTCGTGGTGCTTGAGGGGAAGCCAGGGCTCAGCAACAGTTAGTTAAATAAAGTGGGCCACAGCCCCCACCTCCCACAGCACGTTTCTATTTCACAATGGAACAGAGGCTCTCTGGGGGAGGTGGGCACTCTGTCTCTGCCTAGGCTGGTGGCCTTGTGTGGCCTTACTGGGACTCCTTGGTTGTCTCTGGCTGGACGGCAGGACCCGGGCTGCACACATGGCTTAACCTCTCTAAATTCACCTTTGTGCCCTGTGTTAGATGAGCTGAGGCTGGGAATCTCAGTTTGAAGGAGGCCTTGGATAAGAATGAAGGTCACAGGAGAGAGGGCAGACCCACTGTGATGGGCAAAGGTGTGGCGGGGCTGAAGTCTTGGAAGCCCAAGGGGTGGATGGGCAGTGTGTGGTCACCCCTGACTTCTGCGTTCTAGAGGGAGTTGCCCGGAACCAGCCAGCCCCTGGGCTCATGGGCATGTAGCTGTACTATATAGGCTTTTGAGAGAAGTCCTGTGGCTTATGCTTATCTGGGAGGAGTCCCAGACAACAGAGGGGACAAGTTGGTGGCCGGGGAGGAGACTCCAGGGCAGGTGTGTTGTCTCTGAAGTGGATGACAATGCTGGAGGCTGGGTTGAGGAGGAGTAGTGTGCATTCAGGAGCACTGAGCTGGGACCATCCACTTCCCCACACTCTGGGAGGCTGAGGCCCCAGGCTAAGCACGTGGCAGGTCAGCTTAGGGTCAGGAGTTAGAGTTGGAGAGATTCCCTGCCCATCAGGAGGGCCAGCCATCGAAGCCAGACCGGTGTCTTGGCACCAGACAGTCGAGGCCATGAGGGTCTAGCAAGATTGGTCTCCTGGAGGAACTATGGGTACAGTTGCCCCATTAACCAGTGAAGCAAGAAGTCCACCCTTCCGTCTGGACACACTGTGATGCCAGGCTTATTTCTTCATCAGCAGAGCCCTTGCTTTTGTGGCCATGTCCTTCAGGGTTCCCAAACCCATCCTCTTAGTGAGACACTGGTCCTGGAGCCAGCAAGCCCTGCGAGCACTGCTCACTGAGCCTGGGCTCCTCCCTACAGCTCCTGCTAGGGCTCTTTCCACAGCCCAGGGTTACGCCCTGCTCTTAGCTTGGGAGCACTTTGGGACCTCTGGTCACTTTTTCCTAGGTTCCAAAACTACCCCTTGAAAGTCCTCAGTGAGGAGGAGAGTGTGGGCCTCAGGAAGCTTGTCTCAGGTCTGCTCCGTTACCACCACAGAGAGGGACGGAAGCACACGAGGTCCTCCCTGAAGATCTGGTTTGCTTTTCTGAAAAGCAGAGGGAAAGCCCCTCCCCACGTTGCGTTCAGCTGACTTGAAGGTGTTATCTGTGTGCCTCAAGCGGGGGTTCTTGGGGTGACAGGCCACCCCTGGGGAGGGTGAACAAAGAGGACCACTGTCCCTGATGCACTGACAAGGCCGGATGGACAAACGCACAGTTTGTGCAGCCCACAATGGGCCGGATGCCCTGCACCTGCCCACAAAGGAGGGGGTGACTTGTGCCTCACGTCTGACTGGCAGCCTCTAGATAGCATCAGCCTACTGGAGGGTCATCTGTCTTGTCCCACAAAGGCCAGGACAAAAGCCATGTCAGCCACAGCCTCCCCGACCTGGTCAGTGGTGGTCAGAGGAGGCTCAAGGCTCTTCATCAGGATCTCCAGGGACAAAAGCTTCCATTATTTATAGAGGCAATCGGGTGAGACCTGTACCGAATGCAGGAGCCTGGTGCCCACAGGCGGCTTCAACGGCGGGGAAGGTGCCATTCTGCTCACCTGGGCACCCAGAGAGCAACCAGAGTGCCTAGTTTCGCAGCTCCAGCGTGGGAGGCAGACAATAGGAAACTGGGAACTGGAGACTCCCTGTCCTGAGCAGCCAGTCCCTGCTGGGGAGGCAGAAAGTGAGCCAGGGCAAGGACAGCCTCTGCAAAGGCAGCTGCAGAGACCGGGGTGGGGGTGGGGGTGGGGGTGGGGGTAATGCGTGGTGGCTGTGCTGTCGGGAAGGGCTCCTGTGAGGAGGGCTGAGAATGCTGCTGCTGCTGTGGGCTGGTGAATGGTACTGGAGGATCTGGGGACGCTTGCAGGGTTCAGGGTTGTGGCAGGAAGTGGGGCTCACTTCAGGTCCTATGTCAGACTCTGGCTAAACTTATACCAGGAGGCTCTTATTTCATGTCTCCGTCACCTGGCCTTGCTGAAATGACCCACGGAGTCGTTGGACCCACTGGACCACAGACCGCAGCCACCTGTCTTCGAGTTACCCCAACCTCCACCTGTCTTTGGGTGCTCTGAAAGCGGACCATTCAGCAGGGTCACACCCCGACTCCTGAGCTGTCCCCTCATGGCCCAGGCTGTTCACAAGAGCGACCCCTCTGACATGAGGCACGAAGTTTCAAGCTTCCTAAGTGCCAGAGGGACCTCTCTGTTCACAGCATCCTCACTGCGAATGGCCTCGAGGACAGCCGGGTACAGGGAATTCAATCCAGTGACTCCTGTTTGCCCTGGGCCAGCTTGGCAGTGCAGGAAGAAGTGGTTATATCCCTTTGGAACAACATCCCCCAGGCCCTTTCTGGGAGTTGGCAAGGTCAGGTGGTTACAGAAACTGCCAGATGAGGAGAAAGGTTTATTCAGTGCGGGAGTCTGGCAGGTGGAGACTGCAGAATGTCGAGTTGGACCGCTCTGCCTCCCTAGGCTCTGAAGACTCAGGTAGTCTTCACTCTGGAAGTGCTGGCAGCACATAGCCAACCCCACGGTGGATTCACCACCTGCTGAGCTCGGGTCTGGGAGACTGGGAAAGGGCAGAGGCCAAGGTCAATCCAGGTGAAGGCGAGGGTACGCCTACAGGGACCTGGGAAGTTTGCAGGCCGTTGTCGTCCAGCGCCTGTCCTTTCTTAGGAGGCACCGCTTCCGACCCGCTCGGCCACCAGCGGGGCTGTGAGCGACAACTCGCGGATGGCGCGCGCGCGCGCGTGCGTGCGCAGCCTCCGCAGGCGACCCAGCAGGAGCGCCAGCAGCAGCGCGTGGAGGAGCCCGAGGACCAGCAGCGCGAGCTGCGCCACCAGAGCTCCCCAGCAGAGCAGGCCGGGCGCGCAGGCGGCCCGCAGCTCTTCCTCCGCCACGTAGGGGAGCAAGCGGCCGCTCAGCGCCGGGGGCGCGACGCAGCGCAGGTCGCGGTAGGGCGCGCGCTCCGGGCGGCCGGCCAGCCAGGCGCGCAGCGGCAACAAGCGGCAGTCGCAGCGCCAGGGGTTGGCGCCCAGGTGCGCCGTGTGCAGCGCCGGCAGAGCATCCAGAAGCCCGGGAGGCAGCGCCGTCAGGTTGTTGCCGGTCAGCACCAGTTCGGTGGTGTCGGAGGGGAAGGCGGCCGGCAGCGAGGCCCAGGTCAGCCCACGGCGCCCACAGTCCACGAGCGTCCCCGAGCAGCTGCAGGGCGCGGGGCAGCCAGCGGTTGGGCGGCTGGGTGGCGCTAGCAGCAGAAGCAGCAGGCTCAGCGCCCCGCGCGGCCCTGGAAGAGAAGCGCTAGGGTGAGCCGGGAGCATCACCGGGAGCGCCGGAGCAGCTCTCCCCCCCCCCCCCCGCGCACCGCCGGCATCTCGCGAGTCCGCACGTCCCTCCACCCCGGCCACCCTCCACGCTGTCTGGGGTTTCCCTCCAAGTCTGAGCCAAGCCTTTGCCTATTGCCGCCCAAACTAGAACACTTGACGTGGCTCTCTGTCCAGAAAGCTGCAGACCCGACCCCAGAACTCACAGGAGCCCATGGCGAGAGGATGGCGGCCCAGTTCGTTTTGGAGTGGCGTTGGCCCGAGAGCCTGCAGCAGCAGACCGCAGTTCTGCCGCCTGGCTAGAAATAACTCCGAGCCGGCGCGCAAGGGCGTTGCGGGCGGCAGATAGGGTACTATCGCGGGGGCCCGCAGGCAGCCCGGGTTTCCGCCCCCGCCCGTTCACAAGGGCTCATGGAACACTCGGACACCAACTTTGCGACGTTCACCAACTTTGTTCTCCTGTCACCAGGACAGGACGCGGCATTCACAACCGAACAAAACGGAACATGTGTGGGGAGGGATCATGCGGGCGGCGAGATGGAGGAGGCCAAGGGCTGGGACCGCAGCGCAACAGAGCCGCTAGGAAGAGGAGACCTTGACCTATGGGTGGATGAAAGTAGTCTAGGCACCGGGGACAACCCGTCCTGCTGCCCTGGAGTCCTTCAGGTCGACCAGGAAGGGGCACAAGAGGTGCCTTGCAGGACACCTTCCTCCCAGAAGCCTCTAGGTCTGGGTCTTCTTAAAGGCCTCAGCCTCCAAACCCCATGGGCTCTGGTCCTGAACAGAGCGTGGTTAGGGAGTAAGGGAGGATCCGGCCTACTTCCGCACACAGGACATTAGCATCTGCTTCTTAGCCGGCTGGAACCGGCAGAGGGGGCCTCCCAACTCGGCTCCCGCAGCACCAGCTTGGGAAATGGGCCCGAGATCCTGCATCCTTGTCCCTCCCCTGCCCCGGCTTGTTGGCCGTTGGGGTCAGTGATCTTCTAGGAGGGGAGACCTTGGAGGTTGTGCACAACTTGTTTCCTTTAGACAGGCGGTGCGGGGGTGGGCTAGGGCCAGGAGGTTGGGGAGGGGCTGTGGATCAGACCACTCGGAAGCAGATACAAATGACCGGGAGGGGTGGATGCTGAGAATAAATTAGGGTCATCTGGGGGTGGTGGCTCTGTGGCTCCAGGCCTGAACGGTCTGGTCAAAGCCACTTTGGATTAGGGTTAGGTCCAGGCCGTCTGGGATCCAGGGGTAGGAGGGGCCAGCGCGGAAACTGGCCATCTATCCTTGGCGACTGTGGGGCTGGGGCGGGGTGTCACTGGTCTTGCATTTGCTGCTTCATCTTCTGCAACATCTCTTGCATGCGCCTTAGCTGGTGGGTGGAGACGACCCAAATCAGAGTAAGAGAAGGTAGGGGAGGTCTGGCCCCGCCCTCCGCCTCTCCTCCCTACCCTTCCAGTGCGTAATCTTGGCCCCACTCTCGGCTTACCTCTTCATCCTTCATCCTGATGAGCTTCTCCGTCTCCGCGTCAGGGGTGGGGAGGGGGAGTATAGGGATGGGGCTCTCCATGCGGCTGTCCTGTGTGAGTTTGCTGTGGAATGGGAAGGCTGCGCTGTTGCGGGGTTCCGTTTAGGAAGATGGGGGAGGCCTGGCCGGCTTCTGCTAATATCAACCCCCTCCCCCCGCTCGGATGATTTAGGGACAGGGACAGAGGTCAAGTGTACGTTGGGTTCCGCGGCGCCAGGAGCAGGGTGGGAGTGCCAGCTCCGGCGGGAGAGGCCTACCTGGTCATCTGCTGGATGCAGTGGGCGCGGTAGTTCTCGTAATGCACGTCACACGTCACGTCCTTGAGGTCGTGCATGTGAGTGCGGATGAGCATGTTGCGAAGCTTCACAAAATCGCAGTGCGCCTGATTCTCCACTGTGGGGCAGGAGCCGACAAGCAGTAGGCCTCAGCCGAGGGGAGCCTCCCACCGGCACCAGGACCCCCCCCCCCCCGACCCCCGCCGCATCTCACCTTCGACGATCCCCCAAGGATATAGCCGTCCCCGGACCCGCTGCCCCTTGGCCTCCACAACAGTGTTGCTGCCGATAACAGCGAAGGGAGCACTTTCCTGGGGAAGGAGAACAAGGACCCAGCCCAGCCCAGTCTGTAAGAGCGCGCAGGCGCAGAGGCTGAGGGGGCGTGGTCCCTCCAGCAGGGCCACCATCCCCGTCCTCTGGCGTGGCCCCTCTTTAGGTGCCTTTGCAACCCACTAAAGCCACAAAGACTGCATAGCTTAAAGCCCTGGGGCTTCCGCCAGGCTGTGCACTTCTCTGGCTCTGGATGCTTCCCAGAACTTCCTCCACGTTTCAAGTCAGCCAAGAGCACGCTTACTGGTGCCGACTGGCCCTGCCCATCTGCTTCTGGTGCAGTGGCCCCTAGTTCCTGGCTTAGCTCTCTGTCACCACCTCTCCAGCCTCTGGGGTGTTCAAAGCCACCACGCTCCGGAGCTCTGAATCTTGGGAACTAGGGCTTGGCACATCTCTGGGCCGCTGGGCTGATCAGAATGCAGGTCAGAACGGTACCAGTAAAGACTCTAGTGAGCGCCCAGGGGAGGTTCGAATGAGCCACCGCAGACTAGACGTGGATACAAGTGACCCTTACAGCCCTTGTGACACAGTAGGGCACAGTGCCTCTACTCTGTGAACAAACGACTCCTGCCCTCGTTAGGTTGGACCTGGGTGCTCAGGCCTCTCCCGCAGAGCGCTCTGCCCCAGCGCCTCCTTGCCCTCACCCCTCCTGGCTACGCGCTCACCTTCAGTTCCCGGTCCTGCTGCTTGAAGTCTTCGTCTTCGTCGGAGTCGCATTCTGGAAACTGGTACACATGGATCCCAAACTTGTCAATCTCTTCCCGTATCTGCAGCAACGGGGCAAGAGCTTGACTCCGGCACTGGCCAGCAACCCTGGAGGTTTTGGCCAGGCCCCCTCTTAGCGACAGAAGACGCACCCTGTCCTTCAGCTTCCGGATCTCACTGGGGACCAGGCAGTCAGCTTTGGCGATGAGTGGGACGATGTTTACCTTCTCGTGCAGAGCCTTCATGAAACCCACATCCACTGGCCTCAACCTGCCAGACACAGGGGTAGGATAGGCACTGTTGGGGGGCAGTGGTGCAATGACGGGAACACCCACCAGAGCCGGGCATGGCTACACACCCGTGTCCAAAGGGAGAGATGAAGTACAGGCAGCAGTGCACCCGGTTGTCTTGGATGTTCTTGCGGTTGAGGCCACTCTCGTCACGGAAATACTGCTCAAACTGCTGGTCCACGTAGTCAGTGATGGGCTTCCAGCTACAGGCGGGGGAAGAATGAGGCCCGCTCTGAGAGCTGCCTGCTAGGTCGTGCTGGCTGGGGGGCAGGGGACCCGCTCCTCACCACTCAGAGTTGTTCACGGCATCCCCGAAGCCCGGTGTGTCCACAATGGTGAGCTTCAGCTTGACTCCCTTCTCCTCAATGTCCACTGTGTGCTTCAGGATCTCTACGGTCTGGTTGATGCGTTCTGCAGAAGGAGGGAGGGAGGCAGTGTTTGCAGGCCAGCAAGAAGCCAGCGAGAAGCCTTGTCCTTACCCACCCCGGCACCTTGGCTGTCTCACTATATATTCTGGGTCACTCCTTCCCACCCCCAAACAGGGACCCCTGCCTCAAGCAGAGTGTAAGCGTGCCCTCTGAGGTTTATCAGGGCAAGGGTGAGGACTGTATGGAAGCTACTCACCCTCAGCACTCAGCAGCTTCCGGTCCTTATACAGGTCAGTGAGAAAGAGGCTATGAACGAGGGTAGACTTCCCCAGGCCGGACTCACCTGGCCACGGGAACAGAGAAGAGCTGGGTTAGATTTGGACTGAGATGGTCTGACCTGTGGCCTCAGAAGTTCGGCCCCTCACCTGCCACCATGAGGGTGAAGTCGAAGCCCTTCTTCACTGACTTGCGGTGCACCTGGTTGGGTAGTGTGGCGAAGCCAACGTACTGCTTGTCGATGTCCTAAGGGCAGGGGTGTTTGCGGCAGGTCAGGAGCACAGCCTTGCTCTCTCTCCAGTGACAGCCCAAGGCCCTACCTCTCATGTGGCTCGGGCGAGCACATAGCGCAGCCCCTAGGAAGGGGCATGTCATCGACAAAGACAAAGACGGGGTGAGTGCTGGAGGGCAAACGCCAGCAGGAGGAAGGTAGGTGAGGGGGTGGCCGGAAAAGGCACCCTGCCCCAGCCTCAGCGGAGACCCAAGATGGGGGTGGGAAATGAGTTACACCAGCCCCACAGGAGTCCCCGAGGGTGGGTGGTGGGAATCAGTACCAAGACCCCTCAGACACATTCAAGGACCCGGCAGACCTCAGCACAAACTCATCCTCAGAGTATCCAGGGGTGGGTGGCTTGTCTGGCCCAGATCCAAGCTTGGGGGTGGTGATTCCAGAAGCAGCATCCGAGCAAGGGCTATTTATAGGCTGCTGTACCGAGCCTCCCCCGCCGAAGGGTCTGCGCGGCCTGCACCCATCCCCTAGTGGACATCTGCCCCGAGAGCCCCTGCCGCCTTCCCTGGTAGCTGGAGGGCCCTGGCCAAACAAGCATGCACACATGACCCACATTCCACCCTATCTACACGCGCGCGCACACACACACAGACACACACACACCTTGAGCCGCCTCTGGGCCTGAGTGCGCGGAGACAGCAGCTGCTCCACCAGGCGGTCCTGGGGTGCTGCCAGTGTGTCCATCGCGGCGACCCTGCCCGCCTCGTTCGGACCCTACACCGGGGGCAGGCCAGTCGGGGCCAGCGATCTCGAGCTGGGTAAATTTGCTCTTAAGCCCTCTTCTGGCTCGGGTTTTGAAACCCCGAGAACTGGGGCCCAGAGAAGGAGCGTCGCCCACCTGGTAGGCCCCTGACCTCGGAAACCGTGCGAGCCATTCCCTTGCCTCTGCGCGGGGGCCGCGAGCTGTGGCCGCGTGGAGCCTCAGCAGCGGCTCGCGCACTGGAACTCGGGGCGGGGCTTCGCCCCTCCACCCCCCGGCAGTGGCGGCGGGGACCGCCCCGACCGCCGTAGCCGGGAAACGGTCGCCTGGAAATTGGGCCGCGGGTGGAGCCTCGAGGAAACAGCTGCGATGGGCAGGGCCCAGCAGAGGCGCGCGGGCGGGGGCGCCGCGTGTACCCGGAGCGCAGCGGTGGCACCCGAGGCCCGGTCCTGACCGTCCGCAGGCGGGCGGCGAGGTGTCCGCGGTCGCCGATCTACCTCCAGGGCGCCGCGCGGCTGGCGCCCACCAGAGGGCGCTGCAGACCGCTCCGGACCCACCCGCAACCGCGAAGGAACCGGGCCCCAGCCAACACCTTACTCTTCTCGCACCTCACCCGAACCCTCACCCCCAACCGTGCCATGGCGAACAAACTACCCCTACACACCCCCCTCCCCGCTCCTTGGGGTTCACGCTTCTTTACACCCCCCTCTACCCAGCGTGTGCAAATGCCATGGTTGGGGGAATTCTTTCCCTGCGTGACGTCTTCATACGCGCTGAGGTCAGAGTACATCTTCCTTATTAAGTCTTGCCTTGGGCCAGGGGCCCAGGCAGAGTGGCACACGTTTTTAATCCCAGCACTTGGGAGGCAGGGGCAGGCAGATCCCTATGAGTTCGAGGCCAGCCTGGTCTACCTAGTGAGTTTCAGGACAGCCAGGCCTACACAGAGAAACCCTGTCTCAAAAAACAAACAAAAGGGTGCGAGAGATGTAGTGGCCAGAGTTCAGATGGCCCACTTCCTTCCAAGCTTGGAAGCTTTGGCCAGCCCGCAGCTAGGCAAAACTGCCCACAACATGCCATCCGGTTAGGTACCAGATGTTCCAGGAACCACAAGGTTCTGATGAATTGGTAAGCCATGTTCTTTGAGCCACCAAACGTTCCTTACTCCTCACTTCCAACCCCACCAGAACCAGAGCACCAGCCCCAGGAGGCAAGAAGGGCCACCTCCCTCCCCCATGCGGCACCACCCCTCCTCCAAGAAGCCTCTCCCTCTTGGTTTCTTGGAGGGCCTCCACCCTGGGTCTGGCTATGCGGCCTGACCGTGACTGGCACCTGGGGAGGAGTGTGGGCCCGAAGCTGAACAGGAGAGCCATTCATCCCAGGCCTGAGGAGCAGCCTCCCAGCTCCGGCTTCCCAAAAAATGGCTACTGGTTCTTGTGTGAGTCCCACCCACCTTCCATGCTCCAACCACTGCAGACACAGCTCTCAGCATCCACACAGACAGCCTTGGCCTGGGCTCAACTTGTCCATTGGGAAGGGGCCTCCTTTGGAGAAGTCCCAGTTAAACAGCAAAGGTCATACTCCCCATTCACAGCTTATCTGAATATCATCCAGTCAGGCCATCACAGCCTGTGTATTCCCTGGAGAAGCCCTAAGGGAGGGGCTGTGCACTCCCCTTTTTCTAGCCCCAGAGGCTCAATAGATATTCCCCAGGGGTATAAAGCCACATGACACAGCTGTGCCCACCTCTTCATGAGAGTGAGAGCCATGAGGCTTTCCAGCCTCAGAATTCTGAGTAGGCTCTGCAGACACAACCAACAGTTCCATCACTGCCCAAGAAGAGGTGTGGGTGCAAAGGGCAGACAGACAACCTCCTTCCACACAGACTGCTGCCCTAACCCCCTCCCCCATTTAGAGTCAGAGAGAAGCTTGGTTAAGCCCCATCTCCGTATGACCATCGAGGGCACTGAGGTATTGTGTGCTGCCTCCCCAGGCCCGCAGGCTCTTTTCTGGGGCTCACTCAGTCTTTGACCTAGTGCTCTCTTCCTTTGGGTCTGGGGATAAGGAATGGGGTAAGGCTGGCTCCTAACTGACCTCAGAGGATGCCAGATGCAGGCCTGAAGAGCTCATACTTCAGCAGGAAGGGGAGGGGTCTCCATCCTGGCACAACCGGGCAGGAGAACATGGAGGGTGCTGAGCAGCAGGTACCCAAGCCAGGTGACTTGGAGGACCTTCCAGAGGCCTAGGAGAAACCCAGGTCCCTGCCTCCCTAGCTTCTGGCCCCCTCCCCCTCCCTTACACAATAGCCAGGTGGCATAAGTCCCCATCAGGCTTTGTCTGGCCTGCTGAAGATGAGAATGGGAGGCAGTTCCCTAGGAAGGCTCCTGGGGGAGCCCCATCCCCATGAGCCTCCTCAGTCTTGGGCGGGGCATGTCCCTGCCAGGAGACTAGTGACTCTCCGGCCCATCCCATCTGCTAGCTGCTTTTGCTGTGCCGGCTGCACTCTGGTCTAGTAGTCTGGGGTGAGCCTCCATCCCCGGCGAGGCTTGCCAAGGCCTTCTGATGACAGAACGGGGCCTTTTTTTCTTTCTTCAAACATGGCCTAGCTTAAGCCACAGCGGACAGCCCCTTGGGTCACCCACTTCCACACCGCTCCGGTTTCATAACCCTCAGCTCCTTGGGGTTTTCACAGGTTACCCAGTAGCCTGGCACTCTCATCAGGGTGGGGATCAGGCTAGCCCTTTGGAAGGCCACAAGCTTGGCTGTACTCAAGGTTTGGAGGACCAGTGCTGGGCACTGGGATGACTCAGATAGGGAGCCTTGGAAGTTCCAGGTCTTGGAAGAGGCTCTGCCAAAGACTAGTGAGCATGAATTTATGTGTGGGAGAGAAGAGCACAAAGGTGCATGGGCATGAAGTGGGGTAAGCCGAGGCTCCCCATGATGTTGCTCAGGAGACTGGTAGACCACCGCCCTTTTCCCCATCCCCCACTCCATTCCTGGCCTGTCAAAACTACAGCTTCACCCAGGACCCCCAGCACGTGACCTTCCGGTCAGGTTAAGGAGGGGATGCTGGCTCTGGACCAGAGGAGAGAGGCCCTCAACCCAGCCTCCCTTTCTGGGGAGGTTCCTAGGCCCCCGCTGTGCGGGTCAGGGAGCCAGACGCGGTGCCCACTCTTCCCCTCCGTAGCCCCAGGAGCGGCGGCAGACAATCGATTAACGCCACAGGGCTGGGTGACGGCTGGCGGGGGCGGGGTCACGCCTGGGCGCCACCAGCATCGGTGCCACAATGGGTGACAGCCGTTCGGGTCTCACCACTGACTGAGCGGCGCGGCTCCGGTACCTGTTTGTCCTCTGCATGGTCCAGGTCGTGGTCCGGGGCAGGGCGGGTACGGGAGGGTCCGGGCCGGCGGGCAGGGGAGAGACGGAGACAGACGGTGAGAGGCGGGCGGGCGGCGGGAACAAAGGCGCGCGAGGGCACGCGGACAGGCGCCGGGCTCACCTGGGGTCGCCAGCTTGCTCTTGTACCGCAGTCCTGTGCTCATGGTGGCCGCCGGCGGGGGACGTGTGGCGGCGGGCGCGCGGGCGGGGCTCGGCGACCAGCGGTGGAGGCCGAGGCTGGCTGTGGGGTGACCCGCCCCTCCGCGCCGCCACCACCCGCCCCGCCCGCGCGCCCGCCAGCCAATCGGCGCCCGCCGCGCCCACGCGCGACCCGGAGAGGCCGGTGGGGGCGGGGACTGAGGCGTCCCGCTGTGGTCCCCCCCAGGCCTCGGGTTCTCTACGCTGCTTGAAGAGCAGCAGGGCTATTCCCACGGCCTTGTCCGGAACGACCCCTCCCCTTCCTGTTATCTAGCCCAGGCCTGGACTCCGCTCTCCCTTGGCTGTCGCTGGAACCCGTTCGTTCTGTTCCTGGGCCTCTGAGCTTCCATCATTGTAGCCTTTCTATAAAACCTGTCCCCGGACTGGCTTCATGCAGCCGATGCATGAGTTCAGGGGATATAGGTACCCTTCTTCACCCCACCGAGATGCACCTGGGAGCCCTGCTCTTGATACTTCTTGGGCAGAAGTCCAGAATCTGAGCTCTCCTGCAGTTTGCTGGCTACTAGGGGCCCTACGCTGGGCACACACACACCTGGGCAAGATGCAAAGCACATGGCAGGGTGTGACTGCATGGCCTCTTTTCCTGGACAGTAAAATGAGAGTACTGGAGGCGTGGGACCAGAAAGGCACAATCTGAAGCACAATCACAAGCCCCTCCTTGCTCCAGCTCTGGGGCCGGTTTTCTGTGAGGTGTGCTCTATCCAGCTACCTCCCTGGAGAGGAGTTGAAGGGGGCTGAGGGGCACCAGGAGGATCTTCAGTAA
The DNA here is from genome assembly GCF_030254825.1 of Meriones unguiculatus. Taxonomy (NCBI): domain Eukaryota; kingdom Metazoa; phylum Chordata; class Mammalia; order Rodentia; family Muridae; genus Meriones; species Meriones unguiculatus. The sequence goes on from NC_083364.1 coordinate 23,235,076, forward strand.
GTAGACGGGACTAAGTGATCCACAGTGTGAACGCCTCCCCCCTTCTGTGTCACTGTCACATGCCCAGGTGCCTTTGGCCTGAACGCCGGCAGAGAGTCTTGACCGGCGTAGGTATGTTCCGTGGTCCCAACCTTTCATCCACAGCCCCAGGACCAGGTGCGGTGAGTACGTGACACAGTGCGGCGCTTCTTTGGAATTCGGAGGGCACCCACGATCAAACAGTTTTGTAGTGAAACACTGGGCTAATGACTCCAGCAAGTGTCTACACATCCTTCAGGTCTGGCTTCACCATTGCCCTTTTTATGGAGTTTTGGGGAATTTGGCAGTCTGATAAAGGAATATGGGCAGCTTGGGGCAGGGGCAGACACACTCAAAATGTGAGAACTTGTGAGCATGGCACTTATCCATTCTGAGTCTGGAGAAACCCGTGAAGGAATAGTAGGACAGTTAGCACTCGTGGCTGTCACTGTCCCTCTGATGGCAGAAACAAAGAATCTTCCTTGGGGCTCTGGTAGGAGGGTCACTTCCAGTGGCCTCTAGTTAGGGGGTAGCACTTGGGCTAGAGGGAGAGAGGCTTGTGTGTAGAAGAGGAATAGACAACACTTCTGAAGAGCCTTGACACAAGGGTTTGACTAAAAAAAAAAAAAAAAAAAAAGATTAAGGAAAAGAAATACTAGTGAAACGCTTGCGGAGCTGGGAGACAAGCAAGGGAGCTTCGTCGTGCAAGCATGGTTTTTAAAAAGGTAAGTGTACTTCAAAGGTTATATTTCAAAGACATGCAGCTGGGCTGGAGACCAGTGCTTGATGGGAAATGAATGACTGGTGTCATTGAGGCCTGGGAGCCACACTTTAAAGGACGCAGTTAGGGGCATCCTGGCTTGAGATGCTCAGTCTGGTGGAGAGGTGGGACCTGCCCCCTGGTCCTGGGACTCAGGTCACCTATGGCTGTAAGCAAGTCCCGGGGGCAGCCTCAAGTCACCCACAGAGGACCGAGGTTGCCCTGTGTGCTCAGAAGGGACAACTCCTGTGACTCAACAGATACTGTGTGTACAGGGGACATGTCTGAGGTCAGGAAAACAGGCCACGAAGGCGTTTTGAGCCATCAGATTTGTAGACCTGTCCCCAGTTCTGCCATGTGGACAGTGGGAGCGTCACAAAGGCCACAGACTCTGGCTGGAATAGCCGGGGCCGAGGTCTGAACTCAACTACTGTACGGCTCTTGTTGATCTGAAAGCAGAGCCAGCATCCTCTGGTGGGCTCCAGCGGGTGTTGGGGAGGCCACGGAAGTGGAGGAGTGGGGGACTCAGACACCTGCGCTTTCCCGCTCAGGGTGCGATGGCTTTAGGGAAAACCACCTTCCCAGCGGGCACCCTCTTCGCCCTGCTGTCACAAGTGCTGGCTGTAGTACAGAGAGATGTAAACAAAAGGCTCTTGCGTGGGGAAAATGCTATTTTTTTTTAATTCATAAGGAAAAGAAGTTAATGAGTGAAAAAATAAGCTACATCCAGAAAAATCTGTTCAAGCAACTTGGGCTACAAATAGCTTACTTTTCAGAAAAAAGAAAAAAAAAACAACCCTTCTCTTTTTGTGAAATTATTCTGAGTCTCCCCCTCAGCACGAACTGCAGAGGGAGCTGGCTTTTCCCTGGCACTTGAAGGCCAGCTGGGGTAAGCAAGGATCTCTTGGAGAGAGCGCATCGGTGCAAGCCATAGTGACCACGCGTGACCCAACGAGGCAGGTAACGAAAATGAGAGCAACTGGGGCCAACAGGGACAAAATTCTAGAATGTTTACTCTGCTATCGCCGTTCACGTCTGAGGTTGAGGGCGAAGGTCAAAGTGTGTGCAGCAGGTGAGACCCCCCCAACTTGAAGACCTTCTATGGGGCTGTCTCCATAAGCACCTCAGAAGAGGCCGGTCTCAAGCCGAGATCCCCAGTTTCTGTGTCTAAGCACAGGACAGCAAGTGCAGGTCAGAATGAGCTGGGGACCCGCATGAGATCAAAATCAGCCTCACTTCTGAGAGGGTGTGACCTGGCCCCGCCCAGCCAGGGGCTTGGCCTACCCACAACCTATGCTTGTGTTTCTGTCCCCTCTCCCTTCACCTCCGGTAGAAAGACCCGTCTCACCCTGGACCCTTCCTTTGTCTTTCTGGGGTTATTGTTCTCACACAGTCCTTGCTGCTCTTGCTGCCCTCGCTGAGCCAGACCAACCTGGACTTGTCCTCTTGCACTTGAGGGCTTTGCACCAGGAGGTGCTCCCTTCAGCTTCCTGCGAGTGTGCCTTGGGGTCTGCACTGCCCCAGGTGTGGTGCTGTCCCCACAGAGCCACAGTGCTGTTCCCAGCTCCTACTGTCCAGTCAGACTCGGTGATACCCAGTTCTGCAGAATCAGACAGCTGGCTCATGTGAGCTCTGTTGGGCTCACAGTGATGAGCCCAGTCCAGCACCCAGGAAAGCCTTGGCTCATGCTTGCCCAGCATGATGGCAAGTGGAGCGGGCGGGAAAGGCCAGCGAAGAGAGTCAGATATAGGAGACTGCAGTCTCAAGTCCAGAACCTTTCCCCTTGTGCAGTGGATACACACAGCATCTTGCAAAGGGGATCTACAGGAACTCAAGGCTCAGGGTTGTCCTCTCTGCCCCAAAAGGCAGTGGTTGTCTCAAAACACAGGAGCGATGTGAGGACGTTAAAATGTACGAGAGAGTACTTTTCTTGGTTTCCTTGCTGGAAGAATATAAGGGGATCATGCACAAGTCCACATGACCAAAGACAAGTGATGGAAGGACACAGAATTGCAGCAGCTGCCCCTGCCAGGGAGGTACTGACTTAGTCTGTTTAAAGCTGCCTGTGTGCATTGCAAGGTTCTCGGCAGGCTGAGCCCTGGTCCACACTGAACACTACACTGGGCAGCTGGAGAGGTGCTACAAAGGGTGTCTGTGCTTCCAGAGAGGGAGCCAGCCGGGGACCCAGAACAGCCTGGGTCTTTAAGGAGGTGGAAGGAGCCTTCAAGGCATCTGACAAGCTGGAGAGTCCCCTGTGCTACTCTGGGGCAGTGTCTTGGGGGAGAGATAGTGTGCAGTTCAGTCCGGGACCCTTGAGCGTGAGGACTGTAACAGACATGGTTACTTGTCCCTGAGCTACCCAGGTGCATGCACAGGACTGGACACTTCTCTGCTCCTGTACCCCACACCTCAGGTTGTCTGACCTCATTGCGCTTCTAGGGCTTTATGGAAAGCAAAAGATGGAAGAAAAAGATAAGTGACTTTGGAAGTGGGGCAACATCAAGGTTCTCCCAGAAGCAGAGGGGCTTTAAAAAAAATCTCTCATTGGCTGCAAAGAAGGCTGAGCAGTTAAGAGCACTTGATGCTCATGCAGAGGACGAAGTCCCCAGCACTCACACTGAGTGGCGTACAACTGACCGCCTTACAGTAGTCCAGTCCCTTCTTCTGTCCACTGCAGGCACCTTCATGAATATAGCATGCATGCATGCATCCATCCATCCATCCATGTAGGCACACACATATAAAGTCTTCCTTTTTTTTTTTTTAGACAGTGTTTCTCTGTGTAGCTGTCCTGAAACTCACTATGTAGACCAGGCTGGCCTCAAACCCAGAGATCTGCCTGCCTCTGCCTCCCAGGTGCTGGGATTGGATTAAAGGCTTGTTCTACCACCACCTGCCATAAGTCTTTTCAAATGAATTTCACAAGAATATGTGTTTTGGAAATGTGAGATGGTGCAGAGGCCAGAGCACCGGTGACAATGACCATGAGCCAGCTTCATCTGTGCCATTGCCACTGGGGCTCCCAGGGCTCTCCAGCTCCCCACTGCATCCCACCAGACCTTGCCTGCAAGTGTTAGGCCGCCGCAGACCTGGAAATCTTTCTGGAATAAGCAGGCCTCAAAGCAGGGCTCTGGCCTCGTGACACTGTAACCCAACACTCCCTCCCAGGCTCTGGCTGAGTTCTGGCACTGCTCAGGACTGGTGTGGCAGCTGGGGCAGTCCGTGCAGAACAGCACTGGGAAGCGTCCGCCAGGGCCCTCACTGCAGGTATCCACTGTTGTGAGTCTCAAAGCTTCGGTGACTGGCCATATCTTGGTAAGGACAGGAGCTTGAAGGTCTCAGCTCAGCCGACCATTGCCTCTCTCTTGCCTTTGGCTGACTGTGCTCAGGGACACCTTGGCTTGTGGAAGGGAGTCATAGGCAGACACAGGGGACACTGAGCAGATGCCACCAGCAGTGGGGCTGGCCTGGATAGAGACCTTCTGCTCACACTTTTAAGGGTGCAATATGGTCTCTGCTCATTACCCATTTATTCCTATCAACTATTTGCTGTCTGGCAGGGCAGAGCCATGTACCATTGAGTAGGAGAGAGACATACCCTGGGTGCCTGGACACTGCTTGGCTGGGGGAAAATGGTGAGGTGGACATGTAAAGTTGATGGCTAGCCAGGGCCAGCCCTCACATGTGCCTGCTACCCAGCCCATTCCCTAGGCTGAAGTTGAGCCATCACCCTACCTTGTTCTAAAGGCAGTCTCTAAGTGGTCCCATGTAAACTAGGTGGAGTGGTGTATGCCTTTAATACCTGCACCTGGGAGGAGGCAGAGGTAGAGGCAGACAGATCTCTGTGAGTTTGAGGCTAGCCTGGTCTACCAAGTGAGTTCCGGGACAGCCAGGGCTACACAGAGAAACCCCATCTCCAACAAACAAACCACAAAGGAAAAAAGTAAGAAAGAAAAAGAAAAATGAAAGAAAACTTGGTTCCTAGCATGATGGTACGAAAGGTGGTGGTGTGCCCTTTGCCCTTTAGAAGGTCAAGGTTGGAGGTTCACTGGATGCACAGTTCTCAGAAGAGATTAATGTCCTCATGGGCCCTGGACTTCTCAAAGGAGGGTTTATAGCAGCCAGAGTCTGATTACACTCAGGTCTCTTTCTGTCCTTCCTGTTCAAGATGTGGTCACTCAGTGCTGCCCACACTGGTACCTTTGTCATGTGCCATGCTAAAGCATAGTGGTCAACAGGCCTGCAAAGATATGGGCAACTGGTCCTTAAATCTCCAACCCTGTCAACTAAACAAGCATCTTTAATTTGTATTTTTAAAATGTATCATTATCAGTGGAGGGGAGATGGGTGGTGGTCAGAGGACAACCTTGTGGAGTCATTTCCTTCCACACTCAGGCAGGTTCTGGGAACTGAACTCAGGTTGTCAGGTTTGTGTGACAAGTGCATTCCCCCCCACCCCCCACCCCCCGCCATGAGCCATCTCACCAGCCTAAACCTAGTTGTTTTTCTTTGGTGGCCTGCCCCAGTTATTTTGCTATAGGAATGAAAGCTCACTGACACAGGCGTTGTGTTGGGAAGACAAGCTGCCTGCTTTCCCTGTGCCCCATACCACAATCCACACGGGGGTTAAGGCCCTAAGAGGTATTTTCTCCACCAACAAGCAGGCAGGCGGTTCTGCAGGGACCCACAAATTCAATTGAGTGTCCTCAACTTCAGTTTCAACTTGGGAAGGAGTCTCAGATCCTACAGGCTCTGATTTCTGGGCAGTGTTAGACCTACTCTCCACAACTGAGAATTCTGCAGCCCCCTCCTTAGGATTGGTTAATTTGTTTGAGGGAACACAAGACCCAGGAAACTATTATGTTTACTATTTCTTTTAAAGAACACGGCAAAGATTACAGGGATGCGAGGAGGCATGGGAGGAGGGAGTGCTGCTCTGTGCCTTTTCCGGGCACCACCCTCAGGCACCCCATGTGCACAGTGATTTGGATGCTCCCCAAAGCCTGTCCTTTTGTTGTTTTGTAAGGAGCTCATTGCCTGTCTAATGCTAAAATAGCCTGGGCGGGGAAACTCAGCAGGGCCAGTCTACTGGGCATTCTTTGAGGCCTCTGTTGAACCTCCTTCCTCCAGGGTATGGGGCAAGACCCTCTTGGGTGAGGAGACTTGCTAAGAACTCCCTCAGGGAGGAAATTCCAGATCCCATGGCTTGCTGTGGGGAGGCAGTTAGGAGCAAGAACATTGACATGCAAGTCACAGACAGTGTTTTTGTCACAGAATCTTCAGTACAGTGACAGAGACACTGACCCACTTCACAACGCTGTCACCTTACGGGGAGGGTCCCAACCTGTGTGCTGTTTGTCCTTTCTTCCATCCATCCATCCATCCATCCATCCATCCATCCATCCATCCTTTCTTCCTTCCTTTCCTCCCTCCTTCCCTCCCTCCCTCTCTTCTTTCCTTCCTTCCTTCCTTCCTTCCTTCCTTCCTTCCTTCCTTCCTTCCTTCCTTCCTTCCTTCCTTCCATTTGTTTTTTGAGACAGGGTCTCACTGAGTAGCCCTGGCCGGTCTGGAATCTCTTTGTAGACCACACTGGCCTTGAACTCACTGAGATCCACCTGCCTATGTTTGTCAAGCGTTGGGATTAAAGGAGCAAGCCACTTTGCTTGCCTCCCACATGTGCATTTGAGAGACATTCAGACTAGACCGTGAAGATGCAGGATGTGAGAGCTGTTCCTAGACACTCCTACTCTCCTCTGTCCTTTGTCCACCATCACAAGACTCTTCACCATCCTCAGCTCTCACACAGGGGAGTCCATCTCAGAAAGGACAAACAAGCCTGTGTGGATCCCACGTTTCTTTCAGGGTGAAAGACTGGCTCCGCACGTACCCGTGGGATCCCTTGAACTTGGTGTCTTGGGAAACTCAACCCTGAACCTCAAAATGGTTACTGGGAGTATTCTGGGAGAGCTGTATAGGGGGGGGATTAGGCTGAGGATTCTTAAGGGAGAAAGGAAGTCCCCAGGCAATGGAGACAGGCTGTCTACCATGCAGAGCCAGTCTGCCCATGGAAGGGAAGCAGTGACCAAGAAAAGTGTGCACTCTCCAGGGCTGACCAGTGTAGGGCCTGGCTGCATCTTGTTTGTCCAGTGCTGGAATTACCCTAGGACTCTTCAGCTTTCATGGCTACTATGCTTCTGAGGCAACAGATTGCAAAGAGCCTCCATACAAGCACTCTGAGAGAGAGACCAGGGACCTCAAGATGGAGGATAGAAAAATCCATGCATGGAGCTGCTGCAAGATGAGCCTCAACTGAGCTCAGAGTCTATCTTTTCAGACAGGGATTGGGGTAGTGACATCTTCCTTATCCTCCAGAACACCTCTACTGAGTCACAGTTGTTTCCCAAGGGCTACCAGGGTAGCCCCATACCTACCAGGTAGGTGGGTGACAGGGACCAACCAAGTCATTTCTTTAAGTGTTCCCCAGCAGAACACACAGCTCCCTGGATGGGGACACGTCTTGATTACCATAGCAGGAACAGGACAGAAACTCATTCTTGACAACTTAGAGGGAGGCAACTTAAAAATCTACTGTGTATCAGCATCTTTGGTCTGGGCAAGTAGAGTCTAAACTCTTCAGAGGTACACTGAAGTTCCAGTCTCAAGGAGGTGCGTGGTGGCATCCCAGATGCTCTCCAGAAGTCTAAAGACACAGCCAGACAACTGTGCTCAGTGAGGAGACTTAAGGTCCCTACCGGACCTAAACCTGGCAGCTGTGTGAAGCCAGAAGGACAACCTGCCATGTTCTCTGCCATGTTTCTCTCCCTACAACAGCTTCCGCTGGAACTTCATTGCTATGACATTTTGGTTCAAATGCTCTGAATAAAACCTGAAGTACAGGGACGGGAGAAGTGGCTCAGGGTCTAAGAGCACCGGCTGCTCTTCCAGAGGACCCGAGTTTAGTTCCTAGCACCTCCATGCTGGCTTACTACTGGTTCTAGGACATACTCTTATGCCCTCCTCAGGCTCCAGACATACATATAGGCAAAGTATCATATATGTACAATAAAAAACCAAACAAAACAACCAAACCACTTTACAAATTTCTTAGCCCACCCCTAAGAAGCTCCCAAGAGTGTTAGCAGCCAAGGAAAGTGCCAGTCTATGCTAGAGGCGGTGCAGGCCATGCACTAGACACTAGACCTCTTTAATGACTCCCTTCACCGTCCTCTCATCCCATCCCCTGGTGATAATCACCAGGTCTGATGCTATCCGACAACTCTCATCTGCCAAGGCTCATGTAAGTGTGAGGAAATGGTCCAACCTTCTTGCATCACACGCCCTGAACACAGGCTCTTCAACTGTGATGTGGGACAGCAGCTGACCTGGCTCTCTGGAGGCAGCAAGGCCGGTAAGGGATAACAGCTAACAAGCTTAGCCTGGTGTCACACGGAAAGAGCACTGCCAGCATCAGCCATCGCTGGGGTTTTAGCCTATTGATGTTCCTGTTTTCTGTCTACAGTTAGATGCATGTTGTTGTTTGTCAGCCAACTGCTCAAAGCTGTGCTGTGGCCTGTGACATCAAGAGGGGCGGGCGTACTCTCAGGGGGCTGGCCGTTTGGTGGCAAATGGTTTTACCATCACGTATTATCCCGTCATCCCACAGTACTCCGGCATCTGAGCTCTGACTTCTGGTCTTATCTGTCTCCCGGCATGGCTGTATGATTCTTTGTGAAGCCAGTCATCATAGGCTGTATAATTTAAAAATCAAGGCTTTAGCCAGGCAAGGTCTGGTATCTGCTCTCCCTGAACCAGGAGGCTGAGCCAGCCAATTTTATCCTGTATCTAAAACCGAATGCCAGTACTGCAGAGGCAGAGGTAGTCAGAGCTCTTTGAGTTTGAGTCCAATATGTTCTACATAAAGGGTTCTGGGACAGTCAAGGCTATATAGTAATACCCTGTCTCAAAAACGAAACAAACAAAATACAAAAGCAAAAAAGTACCCCCACAAAGGGCCTCTGTGAATACACACATAAGAACTATACCCATAATTTCTTTATGCACCTGACACAACACACACACACACAAACACACACACTACACACACAATTCCATTTTGATTTAGCTTTTGTAGAAGGAACAAGATTGAAGCTGAGGTTTTGTTTGCTTATATTTTAGGTGGCTGGTTAGCTATTACTGAGATTAGAGGACATTGGAACTGGACCCCTCTCTTATAATCACCAGCTTGTGAAACCAAGACTGCAGGACTCTAATTACTGCTCAGAGGGACGGGACCTGAGTCATATCGCTGGCTCTGGGAGGAGATGCGACATCCTGAACTGCTTAGAAGGTCGTTAATGCGTAACTATCTACACCTGGTTCCAGGTTCCCTGAACCTCATAAAATGTTACTGTCTAGAGGAAGCTTTCTGATAAAGAACAAAGGCATGCTATTGTTTCCTTCTATAAGGGTCATATACAACAGGCTATCAGTCACCTTGACAGGAAAAAAGGAAAGCCCTCAGGAGATCTGCTTGATTCAGAGAACTTAGTTTAAATTCTACTTATAATGTAGAGGAGGCATAGGTGTCTCTGGCCATTTTCAACTCTCACGCCTTGAATGTGTATGCTGGCCTGCTCTGCACTAAACTCCACATATCACTTACACTTCACTCTCTGTGTCTCATCTGAACTCTTTCAACAAATATGATATGGATATCCAATTGCCCTAGCAGCTAGGGCCTAACTGGTAAATCATTTCCTGGCTTTAGCTACGACAAATACAACTGCTATACGTATACGAGTACAGATGGATCTCTATGAGGACCTGTATTTCTTTTCTCTGGCATACAGTTGCGAGTAAAATGGCTCAGCTATCTCAATGGTATATATATATATATATATATATATATATATATATATATATATAAAACTTTATAAGAAACTGGAAAGTTGATTGGTCTGCTCTCTGATCACCTCCCCCGGAGTGGGGAGCAGCCTTACCAGGCCACAGAGGAAGACAATGCAACCACTCCTGATGAGACCTGATAGACTAGGATCAGAAGGAAGGAGAGGAAGACCTCCCCTATCAGTGGACTTGGGGAGGGACATGTGTGGAGAAAAGGGAGAGAGGCTGGGATTGGGAGGGGAGGAAGGAAGGAGCTAAAGGGGGGATACAAAGTGAATAAAGTGTAATTAATAAAAATTAAAATTAAAAAAAGAAACTGGAAAGTTGCTTCCAAAGCGGTTTTAATGTGTGGCATTCACACCAGCAGTCATGAGAGTCCAACCTGTTCTGTGTTCTCACCAACCCTTGTTAGGGTCAGCGTTAGCCACTCTAACACATATAGAGGTATATTGTCACAGTCTTCATTTGTGTTTGCCTGACGACCAAGATGCTGGATCCCTCTCCACTCCTTGTGAAGGACGCATTCTCATTTGTGAGTCTTCTTCTGTGAAATGTCTGTTCAAACCTGCCCATTCAGGAATGGGCATCATCCATCTCATGATGGATCATTGGGTAAACCTGCTAGATACCAAGTCAGATGACTCGAGTTTGACCCCTGGGATTCACACGATGGAAGGAGGGGACCCAGGCTTGAAAGCTGCTTATGTCCACATGTCCCGTGGCACTCATGTGCACGTGCACACGCACAATGAAGAAATAAATGTAATTTATAAATTAAAGAGAGTTGGGCGTGGTGGCACACGCCTGCAATCCGGGAGGCAGAGGCAGGTGGATCTCTGTGAGTTCGAGGCCAGCCAGGTCTACAAAGCGAGTCTAGGATAGCCAAGACCACACAGAGAAATCCTGTCTCAACGAACAAACAAACAAACAACAAAACCCCCCAAATTAGAGAGAGACGGTTCAGTGTTTAAGAGCACTGGCTGCTCTGGCAGAGTACCTGCATTCCATTCCCGGCACTTACATTGTGGCTTACCACCACTTGTAGCTCTGGTTCCAGAGGACGCGGCACCCTCTTCTCGCCTCTGCAGGCACCAGGTACACACATGATATACAAACATGTATGCAGACAACACATGCACATAAAATAAAAACAAGTAACTTAAAAAAAAAAAAAAGAAGTTCAGTGTCAGATTTATTTCCAGGGTGTTGGTTTTCAATCTAAAAATGATGTCTTTTGAGAAATAGATACTCAAAATTTTGGTAAACTATATATTTTTTAGACAAAGTTTCTCTGTGTAGCCTTGGCTGTCCTAGAACTCACTCTGTAGAGCAGGCTGGCCCAGAAGTCATAGAGATCCAACTGCCTCTGCCCTCCAAGTGCTAGGATTAAAGGCGTGCACCACCACCAGGCTCAATTTCTAAATTTTATGCTTTTTGTGTCCTTTGACTACTTGTATGCCAAAGTCATGAATATATTTTCTGTGTCTTCAAGAAGCTTTATAGTTTTGGTATTTTTAGGATTAGGATTTATTGTAATGTTCTGGAGATAAGCCTGAGCCTAGAGCTTGTGGTCCCACACGGGCTAAATGGGTACTCTACCCCAGCTCCCATGAATCTAGCCATGCGGCCCAGGCTGGTCTCAAGCCAAGTTCTCCGGTCTCTGATTGCCCAGTGCTGGGTTTACATGTATACTGCTGTGCCCAGCTCTGAATGACTGTGTGTGTGCAATGCTATGCGGAGAGCCAGGGTCCTCCTCCTCCTCCTTCAGTTTATCTAGCAGCTTTAGCATTATTTGTTAAGTGAACTTGGCTGTCTCTACTGAGCATCTTCATGGCTGTGTATTCCTGACACTCTACTCTGCTGTGAAATGGTTACCTATGGCTGCATACTAACTCAAATACAGTGACTTCAAACATCAATTGGACACTGTAATCTGAGACTAATGATGTGTTCCTATGATCCCAGCTCTTGGAGGAGGAAGCAGGGGAATTGTGAATTCCATGCAAAGCTGGGCTATGTAGTAATCTCTCACCTAAAATAAACAAAGAACACACAAACAAAAACATATGGTATTATACATCATGTATTTAAAAATACTCACTTTTTAGTTTTTAATTTATGCATGTGTCTCTTTCTGTGTGCGTATGTGATGTGTGTGTTAGAGTACCCCTATAGGCCAGAAGAACCCTTGGACCTGGAGTTATAGGGGCTGTGAGTCATCAGACATGGGTGTTGGGAACAGGATTTTAGCCCTCTGAGGCAAGAGCAGCACGTGCTTTCAAATGACAAACTGTATCTCCCACTCCCCCACATTTCGATACGTCATCTTTTGTGTGGGTCAGAAATTTAAAGGTGTTTGACTCCCACTGCTGGAGTAGCCAGCTGGCCATCCTTCCAAGGTCTCAGGCCTTCTTCATCTCCTATCTGGAGGTAGCCTAGCCTGGCCTCCTGAAATCCTGATGGCTTCTGGACTCAGTGCACAAGGAAGCACTGTACTGTCTGACCCGGCCTCAACAGCAGCACTGATTCCCAAGCGTTCCTCAGGGAGTCGATTACGACCACCCATCTTCCAGAGGACAACCATGTTCTGGAAGAGGGTATCATGGCTGTCCTTGAAAAGAGGAGGGCTGACCTTTAATGTCTGTTTCTGCAGCCCAGATGTTGATCTTGTTCAGTCTCTCTCTAGTGGCAGTAGGTCATAAATTGTGGTAGGTGTGTGTCTGGACTCCCAGATCCAGGCCAGGGTCAGGGCAGTAACCATCAAAAGTGTGTGTGTGGTGTCTGAGGTGACAGGCCACCTGGTGGATGAGGAGGGCAATCACTTATCCCTTGGTATGTGGTGAGAGAGAGAGAGAGAGAGAGAGAGAGAGAGAGTGTGTGTGTGTGTGTGTGTGTACACACAGGTCTGGGAGTACTGAGGAGTCTGGGGTCCATGGCACCAGTACTCACAGGACAGGTGGTGAGGAGACAGAGGAGAAAAGCTTGGCACGTGGGTTTTCCGTCAAGGGGCTGCTGAATCCCTACCAGCTTGCTGCAGCTCTGCTCCTGGATGAGAAAGGCCCACCCACACAAACAAGGGTGTTTGGGTTGGCTGGGGCTCCAGGACATGATTCCAAGCTGGATGGAGCTGTCTGAGGCTCCAGAAAAAGGCACTGCCGTGGGTGGCAGTGAGGCCTGATCCTGTCCTTCTGCCCAGCCAAAGAATGAGGCCCCTATGCTGTGTTTGGCCAGTTGTCTCCAAGTCATCAGCACTCCAGAAGCTCTCAGAGTTTTTAATGACATTAGCACTTTTCCTGTACAGACTGATCCTCCTCTCCACAACACAGTAGCTGATGAAATCCCTAAGATGTCAGTGGGTATGGGGACAAGCTGCTGGATCCTCAACCACAGCACTGCCTTGCCTTTGACCAATGGCACAGTAGCCTGGTCCGGCCTAGAGGAGGGACGACCCTCTCGTAAGGAATAGTCTGAACTCAGCCTGGGGCTCTCTTACCGGGACCCTTTCCTTCCTCTCAGTCACAAGCCTTTGCGTGGCTTGGTCTAGAAGGACCAAGCTCTGTCCCCATGGTATTTGTTTAAGCTTGTTCTTGACTTGTAGATGCTGGCTCGTCCTGTAGCTGGCCTAGCGTGGCTGGTGTTCTCCCACCCCATATCTTCTGCATATCTCGTATTCCCACCTGTGTGCCTGTCTTGCTTTGGAAGTGAATCGCATCTTGGAGAGCAGGACCCTCAGCTGTCTGCTTCACTCTGCTTCCTGTGTGTGCCAGGCACGGGGCAGTGATGCAGCCTCTCTACAGAAGCAGGTGCGAGACTATCTCCTGATTTCTGTTTTTCATTTGCTTGAGTATAGGGGGTATGTTAGAACCTGTCTGTGAAGTACTATGGACTGAGGAGTCTGCAGCCCTGCTGAGGCATGGCCGAGTGGTAGAATACTTCCTTAGTGGCTCCAGGCCCAGGGTTCCATTCCCAGTACTGCAGAATCCAACAAGCACCAACATCTGGGAAAACTTGCAAAAGCAGCTGCAGGCCCTGAGGGCTGAGCCCTCATCCCCAAACACCGGACACCTCTGTAAGCTGCCCATCTGATAGCAAGTTGTGAACGTCCAGAAAACCCAGCACCCTCAGGGACAGGCCTGCCTCAGGTCTTCCTGTCCCCTAGAGGAAGCTTACTCACCATTGGCTTATAGAATGTCTTGAGGTCTACTGCCCGGTCACCCTCTGTGTTGGCACATCAGTGAGGTCTGCTGATTTCAGTCTTCAAAAATGAAATTTTTTCTCACCTCACTCCTGGGAGGCACCATCTGCACTAGTGTCCTGGGCCTACCGTGACGAAGCGCCACAGGCAGAGCCCTGTAGGCTCTCTGCCTGGCTGGGAGATGGTGCTCTGCTGTGTCTGCAGGCGCTTCCCTCCAGGCCTGCTTCAAGCATCCTCTTCTCACAAGGACCCTGGTCCCTTTGGGCAGGCCATCTCCTTTTACCTGTTTGACGACCTGTCTGGCAGTGGCTGAGCTGTCTGGCCTGTGGTGTTTTATCATGGCATTATGTGCAAGGCCCAAGTGAGAGCCCCCACTCTCTGTCCCCTGCCTCAGCTGCTACCTTCATCGCTGAGCTCAGGCCGCTTCATCTGCCTTCAAATGCATACACCTACAACACACCAGCCCTTTCCTTTTACAGCACAGGCTGCGCACTGGTAGGTTTTTGTTTTCATGCTGGGGATGGAGCTTTAGAGTCTTGCACATTCTAGGCAAGTACCATGCCTTGCCTAGATTCCCCCAAACCAGGTTGGCCTTCAACTTTTTGAGAGCACCCAAGCTCTTGCTGGAGTTGCAGGTAGGCACCAGCAAGACCAATATTTGTCTTTTTTTTTTTTTTTTTTTTTTTGAGGTAGGATCTCATGTGATCCAGCCTGGCCTGGAACTGCCTGCACAGATGAGGAGGACAGCAAATTCTCTCTCTCTCTCTGTCTTTTTTTTTTGTTTGTTTGTTTTTGTTTTTTGAGACAGGGTATCCCCAGTTGTCCCAGATTCACTTTGCAGACCTTGCTGGCCTCAAACTCAGAAATCTGCCTGCCTCTCTGCCTCCCAAACGCTGGGATTAAAGGCGTGAGTCAACCCCACCTGGCAGGGGCTGAATTTCTGTTTGAAGATAATCAGAAAGAGCCCTGGAGAGGGAAGGTGGTGATGATTTCACCACGGTATAAATGTGCTCAACGCCACAGAGCAGGGTGCTGCACAGTGCTTAAAGTTAGAAAAGCATGTCTGAATGCAGTTTTCTAGAGTACGGAAAGCCAGGAAGAAGGCTGCAAACAATGAATGCCGCTGTATGGATTAAGAAGGAGACAAAGGTTCGGCCCTCTGCATGCACACAAATCTACTTACACCGTACAAAGCACACAAGGGAACTGTCCACAGGGTTACCCTGTGGAAAGTGGGTGGGCAAGTGGGACAGGCAGATTTCTCCATGCACAAACTATGTTTCTGGAATTTTGAAAACAGGGATTCTATTACATAGAGGGGAAAGTTAAAAAAAAAAAAAAAAAAAAAAGAAAAGAAAATTGCCAGAGTAGGCCAAGCCAGGAAAAGGAGCCAAAGCTCTGGGGAAGAGGTTACCTTGCCTTGGGGCAGGGGCTCAGCAGGAGACAGCCAAGCAACCCAAGCTGTCCATAGATGCAGGAGCCTCCCCCTGCACACTTGACTCTCCTGTTCTGTGAGTGCAGACTTACTGCCAACAGGTAGCCATGACTCTGCCAGTTTCCCCTGTGCTGTCACGGCTATGTTCAGGACTGCAGTGCTGTGTCAAGTAGGATTCCTCAGGAACAGTGGCATCCCTCGTGGACATACTTCACCCAGCCAGGAACCCTCTGTGCAAAAGATGAAGAGGGATGAGGAAAGAGACAGGCAAGGGTCCATGTCGGGGCCATTAAAGTCAGCTTGAGCCCGGAATGCTAACCTATGGGAGAACTTCAGGACAAGAGGGCCTTTGATTAGCATCCAGGCCCCACTTGCTTCCTCTGCCCTTATTAAATGCAATGTGTGTCCCCTAGGAACATTTCTAAGCTGGAGGTTTGAGAAGCAGAGGGAAGTTCACCATTGAAAAGAAAAAGGCATTTTACTGTCTGAAGAATAAACAGATTCCTGTCAGCCAAATGGGAGAGACCAATTTTCCTAGATCAGATTGCCAAAGCCATGGAAACTTCCTGTGCTTTCTCCAAAGGGCGCCAGCCACTGCCAGTGCCTCACCGCGAAGGCTTTCTTCTGCAGAACAAGACTTCTCTGGGGAGGGAGGTGCTGGCCTTCAACAGGAAGCACAAGGCCCCTTTGGATACATGATCACCTTCTGCGGGCCTCGAGGTGAGGGAGCCCAAATACTGCGCCAGAATGACGGAAGGAAGGCTCAGCCTACATCTAACATGGTGGCCACAAATCGTGTTTTTGGGATTTAGATCCAGGACAAGCCACGGAGGTGCCTATTTAACATACCTGGCCTCCAGGTTCTCCCAGGATCCCTCAGTCCCTACCTGAACCTTCCAGCCTAGGGGCTGGACTTCCTCTCCCCTAGAGGCTCTTTAACTGTATAATTCAAACATTGTGGTTCTCTCCCTCGGTCTCTTCTCTCTCTGTGCATTCTCTCTCTCTCTCTCTCTCTCTCTCTCTCTCTCTCTCTCTCTCTCTCTCCTTTTCTGTCTATAATCCTGCCTTTATACTTTAGTTTGGCTTGAACTGGCTCATTTTGTCTGTGGAGAATCAGTACCTGCCGGGCGCCTGGAAGTCACTGGCCCATGTGTATAACACATGTTCAACTGGGAACAAGTGTGTGTCCTGCTTTGTTGCTCACCTGTGTTCACTGATTATATGCTTAGGTGATCATATTGAATATTAAGTATGAGAATTATCTACCTTTTTTTACAGTGGTTTGGATCTTCAATGCTCATGTGTTAAAGGTTTGGTCTCTCCCTGTGAGGTGCTGTCAAGAGGTAGGAAAACCTTTAAGATATGGGGCCTAGTGGGAGGATCTTAAGTCAAGAGGGGTGTCTTTCAAAGGGATAGTAGGCCCTGGCCCTTCCTCTCCTTTCCTCCATGCCACAACACTCTGAGACAAGGTTGAAATCACCTGAATATCCGAGGAGACCTTGAATATCTGGTCTTCCTGCTAGTGTCTCCTAAGTGTTAGGATTACAGGCATGTGCCACCATGACCAGTTGTGAGGCGGGGCTGGGGAGGAACTCCGGTTTCACGCATGCTCAGCAAACACTGTCCTTACCAACTGAGCCACACTGAAGCCCACTTCTCTCTCTTTTGCTCTTGGCCAAGAAACAGTTTTACCTCACCATGCTTCCTTCCGTGGTGTGGCCTTGCTTCAGTCCCATATCCACAGCCTGTGGAATCCTTGAAACTATGAGCCAAAATAATCATGCTTAATCTCTGTCTTTGTCTTGCTGAAATAGATTAACTCAAGGCAGCCCTAAAGAGAGAAGACTTCTCCTCCTTGGACCTCCCTCCTTGGAGGCTATCACAAAATGACTGAGGTGATTAATATACAACTTGTAAACCATGAAGGTTCATTTACCTTGTGGCTCTGGGGAGCCTGTGGCTATTCACTCTGAAGCAGCCTGTCCTAGCGGAAGATGGAGACTAACGAGACTTCAGACAATAAGGAATACAGGATGCTGGAAGCTCAAAAGACCCAGTTTAAGATCCTCACAGCCCCTTCCCACGGTCTAGTGAGCAAAGAACATTGCTGGGGGAGAAAAAACTCTTCCTGGAGCTGCCTGAATGAACTCCCACCAGGAGCCATAGGCATGAGTTTTTATGCTGTCCCCATGCTGGGGTGAGTTTTCCTTGAGACAGCTGCCTCGGGGTCACCCATGCTCCTATAAGTCACCCCAAGATCCATACTCCTGGAAATAACCCCAACAAACTCACTAGTCCACAAAGCTAGACTTGGGTGGAATCATTTCTTGGTCTATCATCTGTGTCATCTGTGAATAGATGTTCCCTTGGGAAAACTCACACGACATGATTCCAAGAATGTGTTGCTGGCCCAGACAAGGGTCTTTTCTGCATGCTGACATGGCGGAATACATTTGGTGGTGAGGCAGAGCAGTATGGCGCTGCAAGTCTTGCTTCATCTCTTTTTTCTTTTCTTCTTCCTCTTTTTCCTCCTCGTCCTCCTCCTCCTTTTTAAATGCAGGGTTTCACTGTGTAACCCTGACTATGTAAGCCAGTCTGGCTTTGAACTCACAGAGATCTGCCTGCCTTTGCTTCCTGAGTGCTGGGATTAAAGGAGTGGGCTACCACCCTGTTAACTCATATATATATTTATATATTTATATATTTATATATATTTATATATATTTATGTGTGCAGGCATTTTGCCTGCACATATGTACACCATATTCATGCAGTGTTCACAGGGGCCAGAAGAAGGCATTAGATCCCCCGAGCTGTGAGCCACAAAGTGGGTGATGGAAACCAAACCCAGGTCCTCGCAAGAGCAGTCAGTGCTCTTAGCCACAGAGCCATCTCTCCAGCCCACTCCTTTCTCACAGTGCCATTGATGGTCATCTGAGAAGCACAGACAATTTGGAAATGGGTCCAAGTTTATCTGGAGACTTGCTATATGACAAAAGTGTGAGGTCAGATCACTGGGGGAAAGATGGGCTATGTGAGAGTGAATGACTCGGGGAGGGCATTGAGAACAGATAAGCTTACACAGACAGTGAGGTGGTGCATGTCTGTAATCCCTTCACTTGGGAAGCTGAGGTAGGAGGGTGGTCTGAGGTAGGTGGGTAGTTGCTGAGGCCAGCCTGGGCTACAAAGGGAGACAGGGAGACTCTGGCTAGGAAAAAAAATAAATAAATAAAAGATTCAGCCTCGTTGTGGAAGAAGCAGGTGTAAGTGTGGACAGCACAGTAAAGAGGACTCCTGTGAGGGAGCAGACCCTGTAACGGTGACATCATTAATAATACGCCAGTCCATAGGATTGCAAATAATTCATAATTATATGTTATTTATATATTATATTATATGCTAATATAGCTCAATATTCAATATATAATTATTAATGCATAATTTTATTTGTATGCAGCATTGTAAAATAATATATAGAGAGAATATAAAAGTCTTTTTTTCCTAGTCCAGAGCCAAGGACTGAAAAGCGCAGGCTAAGCTGAAAGCATCCCTGTAGCACCAGGAAGCCAGGAAGTGCTCAAGCCCAACAAAGACTCAAGCCAAGGACGTAAGAGCCGCCTGCTGCATGAGGAGCCACGATCCCAACAGACGGTGGGTCCAAACTCGACCTGTGAGCCCACTCTTCAGTAAAGCAGCAGGACAAGGAGCCTGTGAGCTGTGGGACTATGGGAGGACAGAGCTGGGAAACCTTTGCCTTGCAACCTCCGTCGTCAGAATCCCTTCAGCAAGACCCAAGTGCCACGAAGTCTGTGGGTGACGTGTGCGGAGGTGATATTGATTAGCGTACGTGTACGCACCTGGCAGGTACTGTTTGAGCCCAGGAGTGTTGTTAACCTTGAGAGGGACTTAGTGTCCGTCCTAACGCGCAGTCATGCTGTGTCACATGGGGATAAACGGCCAGGTGTGTTAGGTGGGGGACAAGTGCAGAACAGATGGCCTCTGCGTCCAGGTGCCAGAATGAGAAGAGACAGGAAGAGCTCAGGGCAGTATTTGTACACCTGGAGACAGATTGTGACTATGGTCCTGGTCTGGGGAAGCATGAGTTCTGACACAGTTGTTGAAATTTGCACAGGGTGATAGGGTAGTCCTCTGATTTTCTTTCTTTCTTTAAAAAATTTTGTTTTTATTGTTGTTTTATCTGCATGTGTGTCTGTGTGAGGGTGTGGGATTCCCTAGAGCTGGAGTTACAGACAATTGTGAGCTGCCGTGTGGGTGCTGGGAATTGAACCCAGGTCCTCTGGAAGGACAGCCAGTGTTCATAACCACTGAGCCATCTCTCTAGCCTAAGGCCTCTACTTTTTTAAGATTTTTTGACAATGTGGTCTGAAGATATGAAATGGAAACATTCAGAAATAAATCATCCATATATTTTAATAACTTATCGCAGCATTAAAATTTTTAATTAATTTATTTACATTGTAGCATATTTTTATAACTTCCAATTTTTTGGTCATTATTGTTTATCTCCTGCTCCAAACTTATGAATTAATATATTTTTGCAGGAATGTGTATATGGAAAAAAAAACAGTATACGTGGGAAGACTGAAGTTTCAGCATCCAAAGGGGTGTGTCTTAGAATGCCCTAGAGGGAAGGGGGCAGTACTGACTGAACTATGGGTTTGATAAGGGACTGGAGAGATGGGTCAACAGTTAAGAGTGCTTGCTGTTTTTCTAGAACACTCAGTTCAGTTCCCAGAACCTAAGTCAGGTGGCTCACATCTGCCTGGAACTCCAGCTCCAGGGGATCACCTCCCTCTTCTGGCCTGAGCCCCGTCTACTCAGCGCACACACACAAACAAAACAAAACAATGTTGTGTCAGCAACAGCATCCTGACTTTCATTCTTGAGCAGCCAGTGCCGCTTCAGGCGCCCTGATAGGGTCAACGCTGCCGGAGCATGCTGCTGCCTGTCAAGGATCTCAGCAGAGCAGTGTGTGAACTGAGCACCTGAGGAAAGAAATGGAGCAAAGTTTAAGGAGTGACCTGACTTGCCAGGGGTGGGAGTGGGGAGGGGATGTGCTGGATGTCCGACCAGTGGATCCATGGCACCAAAGGTTTCTGGCTTCCAGGAAGGGAGACTGTGGGCCTGTGGGGAGCAGACAAAGCATGCCTGACACCTTCAGACACCAGCTCTCTGCATACAGATGTGGTCAGAAAACACACACACAGGAGGAGGGCTGGGGTGCCGCTCAGTGTTAGAGCATGTACCTGGCATGTGTGAAGTCCTGGGCTTCACCTCCGAACCTGAAAACAGATCATCCAGGGTTCCCCAGGACTTAGCTCAGCCTGCCAGAGCACTTTTTCTCCATGCCTTGTAAGCAACGTCCTCCGTTGGTTTCATCTTGCTGAGGGGTTCATTGGTATGTATGTGTGTGTGCCTAGTTGTCTGTAGTGCACATTTGTGTGGGTGCCCCAGAAGGCCAGAAGAAGGTGTCAGAGCCCCCAAAGCTAGAGCTATGGGTGGCTGTGAGCTGATGTAGATGGTAGGAGCAGTATATGCTTTTAACCACTGAGCTGTAGTCTCTTTGTTGTTTATTGAGGCAGGGTGTCGCTATGTAACCCAGACTAGCCTCTATGTATTAGCAATCCTCTTATCACCTCAAGTTCTGGGATTACAGGCCTTTGCCAACCTCTCCCCCCTTCCCCCTCCCCCCCCCATCCATGTGTACCTCTCTCCATGCAGAGAGAGGCCCCAGGCAATTTTGAAGGGCTGTGATTGCCTCTGTAATTTAGGGAAGAGATTCTGGGACAGCAGATCCCCAGAAGGGCAGGGGTGTCCATCACCCAAGAGGCTGAAGATCTTACGGTCTGATCAAAGAGATTTTGAGGTGCTAGTGAACCCAAAAAAGAGGAAGGAAAGGAGGGAGGAAGAGGAGCAAGCAGGAAGGGCAAGAGGTTCAGAACTGAAGGGTCAGCCATGAAGCAACGCTAGCCACTGGCTCCCTTTAAACTGCTGTTTTCACACTCACTGGTCGTGACCACAAATGAAAGAGCAGGTCATTGGCACCAAGGCTGCACACTGCCCCTGCCTAGCTATGGGGCCCTGTCCATGCACACCTCATCCTTGCAGCTCTAGGTGGAGCTGTCAGGGCTGACTCTGAGCAGGAAAGACAGGTTGCCGGCATTCAGCCTTTTATGCAGAAGGCCACCAAGCTTCCCCAACAGGCTCCTGCAGGCTGAGGGCCAGTCCACGCCCCAGGTGTGGCAAACACTCAGAACCCTATTGCAAGTCATTTCTTTGGCAACAACAACCAGACAGAGCATATCAAGGATGGAGGGCAGAAGAAGAATGACTTGCCCTTGTCACGAGGAAGGGCAGTGGCAGCAGGTGGCCCTGTCAGTAGCCCCTTATGAGGGACAAGGTACCTGTGGGGGAGAATTCATCAGGCACACGCTGAGAGCACAGGCAGGCCCCAGGAGGGGGATGGGAAAGGGAGGTGAGTTCAGCCAGGCTGTGGGGTTTGGGCCTCTGGGGCCCCTTGAAGAGCCCGAGGATGCTGTGGTGGCTTTGGCCTCAAGATGAGCTAGGCGAGCAAGACTGAGCACAAAAGACTACAACCCGAAGCTTGTTCCCCAGTATGGTTTCCAAGCTTAAAGGCTTTGAAAACACAGCACTGTGCTCTGCTCCTGAATGCCCTCCTCTCTGAGGGTGGCCCTGCGCTTTGTAATTAAAAGGAAAAAAAAAATACAGATGCTGATTTATTGCTAGACAGTCTCCCAGCGAAGGGACAGCTGCGTGACTCAGATTTGCTCTGCAGGACCGAATTACACATTGCTGCCTGTTGTGCACTTGAAAGATTTTAAATTCCACTTTTTACTTTGGGATAATGGTAGATTCACACGCAGTTGTGGGAAGTAACAGAGAGGCCCCTGTGCCCTGTGCCCAGTTCCTCCTAAAGTCCTGCACAACTGCATTTCCTCACCCTCGCCTTCGTGCCATCAAGGCCCAGGGCGGCTTCACCACAGCCCCTCTGTTCCACTTTGATGGTCGTATCCACCCCCTCCTGCCGTTCTCTCTAGCCTCTAGCAATAAGGTCTAGGTCCTTAATTTTGTCATTTCAACAATTATATGAATAGACATGGTGACCACACGGAATCTTTGGGAGTAGATTTTTCTGGATGTCTGTCCAGGTTGATATGTCATCAAAACACTCATCCAGTCTTCCTGCTCTTCACAGTTTTCAACATTTAAAATTTCTATGTGTATAAGCCGGGCAAGACAGCACACACCTGTAATTCCAGCCCTCAGGAAATGAAAACAGGGGAATCAGGAGCTCATGTTTGTCCTTGGCTACAAACATGAGATACAAACATGAGAGATTGAGGCTAGGGCTGTCCAGATGGCTCAGTGGGTAAAGGTGACAGCCACCAAGCCTGAGGACTTGGGTTCTACCCCTGAACACACAAGGTAGAAGGAGAGAACTGAGTCCTTAAAGTTGTCCTCTGAGCTCCACTGATACACCCACCTCAAACACACACATAAACACTCACACACATACACATACACACTCACACACAGATACACACATATACACACTCACACACATACATACACATACATACATACCTACACACTCACACAAACACATACACACACATATATATATATACACACACTCACGCATACATACAGACACACACACACACTCATACAGACACACACACACACACACGAGCATACATTCACTCACACAAAAATTCACACACACTCATACTCATACAGAAACACACACATACACACAGTCACACAACCCCCCCCCCCACAAATTCTTGAAAATGATTCATACTTAAGTATTTCATTTTTCAAATAATTTTAAGTGGTATTACACTTTAAATTTCAGTGTCCTGGGCTGGAGAACTGGCTCACTGCTAAGAGCACTTGTATTTGCTGCTCTTCCAAAGGACCTAGGTTCTGTTCCCAGCACCCACTGGTGGCTCATGACTGTCTGTAACTACAGTTCCAGGGGACCCAATGCCCTCTGCTAGCCTTTAAGGGCACTACACACATATGCAGGCGAACCATCAAAACACCCATACACATAAAGTAAAAAGAAATAATCTGTAGAAAAATTGACAGTGTCCTTGGTGTGTTGCTGGCATATAGAAATACATCTTATTTTCTTTTTGAGATAGGTTCTCACTGTGTAGCTCTGTCTGGCCTGGAGCTCACAGAGACCTACCTGCTGCGATTTAAGGTATGCCCCACTGTGCCTGGAAGAAATCCAATTTTTTTTTTTTTTTTCAGAGATCAAAGCCAGGATCTCATACATGTTAGGCAAGCAGTCTGTCGCTGACTGTATTCTGGGCAATTTTTTGTGATTACATTTGGGGACGAGATTTTTCAGGGTTTCATTAAGTTGTATAGACTGGCCTTGAACT
This sequence comes from Meriones unguiculatus, assembly GCF_030254825.1. Taxonomy (NCBI): domain Eukaryota; kingdom Metazoa; phylum Chordata; class Mammalia; order Rodentia; family Muridae; genus Meriones; species Meriones unguiculatus. Next base: position 23,258,826 of record NC_083364.1, read on the forward strand.
TGCAATCCTTTCGCCTCAACTCAACTCAACTAGGGTTCCAGGACTGGGTCACCAGAGCTGGCTTACAATTGTTTATTAAGTGTTGACTTTGTATCCTATAACTCTGCCAAATTCAATTAGTCCTCGGAGTTTTTGTAGATGCATACAATGTATTTGTCATGTCACCGACAAACAGGGTGTGACGCTACGATAGATGTTTAGGTTTCATCCACTCATCAGGCCCAAGGTTTCCACAGCTGTTCTTATGTCCTAAGTGACTAGAATGGTGTTGAGGTGACTTAGGGGTCAGAATCAAGCCCTTTAAAACCTAAGTGTTTGAGCTTCTTCCCTCCATAGTCACAGAGTGCTTCTGGATGTTATGTAAGACCTCATTTCGGAAGGAGTCCCCGTTCCAGCTTGGGAGGAAGAAATGTTGCACAAAGAAGGCAAGAAGAATCTGGACGGACAGGCCTTGCTGGCTTTCCCCACCCAGTCTGTTAATACTACAGTTCCGGGAAAATCTTAGAGGTCAAGGTTCAGAGAGCTTCCAGGTAGCTAGCTAACTCTGGTAGGACCTGGAAGGTGGTGTGCAGAAGGAGTAGAAGCTCCCTCTTTCTCCCCAGCACGTCTTCATTTGAGTTCCTTGTAATCTCCTACAGGCGAGCCATATGTGGAGGCACACGCCTGCGATCCCAGCATGCAGAAGGCTCCTGGGCTGCAGAGTTTGAGGCTGGCTTTGGGTGTTTGAGATCCTGTGTCAAACCCCTCCAAACCAAGCCGAACGAACAACTGCAAACAAGGAAACAAAAATAGTAATCTGTGAGTTTTGTCAGCAAACAAACTGACCCCAAAGTACAGCTTGTCAGAAGCCCACTCAGCCGATCAGCACAGGCAGAGAGACGTCAACCCCAGGCTGGTGAGTGGCATCTGAAGTATGCATGTGTGGGACTGAGACTTCAGCCTGTGGGATCTGATGCTATCTCCAGGCAGATGGCGTCAGCCTTGAACTGGATAAGAGGACACTCAACCTGTGTCTGCTGCTGAGTTGGTGGCATGTGTGCTGGTGGGAATAAAGCCTTGGGAGTTCAGAATGCCTGTGTCCTGAGTGTGTAGCTGGGAAACTGAGTCTAAGCTGCGCTGATTGTGTTTCACTCACAGGGGCTTGTTTCTTTCCCTTTTCTGTCACTGTGCCTTTTATTTCCTTTTCTTGTCATATTGCAAAGGTGGGGATGTCTAGCACTAGGTTGAATAAGAATGGTAACAGCAAGACCTTTGTCTTGTCTCGGCAATAGAGGAAAAAGTATCTCATCTTTGATGTAGTGTTGTCTTGGATAGAGGTGCTTTGTAAATGCTTTCTATTAAGTTTACAAATCTTTCTATCATGATTGGGTACTGAATTTTATGGAAAAAAAATTCACCTCAGTTGGTGATGTAAGTTTTCTTCTTTCACCGGTTAATGTTGTAAGAAACATTAAATATTAGTCTTTTCTACCAAATACTAAAACCTGTGTTTGCTATAAGGAATCCATATAGTTTTCTTTTGGACAGAGTCTCCCTATGTAGCTATGGTTGTCCTGGAACTTGCTCTGTAGACCAGATTGACCTCAAACTTATAGAGATCCACCCACCTCTGCCTCTGGAGTGCTGGATTAAAGGCTTGTGTCACCACGACCAGTTGAATTTACATTTTTTAATCTCCTCCTCTTGTAAGACTTTTAAGTGTGGCTGACCTGTTTTGACTTTGGACCCCAGCCAATGTGGAAAAGACAGTCACCACTTTAGCTAGAATAAAAGTCAAGCTCACAGCTTCTTTTTTTTTTGTTTGTTTGTTTGTTTTGTTTTGTTTTTCAAGACAGGGATTCTCTGTGTGGTTTTTGCTGTCCTGGACTTGCTTTGTAGACCAGGCTGGCCTCGAACTCACAGAGAGAGCTCCACTTGCCTCTGCCTCCTGAGTGCTGGGAATAAAGACGTGTGTCACCACGCCCGGCTTCCAAGCACATCCTCTTGAAAGAGTGAAGTTTTACCTTGCCCGGTACCAGTCTAACACTTCAGTTAGGGTACTAGTCTTTATCTTTTTGACCTGTAACTTATTTATAACAGTGTGGTGGTCACACTGATGGCTTTCAGAATGTCTCACTGGAAATGAGCACTTCCTGATCAGATATAGAATTGTTTTTATGTGATATTGAATTCTGCTTGCTAGTATCTGGCTAAAGATTTTTGTATGTATATTAATGAGCGGTTTAGACTTTTGACTTTTTTTTTTTTTTTTACTGTCTTTTCCCCTCCCTGGGTTTTATACCAGAGTCATTTTAGCTACATCAAACAAAACTATTTCTAGAAGAGAAATGATGAGTTATTTTAAAAGTTGATCAAGGCAGACGGAATCAGCAGTTGAAGAAAGACTTTTATTGGAGAAGAAACATGTGAATCAGTCAGTCAGAGGAAAAAGACCCTCTGCAAAGCAGAAGGGGAGGGGGACTCAGAAAGCAGAAGATCCAGGCTTTTCTTTTGGAGGCTGAGGTTTTAAAGTCTCTGAAGAGTTTTCCTCGGCTAATTTAGGATTGGTCAGTTTAAAGAAAGCTAGGATGGTTGATTTGCCCAGAACTGTTGGGTGACATGTCCTGATCTCGCTTTGAACTTCTTGAGCCAGTCTGTGAGCAGGAGACCTCCCAGGGGGAGATAAAGTCTACAAAGCCTTTGTTTTAAGCTGCTGGCTTTTGTCATTAGGGTGAGGAAAAGCTGGTCATCTTGGAGGTTCACCATCTTCATTATAGCCATTGTCCCCCTCCCTATCTGTCCTCTGGCCTTCCTTTTACCAACTGTTCCATGTGTGTGAGGATTAGTCATAGGTCTTGCTTAACTGTGGCTCTGCTTGGAAGCACTGAGAACTTCCCTCTGTGTCATTCCTTCTCTGTGTACATTGAACTGTGGAGAGCCAAAGAAGGTCTGAGTGAATGTGTAGTGTCGATAGGGGTACACCCTAACCCCGAAGATGGGAGGAGAATGACCACTGACCCAAATAGCCATAGCCAAATTAATTAAAGCTATTTATTTGTGTACATGGGATGCCTCTGGCTAAGGCAGGGTTTAGGAAGTCAGCATTGGATGTGAGGAAGACGAGGCTTTTATAGCTCAGGGGTAGGGGGATTCAGTGGGCAAAATAAACAGGGTTATAGGAGCAGGACAAACAAGTTAGTTCTAACGACTTCTTGAAATAAAGACATGGTTGCAAGGCAGCACAATAAAGGTTGTCACAGTGATAATAAGGCAGTTCTATAACCTTTTGAAACAAAGGTAGAGTTTCAAGGTGGTTTTAAATAACTTTTTGAAACAAAGATGTGGTTGCCATTCCTGGAACAGGCAGTGGAGGACCATTTGTAGTTAAATTCACAGGTGAGGCATAGTCCAAGCCTTGGGAAACAGAGGTTTAATCATAGACAGGAATGGACCTACTTTGTCTTTACTATTAGATGGCGTTAGCTTTAAGTGGAAGAAGCTGGTTCTTCGCATGGGCATGCCAAGTGAGCTCAGAGGGGTAGCAAAGACTTCCTTTGGTCTGGGTGCAATGTTGAGAGTCTGAAATATGAGTGTTTATTAACTGGTGTGTGCAAAAATCGGCAACTGTAGCTACCTCCTCCTGGATGTTTACAGCTGGAAACTGCCCACCTACAGAGACTCCTACCCGGACTAGCCAACTTCTAATTCTGTACTGCACATAGTAAATGAGCCTAGCTTCTGGATCATTGGGTGGTTGGTGTGGCTTCATCAGAGCCCGCACAGCCCACTTGATGCCAGCTTTTCTGTACATGTGTCTGTGTGTCTGTCTTCATTCTCTCACCACCCCAGTCAGGTTTCCAGGACCCAAGCCACATGGAGTAGGGTGCTGGCCATAGGTGTGGCCTTTTTGGAGGAAGCGTGTCATTATGGGGTGGGCTTTGAGGTCTTATGCTCAAGCTACACCCAGCGTGGCGGCTTATAGAGTCCTTCTGCTGCCTGCGGATCAAGATGTAGAACTCTCAGCAACTTCTCCAGCACCACGTCTGCCTGCACACTGCCATGCTTCCTGCCATGCTAATGGACTAAACCTCTGACACTGTAAGCCAGCCCCAAAGAAATGTTCTCCTTTGTAAGGGTTGCTCTGGTCCTGTCTCTTCACGGTGATAGAAACCGTGGCTAAGACAGCCCCCAAGTGTAGTCTCTGTACACCCATAGGTTATACCAGTCTGGGACTTCCCCTTCAGAACTTCATGGAACAAAAAATGTAGTTTCTTTTCTACATATGAGTGTTTGCCTGTGAGTATGCATATGCACTTCGTATGTGCCTGATACCCATGGAGGCTAGAGAAGGGCATCAAATTGGGCTTACTTATCCGGAGCAGGGGTTCCTGACAGGAGTGGGGGGTGGCATTCATGAAGCCTCAAGACAAAGGCTTCATCCAGTAGCTCTGAGGGATCCCCCCACACCCAAATAGGTGCATTCTTCGTTTAGTCTTCCCCCGGCCTGTACTCTCTAGTCCTTCCCATAAGGCCATGTACAACTAGGGCAGAATTCCATACAGCAGGCTGAGAGGAGAGGCTGGGTACCCACTGAGCACCTTAATTCACCTTAATGCTCAATGCTGAATCTGGGCACACACCTTTAATCAGCACTTGGGAGGCAGGTGCAGGTGGCCCTCTGAGTTTGAGGCCAGCCTGGTTTACAGAGTAAGCTCCAGGACAGCCAGGGCTACACAGAGAAACGTTGCCTCAAAACAAACAAACAAATGAACGAATGAACAAACAAATAAATGGAAAGAAAGCTGAACATAGATTAATGCAATCAATTAACATTGCCTGTGTACGGACTATTGAACTATGAGGCCTTGTAAGTTCCCAGATTAACATCATGGGAAGCACAAGGCAGTCTTTATACAGCACATGGAGTCAGTCACTGCTGTAGCTGCGCTCTTGAATGTGTAGCAAATACAGAGAGGGAGCAGACACATAGCAAAGCATTAGCAATTGGATGTTGATGGCCTCCAGCAAAACTCAACTAAAAAATCCCTGTCAAAACTATGATGCTGGATTTACCATTGAGAGAGTTTTAGACAGAGTCCTCTCTATCCTCTCCAAGGATGAGCACCCGTTAGCTGTTTAACCATGGACATCTTTATCTCCTCGTGAGACAAGTAACAGTACACAGAAAAGTTATTGTTCCTCTATAAAACTGAGCCCATTGATTTACAGAGGACAGGAGACTTGCTGTCGAGTCCAGCCACTTGACTAGAGCCAAAGTCCCTGTCTTTCTTATAACCCTGTATAGATTGGTCTGGATGGAACATGAGACAGAAGCCAGGTGATGTCACTAGCCAAGATGATGGCAAAGTAACGTGGTCATTTTTTGCTTATGGTGAGCTCGGCTCCAAGATAAAATGAAACCATCCCCCACTGGGGCACAAATCCCAGAGGGATTTAACAATTTGTTAAAAACAAAGAATAATCTCAATGTCAACCCAACGTGAACAAGGTGAAAGTAGCCAAGCAAGGCGATTCTGTCTGTAATAAAAAACGCACAAGACCCAGACTGGGCTGCTAAGCATATAGAGTCAAGATAGCACCTATCTTTTATCACTGGTGATTACTTTTTATCCCATTGGTGGAATCTGAATCTCACAATTTGATGTGAATGGTTATTAGGCACAGAGGGGAAAGGGAAGTTTCAAGAAGTGTTCTTGCTGGGCTTTGGTTTTATTTTTTATTTTTCTCACAGACCCACAAAGTGGCAGGAGAAAACCAAGAGTTGTCTTCTGACCTCCTCATGCGGGCCATGGTATGAGTACATCTGCACTCATGCAATAAAATAAATGAATAAGCAAATAAGGTGGAGTCTTTCAGGTTCTATCTTCCAAGATCTCTCTCTCTCTCTCTCTCTCTCTCACACACACACACACACACACATCAACCAAACCCAACCAAAACCACGAAAAGAAAAGCACTCGGGGCTGGAGAGATGACTCAGAGGTTAAGAGCACTGGCTGCTCTTCCAGAGGTCCTGAGTTCAATTCCCAACAACCGCATGGTGGCTCATGACCATCTGTAATGGAATCTGATTTCCTCTTCTGGCATGTATACATAATAAATACATCTTTAAAACAAACAAAAAAAATAGAAAAGAAAAACACTCAACAGTTATAACAAAGGCTACAACTATGCATAGCCAATTTACTACACAAACTGTACCTGACTCTGGTCCAAGGGACAGAGCCATGAAGAAATTCTTTGTTAGTAAGATGGTTCAGAAGTTAAAAGTACTGGCTGCCAAACTCGACTTCAATCCCCCAAGCTCCACATGGTAGAAGGATGTGGGAGTCTGCAACCACTGTGGCAGGGGAGTGATGATCTGCAGGAGGCAAGAAGGTCACCCCGTTCAGCACAGCTCAGCAGCCAGTGTTTGTCCAAACTTTGCGAGTCTGGCCCCGAGTAGTTTACTTTAGGCATATTTAAGCACACCAAAATTCGATGAAAAATTTCCTGGTGATGATTAAGTCAATCCCATGTATACAGCAAAGCTTAAGACGTGACTACCTCCAAACTCTGTGTGAAGACCATATGACATCTTCGATAAAGATGAGTTCTATACATTAATGAGTTCACTAAGGGTCTGGGGGAGGACTTCGCGTGGCATCAGCCATATAGATACTGCAAAGTTCACCAGGTGGCCTATGCTGGCCAGTTTGGTTTAGGTCACGGCATATTCCTTTGCAAAAAGGAACTGCCTTTCCAGGAATTTTTCATTTTGTTCATGTGTTTCTTCGTGAAGCACTGAGAAAATTATTTTCCATTATTTTGGGGGCTCGTCAGAATTTCAAATTCATTCAGAAGAATGTTAGAATCCCCTCCCTTTGAGGAGATACATCCTGTGGTCCCACTGTGGTGGCCTCCAGGGTCTCAGGCAAATAATACTGCTTTGAATTGGTAAGAATCCCAAGACAGAAAGTTTTTTTGGTAATGTAGGAAAAGAGCCCAGGAAAATACCATGGCAACCAGAAAACTGCACAGAACAGGGTAAGAAACTCTAAAAAGTAGCGCTTGGCGGTCAGGATATTCTGTAAGTTGTTTGAGAGTGAACAACTTGGTGTACAGGAAACCTTCTGAGGGATGTGGACTTGAGATCCAAGTGATTCAGTCTGACCAAACCAAGCTCCAAGAAAAATAAGGAAATGGATTCCTCCAGACATGAGGAAATCAACTCCTACGGCTGGCTGAAAGGCCAGTTCAAAGAGGTATCTTGCTCAAGACAACCCTCTCACAACAGGTGTCGCAGCCCATGCCTTTAATCATAGCACGTGGAATTCAGAAGCAGGAAGATTTTCTGAGAGTTTTAGTCCAGTCTGGTCTGGTCTACATATCAAGTTCCAAGCTTCAGTTATATATACATACATACATAGATATTTTTTTCTTGCTTTCTTTTTTTTCTTTTTCTTTTTTTTTTTTTAGCTCCCTATCTTCTTTTCTTTCTCAGTGGGTGGGGTTCTCCCTTTCTACCCAGTTCCCTCAGAGAACCTGGAAGACTATATAGAGTCTCTCCGCAAAGCCCTGGCTTTTCTGGGACTGTGTAGATAGAGTGGTTTGAATGAGAATGGCTCCAATAGGCCCATATATTTGAATGCTTAGTCACCAAGGAGTGGCACTGTTTGAGAGGATTAAAAGGATTAGAAGGTGTGGCTTTATTAGAGTAAGGGTTTCACTGGAGGTGCCTGGCCCAGGGACATGCTCTGTCTTGGCTGTGGACCAGGATGCAGCTCTCAGCTACTGTTCAAGCACTTTGCATGCCCCATGCTCCCTGCTATGATGATAATAGACTAAGCCTCTGAAACTGTAAGCCAGACTCATGTTAAATGCTTTCTTTCGTAGGAGTTTCCCTGGTCATGGTGTCTCTTTACAGCAATAGAACAGTGACTATGATAGTAGACCAGGCTGGTCTTGAACTCCCAGAGTTTCCCCTGTTTCTGCTTCCTGAATGCTGGAATTAAAGGTGCGCACCACCACACCTGACTGTGCTATCTTTCTTGCACTGAGACCAAAGTCTGCTGCTTTGGGCTTCTATTTCCTCAGGGTAATTTATTCTATTCTATCCATTGTACTCTAACTCAATTGTTGTTAAGCTACATAGCCTCTGTCTTCCAATCTTTGTGCCTGCTTGCCTAACCACTGGGCATTCCTGCGACCTGATTCTATCATGTACGTTTCTGTGCAGATTTTGGATTAGCCAGTACTGGTCAGATTGTGAAGTCTATTTCCCACCCATCAGTGAGGCATGACTGTCTAATTTTATCTGTGACATGGTTTTACCTGGGTGTCCTTTGCTGAGCACTGCTGCATCTTGTAACATCAATCTTGTGGTGCTTTACTGTGTGTTTCTGCTTCTCTTTGTCTGCTACTTACATTCAATCAACCAAACCATGGCTATGGCACATTCTGTGGATTGTACAAAACACAAAAAAGGATTTTACTATATTAGCATACAGGCAGCCCCATTAGTTGCCTCTAGGTTGCTTAGCAACCTCTGATGTTATCGCCTGCCGCCACCAGGGGCCCAGGATAAAAGACCCTCCAGAGCCCTGTTACCTATCTCTTACTTCATCCTTACACCCCTCTTACTTCTTTCTTTTACCTCTTTCTTACTTCATCCTTACACTCCTCTTACTTCTTTCTTACTGTCTCTCTGTCTGTCTGCCCTCATGGCTCACTCAAGCTCTAAATCCCCTCTCCTTCCCTTCCCTCAAATAAATCTCCCTATGTTATACATGTTTCATGGTAACATATCTTTATATATTATAACAGACTCTCTCGTGTTTTCTGTAAGGTTTGTCTGGGAACTTAGTGTTTCTTTAAGGTGGCATTACATGACACTATCCTCTAAGCTACACAACTACCATCTTTGTAAGACCAACTGTAGCTGCTTAAGAAAGACCGTGGCAGCTGGGCTTGTTGGTTTGAAGTGGAAGTTTCTGGACTCAGTTTGGTCATGTGATGTTTTGCTGCAAGCTGGGCATGTGATAATTTGCCCAGGTTGGCTTGTGAGAGGGCATGTGATGTTTTACTCCCTCATTTGAGGGGTGTGTCTTAGCCAGCTGAGAACATCTGTGGGTGGACTTTGAGGAGAGGACACATATTGAGGCCCAGGCAGAGTGAGATGTCACTTTTTTGGATTGACATCGTTGTGCTGATTTTTGACAGAGAGAAACATTCCAGAGGGCTTCTCCAGACAATCCCACTGAGTCTTTCAGCTTCTGCATTTGGACTGGACTGCTGGTATCCTGAAGACTGAGTCTGGTAATCCCCTAACAACCCCTCGACCCTAATCAGCAGGAAGTAGGTAAAAAAAAGGTCTACAGTCCTTTTCCCTATTAATCTCCTACCTAAGAGTTCAGGAGGTTGGAAGAAAGATAAAGGTGCTTTAGAACCCCAAATAAAGTAGGTTTAGTGAAAAATCTAAGCCCCCATGGGTTATTGATGTTTCCTCATGGAAGAGAAGGTAAGAAGTATCAGTAGACACTCCCTCATTGACTATCCAAGCAGCACCATGGTCAAACAAGGCCTGTGTAGTCATACAGAGGGAACAACTGGTAAACGGAAGGCCAGAGGAGCCAAATTTTTTCCACAGCCATGTGGCTCCCGAGGACCAGACCCTCAACTGGCCTTGACAGTACAAAAAGATCATGATTACTTTTAGCGTCCTTATGGTCTTAAACAGGAAGAGATAACCACTGAAAACTAAAACGACTGACATGCTTCCTTGATAGTCCAAGGAATCATACTCCCCAGACATTAGGCTTAAATCCATATGAATGCTGTTCAGGCAACTGTCTTAGCTATTGCTCTGTTTCTGTAAAGAGACACCATGACCAAGGCAGTTTATGAATCAAGGCATTTAATTAGGGCCTTGCTTATAGTTTCAGAGGACTAGTGCATTATCATCATGGCAGAAAGCATGGCGGCACACAAGCAGAGATGGTGCTGGAGAGGGAGCTGAGAGCTGCATCCTGATCTGCAGGCAGCAAGCAGAGAGGACGAGAGCAAGACTGGGTCTGTCCTAGGCTTTTGAATCCTCAAAGCCTATCCTCAGGGGTGCATCTCCAACAAGGCCACACCTCCCAATCCTTCCCAAACAGTTCACTAACTGGGAACCAAACATTGAATACAACAAATTACCCTCCCTGGCCCCCACAGGCTTGTAGCCATATCATAATGCAAAATGTATTCAGTCCAACTTCAAAACTCCCTACAGTCTATCACAATCTCATCACTGTTTAGAAGTCCAAAGTCTCTTTGGAGACTCAAGGCAATCTTTTAACTATATCCCACTGGAAAATAGAAAGCAAATTACATACTTTCTACATACAGTGGGGCAGAATATACCTTACCATTCCAAAAGGGAGGAATAGGGTATAGTGAAGAAATACTGGACCAAGACAAGACCTGAAACCCAGCAGGGCAAACTCCAAATTCTGAAGGTCCATGTCTGACGTCAGAGGGCTTAGGTAGCTTTTCAGATCTCCATCTCCTTCCAGCTTTGCTGACTGCAACTCATGGCTCTCTTCTGGACTGGCTCCACTCCCTGCCTGCAGCTCTCCTTGGCAGGTATCCTATACCAGCGTTTGTTAGTCCCCTCTGAATCCAAAACCTCTGGACTTCCATAGTTCATGTTGCTCTCAGAACCACTGTCTTCCATGCTCCCGCTGGGATGGTCCATTAAGCCCCACTCAACCATTTTCTTAGTCTAAAGTGTTCCACATTTCTTCAAACCCAGCATGGTCCAGCCTGTAACAGCAATACCCTAGTCCATGGAACCAACTTCTATCTTAGTTACTGTTCTAGTGCTGTGAAGAGAAATCATGCTGGGGTTCAAACCCAGGACAAGGGGCTGAGGTGTAACTAAAGCAGAGCTGGCCTCCAAGTGCTTCCAGCATCTCCCAGTCTCTACCTGTTACAGGGCATGGCTGGCATACCCCGCCATCTACACTAAACTTTCCAGCCCAGGGGCTGGGCTTCCTCTCCCCCACAGGCCCTTCACTATATAATCTAGACATTTTGGTTACCTCCTTTTTCTCCCTTCCCTTTCCTCCTCCCCTCCCCACCTCTCTCTGTTATTCCTCTCTCCTCTCTCTCTCTCTGTGGGCACTTTCTCTCTTAGCCCATGTAGACTTCCCTGATCTCCTCCTGTGAGACCAGTGAACCTGCCTGAGAGCTGCCCCCAATAAACCTGTATTTGTATACTCTAATTTGGCTCACATTGGCTCATTTCGTTGGCGGAAGAATACTTATTAAGGACAAAGGCAGTTTATAGAAGAAAGCATTTAAATGAGGACTTGCTTACCGTTTCAGAGGGTTAGGGTTAAGAAATATAAAGCAGTGAGGGTAAATCTTTGGTGAGCCCAAGCCAAGGTGAAAATTATGCCATGCAAAAGACCTGGTGTAAAAGAGGTTTATTTGGGGAGGGGAGAGGAGTGACGACCTGGGGAAGGGATAGAGGCAGACAACTGGGCATGTATGTAGACAGGCAGATAGACAGGAAGGAGAGAGAGAGAGAGAGAGAGAGAGAGAGAGAGAGAGAGAGAGCTGTAAAGGCAGAGAGGGGGCAGAGAGGGGGAGAAAGAGGAGTGCCTGCAATCAAAGATTGCTGCTCTCCTGCCTGGGGCCTGCCTCCCAGCAGCCCATGAAGTCAGAAGGAGCAGGAGATGAGAAGCTTGCTTGGAATGGCCATACAGGGATCACACATCCGGGAAACAGCTGATGGCTAGTTCAACTTTACTTCCAGAGAACAAAGAATATATACTCCTAGGGGAGTGTGTGTTGGGGGGGGGTCTCTAAGAATAGGTGTACATAATTGGTTGAAACTGGGCATGTCCAGGATGCTTGATTTGCATTATACAGCACGCTCCAATCATAAGGGCAGAGTGTCAGTGCTTGATTAGCATATAGATAAGCGCAGGTAGGGGAGAGCTAGCAGGGAGCTCTGTCAGAGGCCACACAGCAAGTGTGGCTAGGAGAATCTCTATCTAAAGGCACTCTCCAGAAGAAGTCAGGCAGAGAGTAGGGGACCCTCCCAAGGGAGGGGAGGGAGTTCTGCCTGAACAGCACATCTAGAACTCAGTGATCTGCATGTCTCTGTCTCCTGAGTGCTAGGATTAAAGGTATGTACCTTTACCTGAAAATTATCTTTATCTGAAACTTGCTCCATACTAGGCAGGCTTTGAACTTAGATCTGCCTGCCTCTACATCCTAAAATTAAAGGCATATCTCTATCCCAGCTGAATCACACAGACCTAGAAGGTCTTTGAATGTGATCTCTTGCCAGAACAGCCATGTTCTGAATTAAAATTCCTCTCCAGATACCTCTTCAAAGGAAGAAGGGCTGATGACAACAGGAAGTAAAAATTGCCAAGGTAGTCTAAAAAAGACACCAAAGAAAAGCAAACAGTTTATTTCTTAGTCAAGAGCCAGAAATGTAAGTCAGGCCTCTTGGTAGCCCCATCTCTCCAGAGGCCAGAAATGTCAGAAGTATTTTGGGGGCTCTCATCTTTGATATGGTTCCTGAGGTGGGTTGCCTCTGTAAAGGAGGGGTATTAGAGAACCTGTAAAGGTCTGATAGGAGAGAGAACAGAATCTCTGACTGGGTGGAGGTCATTCTCCTGGCCAACACAGCACCCTAGGAAAAGAGGCCACCTTGAGCTATGCTACAGAGATTGATAGAAAACCCATTCCTCTGCTCTTGCCAAACAATCCCAGTCACAATTTACTGCTGCTAGAGACAAAAGTCAGCATACATGGACAAGTTTGAAGAATAAGAACAAATAATAAGAATAAAGAAGAAGAGGAGGAAGAAGAGGAAAAGGTGAGAGACGTGGAAGGGGAGGGGAGGAGAAAAGAGGAAGAAGAGGAGGCAGGAATTGTGAGAATTTTTTTTTTCTATCAAAGATGGCTAGCTCACTAACAGCTAATATTCCATAAACCCCTCCCAACTTGAAGCTCTACTGTCTCTGCCTGTTTGCCCAATCCCTGGGCATTTCTGAGACCTGACTCTATCACACATGTGCCCCCATTCAGATTATGAATTAGCCAATAGTTCTAAGACTATGAGGTCTAGTTTCAACCAACACAGTCACCGCATTAGAATTAGGACTGAGCGGTCTGCCCCCGTGTGTTCCCATTAGCTGCGTTTGGGTCATGGTATACCCTTAAATTGCCATTCCAAGTCACTTTCCCCTTGCCTGTGTGTTTCTTTGTACAGCACCCAGAATGTTCTTTTCCAACACCCATGGTACCCATCAAAGCCTGTGAACAAGCTGGTTTGCCAGAACAGAAGAAAAAGCACCTTCTGGGTAATATAGAAGAAAATTAAAATTATGCTTAAAAACGTAAGGTAAAGGGCTGGAGAGATGGCTCAGAGGTTAGGAACACTCTCTGTTCTTCCAAAGGTCCTGAGTTCAATTCCCAGCAACCACATGGTGGCTCATAACCATTTATAGTAAGATCTGGTGTGCAGGCAGAATATTGTATAAATAATAAATAAAATCTTAAAAAAAAAGTAAGGTAAAGAACAGTAAAGGAAGATATATAAAATCAATATCTGGCTTCTGCATGCATTAGCACACATGTGGCTGAGTACGTGCATGTGTGTACACACACACACACACACACATACTATTGGTATAGTGTAAGGTCAGAGTAATATCCCATTTTATTCTTGATAACAGCAAATTGTCTCCTTCTTCTCTTCCTACCAGGATATTAAATGTTGTCCATACAGTTTATCTTTTAAAAGAGCAAGCTTTTACTTTTTATTGATTTTTTTTCGTGTCAATTTCATTGATATTTGGTCTTTTTAAAATGATTTTCTCCCTTCCATTGCATCAAGTTTGTCATATTTTTTCAAGCATCTTGAGACTCTCGTTTAGATTACAGATTTCCCTTCCTCTCTCCCTCTCACCCTCTCTCTTTTCTCACCCCCTTCTTCCTCTCTCCCTCCTCCCTCTTACTCTATATCTCCCTTTCTTCCTTCCTTTTGCTAGAGGGTCTCGTGTAGTTCAGTTTGACCTTGAATTCCTGATCTTCCTGCTTTTACCTCTTGAATGGTGGGATTGCAGACACTCACCACAACACCCACCTTTAAAAATAAATTTTCTCTTTTGTGATGTATTGTTTAAATATATATATATATATATATATATATATATATTCTCTTAGAACTTCTTTTTGTTGTTGTTGTTGTGCTGTTTTCATTCCATTCAGAGCCTTTAAAAAGTTCTCCAGGAGGTGTCTCTCATCTCCATTGCTGATTTCAACTTTTGAATCCATTGTGGTTAGAGGAAACACTGTGATTTCAATTTTTGGAAGAGGTTTGTTGAGGTTCGTTTCATGGCCCAGAATGTGTCTATATTGGTAGATGTTGTAGGTGCTTGAAAAGAATGTGTGCTCTGCTGTTACTGGGGAGAAGGGTTCCAGAAATGCCAATTAGATTTTGCTGCACCACCCCTACCTTTTCTTTTCTTTTTTTTTTTTTTTTTTTTTTTGGTAGTGCTAGAAATCAAATGCACGTTCATATGCATCCAAAGCAAATATTCTTTGGATGAGACACAGCCCAGATGTTCCTTTTTTGAGACAGAGCCTCACTGGGTGGCTCAGGCTGAACTCATGGTCCTACTGCCTTGAACTCTTAAGTGCTTATATTCCACGCATGTGACACCATAGGTGGCAGCTCCACCACTTCTCTGCTTTCCATATTTTGTAGCTTGGTTGTTTTGTGTGCACCAATTAGGGTTCTTGTGTACCCTTAGTAAGTTAACCTTCTGACGGCTCTACTTGAGGCTATAGATACCCTGCCTTCTGAGTATTTGCATAAAACATCTTAAGTAAATTTCTTATAAACATTGTATAGTTGAGTCATCTTTTAAAATCCATTCTGACGATCTCTGTTTTTTAAATTAATTAATCTGGACAGTTTACATTTATTGTAAAGTGTTGATATGTTATGATAGAACCCTGCTACTTTGTTGTTTGGTCTTCTGTTTGTTTTCTTTTTCGTTATGCATTCTTTCCCCTGTCAAAAAAACAAAATAAAACAAAACAAAAAAAACTATTCCCTTTTGATTTACCAATGGTGCTTTTAAGTGTAGAACCTTATACTATTTTTTTAGCACAAGTTACCACAAGCTGTTGGTTTATTACTTTGTCAATTTGAGTGATGTGTAAAGTCTTGCTTTTTGTACATACCATTACTCTTCCTACAATACAGCTGTGTATTCATAGATCACTCAACAACACAGGCAATTTTGAGAATGTTTTGCTGAATGGTTTTGTTGTTGTGTTAACATTACAGAGTACACTTAAATAAACCTAGACAGTCAAGACTAAACACTTTGAAGTTGCTGCTTTTTTTTTTTTTTTTTAACTGCAAGTCTCAGGCTGGTTTTGAATTTGCTCCCCTCTTGCCTCTGCCTCCTGATGAGGGAATTTCAGGCATGTGGATTACAGGCCTCTATCACTTGCATTCTGCCCCTGCTTTGAGGGTGTGCGGATCACAGGCTTGTGTCACCTGTGTCATGCCTGTCTGTCTTCCAGTGTGGGGATTACATGCCTGTGTCACTTGTATCTCGAGACTTGGAAAATACGAGAATTGTCTGCTGCTAATACAGCAGGACACACCACTGTACGCTCAGCTTTGGTTGTTTTGTTTTGTTTATTGAGATAGGTGATCACTGTGTAGCCCTGGTCGGTATGGAACACAGCTGTCCTGGAACTTACAGAGATCTATTTACCTTTGAGATTTAAGGCATGTGCCACCGTGTCCTGCTACAACAGGCTTTTCTTTTTTAATGAATAAAAGAAATGTATTTTCAAATGACAAAACACACAGCCCAGTAACAACATAAAGCAGTGACAGTTGTTCTTATCAGATCAGTACTGTGTGTCACACATGATTTTACGGGCTGCAGGCTTATTGATGGTGTGCTAGGTTTATTTTCACCAGCATCATCACAAATACGTAAAGAATTGTGTTAGATGGCTCTCTGTTACCATGACAAAATACAAGACAGTCAACTTCTCAGAAGTAGAGGTTTGTTTTGGCTCCTGGTTTCATAGCTTTCAGTCCATAGTTGGTTGTCCCATTGCTTTGAATCCATGGTGACCACACATCATGGTCAAAGTGTATGATAAACCAAAACCACTTACCTTATGGCTGGTATCTGGGAAGTGAAAAAAGCCAGGAAGGAGTAGGGGTCTCAATTTCCCCTTCAAGGACACACCTCTAGTGGCCTAACCACCTCTGACTAAATCACACTTCTCAAAGTTTCTGCCAGCTTTCAGTAATGCCATCGTAGGGGACAAAGACCCAAATGACAGTAGAATGACTTTTCCCATAGCCTTAGGAGAGGTGTGATGCCATGAGACACTGCAGCATTGGGAGGTCAGATGTCACCAGGCACCTTTTATAAAGAGAGCATTTAACTGGGGCTGGCTTACAGTTCAGAGGTTTAGTCCGTGGGAAGCATGCAGCGTGCAGGCAGGCATGGTGCTGGAGAAGGAGGTGGGTTTTACGCTTGATCTGCAGCAGCCGGCAGAAGGAGAGTGTGTGTCACACTGCCCACAGCATAGGAGACCTCAAAGCCTGCCCCGCAGTGACACGGTTCCTCCAACAAGGTCACACCTACTCCAACAAGGCCACACTTCCTAATAGTGCCACTCCTTATGGACAAGCATTGAAACACATGAGCCTATAGGGGGCCAAACCTATTCAAACCACTGGAGGAGGGTATGATGTCATTAGACACTGCAGACTAAGAGGGTATGATGTCTTCTTGTTCTCCTTATTTTACTGTTTCCTTCTTTCAGCCTTCTTTGACATCATCTTCTGGTAACATATTATCTTAGTTCTTTCCTTTGAGAATGTCCTGGATGCCCTATTCCTGAAGGATGTTTCCCCTGGGTATGAAACCCGGGTCTCGGGTTTTGATGGTTCTCTCCTTGAAAGTTGTTGTGACCTTCCTTCCCCTGGAAGCCACTGTGATGAAAATTGGTTGTCCTCTCTGTGTGTTTTAAAGGATTTTTTCTTTGTCTTTAGTTATTTTACTTTAATTATTTTTTTTTAATTTTATGGATATGAGTATTTTGCCTGCTTGTCTGTACACCATGTGTGTGCCTGGTATCTCTGAAGATCAGAAGAGGTCATTGGAGTCCCTGGAACTGGAGTCAGAAGTGGATGTGAGCCTCCGTGTGGAAGTGGAACAGTGGTCCTCTGCAGGAGCATCAAGTGCTCCTAACCACTGAGCAGATTTCTCTTCATTTTGTTTGAGGTCCTTTCGGTCTGTGGGTTTCTTCCATAGACTTGTGCCTGTTGTCACATTAAAGAGCTTCGAAATCATCATTTCTGTTTGGACTTTCTAAGCCAGGTCTTCCCTTCCAAGTGACTAAGAACACAAACATCCTGAGCCTGCCCCTGTTCTTGCTCCTCTACTTCATCTCCCTCTTCTGCTTCCTTCTCTCTCTCTTTCTCACGCCGCCTCGCTGGCTAACTTCTCTTGCTCTAGTGTTCATTGATTGCCTAGCTCCTCCCCACTTCCTTCTGTTCTTGAGCCTACCCAGTGGGTTTCTATTTCTCCTCTAGATCTTCCTCCTGGAAGTCCTTCATCCCGCCACTCTGCTGTTGCGTGCTCTCTCTGTGGTGCTGCCTTTTCATCTCCTGCAAACATGCTTGCAGTCACTGGCTGCAGCATTTTAATGATGTCTGCTTTAATCTTTGTGGGACCATGCCACAAACTCCACTCCTCACTGCTGGCTTGGTGACAGCCCTCTTCCTCTTAGCTTCACTCAACAGAAACTCGAGTTTCATCATAGCAAGAACCATCTTCCTGGTGATGATTTCCACTGAGTCCTAGAAATCTTATTTATTTATCTATCTATCTATCTATCTATCTATCTATTTATTTATTTATTCTTTACTTACTTACTGTTGAGACAGGGTCTCACTGTGTAACTCCCATGTAACCCTGCCTCTGGCTCTCATCCTAAATTCCGGGATTACAAGCATGTGTCACTTCACTGGGCAACACTCAGAAAATGTAATGTCCTGAAACTCTGGTTCTTATCTCAACTTCTTGTTTGTTTGTTTGCTTGTTGAATTATTGAGAGAGAGAGAGAGAGAGAGAGAGAGAGAGAGAGAGAAAGGTGTGCACTCTCTACGTGCATGTACAGCGGTCAGAGGACAACTTTCGGAAGTTTGTTCTCTTCCCTCCTGGGAATCGAACTTGTGTTCCCAGGCTTGCATGAGTTTCAACCTGTGTAAGTGTAGTCGGCCCTCACATGCACAGTTCTGTATCAGATTTAAAGGTTGCTTTTATGCCGAACCTTGCAGACTCTTTCTGCTGCTCCATCAACAGTCCAGCCTCGGTAGACACACAGTGTCAGCTGTCCTAAGTAGTGGGAAGAGGCTCCGAAGACACCAGAGGGAGAGCGTGGTGGTTTCCCTGCAAACACTGACATTTCAAAGAAAGTGCAGCCTCTGTGGGGTTGCGTATTCTCAAGAGGTCCTGACTCAACCGTCGGGAAGAGAATAATCTTGATGACACAAAGGAACACACAAACCAAGCAAAAGTAATTTGGGAAGGCAATTTCTCTTTTACAGAAAGGTGTCCCGAGGTCCAAACCAGGTTAGTGAACATACTTGTCAAATAACCTCTGTCTTTTATCCCTGACATATGGTGACTGTCTCTCATTCTATTCCTGGGAGCTTGTCTACCTACTCTAGTAAGATTGGATACTTGGCACAAAGGAAAAGGAGCACAGAGTCAGGAAATAGGGGCCCTTGTTGGGCTAACTAACTTTGATAGGAAAAAAAATCCTTTCTCACACCAATCCTCTGAGGAGTGACTGTATGTACCCATGAGCTAGTATCACAGGCAAGGTCAAAAACACATTTTCCACTTCAGAAAGCTTCTTCCTGCTCCATTAAAGAATTGTGTGTGTGAGAGCGTGTGAGTGTATGTGTGAGTATGAGTGTGAGGGACCTGATGTGGGTGTGAGAGAAAGAGTATGTGTGTGTGTGACAGAGTGTGTGTATGTGTCTGTGTTTTGGGTACTGCAACTTGGAAGTAAAGCCCAGGTTCCCTCACAGTCTCCATTTGTATCCCGTGGGAGATCCCGCTCCCACTTTCCTGGGGCAGGGTTCACGCCCCCGTGGTTTCTGATGACTCCTTCCACAGGGGAGTGGCCTCTCCCTACAGGTCTCACTTGGACTCCTCCAAACAGGGAGGGCATCATTACTGGGGGGTATAATTCC
The DNA here is from genome assembly GCF_030254825.1 of Meriones unguiculatus. Classification (NCBI taxonomy): domain Eukaryota; kingdom Metazoa; phylum Chordata; class Mammalia; order Rodentia; family Muridae; genus Meriones; species Meriones unguiculatus. The sequence continues at coordinate 23,278,126 of NC_083364.1, forward strand.
AGCTACAAAGATAACATGTGTGTGTGTGTGCCTGTATGTGAGTACGTGTGTGAGTCCACATGCCTGTGTACATGCAAGTGCAAGTGGGGGCCTCGGGGATCAACTCTGGGTGTTATCCTTAGGCAGTCTAGAGCTCACCTATCAGGCTAGACTGCCTGGCCAGTAAGTTTCAGCGATTCTATTTCTGTCCCTACCCTGATGCTAGGTTCCAGATGGGTGTGCCCACCCCGGGCTCTTTACAGGTTCTGGGCATTCAAACTCCAGTTGTCATGCTCATTAGGCAAACACATTATGTACCAATCTGCTTTCCCAGCCTAATGAAACACCCAAAGCAGGTTAACTTTATAAAGAGAAGAAACCCAAGGGTTGGTAAGATGGCTCGCTCCGTGGGTAAAAGCACTTTCTGTGCAAGCCTGGAGACCTGAGTTTGAGGTAACCCACAGTGTAACCTGTAACCCACAGTGTAAAGAGAAAACCAGCTCTTAAAAGTTGGCACACACCTTTAACCCCAGCACTCAGGGAGACAGAGGCAGATGGATCGCTGTGAGTTCAAGGTCAGCCTGGTCTACATAGGGAGTCCAGGACAGCCAAGGCTACACAGAGAAACCCTGTCTTAGAAAAAAAAAAGTTGGCTTCTACTTCGTAGCACACTCATGCCCGTTCTCATATTCACATCACACAAACACAGTTATTATAAATAAGATAAAAAATTTAAAAGAGGTTATTTCAGCTGACCATTGGAAACCGAAAGTCCGAACACCAGGACCCTGGCTCTGGTAAAAACCTCCTTGGCCTCCTCGTGACATCCCAGTGCCATCGCATGTAAGGAGAAGCCACATGACAAGACAGGAAGCCTTCTCTCATGAAAGCTGACTGCATCTCTCTAGAACTGCATTAATTGTTTCTGGGGGTTTCTTTTCTGCACTCAGAGGTTACATTTTGTCATTGGGAACCAAGTTGTCAACATGTGCCTCCTTAGAGGACGGATTCACCCAAGCCACAGAAGAGCGTGAGTCCATTCTCCCCATGAGCTTTCCAGGACTTCATATCACCAGGCCATGCTTGAGTGAGAGACGCCAGCAGCATCTCCACAAGGGCCCCGGGGTGTTCGTCAGACAAATGGAGGGGGGTTCATGGTGTTACCTGAAACAGAGGGGTATTGTTCAGCAGTCTTCTGTGTTAAGTCCTTGTGGTCCTTTGGTTTGACATAATAGGTGTTTCTTGGCTATTTTTTGCCTGTGGTCTGTAGCAAGCTCTTGCAAGCCACAGTGCCCCCTGGTGGCAGAGCCCAGTTGCAAGACAGGCTTGGGTGCAGTCTTGTGGAGCAGCCCCTGGGGCTAATTTGAGAGAAGGGTGGAGAAGGGTGCAGAGCAAGATCTGCAGTTTCAGGCACCCATGGCCTGAAAAATCCTATTATTAACAATTTGTAAGTTTTCAAAAATTGCACTGCGTCGTGGGGCTGGAGGGGTGGCCCCCTGGGCAAGAGCACGATCGGCCGTTCAAAGGACCTGAGTTCAGTTCCCAGCACCCACATCAGGCAGCTGACAACCTTCGCATTCTGGGAGATCTAAAGCCCTCTTTTGGACTCTGCTGGCACTGCATGTATGTGGCACACATAAGTACATATATGCAGGTAAATACTCATATACATGATATAAAATAAGAAAATATTGATTTGTCTCCCTATTTATTTATTTATTCTTTTGACTTTTGACACAGGGTTTCACTATGGAGGTCTGGATGTCCTGAAATTCTCTATGTAAACCAGGCTGGCTTTGACCTCACAGAGCGCTGGGATTAAAGCTGTGCGCCACCATGTCCAGAAGTAAATTATTTTTTTAAACCTCAGTTCTGTCACAGATATAAACACTTAAGAATAATGGTAAGCGGATAACTTGGAGCCAGTTTCAGACACCACAGAAAGCCTTGGAGCATGTCCTGTGTAGTTGAGGGCCAGGTGCCTGTATTTCCTATCAAATCTCCCTGAGGAGGACGTGCCGGGGACCCTCACTCAGTCATAGAGATGTCTGTCCAGGTGGCAGTGTCGCTGTTGGGGTCTCGAGTAGGTTAGTTTTCTCCACTGATTAAAGCACTAAAAGGCAGGAGGAAAATCTCAAACACCGTGACCTTTCTACCAGGTCAGGCGGGTGAGGGAGATGCCAGAAGCTTGCTGTGTTTGTTATCTAGCTGTCTGTCAGCCTGTCAGGGAGCTTTCCAGCTCCAAGCCCCTCAGTAGGATTCCAGATGGCTGAGAACTCTTTCTTCCTTTCCTTCTTCTCTGTTGTTTGTTTGTTTGTTTGTTTAGACAAGGTCTTATGTGGCCCACGCAGCTGGGACAGGGGGCCTCAAACCACTTCCCATGGAAGTGCACCCTGCCAGGAGCCGAAAAGAGAGCTTGAGGGTGTATTCTCAGCCGGATGAGCCTGCTGATGAGATCACAGGCCTGGCCATATTTTGTAGATTTTTGGGTTACAAGGGATGGCTGGGGGGTAGAGAGCACTTGCCTATGGGATCCAACTCAGCCGTCATCCAATTAAAATTTGTTTTTTATAATTTTGTTTTTGCTCTGTTTTTAGACAAGTGTCATCATGTGGTCCAAGCATACCTTAAATTCATGACAATCATCCTTCTTTGGCCTTCCACGTGTTGAGATGACACATGTGTACTAACATGCCTGGCTCAGAAGTGTTTTGTGGAGGGGGGTATGCATGCCCGTGTGCCTGCATTTGTGTGGGTTAAGCATGCTCATGCACCTGCATTTGTGTGGGGTATGCGTGCTTGTGTGCCTGCATTTGTGTGGGGTACGCACGCTCACTTTGCTTTTTGAGATGTCTCTCACTGAGCCTGAAGCTTGCAGTTTCGACTAGGCTGGCTGATCACGGAGCTCCCGAGATCCAAGAAAATCTCATGGGGTCATGCCCTGCTTTCATATGGGTATCGAGGATCTGAACTCAAGTTCTCTTGCTTTTACAGCAAGCCCTGGGAAACCCATGGAGTCACCTCTCCAGCCCTGCTTTAATAAATATTTAACAACTGTATGTGTTTGGGATACAGGGTGATACTTCCACACGCAGGACAATTACCCCACAAGAGTAACCAGCACATCCATCACTTCAAACGTTTATCATCTCTTAGAGTGGGGAACACTCAAGAATCCTTTCTACTGTACTAGTCAAATGATTTATTGTTGTCAACCCTAGTTTCCCTTCTGTGCCATATAGAACCACAGAAGTTATTTATTCATGAACTCTTGAGCTATTGAAACCATGAGATCATTATGATGAGTTAGCTTTTTTTTTTTTTTTAAATTGCTTTGACAAAAGACTTGAGATGACCAGTTTAAAGGTTTATTTTGAGTCATAGTTTCTGAGGTCCTCGCCATGTTCGTTTGGTCCTGTTGCTCTGTGCCTGTGTCAGAGCAGATAGTCGATGTGTGGAGAAGGGAGCCGTTCACCTTATGGTCCAGAAGCAAAGACAGAGAGGCCAGCCTCCCAGTTGACATCCCCTGGAAGGGCGTGCCCCAGGGCTCTAAGTTCCTCCAGCTAGGCCCTACCTCCAAAAGGTCCCACCATCTCCTTGTCCTCAGCAGCAGGCCTCTGAAGAACACTCTGCATTCAGGCTGTAGTGCAGGTGTCCTAAGCCTCAAGCTATTTGTTACGCAGGGGTGGATAACCAAGACGCTCTAAATGAGTGATCACAGATGCCTTTCACTTTTGCTTTTCTTGGCATCCGCTGGAGAATTTGGTCAACAGACAGGGTTCTTCCTCTCGTTGGGAGGGGCAAGGTCTCTGGCCCCTGGTTCTTCCTGCCTGGAGCACACTATGCATCCTAATCCTTTTTAAATGTCTGTCTGTTTGTTTGTTTTGTTGTTTTTTTCAAGACAAGATTTCTCTGTGTAGCCTTGGCTCTCCTGGACTCACTTTGTAGCACAGGCTGGCCTTGAACTCATGGACAACTGCCTCCCCCTGCCTCCCTGAGTGCTAGGATTACAGGTGTGTGTCACTGTGCCCAGCTTCATCCTCATTATTTTATGCTCCTTCTGTCATCCTCTATCAGGGCCTGGAGAACGAAGAATCAATCAGTCGTAGGTGAGAGCTGTATCAGCTAATTTCCCTGTTGCTATGACAAAAATGCCCAGCAAGAGCAACTTTAGGGAGGAAGGGTTTGGTTTCAGTCACAGTGCGAGGGCTCAGTCCATCACCGCATGGAAGGCATGGTAGCAGAGTGCCAGGCAGCTGGTCAGGCCACCTACCATGAGGAGGCAGAGAGAGGCGATGCTGGTACTCACTTTCTCCTTATTCACCCCAGGGCTCCTGCTCAAGGGGCTGTGCTGCCCATGGGCAAGGTGAGTCTTCACCTTTCTGGAAACACAGTCACAGACATTCCCAGAGAAGTGTTCCCATGGTAACTGTTCGGTTGAGCTGACAGTGAAGAACCGCCACGATGTGGGGGTTCTGAATTCCTCACGTCTACCCATGTTTAGACTGAAATGCTAAGTGAACAAGTTAGACATCCCGCTGAGCCATTCTGTGGGGAGAGAGGAAGGCTTGGGGGTGGGGACAGGCTTGGTTCTTAGACTTACAGACATGCCGGGAACTCCAGGATGTTCCCACGATGCTAACTGTACTGGTTAAAAATACCGTCAATACCAAAAATTACAAAGTGTGTAACTAATCTTGCCACCTAGAGCCAAGAAAAACAAACTCCAGTCAAACGATGTATGGCCACCAGCGAGGGAGTCCCAGGGAAGGGGAGACATGGCCCCAGTCAGGCCCGGTGCCCTCTGTCAGGCTCTGCCCTGCACCAGGCAGCTGGCCTGTTCCTCTCTTCTTTTGTGGAAAGCAGGCTGAGCTGCCCCATGCCTGGCTGTCCCATCCTCACCACCTCCTCGGTTTGGGTTGCTCCAACCCCAGCAGCTCCTGAACTCAAATTCATACTGCTTGTTTCTATTCTTATCTGAACCCTGGCTGCGGCTGGAATGGCCACCAACACCCAGGCTTATGCCTCTTGAGCCTGTACCCAGGGAAAAAGGCAAATATATTCAGGAATACCCAGCTTCTCTGGGGAGAGGCCCGGTGCTCTCTGCCACAGACAGGGAAGCCTAGGGTGCCAGCAGGCAAGGGCACCCGCCAGCTGGGTGAGCCTTCTCCTTGTTTTTTAGTTAACACTAAGTCATTCAGCGTGCTAATGATGGCCCCGTGTGGCAGGGCAGGTCTCTACTTCCAGCCTTGGAAGGAGTAGCAGAGAGAACAGAGCAAGTTTCCCCAGCTTCCAGGCTAGCCTGGGCTACAGAGTGACATCTCAACAAATCCAGAAAGGTTGCTAATGGACAAATAAGACATGAAACAATTTAAAAAAATAAATGAATGGGAGGTAAAGAGATGGCTCAGTGGTTAAGAGCACTTGCTGCTCTTGCAGAGGACCTGAGTTCAGTTCCCAGCACCCACACGGCAGTTCATAAACATCTGTAACTCCAGTTCCAGGGGGTTTGATGCCTTCTTCTGGCCTCTCAGGCACCAGGCACACATGTGGTGCACATGAATACACGCAGACAAAACATCCATACACATAAGATAAAATATATAAATAAGAACAAGTTAATTTTTTGGCTAAGTACAAAATAATGAGTCTCATGTTGAAAAATAATTTTGGTGTTGAGCAAAGGAACACATGAACAAATGGAAAGTTGTGGTCTTTTGTTTTGTTTTGTTTTGTTTTGTTTTGTTTCAAAAAGGGCTGTGTCAAATGAAAGCCAGGTTAGTGAGCAGCAAGCACGCGTGGCAGAAATGGCATCTGTCTTTTATCCTAACACAGGTGTTGCCTGCATCTCAGGCTCTGGCAACTTATCTGATGCAACTGGCTAGTCAGCACAGAGGGGAAGGGGAGGCCCCGGAAGTGTGGGCCTGTGTTGCCGCTTGTGGAACCCTGCATTCTTACGCCACTGTACTTGGCTTCTACCAACTTCTCGACCCTCCCCCTCTCCTGCCCCCAGTAGCACTTTCACCTTCCCGTCCTATAGATGCAACTCTGTGGCACCATTCATTACAGCCAAGGTAGTGAATCAGCTTTGGTGGCTAAGCACCAGATCAATGGGTAAAGAAGACCCGTGGGATATCTTCGATGGAGTTTTATCCATCTACAAAGAATGAAATGACATCGTTTGCAGAAAAAAAAAAAAAAGAATCAACTGGAGAGCACCATGTCAAATAAAAAAAGTCAGGCTGACGAGAATAATATATGTAGCTTGCTTTTTTCTCTTCCATAGAGACTGTCAGGTCTCTGAGGAGGCCCGTGAGCACATCCTCCGTATAGCAATGTGGACGCTCAGGGAACCCATCCTTGTCAACTGGTCAGGTGTTCAGCTCCCATGGGGGAGCAGGAACTGATCCCCGTGGCAGGCTGGGTGCCCTCAGGGTGTGTCCACCGTGCTCAGAGACCTCAGTACTTCCTCATGCCTTGGATGATCAGGATTGCTCACTCACACTCCATGGCCACAGGCAGAGGAGACCAAGCTGTGACTTTCCTCTGCTGGGTGCCCTCCCCAGCTTGACAGACCAGGCTTGTCCCTCTGAGCCTGGGATTTTCTATTTCATGCATTCGTTCATTCAGTCAGATAGGGTTCATTAGTTTTGGGGACAGGGTTTTTTTGTTTCCCAGGTTGGCCTCAAATGGGCTATGTAGCTGAGGCTGGACTTGAATTCTTGATTCTCCTGCCTCCAGTGGAGCTTGCTTTGGCTCTCCCCATTCCCCATTCCTCATTCCCGATTCCCCACTCCCCATTCCCCATTCCCCATTCCTTGGCCTCTCAAATCCTGAGGCATATTCTCATTTCAAAGAAACGTTTATTATTATAATTTTAGCATGAACTGCCTTCTTTATGGAAAGATTTAAAACTCCAAGTAAGACCTAAGGAATAAAAAAGGCCAGCCGCTAGTCCACAGACCCATTATTGACTTTGCCAGTGACTACCCTGTGGCCGCTGCACTGGCTGACAACCTAGTCCCCAGGGCCCAGCCTGACCTCAATACGCAAATAAGTCATTGCTTCAGCCTGGGCGGAGCGTGGGACCCGGGCGGGCGGCGCCAGGAGGGGCGGGGGAGGGCAGGACCAGGCTACCGCAAGCACTCCAGTCTCCCGGGCAGTGCGGTTTGCAGCGAGGTCGGCTGATGGCTGGGCCCCAGGCCTCAGTCCACAATGCTGGGGTCAACCGCGGGGACCTCACGCTTCCCGGCGCTGCCCTGAACCCGCCCCCGAAGAACAAGAACCCTGCGATCTGGGCCTGGAGAATGTCTTAACAAGACTGAAAGAAGGCTGGAGGATGGACAAGAATAGAGAGTGGGAAAGAAGAAAGGAGGGGTGGGAAGAAGGATGGGAGGGAGAGCGGGAGAGAGAAACACAGAGAGCGAGACCGAGAGAGAAGGAAGCACGCAGGGAGAAAAGGGTGTGCTTACACCCACGTACAGACTTCACTCCAGAGCTCCTAGTCGGCCCAACCGTCTGAGCTCCCCTCCCACCCCCCCCGCAGTCAGGGGACCTTAAGCTGTGGCAGGACAAACGGAGTGATTTAGTCAGTTCTCACCGGCAGGTGGCCTCAGAGTCCAGCTCTCGGGCAGATGGGCAGTGACCGCCATCGCTGTGCCTCTGTGGGCATCTGCGGGACAGAAACTGCTTGTGGTTTTTTGTTTTGGTGTGCTCTTAGCTGCAGCTGATCCTAGTCACTCAGAAGGCGGGGGAGCGGGGGTTGTCTCACGGCTCTGACTCTTGACTCTTTCTAGCAAAGAGTGTGCATGTAGAGAAGGGAATGAGGAAGCTGGAGAAAAACCTCTGTGATCGTGTTCTTCCACCAACAAGGACAAAGGAAACACACACCGCAGACAGACACACAGACACACATATAAACACACACAGAGAAACACTCCTAGACACACAGACATGGACACACGGACATGCACGTAAATACACGAACACTCAAACACTGACAGACGCATTCACAAAGACACACAGACACACACAAACACAGACACACGGACACAGACACACACAGACACACAGACTTACAGACACACACAAACACAGACACGCGGACACAGACCCACACAGACACATACACACAGACACAGACACACACAGAGACACACATACACACACACAGAGACACACACAGACACATACACACAGATACACACAAACACATACACACAGACACACAGACACACACACACGGTTATGAGTGCCCCAGTGGGCTTGCTTACAGAGCATCCATAGGCATTAAGCTCTGACCTAAGCAACCAGGTGTCTTCAGCGACTGACCGGGGGTTCCCTGGTGCTTAAAACCAAAACTCCTCAAACGTCCACTCATAATCCTTCCCCCCTAAGGAGTTTTTGCACAATCCTGGGTACACAGGCATATGAGCTAGACCTATAAAATCAAGTGTTTGTGTGGCAAAAAAAAAAAAAAATATATATATATATATATATATATATATATTAAAATGTGCTTGGTGTACCTGTAATTTTACCATTTATTAAAAAACACCCCCAAATTTGCATGCTAATGAGGTAAATGTACTTAATTATTTTTACATTAAGAATTAAGATTTGGGAGTTGGAGAAATAGATGGCTCCGTGGTTAAGAGGACTGGCTGTTCTTCCAAAGGTCCTGAGTTCAATTCCCAGAAACTACATGCTGGCTCACAACCATCTATAATGAGATCTGGTGCCCTCTTCTGGCGTGCAGGTGTACATGCAGGCAAATAGATAAATATTTATAATCAATAAATATTTATTGTACATTTATATACACATAAATAAACATTTATGTATTTATAAATAAACATATTTTTTTTTAAATTAAGATTTGGGAGCTGGAGAGATGGCTCACTGGTTAAGAGCACTGGTTGCTCTTCTAGAGGACCCAGGTTCAATCCCCAGCACCCACATGGTGGCTCAGAAACGTCTGTAACTCCAGGTCCAGGGGACCTGATACCCTCACACAGACATGCATGCAGGCAAAACACCAATGTGCATGAAATAGAAACAAACAATAAACAAGTAGAATTAAAATTTGAGCTGGGCTTATGCCTCACACTCTTACCTCAGCACTGGGGAGGCAGAGGCAGGTGGACCTCTGTGGATTTGAGGATAGCCTGGTCTATATAGCAAGTTCCGGGGCAGCCAGGACTACATAGTGAGACCCTGTCTCAAAAACAAAACAAAACATATCTTTTTACAGGGTGAACTGACTTTTTTTTAGAAGTATCTTGGTGTGTGTGTGTGTGTGTATGTGGGTGTGGGTATGTGATGTGCGTATCTGTGTCCCTGTGTGTGTCTTGCACTGTATGTGAATACCTGTAGAGGCCAGAAGAGGGCATCAGATTCTCAGGAACTGGAGTATGCGCGTGCCCATGTGGGTGCTGGGACTAGAACAAGATCCTGTGGCAAAGCAACAGGCTCCCTTAACACCAGGCGCCTCTCCAGCCACTTGGCTGATATTTTGATTTACTAATTGCTCACACTGAAAACGTCACTTCATATAAACACAGTAGTGAAAACTGGCAGAAAGATGTCTCTGGCCATTTCAGAAGCTGCTGGAAATTCTGTCCTAATCTCTTCCCCAAATCCATTGAATTTTCTTTTAAAAATGAAACCCAGTCAGCAACTCAAGTGGCGATTTTTTTTTTCTTTTTTGGTTTTTCAAGACAGTATTTCTCTGGGTAGCCTTAGCTGCCCTGGATTTGCTTTGTGGAACAGGCTGGCCTCGAACTCATAGCGATTTACCTGCCTCTGCCTCCCTGAGTCCAGTGGCATATTTCTAAAACAAAATATTCTAGTATAGTTCAATCCTATAGGGTGAATAATTTGCTGCATCCTGAGGAGATACTGAAAGTCTTTCTTCGTGTGTGTAATTAACCCCGTGTGAGAGAAGAGGGCTGCGTGTATGCAACCAAACCAGGGCAGTTCCCAACCTGCAGTCACGTTCAATCTGAGCTGAGCCGGTTGAGGTGTTCGGTGAAGCCCGGTGAGGTTTGGCACATGCGCACTGCAGCGCTGAGAGCCCAGCCTGCCGTGAGGCGCTGGGAGGCTTGGAGCATGCGCGCCGCAGCGGTCAGGGTGCGCGCTGGTAGAGCCACCTTGGATCCATTATGGGCTTGATCTTGAGGTGAGTTTTGTAGGTCTAGCATCAGTCTTTTTGCTGGTGCCAACTCCTTCATGACTCTCCACATTCAGCGATGGGCCCCCATGGGTAGTTGCAACCCACAGTGTAAGGGGCCGAGCTTGGGGGCAGCAAGTGGGCTCACTGCCGAGCCTGACCACGTGAGCTGGACATGAACCCACAGTGGAAGGAGAGTACGGGCTCCCAGAGCTTACCTTCTAACCCCATATGCCTGTCATGATGTGGATACGAGCACAGCCACACACAGTAATGAGTATATATAAAGCGCCATGGAGAGATGGCTCAGGGGTTAGAGACACCGAGCCACTGTGCGCTCGAAGCGCCCACTTCTGAAGGTTTGGGGCCATTTTCTCTGTGGGCTGGACGGGAAGTTCTTAGACCGCAGGAAGGCTCATGAAGGGCCCGGGTAACTGCATAGATGACAAGATGAAAAGCCAGTTCTCACAAGGCTTGCTTGCAGACGGGGGTCTTGCTATGTAGCCCAGGCTGGCCTTGAACTTGTGATCCAGAACGCTGGTACCAGCATACCTACAGAACAGAATTGTCTTCAATTGGTTTTTGTTTGTTTTTGAGACAGAGGTTCTCTGTGTAGTCCTGGCTGTCCTGGAACTCACGTTGTAGACCAGGGTGGCCTCGAACTCACAGAGATCCAACTGCCTCTGTCTCCCAAGTGGGAGGATTAAAGATGTGCACTGCCATGCCCAACTCAATTAATTTCTTCTTTTAAAAAAACTATTTCTTTATTATGTATACAGTGTTCTGCCTCCATGTGTGCCTGCAGGAGAATGAGGGCACCAGATCTCACTGTAGATGGTTGTGAGCCACCCTGTGCAAAATAAGCAACATGTCTGTAGTCTTTACCCCAGTGTAAGTGGTGACTCATCAACCTCTAGGCCTTTGTCCTGTGGGAAGCGCAGACTTTGCCCACTCTCCCCTCCATGCTTGCCATTCGCCCACTTCAGAGAGCTCAGACAAGTGGCATCACACAGTGCTTATCACCTGTGCTGGATCATTTCATTACACACAGTGTCCTCAAGATACATCTGTGCTACAGCAGGTGTCCCAATTCCTTTCCTCCCCCTCGCCCTCCTCCTTCTCCTCCTCATTGTCCTTCTCCTCCTCTCCCCCTCCTCCTCCTCCTTCCCCTCTCTTCCTCCTTCTTCCTCTCTCTCTCTCTCTCTCTTACTTTTTGAGGCAGGGTCTTTCATCCTGAGGTCCTTGTTTTGGCCTGCCATGAGGCCTGGGATCCTAGCGTTGTCCTTCTCCCAGCACTGGCTTTGACGCGTGCTGCCACATCTGGTTCTGAGTGAGAGCTGGGGGTTCAAGCCCAGATCCTCATGCTCATGCAGTAAATGCACTTTACCCACGGGCTGGCTGGCCTGGCATTTGTTATATAGCCCAGGTGGGTCTTGGACTGCTGGTCTTGCCTCTGCCTCCTGAGTGCTAGGCTTGCAGTGTGCTCTGCCTGGCCCAGTTTCCATGTTTTGGCTTTTTTGTTTTGTTTTATTTTCTCTATGTAGCCCAGGCTGCCCTGGAACTCACTTTGTGGACCAGGTTGGCCTACGAACTCAGAGATCTGCCTGCCTCTGCCTCCGGAGTGCTGGGATTAAAGGCGTGCACCACCACTACCCAGCATAGCCTTTTAAAAAAATTTATTTAAGTTTCTATTAATTCTGTGTGAATGCCTGATTCTTCCCCAGAGACCCTCTCACTGCCTGGAAGTCCCGCTTTAAAATGCTGAGGCAGATGATTCATCAGGGGCCTGGAATGCGACTTCTGGAGGGAGAACAAAATCAAAGGTCCTTGATCTCAGGAACAGCTAGAGCACTTTACGGCGAGGCCCATACGCTGGGCCGGGATGTGGAAAGAGTTTTCCACAGAGTGTCACGATTTAGCTCTTTTAAATGGGATTGCTGGTATTGGAGGCAGTGGGAAACTGGGAGTTCCCGAAGCCTGTGATGGTTCCAAAGCGTTAGTTCTTGGTTAAGCTGCTGTATTAAGCATGGCAGAGGATGTGGGCAAAAACCCATGCCTGGTTGGCTTGCAGCTGAAACACAGGCCCGGTGAGGCCCAGGCCCAAGGTGTGGAAGTCAGGTCAGGTGAGGCACAGGCCTGTCGGGGCTTCCTGGTGCTGCTGCTGGGAGTTCGTTGGCAAATTTCTGGGGAGGAGGGGAGCCCTCCCTCCCCCAGAATAAATGAGGGATCTCAGGCAGCCATTGTGGAAGGCTGATGGTATCACGAAGCACCCAGCACACACCATGCAGCATGCGTCCAGCACCTTTATTTGAAATCAGGGATTTATAAACCTTGGGCAATGGGAGGGGATTTCAGGGTGAAGGTGTTTGATTTGCTGGGGTCAGGGGTGTTAGGGATAGTTGATTTACTTGTAGCAGTACAGTGTCTCATTTAGATGCAGTAGCATGGGCCTATCACAAGAAGGAGGCACAGAACTTAATTATTCTAGGGGTGGGGGAAGAGCTCCAGATAAAGCCAAAGGTCACTTGGAAGGTCAAGATACCAAGACATCCCTACTAGCTTAGCGTGGGCATCTCCAGGAATCCCCAGGTGCCTGCCAAACACCTTTTCTTATCAGTAAAGGGTCTGGGTGGTAATCTTTACTGAGGATCATGTGACACTCCTTACAAGATCTGGGGTTACCAGATCGGGTGAAGGGAGAACCCCACTAAGAAAAGGGAGTCTAGCACCTTAGATGGCGCTCAAGGCTATTTGGAAATGTCAGACTTCAGTCTTATCCAGCAGAACCACTGTTTTATTTTACAAAGGAGAGGTGTCATCATAGCCTTTAGCAGAATTCCACAGGTGGTGATCCATCAACCTAACAATACCAAAGTCTAAACAGTACTCAGTTCTCTGCTGGTACAGAAATCAACATTGGAATAATACAAAGACAACCATTACACAGTGCACAAAAAGAGCTCCCCAAGACCCCTCTCCCAGGTTCACACTGCCGACTAGAGTGTTAAAACTTCCTTCCTTCCTTCCTTCCTTCCTTCCTTCCTTTCTTTCTTTCTTTCTTTCTTTCTTTCTTTCTTTCTTTCTTTCTTTCCTTCCTTCCTTCCTTCCTTCCTTCCTTCCTTCCTTCCTTTCTTTCCTTTCTTTCCTTTTCTTTTTTTTTTGAGACAGGGTTTCTTTGTGTAGCCTTGGCTGTCCTGTACTCACTTTGTAGACCAGGCTGGCCTCAAACTCCCAGCAATCCACCTGCCTTTCCCTCCCTGAGTGCTGAGATTACAGGATGCACCACCAGGCCCGGCAGTTATTTCAGTCTTATTTACATCTGTCAGTCTGCCAGCCTCTTTCTGTTTGTCTGGACGTGTTTTGGCCACACTTTTTATTAGGTCTTTTGTCAGTGGTAAGGATGATCTCAGGCCAGCACTTGAAGTGTGCCTATAATATCTGCCCTAGTCTCTTTTCTTTATATTGAACCTTTTTCACAATAAATTGTTCATGCCAGATCTGTTGAGTGGCTTTTTAATGTAACAGTTAGTATTTTATATAGTATAGTTACAATTAGTTAAACTATAGTAACGGATCAGTTACTAGTAAAGAAATTCATTTTAATAGAAGGTGAAGTGCATATTTATTGATTACTGGAATGAGCTAACAGCAAGATGAGGTTAAATTATATAAATGCAGGTTTATTGGGAGCAGAGCAGTAGAGGGAGGGAAAGAGAGAAAGATGTGCTGCAGAGAGAGGAGAGACAAGAGGAGTAGAGATACAGAAATAGAGAGAGAGGAGAGCAGAGGAGGGGAGAGGAAGGGCAAAAGGGAAGGGGAGAGATCAGGAAGTGGGAAAAGGCAGGGAGGAACTAAAATGTCTGAATTATATAGAGAAGGGCCTCGGGAAGAGGGGAAGCCCCGCCCCAAGGCAGACAGCAGGGTATGCCAGCCTTGTCCTGCAGCAGGTAGGGTATGGTGGCCCAAGCCTTTATCCCCAAACGGCCAGCCTGTTCTACACGTTGAGCTCCAGTCCTGTGCCATTAGCACACCGGGCTGAACACAATACAATCCAAAGATACATGAGGGGTGACGACAGAGAAATATTTAGTCTTGTCTTCCTTAATAAAACCGTTATGTTTCTGTGAGTGCAAACAGCCGCGAGGGTGCTGCCTCAAACCCCCAAGCACTGGGGCACCGCTTCTGGTGTGAGTGGACGCATGGACCGCCACAAGCGGAGCTGTGCGCCCAGAACCAAGTCTGCAGCGAAGTCTCACCAGGCCACACGGATGAGCGTGCCGGAAACACTTGGTAAAGTACTTATAATTAAATTCTGGTTGTGTGATGCCATTTTTTTTTTTTTTTTAATTTTATTTGTGTGACACTCATTTGGAGCTGCTACACACAATGAAAGAAGCTGCGCAGATAAGACCCGCGCCGGTCCTGTGCTTGGAAGCAGGGACAGACCTCTGGCTGGCTCCTCCATAGGTCACAGGCCGGAGGCCGTCTTCTTTATCTTCTTCTCCCCAGTCATATTGAGTGCCTACTTTTAAGGCATCGTTTGAATAGACTACCTCCTAAAGGATACTATCACATTTAGTGCTACCAAAGTTTACGACTTTTGAAAGCGACACGGTTCAACTCTCTTTTTTTTTTTTTTTGAAAATCATTTCCCAGGCTCAGCCCCTGGGTAGAGGCGCCGCGGTTTCAGGAGAGGCCGGCAGCCCCTGCAGCTCCTCTCCCGTCCACTAGAGGGCGGCGCCCGCTCACCATAGGGCTAGGACCGGCCAGGCGGCAGGGGCGGGGCAGGCTCTGCAGTGCCTTTCATCTATTTCTAAGCCAAGGGACTCCAGGTACTAGGAGCCCAAGGGCATCAGGCTAGGGCAGTGGTACTCACTGGCCCTCAAAGGAAAAGACCATGTGCCTGCATGGAGGGGCGCTCACAACTGCAAACACAAGAGAGTTTTGCAGTTTTAGAATCCTGAACATTAGGGGCCTCTGTGGGATAACGATCCAAAAGCCCCGGGTCTTCTGGGTGTGCAGAACTGTATGCCGTAGATGGCGCCAAGGAAGGAGCCCCGGGGGGCTTCACAGTCGGTGGCCAAGTAGTCTCCACAGGCAACTTGTAGCTCCCCGAAGAAGACTGTGATCTTGAATGCACAAAGCTGATGTGAGAGGCACTGCTCAGGTGCCCATTTTCCCCCATTTTCATTCCTCACAACAGCCAAAGGCAGAAGCTGCCTGGTGAGTGGGTCAAACAAATGTGCCACAGAGCCAGGTGTGGTGGCACTCACCTTCGACCTCAGCCTCCAGGGGCAGATGCAGGCAGATCTCTGGGCCAGCCTGGTCTAAAAAGCAAGTTTCAGATTAATCCCATAGCGAGACCCTCTCTGAAATATAATGTGTAAATTTCCAATGTAATATTACTCAGCTGGAGAGATGGCTTAGCAGTTAAGAGCTAAGCCTGTTCCTGCAGGGATCCCAAGTTTGCTTCCTGACACCCATGCTACGTGGTTAACCCGTAATTCCAGCTTCCAGGGACCCATCACCTTTGGTGTCTGAGGGCACCCGTACTCGTGAGCACACCGTATTGCCGCCCCAGGATACAAGAATTATATGATCGCTTTGATGGGAATAGGCAAGCTTGGAATCCGTAGTTGAATTAGTAGTCAGAATAGACAGACGTGGATGGAGGGTCACAGG
Organism: Meriones unguiculatus; assembly: GCF_030254825.1. Lineage (NCBI taxonomy): Eukaryota > Metazoa > Chordata > Mammalia > Rodentia > Muridae > Meriones > Meriones unguiculatus. The sequence goes on from NC_083364.1 coordinate 23,293,958, forward strand.
GAGCGGGTGGGTGGAGAGTCGGGGCTCCGTGCGAACAGAGCGGTTTGGGATGAGCTCTGAAGATGGCTGGCCGAGACTGCTGCACACAGTGGGTGCTCTCAGTATCACTGAACTGTGCACTTAAATAGGAAAAATGATGACTTCTGGGCTCTGCATATTTTACTTCACATGCATTATCACTTTCATGTTTGAAAACACAGAGGAGCCTCCTTAGTTAGGCAGTACACGTGGAAGGGACTAATCTAGCCTCTGCTGCTTTAGGGACCCAGATGTGACATTATATATGGCATAGAGACCTGACCTCAGAGAACTTCTGCTTGTCTAGGAAGCCCCCAGACTCCTTCCTCCCGCAGAGGAGTGGGCTTTGCCTGCGTCCTTTATGCTGCCTTCCCACTCACAGTGTTTGCTTTGCAGCTATCTGCCTCCTTCCTGGTCCGCACTCCCTGGCTTCCCTGGTCAAAGTCTTACAGCTGCTCTCAGCTCTGTTCCTGGCCAGAAGAGAAGGCCCAGTCACTAGTCCACTTTCTATTTACACAACAGAATGGCTGAGAATGGATTATTATTTTAAAGAATATGTTTTGGGCTTACAGCTGTCTGTAACTCCAGTCTCAAGAAATCTGATGTCCTCCTCTGGCTTCCGTGGGCACCAGAAACACATGAGGTACACAGACAGACATTCACGCAGGCAAAAATGCCCATACATGGAAAATACAGTATTTTAAAAAATTTAAAAAACAAAACAAAACACCACCAGGTGGTGGTGGAGCACGCCATTAATCCCAACACTTGGCGGGCAGAGGCAGATTGATCTCTGAGTTCGAGGCCAGCCTGGTCTACAGAGCAAGTTCCGTGACAGCCAAGGATAGAGAGAGAGAGAGAGAGAGAGAGAGAGAGAGAGAGAGACTGTCTCAAAACAAACAAACAAACAAACTCAAACCAAACAAAACTAAAAACAAACAAATGAAAATAAAGCAAAACAACACCCTACCAACTACCACCAATAAAACAAACAAACAAAAAATTCTAGGCTTGAGTCTAAGCCTGTGATTCCCACATCTGTGTGGATGCTTGTGAGGGCCTCAGGAGCTTCAGCTCAGAGGGTGAGCAGGGAGACCTCTGCCTTCATCGCTACAGAAGCAGAGAGGCATCCAAGCTGGCAGAGCAAGCTCCCAGTGAGAGCACCTGCTCACCAACCCAGACCCCATTTACCCTTTTTAAAGAGCCTGACTATAATCCAGGCTGGCCTCAAATTCCTTGTGATCCTCCTGCCTCAATCTCCTGGGTGTTGAGGAAGTCAGTTATCAAATTTCAATGTGAATTTTGGAAGGGACAAAACTACAGTTGAGTCATTGTCTCCACCGTCAGGCTCTTCCATGTCTACTTGACTGTGTTTAGAATCGCCATGGAAACATGCCTAGTATGTCCAGGAGGGCATTTCAAGAAAGGTTTACCTGAGGAGGGAAGATCCACCCTGAACTTAAGCCGCACCTGGGATCCATAGGCTGGGCCCTGGGGCCTGACTAAAAGGAGAGGCGGAGGCAGAACACCAGCACTGTGTGCTGCTCCCTTGTGGTGGGTGCTGTATGTTGAAACTTGATACCAGGGAGGTGGCACATGCCTGCATTCTTAACACTCAGGAGCCAGACACGGGAAGACCAGGAGTTCAATGTCATCCTTGGCTACTCGAGGAGTTTGAGGCCAGCCTGAGCTACATAAAACCTTGTCTCAAAAGGGGGTGGGGGGGAGTGTCTTCCCAACTCTTGGAAGTTCTTTCCAAGAACTTCCAAGGGTTCACTTTTTTGAACCCTTTTTGCTATTAAAACAAGTGGAAAAGAAACACACACACACAGAATGTGTCTAGGGTGAGCTTTGTGCACAGTACAGTTGGCTGTGAGTTTAACGTCAGGTACCAGTGTCCACAGTAGCTCCCTTATCTGCAGAGGATTTATCCTAAGACCTCCAGAGGATGCCCGAAACTGTGGCATTGTGACTGCTGTGTACTGGTGGTCTGTTCTGACACATCATCTGGTGTCTTTTCTGGCTAAGCTTGGTGTTATGGATATAAACATCTTTTTGTTTTGGTCCCAGGTGTGGGATGTGGGACTGATTCAGATGGTCCATAGCAGCAACTATTTGCCTTGTGTGGCTCTGAGAGGAGCTCTTTGCCAGCTGCAGATAGTTTAAATCTGAGGACTCTGGAGAGAGAATAAATGCCAGAGCCTAGAGAGTGTGGAGCTCAGAGAAAGAATAAAGCTGCTCCTGCTTCTGCCTTGTTGCTCCTGGTTGCTGTTGTGAGACAAGAAGTTGGAGATCTCCTGAAACAAGGACTGGACTGGCTCCAAGGAACCCAACGACCCTAATCAGCAGGAAGCAGCTAAGGAAGAACTACGCCCCCTCTCCCACTAACCCTTTCTCTCTCCTACCAGGTGTTGGGGTGTTGGAAGAGATTGGGGTGGAGAAGGGAGAAAATATATAAGAAACATAAATAAAAGAATTTTTAAAAACTAACACCAACAAATTTTGGTGGCTGGAGAGACAGTTGTGGGTGCTGGGAACTGAACTCTTATATTTATGGTTGTGAGCCTAGCCTTTAATGGCTGAGCCATCTCTCCAGCCCCTCAGATTTAAACTATCTGCAGCTGTCAAAGAGCTCCTCTCAGAGCCTGCACAAAGCAAATAGTCTGCTGCTGTGGACCATCTGAATCAGTCTCACATCCTACTGGGGGCCAAAACAAAAACGTGTTTATATCCACAACAGCTGGGCATTTACCTTACACATGGCCCTCACTTTCACTCGTGGTGTGCCAGTAAGATGAACTTGTTTTCCTTCAAAGTCCATAAGACCCTCATTTTTATTTTTAAGGTTATATTTATTTTATCATTTTTTGGTGTGTGGTATACCCATGTGTATACGTGTGTATGTGTGTACACATGTGTGTGTGTGTACACACTCCCATGCATGCATGCATGGAGGCCGGAGTTGACGTCCAGTATCTTCTGTCACTTTTTCACAGAAACTGGAGCTCATCATTGAATGAACAAAATAAATAAACAAAAGGAGGACATGACTAATTCTAAAGTAGGGAGATTTTTTTACAGTAGATTATAAGGGAGAAAGCAGGCAGTGGGAAGAGTCCAGGCTGAACATGGCTGGCAGGCTAAACCAGACCACCAGAGGAGAGTGGGAGGGAGAATAAGAGGAGCTGCTGACCATCATAGCCAAAATGGCTGACTTGTGCCGGGACCAGGCTGGGGGAAGGGAAGTAGGCGAGGAGGAGCTGGGAGGAGCCACAGGGACTGAGGGATGCTGGGAGAGCTGACCAGCATCTGCTTTGATATGTTAATTGGCACCGCAACCATTTGTCTTGTGTTGTTGTTGATTTAATAGTATGGTCTATTAATGTTTATTATTAGCCCTATAATTTTAATGGTGACATATCTAACCTGCTATCACAACCAATAAAAGACACCTGATAGATTTTAGAATAGTCTTATCTTACCTGGTGCAAAGCAGGTATTAACCCTCTAAGCTACCTTTACCTCCCATCCCCCATCCCAGGCCAATTGTACTAATAATCTCTATCTGGGCTACCTCCCATCCATAATACCATAAACCCTCTCATCTGGGGCCACTTCCTCCATGCCTGTGGGTCGTGTGCTTCTCTCTCCACACATAGCAGCCTCTCGCTCCTTCCTCCTCTTTAACTGCCTACAAGGAGGAGGTACCAGGGAAGGAAAGAAGCAGAGAGCTACCATGGCTTAGTGGGGAGAGAAGCACAGGGCCAGCTTTCTGCTTCCTTCCTCTCCTGAACCCACCTCCTCCTACCCAAGATTCTTCTGTCCCCAAAGCCCTCAAACCTTAGCCACGCCCACCTCCTTCTGCTCTTCCCAGGTACAGGGAATCAGCCAATCAGGGATAACCGGGAAAGCTTTCCTTCTCTTCACATGGGTATAGGCCGAAGTTCAACATTAAGAACAATGCCCATGGCAGGGCAGTAACTAGATCTTAAGGCATTGGAATCCGCGTTTGAAAAGGACAGTTAGGACTTTCCTCCAACAGTCTTGAGGTTCTGAGACTTAACAATCAGATGGCTGGTGTTAATTCCACTGCCACAATTTTTGAGCCAAATTTGAAGCAAGCTTTATTAAACACTAGCCAGGATGATGGACACTGGCCAGGTCCATACCCGGGATTCCCAGAGGATGGCCACAAACTACATTAATCAGGTGCTTTAAAGGCATAACTCATATGTACTACCTGCCTTCATCCAATTGGTGGCAATACATCCTGAATGCTTTCTGCCTACATACCTCCCGGCTATGTGTGATTAAGTGCATCCTGCATAGTTGGGGCAACCAACCTTGTTTACAGAAGTGAGAACACATGGCTTGTTATCTTACATGAACAACAGCCCCAGCATTCCAGGAACTTATCTGTCTTTGGGCAAGTGTGGCTTACAGGTTATATATATATATATATATATATATATATATATATATATATATATTTTTTTTTTTTTTTTTTTTTATAGATCTAAGCACAGTGACTAACTTAAACTTAAAAACATTCCTTTAGCCCTCAACACTAGATTGGCTGCCCATTGATCACCAGGGATCCCTTTGTTGCTGTTTCCCCAGTGCTGTGATTATAGATATGTGGCAATGTGTTTGCCCTTTGAGAGGGACCTGGGGATCTTAATTAAGGCTCCTGTGTTTGACTGAGCTCACTGAGCCATCTCCCCAGACCTGAGAGATCAATTCTTTCCATAGATCTTAGCAACTGTACTATATTAGCCCCATGCCAGGCTTCATTGGGAGCCTTCTCCTTTTCATTTAAGTGAAACCCTCTGAGGCATCACTGGCCATTGCAGTGCAGGGTCCTGACTTTTGCGCTTTGGGGGTCATTGTCAAGCAAAATAAAGTTAAATTTCAGTCCTTTAACACAACAGTGTAAGTAAAGGCACAGTGAAACCACTGAACTAGACCACTTTATGGGTAGAAAGGCAGGTTTATTGAGGATCAAGCTGCCAAGACTGTCTCTGAGGTAGAGAAAGGCAAGCAGATGAGAGGACCAAACCTACTCCTACTTTCTCTCCAAAGTGAGGGCTGCTCCCAGTTGAAGTCACATAGCCTCCGTGGGCTACAGCCAATCCCAGTCAAAGTCACATAGCCACAGTAGAAATGATGCTATACCGTTAAAGGCAGCAGCACCAGAAAGGACACCTAATGGGTATGCTTTTATGCAGTCTTCTGCCCACATGTGTGCCTGCCCCAGAAGAGGGTACCAGATCTCACTATAGATGGTTGTGAGCCACCATGTGGTTGCTGGGAATTGAGCTCAGGAGCTTTGGAAGGGCAGCCAGTGCTCTTAACCTCTGAGCCATCTCTTCAGCCCTATGGGTATGCTTTTAAATTGCCTGCCATGGCCTCTAACAACATGTTGGCTGGCCACAATGTTGATTCTGGGATAGTGAAGGTGGAGCCATGGCTTCAACGCCATCTTAACTAAGGGCAGTCAGATGACGTGACTGGCAGCTCTCTTGGTTGTGGGAGAGTCATGGTTTGCTGCCATCTGTGTTGAGGGCTGCCTCCTGTGTTCAGGACACTGCTTAGCACCAAGTGAAGCATCTGTCTTTTAAGCTTTTTGCTTGTTCAGTCATAATAATGCAATGTGGTAGGGTCAGCAAGATTTGCCAGTCCCTCTGTGAACTGTATCTGTGATTGAAAATTTTGCTTTGATACTAGTTCAGAAATATATTTAAAGTTATGCTAATAACCGATGCAGTTGATTACAAGATTGAGATTTACCTAGTTTCTTATTTTATGTTTTCAAGGTTGGATAGGTTGGATAACTACAAAGTTTGCCTATTTAGATCTACATGAGAAGTGGTCCCCAAATACTTATCTGCAGAATATGCCATAATTGTAGATTATAACATTGTTTTATGTTGACAAGATGTAGTTTAGAGCAGATAACTAAAGACAGACAAAGATTAACTCAGATATACTGGCCCTCAAGCTTGTCAGAGATCTTCTGATTATGGCATTTAGCATGTGTAAGCTTATTATAATCGACAGAGACTCCCAAATCCTAATAGTTGCTCCCCAAGTTTTCCGAGAAGATATGAGCACAATGACAGACAACTTCAACTCTGGATTGTGGCATGCTAACCACTGGGCAAGACTTCCCAGTATTTTGCTCTCACTGGGGCCCAGCCTGAACTGTGTACCAACTGCACACCTGAAGTGTTACTGAAAACGAGGTGAGGTCAAAATCTCCCTTGATCTTCTTCCACAGGAAGAGCCTCTTTCTTCTGTGCCTGAAGGCTAGACTGTCTCTGTCCACATTGCCATGAGAACCACAGGAGTCTGTGACGACTGTCTAGGACTATGACTGACTAGTCATCTCTGTCATTTTGATTAATACATAGATTCATTTAGGTTACACTTTATCCTTCTCAGGTCTCTGATTACATTGACGGCTAAGCTAATGTTAGCTTGACAGCTAGAGAACAGGTAATTAGCTCCTTACTCTAAGGTAATCCACCATGTTAATCTCTTAGACAATTCCTTAGCTAATTAAAACTATTAGATACTAGATATCTTACTTAAGAAGGTGAACAGATTTGCCTTACCCACAGACTTCATTTAAAAATGTAAATAGGTCTCAGATATAACTTTTACCATTCTTTAGCTAAAGGATGGGGAATGCTCACAGCACTCTCACCTGTGCCCCATGATAATTAGGAAAAGGCCTAAGGATACAGAAGTTTTAGCTATGAGGATCTAAGAAAGTGTTTGAAGGTCTAAAAAGGTGTTTTTAGGTTGGTAAATACAAGTTATAAAAATTGGAGGGTGTAAGAAAATGTTTAAAGGTATATAAATGCTAGTTGTAGAGCTATAAGAAGATGATTTAAGGCATATTAAAAACGGGAAGTGTTTCAGCTTTCTCTCCCCCTCTACACTATTATTATACTTATAAGTTATTATAAGTTATGTTATAAGATCTCAGAAATTCAGAATTTTAACATTGACCAATGAAAATCTGATAAGCTCGTGGTGCACTAGCTGCTTACTGTTCTTACAAGGCCAAGACTTTAATTTCTCTTTGTCTTCTCTAGACTTGTGCATCTCATTATGCTAAAACATCTTTTTCATATATATATATATGAATAAAAAATGTATATGTATCCATCCCTCTGGAGAAGAAAATATTCATGCTTTTTAACTCAAAGCTATAGCTTTTACTAGTTCTCAAAAGCATGAGTCTACTCCTACAGTCTTATAAACACCAAGATATGAATCTCAGTACAATGGTTATACTAATATACTTTCTTTTATAAGCTAAAATTCATATGTGCTTTAGGAAATCAAAAAGTCAGAAGACCTGGATCTGTCTGCCACAGCTCAAACCCAGATGCGTATACCCACCTGTTCTTGAAAATGTGATTTTTCCTTTGACCATGGGATTCCTCACCTTCCTCCAATTACTAGATAAATTTTAACTACCATTCTCAGGTCAGCAGGAGCCTGGATTTCAGCTGGGGTCCTGAAGCGCAGCTTCCAGACAGAGAACAGGAATCCCGTTTCTCTCAGGGGCAGCCAGAGCACTTTAGGGTAAGGCCTGAGTGGGCAAAGCTAAGAGTACGGAAAAGGTTTTCCATAGAATGTTACAGTTTAGGTCTTTTAGCGTGAGATTGCCAGTGGCAGTGGAAGCTTGAGTGTTCCTAAGCGTTACGGCAATACGAAAGTGTTGCAGCTCTTGGTCAAGCTGCTGTGCTAAGCATGGAGAAGGTGTGGGCCAAAGCCGCTGCCTGGTCGGCTTGCAGCCAATACACAGACCTGGTGTGTCCCAGGCCCGGCAGAGGATAAATGACGAATCTCACACAGTCTTGAAGTGAGAAAACCTGTACCTTTATTCACGTGAAATCAAGGGCAATATGAACCCTGGGCAGAGGGAGGTGTTTCAAGGGTGAATGTGTTTGCTTTGCTGGAGTCAGGGCGTCAGGCACACTTAATGGTCCTATCACAAGAAGGAACATACAGTACTTGATTATCCTATGTGTGGGGCAATCTCCAAGAACAGTTGAAGGTCACTGCTGGACTAAGATCCTTAGCAGGGTTTGAGTGTCTAGGAATTCCAAGATGCTTGCTTGCTAGAGCAGCTTCCTTATCAGGGAAGGGGCTGGCCTATTATCTTCCCTGAGAGATATGTGACTCACCTTACAAGACCTGGGGTCACCCAGATCAGGGGAGACTTTTAAAACTCCACTGAGAAAAGGGAGTCTATCATAATAGTCTGAGCACAAATAACTGGCTATCCAGAGACGACTGACTTCAATGTTATCCAGCAGAGCCCCACATTAACTTCTGTCCCTAGTCTATATTTGTCTCAGCAGATTTTTCACCTGGCTGACAGACTCCATTCAGGGATCACCTGCGGATTGCAAGCTGCTGAGATGTGGACTTGCTGAAAGCTGATGTAAACCAGTCCAGCCTATGTGATGGCTCCTTGTCTCATCAACTGAATGCTAATCAGATGCTTCTGATAAATGGCCCATTGCTTAGCTTTTGACTAGCCTTTGTGCCTTCCTGTGCCCTGATAACACCTTAATGCCAGACAGAAAAGTTACAGAAGACAATACATCCATCCATTATTCCACCTAACAAGCTAAAATGCTAAATCATTAGGGGCTCCCTGGCATAAGAGACAAATGGGTTTCTATAATGCCAACTGATATACCAAAATAGAATAGACAAAAAACAACATCAAAGATTTGATTCAGGTTCATAAAGACAGGGGAAAATGAGAGGACCAAACCTACTATGAGGTAATCCTCTCTCTCCAAAGTGAGAGCCAATCCCAGTTGAAGTCATACAGCTTCCGTGGGCTCCAGCCAATTTCAACTGAAGTCTTGTAGCCACAGTAGAAATTCCTCTAAAGCCTTTAAAAGAGCCTGTGAGCTCACTTCAGGGTTGCCATTTTCTATGAATGGTGGACCCCCGCACGCTGGTTGTCTCTGCAGAGTAAATGCTCTTTGCTTTTACATACTGTTTGGGTCTGGGCTCTTCCTTTAGCGATTCTTGGACCATTACACAGATTTCATATGATAGACAGCAGAGCAAGGATATCTGAGAGATGAAGGCTGTTTGGAGTAATTGGCAACTGGATACCCTTGCCTGTAGTAGTTTACCATTTTTTTGTGCATAAAGGAAGCAGTGGTTTTCCTGGCAAACAGAAACTCACCTTATATGACTACTGGGGAATGCTGAGTTTAGGCTCCTGTTTACCCACTCAAAGTCCTTCTCTTTAGGGCATTGTCACCAGCACCACCCTTTTGGGGAGCCCACTTTGGGCCTAACCAACAGCAGCTTGGTTAACTTGTGGCTGCACAGTGTAGGCTGACCGGAGAGGACCATTTGAGAGTTCCTCACCATGTTCAGAACAGCATCAACAAAACAGATGACTGTTTCTGGAAGTTTCCACTTCATATTTTCAGTCTGCCTGGAACTGAGACCCTAATAAGCAGGATGATGCTGATAAGGGACAGCCCTGTGTCAAGGTGTGGGAACAGGGATGTGGCCTCAGTGAAGGTCAGGGTGGGACCCTAATGTTCCAAGATATTAAAATCAAAACACAAACAACAGAGCCAGGCGTGGTGGTACACCCCTTTAATCCCAGCACTTGGGAGACAGAGGCAGGCAGATCTCTTTGTTCTAGGCCAGCCTGGTCTACAAAGCTAGTTCCACACACACAGGGCTCTTTAAAACAGAAAAACCCTGTCTCAAAAAAATCAAACCAAAATAACAAAACAAATAGAAGAGCCACCAACAAAGCTGAAAAGACTGTCAGGCTGTCAGGCACCTGGTTCAGAGACTACACCTAGGAAGGTGGGTTTACTTAAGAGATGTTTAAAAAGCTGAGCAAGATAATTATTTCTTTATATAAAATAGTATTGTACTGTTTTCTATCCCCCACCCCTATCTCCAGCTTAGTCTTTTTTTTTTAGAAAATTTTTCTGTTTTAGCTCTGGCTATCCTGGAACTAACTGTCGACCAGGCTGGCCTTGAACTCACAGAGATTCGCCTGCCTCTGCCTCCTGAGTGCTAGGATTAGAGTATGACATCGCTGCCTGACTGGTTCAGTCTTTTTAAACCACCTTGACCTCCTGTTGAGTTTGTCCACATTTCTGAGTCAAGGGTACAACTCTTCCTTTTTCCTTTTTTGTCTCTTTGAAGCCTAAGCCTGCCTCTCTGCAGCTGCCTTTCTTTTTCTAAAGCTCTCTTCCCTACCAGTTGACGTGTGGCTGAGCGCCATGCCAGCTTATCTCAAATGGCATGGATTTTCTCCTCACCTCCATTCCCCTCCTGGGAGCCACAGCTGGCACAGCTTTTCTGCATAGGGATTTTTTTTTTTTAATTCTAATAAAATTGTCCTCCTTGAATAGACTTTGCTTGACTTTCCAACTTTTCCCACCTTCTGGATCTTCAGAGCTCCTAGATGTATCAGAAGCACACACCCACATTTCACAAAGGTCCTCGGGTGGAACTCTGTGGTGAGTCAAGCCGGGTGTGGTGGCGCACGCCTTTAGTCCCAGCACACAGGCAGAGGCAGGTGGAGCTCTGTGAGTTTCAGGCCAGCCTGGTCTATGATAGTCAGGGAGCTCCACATGAGAGTCTGCCTCAAAAAAAAAAAAAAAAAAAAAAAAAAAAAAAAAAAAAAACACAAAAAACACACACACAAAAGGAAAGAAAGAGAGAAAGAGGGCTGATCCAGGCTTATGGGACCTTCCCTCCTTTGCCAACGGACAGGGAATGGATCAGAGGAAGTTTTCCCCATCGCTTGGCACTTCTACATTTCCCTACTGCTCCAGACCCTTAGCTCTCTGGGGTATATATTTTATTTCAAGAGATGACTTTTTTTTCTTTTGTCAACAACAAAAAGGAAGGAAGGAAGATGGTTTACAGCCATAATTGCTAGAAACAAGGAAAAGTTTCTGTGTGAAAATGTGACTGAGAATTCGCTTTCCTCAGCTCTGTGTGTGTGGGAGAGGGGTGTCTGCCGGTCAGAGGCACACTGAGCTTGGACAGAGACAGGTTGAAGGCTTAGTGTGGGTCTGGGTTTCCTGTCCTTGGAGGGCCTGGCCACCTGCTCTACCCTGTTTCTGGGATTAAGCTTTGGAACTGGGCACAATCTCAGCCATTATCCTCTGCTTCAAAAGTAAATTCTCTCTGGCCTTGGTGAGCAGGAAGGGAGGTTACCTCTGTGAATCTTGCAGGGACAGGCCGGGGGGAGGGGGGAGCTTAGGGAAGGCTGGTCTCACCTCCTCCAGGAACTTGCAGCCTCTACCTGCTGCAGGGCTGGCTTTCTGCCACGAGAACAGACACCACAGGAGCTATCCCTTCATCTTATGGAGCCTAAACACCCTCTCTGCTGGAAATTTGTCAGACCTTTCCTACAGGTTTAGCACTTCTGATCTAGTGGGGTGCTCTTTGCATCCCCGACTCAACAGTAGCTTACAGCTGAGTTGCCCTCTCTGTCATTCCTGCCTCCAGTTTCTGTGATTGTTATTAGGTCAGGCCCTGTAGCAAGCATTTCGCTTGCAGTCAGACAGGTGGCAAGTGCAATTCCTAGGATGCCAGCTGCCTGCTGTCCCACTAGCACCCCGACGCTGGTGTCCGTCTCACCAGTGTGGCCGGTGATAAATTCTATGGGAACTTGGGGCCGTGGCAAGTGCGGCAAGCCACTGCAGAGTAGAGCAGGAAGGAGCACATGAAACAAGGCTGGCATTGAACTTGACAGAGATGGCGGCGATTAAGAAGGCAGTGGGAACAATGGGGGGAAAGCCAGAACCAGGGGTGCGAGGATAATCTGTAAGCACTCCCAAGGCAGAGCTTTCCTGAAGGGAAAAAGAATAGCAAGAAAAACAAACTCCATTTCACAGGGGCAACAATAGACCAATCTTGCTTCTTCTGCTCTCAAGTTTATTGGCCTCCAGAGGCTCTGTGCTTCCAAAGATTAGCGTTCCCCTGGGAAATTAGGAAGCAAATATTAGTTCTCCTCTCATGAGCTCATTCCTTGCAGGAGGCTTCCTCATGGGTTTTGCACTGCTTGGCTTATGCAGACCTTCTCAAAATGAAGTCGGGAAAAGGCTCAGAAATTACCTTTGAATCCTGGGGAGACAGAACAGGAATGGCCTCAAGCAGGGATTCCTTCTGAAGCCTGGGGAAGAGCTACTTCTGCCTGGCCTGAATTCAGGGGAACAGTGTACCCCACCTGCTCCGACTGGCAGCTAGGGAGGGGCCACATCTGAAGGCAGCAATCTGCCAGCTGTGCCGGCAGGACAGAGCCTTGATTCTTTAAATCTCTAATCAGTCATTGTGTATAAAAAATGTTTTGAGTTAAAATAATATACAAGAATTTCCTTAGAAAAGAAAACACACACGCTCACTTTTTGGACCCACTTAACACACTTAGCAAAAGGACATTTGGAACAACATGACACGTCTTTGCTTCGAAGAAGGGTGGGGCCGACTCATGTCATCACAATAGAGATGAATGTGTAGTTTATTAGCCTCCCAGCCACACACAGGTGAATGGCAGGCCCCTGTTATTCAACTGTTTAATGCCAGTTTCTCATAAATCAAGGTGACGCCTGAAAAGACTGAGTCTTTAAACCAAGCTGCCTTTTCCTATTGTGAATACAATTTGGGCTGTTGCCAAGGACTCTGGGAAACAGAGGGCTACAAGTGCCATTCCAACAAGGAACGCACCCATTTACTACCGGATGCAGGGCTCGGTTGTCGGGACCACTTCACTTGCCAACAGAGTTTCACATTCACATGACAGTGACATAGTGCTAATGGGGTTAGTAAGTGACTCATTGCTCATATCTGGAGAAGGAAGGCAGGCTGGGGCCGGTGTAAGCTTCTAGGATCACGACAACCGAAGCGCAAGTGTGGCAGGATGCTGCTGTGAGTGGCGCACATTTATTTTCTTCCAGTTCTGCAGGCTGGAAGCATGAGGTCAGGTGTGGGCAAGACTGGCTGCCCCTGAGGCCAGCTGATGGCCATCATTCTGTGTTCATGGGTCTTCCCTCTGTATGAGCCTATCTTCCTCTCTTATAATCACATCGGTTGAATTACTCACATTGTTACAACCAGCTGAGGGCCTACCCTCAGGACTTAGTTGAGACAGGGTCTGTCTTGTAGCTCAGGCTGGCCTTGATCCTCATGCCTCAGCTTCCTGAGTTCCGGGAACATAGGCACATGCCACCGTGGATGGCTTTATTTTATTGTGTTGAGACAGGCTCTAACTCTCTAGGCTGGCCTTAAAAGCCTTTATTTCTGTTTCTCTTTTCTTTGTATCCTCTTATGGAATGAGTCTCACTGTGTAGCCCTGCTGGCTTTGGATGCAAGTAAATCTTTTTTGCCTCAACCCCCTGAGTTCTGGGGTGACAGGCATGAGCCACCATCCTTGGCTAACAAATGATTCGTTTTAGCTGGGTCTCTTGGGTAAAAGCTGAACTCTTGGGAATCTGGCACTTTAGCCTATAAATTCGAGTGGTGAGTGGCATGAGGTTGAGCTGGTGGAGGACTGTATTTGAGGTAGGAAACTTCCTTCTGGCGGAGAAGAGGTCTGGGGTAGGGGGACAGTGGAATGCTGGGTAAACAACACAGCTGTTCCCCTGCAGCTAAGCAGGGCTTTGGTTCAGGGCCTTACTCTCTTCCTCCCATGTACCAATGCTTGAATCCTCGGTGTCCCTGGGTGCTTAGCTCATTGCAGTGCCATCTTCAGGGACAGCCCAGCAATAGGTCTTCTTGGCACAGAGTGGAGGTTTGTGTGGATCTGGGTGGAAAGGAGAAGAGCAAAACAGACTTCCCTGGGCCTGGTGTTCCCAGGATCTTGGCCTCTTAGTTAAGAAAAAAAATTAAGATGCATGCAGGTTGCAAAGTAGCAAGAAAACTTTATCCAAGGCAGAGCAATAGCACAGATGAGGGACACGATTGAGACTGGTAGCACGCTGAACAAATAAGGGCCTCGGGTCACACTGCCTGGGTTAGACATTCCATTTTTGGAGTCTGGTGTGCACGCAGCTCAGGGCAGGTGAGGGGCCCAGCTTGCTAGCAGATCGCTAGATGCATTGTTGGGAATAGGATATGTGTGTGCAGTATGTTCAGGCAAGGGTCTCAGGCTGCCAAGGGTGCTGGTAGAAGGGCATGCGTGCCAAACCCAAAGAGATGGAGAGGCCCCATGGCCCTAGCTCACAGGGTGCAAATATGCTCAGCTCCGCAGAACCTGTGCCCAAAATGCTCAGGATGGTCATTTGTATGATATCCTACTTTTTAAGCACAATAAGAAAAACCAGACCCTGTTAGGGGCTGCGCCTATCCCAGAAGGACACAACACATTTGAGCAGTATCTAGGGTAACAAGTGTGTGTCCCCCTGTCTTCCGGCTTTCAGGCGAAACAACGTTAGCAGCTTCTTGGAAATACTATCACACCCCTGCAGCAATGCAGAGAAACCAAGCCACAGCTGCCAGCAGCTGGAAGCCATTTCCTTCTAATGGCTGCTCATGCTGAGACTGGGAAGTGCCCACACCAGACACTCAATGACCACCCTGGGCTCTTTGTCCAGACACATGCCAGCCACTATGAAGATGCTGCTGGTGTCATCACATGGAAGAATGGTCCTGGGGACAAGCGCACTAAGCACCTGCCTTTCTTTACGTATATGGAACAAGAAGACACAGTGTGACGAGGAATTACATCTGGGCTGGTCGGCTTTCTGTTACTGTTAAGAAAACACCTTCGATAAACAATGCACGAAGAAGGAAGGTTTGTTTGGGCTCACAGTGTCAGACAGTGGTCACATGGCTATGTTGCTTTGAACTTGGCGTGGCACAGATGTCGTTGCTGGGGCTGGTGGTGAGGAAACTGCTCATGGTATCAGGGAAGGAGAGGCAATGCCTCGACAGAGGCAGGCCTCAGGGATCTGACTTTCTCCCATGTGCTCAGACCTTCTAAATGGCACCTCCCAAGGGGAAGAGGACAAAGCTTTGAAAACTAAGGAGTGATGCCAGCTTGTGTGGCTGAGGCTCTGGCGTTGTGGAAGAGGCTGAGCTAGCTCGACACTGATCCAAGTGCTTTTCAGTCTTGGATTCCACCCTGAGCTGAACCTACAGACACAGAAACTATACACGTTGAGGGCTGTCAGGACCTTTTTTATTTTAATTATTTTTTATTTGAAAAATTATTTTTATACAACATATTCTGATCATGCTTCTTTTTCTCCTACCCACTTCCTCCCTACCTCCCCACCCACCCAATTCCATACCCTTTATCTTTCTCTTTAAAAAACGAGCAAAACCAAAACCAAATAAGAAACACAAAAAACTCTGCAAAAACAAAATGGAAATCAAAGTACATAAGAAAAAAAAACAGCTAAACAAACAAACAAAACCAAAATACTACAACCAACCAAACCAAACCAAATCAAATCAAAACAAAACATAAGAAAACCACAAAACCACAACTGGTATGTAAGGCCTTTCTCGTGAAAGTAAAACAAAGCAAAGCAAACTATCAGGAGCCAGGCACTCAGGGAGGCAGAGGGAAGCAGCTCACTGTGAGTTCAAGACCAACCTTGTCTATAAAGTCCAGGACAGCCAAGGTTACACAAAGAAACCCTGTCTCAAAAAACAACAACAACAACAACAAAAAAAACTAAGCCAAACAAAAAGCAAAGCAAAGCAAAGCAAAACAAAACAAAACAAAAAACCCATACCAGGACATAAAGACCCCAGTGGCATTAGAAAGAGGAAGACACAGTAATCACTTTAGTCCGGCACTAGTGACCAAGACAGCTCATGCTAGACACCTGCCTCCAATTTCAAGGCTTCACTCCCTAGGATGGAAAAAGAAAGAAAATCACACTCTAAGTTAGAGCAAAGAGGAGCCACAGCCTGAAAACACTTCCAGGGGTGGAGCAAACAGAGCCTTGGAACCTAGAATATTCAAGGGATTTTTGCAAGACAACAAGAAGAAGACCAACACCCCATTTAAAGGAATTGGTAGATTGCAGATTGGAAGCAGAATGGACAATGGATGTGAAAGCAGCTCTCTGTCTGCTGGTGGGAGGTGACCTGGCACAGCCTGAATGAAAGCAAGATGACTATTGAACACAGTCACACCAAGGGACAACTGTAGACTCCTTTGGAGTGTTGGGTAGTGTTCTGTGCTTCTCTCCCAAGTACCTCTTCTCTGTCCATCAACAGGTTGGACAGTGGCCCAGGCCAGGGCTGACCTTTCCCCAAGTTCTCCCCACCCTGGGGGCAGTGCAGCTGGCAATGAACACCACATGCACATGAACTAGAGCAACCTGCGTAGACGGTGAATGTGCAGTCTCATGGATGAGCAGGCACTACAGAGAGAAGCAAATAGATATGGACACGCACACAGAGGTGGGAGGTACGTAGAAGAGCAGAGCATCTTAGATATACGTTTGTACACGGAGAGATAGGGAGGCGGACAAGTAGACATACATGCAGCCATGTAGGCAGAAGGATGCCTGTATGTGTGGATGGGTGAGTGGGCTGAGTAGATGTGTTGGCGAAAGGATGAACAGATAAGTGAATGGATGCGTGGAATGGGTGACAGTGGCAAAGGGAAGCATGAAGAGGGGCATTCAGAGCAGGCTCAGAGGTCCCATTAGCTCTCCTAGCCAAGATGCCTCCCGCCAACATTCCCCAGGACTGCCTCAAGCCCGTTCCTCTGCAGCTCAGCAATTGTAGATCTCAAATGACTGCACAGATTCAGAGCTTGAGAGATGACTCAATGGTTATGAGCACTTACTGTTCTTTCAGAGGACCCAGGCTTGGTTCCCAGCACCCACATTCGGAGGTTCACCACCGCCTGTAACACCAGTTCCAGGGAATCTGACACTCTCTTCTGGCTTCCTCAGCTGCCTACATGTGCACACAAATTCATGCACACACATATGCATATACAAAACATGTACATACACATATACATAAAATATACAAACAAATTAAAAATTAAAAAAAGACCCACTAGATGTTACATCCTCACTCCTGAGGCCTGGCCTGTCTGGAACTTGCTGTGCTGTCAAAAAAGACCTTGAATTCCTGATCTCTGTGCTCCTGCTCCCTGCGTTCTGGGATTACCACTCCAGGTTTATGAGGTGCTGGGGACGACACGTGGGCCTCTGGGAGTGGCCACACCTAGAAGTCTCAGAATCATGTCTCAGAGTCATGATGTAGAGAGCACCTGAGGTTAGGGTTTGTATTTTGGGTCTCCTGGGTTGGGGGTGAACTCTGGGTTCAGGGCTGTGAGGGCTATGAGGGCTGTGAGGGCTGTGAGGGCTGTCCTCCTGCCTGGAAGCCACCAGGGAACATTTGCTTGCTTCCCCTGTGGAAAAGATCTCAGTTAAGGAAGAGCATTGCTGCTATGATACCAAGACAGACAGAAACCCAGAAACCGCTGTTGTGTTGCAGTGTTCCTTCCTGTTTCCTGGAAATTAGTGGAAAACTGCAGAATGAAAGTGTTAATACTAGCTTAATCTGTCTGTCTATCTGTCGGTCTGTGTCTATCTCTGTATCTCTGTATCTATTCATCTATGTATTTAGCTATCTTTATGTATCTATCTCTATCTGTGTATCTACGTATCTATCATCTGTCTGTGTAGCATTTTAAATTATATGTAGGTGTTTGAATGTGAGTGTGTGCAGATGAATATGGTACCTATGGAGGCCAGAGGTGTCAGAACCCCTGGAGCTAGAGTTGTGATCTGTCAGATGTGGGTGCTAAGACTCAAACCCAGGTCCTCTGCAACCTCTGAGCAATCTCTCAGGCTCCAGGCTTCTCCCCTTACCCCCTTTTGAGACAGGATCTCACTATGTAACCCAGGCTGGCCTCAAACTCAGAGTCTCTGCTTCCCAAGTGCTGTGATTAAAAGTGTGTGCCACATTGTCTGGCTTGATACAACCTTTTAATACAGGTCTCGAAATCCTTCACACCCAGGAATCTAAACAGAGCATATGGCCCACAGTGATGCAGAAGTAAGAGCTCACACATGGTAAGGATCAGAAGTGAGAGTGCGAAGGGCATGCTCTGGAGCAGGCAGTGGGGGAGGGGGTCACAGCTGACAAAGGTGGGAAGAGGGCAGCCCTCAGCGTGGCTGCTGTTCTGAAGCAGGGCCTGAGCACTATTCTAGGGGCGCCTATGTCCTGACTCTGCTCACAGCAGAGGAACCAGCTCTGGAACAGTCTATGCCTGGATGGCCATTGCCCATTCTCCCTGGCTCAGGGAAGCTGCTATGGTACTTGTGTGGAGGCTGGTGGTGACTGCTGAGAGAAATGACACAAGTGACCAGGACAAAACTTCCAACAACTGGCTTTTAAAGGGAGCACCGTTGGGTTGTCTGTCCCATTCTCTGAGAGATGACTACTGTCAGCATGAGGGAGAGCTCTGGGGACTGCTGCCTTACTGATAAACATACTCACTTCAGAATGCTTCAGACTTGCCAGGCGCAATGTTGCACACCTGTAACCCCAGAATTCAGGAGGCAGAGGCAGCCAGATCTCTGTGAGTTCCAGGCCAGCCTGGTCTATATTTGAGTTTGAGGTTAGCCATGGCTCTATATTATCAAAACAAAAACAAACACACACGCACACACACACACACACACACAACCAAACTAAAACCAACCAAACAAACAAAAAAACAAAATTAAGAGTGCTGGCTCAGTACCCAAAACCTACATGCCAGCAGGAAAATCATGAGTTCAAGTTTAAGGCCAGCTTGGGCTACAGAATAAGACCTGTCAAAAGGAAGGAAGTGAGAGAGAGGAGGAAGGGATGGAGCTAGTTAAGACCTTTCTGTTTACGATTATTTTACCACAATTAAAAAAAAAAGTTCTTTGAGCCAGGTATGGCAGTGCATGCCTGTAATCCCAGCACTCAGGCAGGCAGAGGCAGGTGGATCTCTGAGTTCGAGGCCAGCCTGGTCTACAAAGCGAGTCCAGGACATCCAAGGCTATACTGAGAAACTCTGTTTTGGAAAACAAAAACCAAAACAACCACATCAAAAAGTTTGTTGCATTGGTTTCTGTTGTTCTTCTTCATTCTTTTGAAATGAGGTCTTATCTACAAGGCCCAGTTGGGTCTTGAACTCCTGACCCTTCTGCCTCCACCTCTGGAGTTGGACAGAATGCTCAGCATTAAGAGTACTTCCTGCTCTTACAGAGGACCAAAGCTCCCACTGGGTGGCTCACAACTGCATGTAACTCCAGCTCCAGGGAAGTGGATGCCTCTCCTGGCATCTGTGATCACTGTGCTCTCATGTGTAAATACTCAGGCATGCAACAACAATGCCACCACCACCACCAAGGTCAAAGCAGAGCCCTATGAGCTCACTGCCCTAGCAGTACAACCCATTTTCTCTTGGTGGCCCTCTTACATGAACTATCCCTGGGTCTGAAAACCCCATCTCCAAGGAGGTCATGAGCAGTCCTCTGCAGACCCAGGGCCCTGATGGAGCTGCTGGGCTCCTAATTGACACTGTGGAGCAGGGTGGAGCAGGTTCGAAAACTCAGCCCACAGAGTGGGGACCAAGTTCAGCAGCAAGACCTGTGGAAACCTTGCAGCCCGGTAACAAGATGGGTGTCCGTGTCCCCTCAGGGTCAGACTCAATCTGATTCCAAGTCTCGGGAGAAAAGGAATCAAGTGAAGCAGCCACCCCAGTGCAGAGAAGAAGTGAAATAGAAACCAGTTTTTGCTTCCCTAAGACATTGAAGCCAGAGGTTTAAGGAGGTGGCTGCCTGCAGTGGACACTCTTGTCCTGAGGCTGTGACAGGGGCCACTGTCTCCAGCGCTCTCTTCTGACCCAGAGGAGGATGGCGGCTGGGCTGGAGCAGCCTCCTGCAGCTGGCTGCTGGACGCTCTGCCCTGGCAGCCTCCTCGCTGACCCAGGCCGCTGATTAGATCCCACTCACTCTTGGGTGTGCTTTCCTAAGAGAGAAGCCCACACACACCCTAGAGAGGGCTTTCTCTGCCCTTGCCTTTCTGCAAATGCTTGTGCACTGTGTTGTCATCGCTTGAGTCTTTCCCCACTGTCTGGTCTGCTCAGCACTCAGTGTCACGTGACAGCCAGAAAGCACTGCTGGGAGTTACATGAAAACACAAAACTTTGTTGCTGGCACAGATTGTTGCTACTCAGTATCCAGCCCAAGGGAGGTGGGAATCAATTCGGGGTACTGCCCTTCTCTCACCAAATGGCCCCAGCCCGGGTGTGGGGGACACGGCTTTCTTTTTAAGTTCTTCAATAGTGGGTGACATGTTTCTGAAGTGGATTCTGAAGTTAGACCACCCTGTAGCAGCTGGGGGTTGGGGCAGGAGTCTGGGAACAGGCCAGCATAGCAATTAAGGCTCCAGCTGCTGTGGCCCAGGCCTGGGTTTGGGAACCCTCCCCCAGCATGGCTGGATCAACCTCCCGGAAGCACCTGGTCTGATACCATCCAACTGTCATGGAGCAGAGGATACTGCATCCTGTGCTAGGTCTCCCAAAAGCAACACAGCAGGCCTGGGCGTGTGGAGAGGGAGATGCAGTACAGAGAAACGCCATGTTAGAAACATGTTCGCAGATCTGGACCCCAGGCACTTTTTGGAAGCCAGTGTTGGGGGAGGAGGGTGCTAGTTCACCAAACCCCTTTCTGTCCTCATTTTGTGGAGCATTGAAGGCAAGGACAGGCATCTCCGTTTGACATGACAGAAATCTGAAGGTGGGTGGGGCTAGGCTGATGGGAAAGGGTGAGAAAAAATTTTTCCAGGGCACCAAAACCTGAGTGTGCTCATCTGTCAGGCGCCCTTCAAGGCGGAGGCAGCTGTGTGTTTGAATGGAAAAGAAAAACGGAACAAAACCACCTCTCACCCACTGGCGAGGGCAGGGTCAGCAAAACAGAAAACGGCAAGTGCCAGGCCAGGCCAGGACGTGCAGAGGGGTTGGGACCTTGCGCACTGGAGTTGGAAACTGGTACCACCGCTGTTGGTGGCTCTCCAAAAAGCAAAGCAGGCTGGGCTTGCCTGGCAACGCACGCGGCCCTGGATTCCATCCCAGCACCACATAAGCCAGGTTGGTCCTTGTCTGTAACTCAGCACTTGGGGGTAGAGACAGAAGGATCAAAAGTTCAAGGTTATTCTCAGCTATGTATTGAGTTGGGGGTTAGCTTGGGCTAGAGGACCTGTCTTTTCTTTTTCTTTTCTTTTCTTTTTTTTTTTTTTTAGAAATAGAATGACTATGACCCAAACCCCACTTTTGGGCATATATTCAAAAGAATTAAAAGCGGGTGCTAGGGATGTTGTTCAGTGGTAAAGTGCGTAAGGACACCTGTTCCATGTCCCCAACTGTAAATAGAAAGACAAATAAACTAAAAGCAGGGGCATAAAGATATAAATGCACAGCGAATTATTTACAGCACCCAAAGGTGGGGGCCAACCAGTGTTTTATAATGGGTAATTGGATAAGAAAGGGCACTGTGCTTTTATGGAAATATCATTCGGTCTTGAAAAAGAGTAAATTTCTAGTCCAAGGCAGGTGGTATATGCTTTAAATCCAAAAACTTGGGAACTAGGCAGATCATTCTGAGTTTGAAGCCAGTCTGGTCTACAAAGCAAGTTCCAGGCTAGCCAGAGCTACGAAATGAGATAGTATTTCAAAACAAACAAACAAACAAACAAAACAAACGTTCTGACACCTGTTACAACATGGATGAGCTTAGAGGACATCCTGGGAAGGAAAATGAGTGACTGGCTAAGACCAAATGCCCTGAGTTCATTTTGGGACCCACCTATAGGGCTCACATCAGAGAAGCTGAAAGAACAGTGTTGCCATGGCTGGGCTGAGTGTGGACAGGAGACATTACTTATTGGATATAGTTTGGTGAGGCATTCTGAGATGGATGTGGCATTAATGGCACTGTGTGGACAGTCTCAGTGCCTGTGAGCCGTGCACTTAGACTTAATCAGGGCTAAAATTGACAATCTGCATATCTTCCTATAACTAAATAAAAATGTAATCATCACTGTAGCTCAGCATTTGGCTAGAGTCAAATGTAAAGTACTAATGATCTTTACAAGTCCTTCTACTCCTCTTAGTGTTCTGACTCTTGCTTTTCAAGGCAGCCAAGGTCTGGCAGTAATGAGCTGTACCCTCCCCTGCAACCTGGCTTCTTTGGGAAGAGTTAGTGTCTTAGGGTTACTGTTGTTTTGGTGGAACACCATGACCAAAGCCATGTGGGAGGAAAAGGTTCATTAGGCTTACACTTCTGCATCACTATTCATCATTGAAGGAAGTCAGGACAGGAACACAAGCAGGGCAGGAACCTGGAGGCAGGAGCTGATACAGAGGCCATGGAGGAGTGCTGCTTACTGTCTTGCTCTCACGGCTTGCTCAGCCTTCTCTCTTCTAGAACCCAGAAACTGCCAGCTCAGGAGTGTCCCCACTCACAATGGGCTGGGCCCTCCCCCATCAATCACTAATTAAGAAAATACAGGCTTGCCGGCAGCCCAACCTTACGGAGACATTTTTTTTATTCTTTTTTTAAAGATTTATTTATTTTGCGAATGAGTGCTCTTTCTGAACGTACATCTACATGCCACCAGAGGGCATCAGATCACATTATAGATGGTTGTGAGCCACCATGTGGGTGCTGGCAATTGAACTCAGGACCTCTGGAAGAGCACACAGTGCTCTTAACCACTGAGCTATCTCTCCAGCCTACGGAGGCACTTTTTTCAGTGGAGGCTCCCTCCTATCAGATGGCTCTACTTTGTGTGAAGTTGACAAAAGTAGCCAGACAGACAGTCAGGGTAGACTAATGAGAAGCCCGGGGTTAATACCAAGCATGCTTTTTATTCAACTGTTTTGGAGTTGTCTGGAGGAGCTCATGTTTCTCTTCTAGTCTTGGTTGGAGGGCTCGCTTCTCAGAGAAATGCAGACAGCCACATCAAGAAGACAGCACTGTGCAAACCTCAGACACCATTGTTTCGCAGTGTAGTGGTTTGAATAAGAATGGCCCCCATAGGCTCATAAATTTGAATACTTAGTCACCAGGGAGGGACACTATTTGAAAGGATTAAGAGGTGTGGGCTTTTGGAGAAAGGGTGTTAGTGCTGGTGGGCTTTGAAGTTTCACAAAGCCTATTCCAAGCCTAGCGTGTGCAAATCCGCATGTAAAACTCTCAGCTCCTCCAGCACCATGTCTGCTTGCTGCTTGATAAGTACTTTCAGCCTTGCTGGTTCTGTGGTCTCACAGTTCAACTTCACAGCAGTGGAAAGAGCAACAAGTGCAGTGGGGAAACAAGGAGGGTGACTTGTTTCCCGACAAAGCTTTATTACAACCCTGAAGTTGGAGTTCCAGAGCCTTTTCACATGCTTTGAAAGCGTTTGATTAGTTTTCACTAGACAATGGCCACTTTGAACTGAACCATGGGCTTTTGGTGGCATCCACTCTTGCTCTGCCCCTCCCTGCTCCCACTGAACTAAGCTCCAGGGTCAGGTGATGGTGGCATTTATGCACTCCTCCCTTCCCCCTACTTGTTCTTCACTGCCCCTTCCATGAGGATCATCCCAAGGAGCCATGCTGGCATAAACTGTAGAGGGAGGAGAGTGCATAAATGGGCTGTGAGGGTGAGTGTCCCAGGCTGCCTTGTGCCTGGCTGACATGCTCCTCAGAACAGCTCTGACCTCGACACCCTTCCCAGCCCTGTGTCTACCTCTGAGGTCACTCACACAGCTCAAACTCTCAAAACATAGTGGATCCAGTTCACCAGAAAATGAACCCAAAAGTATAGAAGGCAGCTGCCTCCCCCCCCCCCCCCAGCAGAGGGACGACACACCCAGGCCTACACTGGGCTTCGATGAAATAAGGTACACTTACATTCAGAATTTCAGCTGTGCTATATTGTTACCCACCCATCAGGACAGCCTGAATCCCTAGCCTGAGAGCCTCTGGCTGATGGGTGCCAGCATGGGTTTTAGCAGCTTCTCCGATCACAGCTCCATCCTCTTGCTCTACCCCTCACTGCTTCAGTCTGTCGATAGTGCCAGGTGTAGCCAACGTGATAGCGTCTCTAGTCTCACTTTCCAGGGAATCAGGGTCTGAGACCCATGCTGTTGAATTGGTTTCTGTCCCTGTTTTCTTGCTTCCAGGTCGGGATGAAGTATCTATGCATCTTGTGATGCTTGTGGGGATGGGAGACAACATAGAATAGAACAGAGGCTGAGTCTGGCTCCAGGTCTGACCCCACCTAGGTCAGGGGTCAACTAAACCAGTTTCCTACTGGATCTATGGGTTCTGCACTGTAAGCCCCAGACAAAGGGGATGGAACACCGCAGTGGTGGGCTCTGGTGTTGGCAGCTGTGGGACACTGGGTGGAGACACTAGTCCACACTGCCATTTGCAGCAGTCCAAGGTTTTTTCAGAGACACTTAGGCAGGGTTCTCTATTTTGCAGCAGAAAAGATGTCAGGATGGGACAGTAAGAGAGGGTACATCAAGAAAACGTTTCAGGGGCTGGGGAGACGGCTGAGTGGACAGAGTGCCTGTTGCACGTGCGTGAGGACCCGAGTGTGAATCTCCAGCACAGGTATAAAAAGCACATGGTTTCGTAGGGGTAACCTGGCTGTTGGGTGTGGAGACAGGAGGATGGCTGGGGCTTGCTGGCTGCCCAGCCTAGCAACAGGTTCAATGAGAGAGACTGTCTCAAGAGAGTGAGGTGGAGCATGAGACATGTTGGAAGACCTTCTCTGGCCTGCACACAGACACACAGATACACACACATACACAAACACACACCATGCATATACAGCCTCACAAGAAGACATAGATTAAAGTGCAGACTTAAAGGTGAAAGAGAGGTTTAAATGTTTTTTTACAATTATATGTATATATTTATTTATATATTATATATTACATATATAATTATTTATATATAATTACAACATATGTATTTATATATGTAATTATATGTGTATGCATGTAAAATATATGTGTAATTACATATATAATTATATATGTAATTATATAATTATATTTTTGGTGGCCCTCTTACATCACAGGTCTTCGGAGGTCAAAGGTCAACTTGCAGCAGTTGGTTTTATCCATCTTCCATGTGGAGACTGAACTCTAGTCTCCAGGCTCAATGGCAGGTACTTTTACCGGACGAGCACTGCGACCCCACCCCATCTCAGCAAGTGAGATCAGTGGGTGGTTCCTGAGATGCAGTTGCTCAGGTAGGACCATCAAGGTAAGCAGTCATGGAGGTAGCTCACTGATCGATCGCTTGCCTAGTGTGTACAGAACTGAGTGAGTGCATGGACAACACTTTGTGGTCTGCACATGGGACACCAGCAGCCAGGAAGTGAAGGCAAGAAGATTGGAAGTTCAAGGCTATCCACAGTTACTAGTGAGTTTGCCGCCAACCTGGACTCTGTCTCAGAAAACCAAAGAGAAGGAAGAAAGGAAGGAAGAAGGCAGGGAGGGAAGGAAGGAAGGAGGGAGGGAGGGAAGGAAAGAAGAAGGGAGGGAGGAAGGAAAGAAGGAAGGAAGGAAAGTAAAGAGAGAGCAAGCCTTGTCACCAAGAGCTTTAGCATTTAATAGTGTGGTGTTTCAGTGGAAAGGCGACAGACTTATGGTAGCTCAGCCATGCCATAGAAAGGTCTGCTTAAAAATGGTGGGGCAGAAGCATAGGTCAAAGAGCTTTTGCCTAGCGTCTATGGGACCCTAGCTTCCATTTCTAACACCTTAGTAACAATATAAAAGTTGATACTGCAGATATTTTACCATATTTTTTTTTTTTAACAAAGGAAAAATTACCTAGGGGAAAAAAAAATCTGGAGAAAAAGAAAAATAAAAATCTGGGAGCACTTCCAAGGTCATACTTGGTTTTTGCTTTCCAAGCCAGGAAATATGCAATTTTGCATTTGATTTATTTTGTTCCATCTTATCAGCACTTCCAAAGAAGCAAAAACAGGCGATTGTAACTCTCACAGCAACCAGGCAAAGATGGACAGACGATAAGGGCTGGAGGTTGGCCTCCAGCGCAGTTCCTGTCAGCAGGGGTGTGGAGCAGGGCAAACAGGGAGGCTCCTGCTTTGCCATCATGAGGCAGGACACAGGCCGTCCTGGCTTGGGCCAGAGAAGTGACCCAATAATGTATGGAAGTCGAAGCCCCAGGTGACTATGGTCCCTCTTTCTCTCATGTCAGGTCAGAGAGCACCCCGTGAGTCCTCCCAAACTGTGCTCCTGGAAGAGCTCAGTTGAGTCTGAGCTTATAGCACCATGACACCGGACACCCACCCTTATGCCAAATTGCTACCCCGCTGGACTCATTCATACAGAGAAACTTCAAATAAGAATGTTATGATAATGAACATGCTTCAGCGCTAAACATAAAGGACCTTGCATGTAGCCTTACTCTTCTCCCAGATATGGACCTGAATTTTTCTGAACTTTATGAATACTCTGATCTCTTCATTTTCAGAAAAAGAGCACCTTAGCTTCCCCTGAAGCCTGTGACCTCGGGCTTACTCCAGCTGTGATCCTAGCTAATGTACAGACTACCTTTTATCATCCACGTTTTTTGGCTTCTTCAGAAGGCAGATCCATATATATATGCCTACTGCAAAGACACTGAAACATGACTCTCTGAGAAGCCCACATTCTCACTCCTGGAGTGTTTGAACCTTGCCCGGAGTGTCTCTATCAACCTCTGTGCTGAAATCTATGTTAAGGTCTCTTCTCAAAAAATTCCAACTCACTCTCATACCGACATGTCCTGAGATTCTTTTCTTTGTCAAAATCAAGATTCCTGGCTTCAGTTGAATGTAGGTCTCTGAAAAGAGCCCAGGCTTGGGGGAAGTAGACATAGGGTCCCACCCCTAACCAAGAAGCTATTTGTAGTTGATACCTGCTGAAAAAGGGAAAATCTGTTTTCTAAATTGAGTATAAGCTTCATGCCCAGGAGTAGTTGGCCAACACACTGTAAACTTTATGGTGTGTGTGTGTGTGTGTGTGTGTGTGTGTGAACTTTTTATTTTGTTTTGCCATTTTTTTGTCTTGTTTCTTACTTATTCACTTTGATTTTTGTTTTTGTGTTTCTTGAAAGAGAAGATAGAGAGTTGGATGTGTAGGGAGGTAGGATCTGAAAGGTGTGAACATTTTTTTTTAATTGTATGTAGATATGTGGCTATGGACATATATCCATACATGAAGAAATGATGCTAAAAAGTACTCACTCCAAAGTGCTAAAAACTTTCGGTATTAGACTGTAGTTGATTTTCATTTATTCTTTTTTTATTTATTGCCGTTTTTTTTTTCAGACAGTGTCTCCCTGTGTAGCTCTTTCTCTCCTAGAACTCACTATGTAGTCCAGATTGGCTTAAACTCCCAGAAACCCCCCCTGCCTCTGTGTCCAAAGGGCTGGGATTAAAGATGTACGTCATTATGAGTAGCTATTCCTTTTTCATATTCATCAGATCCATGATCTTGTCCAGTAATCTTGTTGCGGAGTTTCTTGCTGGGGATAGTGGTGATCTCCTCATACACACACTTACTGGCGTGCAAGTCATTGCCCAGGCTTGTGTGGAACTTCTCCATGATGAGCCAGCCTGCCTTCTTCAGTCTTGGTGCCAACGTGGCCCATGTTGGCTGTTGTCAGTAAAAGAGGAAACAGCTTGACTGACGTTTTTTTTTCTTTTCCCTGTCTTACACAACAATCTTGCTAGCCAGTCATGATTTAGGAGGTGGGGGCAAGATCATTAAGAATTCAAAGTCAGACTTGGATTTGTAGTGACTTTGAGGCCAGCCCTGGTTATGTGAAACTCTGTGTCAAAACACAAAACAAAACCCAGTATAAAAATACCTGTCAGTTCAGGCCAAAGAACAAAGTTGGAACCCTCCTCTAAGCACCACCCGACATCCGTGATAAACATGTCCGAGAGCAATTCAACATGCTATAGAGAACATGAAACATAAGCTCTGTGCACATTAAAACTTGACAAATTGGCAGAGAGCAAATGCAAACCTCGCTGCCGCTTCTCCAGAGAAAGATCTCGAACATTCCATTTTCTTCCGCACAATGCACCACTTTGAACTGTTTATAATCTAATACAACAGAGGCCAGATCGCTCACGAACACAACAGTTCAACCCTTTGAAGCTGCCTGCCGTCCCCCATTGCAGGGCCGGAAGTAGAAGGCTCTGCTTTGATTTGTTTAAATGAAATTAAACATAACTGGAGGCCATGTTTCCTCTTATTCAGGGAACATTACAAAAGGAACAGAGGACCAAAAATACCAGGTGACTTGGAAGTGATGAGACTGTCTTTTTACAAGCCCAAAGCAAACAAATACTGGCCTCCCCACCCACTTGAAGGTCTCCTGTGAGTGAGCCTCGGAGAGCACAGCCCTGTTCAAAATCATTCGGAAATATGTGCTTCCTTTAAGTCAGAGGGCAAGTTGTTCAAATGAATGTAGAATCGAACTTTTTTTCCTCTTTCAAATCTACATCTCTACTTAACTTACCCAGCTGCAAGCTCAGCACTGTATTTGGCTCCTTTCAAACCTTCTCAAGGGATACCTTGACAGCTCACAGGGCCAGGGGGCTCCAAGGCCCATTTTGCAGGGAATGCCACGCGCTGTTTGTTTCTGATCGGTCGAGAGACACAGACTTGAAATGAGGGGCACAAACCTAAGACCTAGGTACGTTGACTTTCCTAAACCTATCTCCCCGGTCAGTCCACATGGGGTTCAGGTAGACAGTGGAGCAGCTTGCACGCTGCCGGTGTCGGGTGCTGAGCCTAAAACACCCAGCTTCCCTGCCCAGGCCACAGGGGCTCAGGAACGGGTGCACGTCCTCAAGTCAGTTGGGACTCGGTTGCCACCTCAGCAGCACACTTGAGCCTAGAATCACAGAGTGGTGGAGCGTGGGGCTTGAATCTGGGAACAGTGCCTCAGTTCTCCTGTCTGGGAAATGCGGAAGAGGCTTGGGAAGAATTTCAGGCAGTAAAACCACACTTTGGGACCACCTAGTATGAAGGTGTGGGGGGAAACCGGTGAGGGTTCTGTTGTAGTTTTCTGGGCATGAGCTCTTCGCCTAACCACTTTCTAGGTATGATAGTTAGTTCCAGCTGTCAGCTTGACCAGTTTTCCCCTAGGTCCTTTAACTCTGGCATCCCACAGCCGGGGAAGCTGGCACAGGAGACCGATAGCTACTGCAGAAGGAAGGAGCGCCAACATCTATAGACTCCAGAGGGTGGGGAGCTCTGATCTTAGCAGGCTGGTGAAGGTTTAGATAGGACAATAACTAGCCATTTAGGGTGTGACTGCCATTTCCACCCTACCTTGAGAATTTAGCAGTTTAGGGAGGCTCTAGATAGGATCTAGGGTGTGGCTGATACCTTTAATGTAGAAGGAGAAATGTCTGCATGGAGCAGGGATTAAAGGGAGGTGAGGCCCGTGGGTCTTTGGAGCATCAGTGAACCCCCTCCCCTTCATTCCATGCCACTTGGCGATGCTATCTGTATTTGTACACCGCGAGAATGTTACTCATGTGGGTCTGTGCGGCATGGTGAATAGCTCTGTGGGTAAATGAGTTAATAGACTAGACAGGCGCTGATTGGTTTTGAATAGGGGTTTGAGGCCCCCAGACAGCCACAGGAACAGGTGCAGTCAGCCAAAGGGTGGCCCCAAGGGTGCTCCTTTAGAATGGAATCAGGAGTTGAACTTCCCTGGGCCTTACACTCCCGTACCCTGTAATCCCAGCACTTGGGAGGCAGAGCCAGGCAGATCTCTGGGCATTCAAGGCCATCCTGGTCTACACAGTGAGCTCTAGGCCAGCCAGCCAGCCAGGGCTACATAGTACAACTTTGTTGGGGGAGAAGGGAATCAACTCATGTCTGATTTAAGTGTGGGGTGTGCTATCCTTACACTCTGATAGCCAGTTTTATCCTGGGGGAAAAAAAAAAACAACGAACTGAAGCCTGAAGCAGAAGTAGGAGTGGTGAGGAGGCTGAGGTAGGGTTAGGGGTGGGGTCCAGATTACATAATTTGAAGGGGTTTAAGGTTTAGGGTTTTTAAATTAACACAGTCTTCTGGTAAATAGAATGAGATGAAAGGACTCCAGCTGTGTTGTTGATGATTAGTATTTATTACTGGTTTATCTTTTAGTTAAACAGTGGTTATTCCTAAACCAGCTGTATACCTAAATCACCACACAGAGACTAGGATGTTTTTAGTTAACCTAGAGCATAATGCTGGGCAATGATTACTTCATTCTAAATCTCCAAGGCCACATAGCTTCCTCCAATTCAGATTTCCCATATTATACTTGCTTTTAGTCATATCTTAGGTTCATCTCTCCTCATACTTCCAAGTCCTGTCCTGCCTGCCACTCTCTCCTCTACTCCCCTCTGGAACAGGATGTCCCACCCTATTCTCTCCATTGATCAGCATTGACTGGTTGTCTTATTGATAATACAGAGAACAAATGGTAGCATGCTTACACAAACTTGAGACAGGTGATGCTTAAAATAAACATCACAGTGCAATGTGTGGGTTGAAACCAGATAGTGGAGTAGAGAAATCAGCATTTGAATGAACAAGGGCAATTGTATACATTCCACAAGAATATTATACCAACATAGCTGTAATTAGGAATACAAAGATGTACCCTGGATTTCCTTCACCAGCCCTCAGCTTTTGGTCATTGGTTTCCAAACTGCTATTGAGGCAAGAGCCCAGGAAAAAGCAGCTAGAACCCAGGAGTAGGTAAAAGGGCTCAGTGAGGAGGGGGCACCAGAGCCCCACAGTAGGCCAAAGGCCCAGCAAGGAGCATGAAGGCTGCTGAGTGGCCCCCCAGAGAAATTCATGTCAACATTCCTCTCAAGTTCCAAGGCTTAGCACCTGTGTTTTAAAGACTAAAGATTCTTGCTGGGCTTGGTAGAAAGATGTACTAATACTGAAGATTTCAGGTCTTCAATAGTGTTGGCCTCTCACAGAGGGGAAACCAGGGACAGGAGATCTAACAATAACCACTCAACCTGAGTAGATTCAAAATTACCATGGAAAGAATGCTCTAGGCATCGGTAAAGAAGTGTAACTGAGGAGGGATTCTGGACAGAGTAAAATAAAAACAGTGGGCTGGAGAGACGACTCAGTGGTTGAAAGCACTTGCTGTCCTCACATAGGATCTGAGTTCGGTTCCCAGTCCAGAACCCACTATGGACTCCTCACATCACCTATAATGCCAGCTCCAAGGGATCGATGCTTCTGGCATCCTTGAGTCCTTGTGTCTGAGCACTTGAAAGTCTGGGGCAGCAAATGAGAGACTCTTTCCTCCCAAGCTGGCATCTGAGGCAGCACACCTGTTGGGACTCTAGCCATTCCAATCGCCCTTTGAGCCCTGCTGAGATATCGCTGGCATTCCAGACCAGGTGAGTGCCTCCTTTAAGACCACTTGTGCGATTTCTTCTAAGAGTCTACGGTATTTGGATTATCTTAGCTCTCTGAAGCCTATTTTTCATAATACCTCCGCCTATTTCTGTTGACTCCGCTTCTGTGCTCATTGCAACCAACTGTCTCTTCAGCGACTGTTTGCCTCCCTTGGCTTGTCATTGGATCAGAGAGCACACGTAGGGGATGAGCTGTAGATCAGTTGGTAGGATGCTTGCTTAGCATGCATGGGACCCTGTATGGCAGCACAGTAAGGATGGAGTCCACCTCCTGCCATACAGGATCTCATGCCCACCGTTTGGCTGAGCCCCTCAGGGATGCCCTTGGCTTGACACTGCAGCTTGCCCTGATTTTGAGCATTATCTGTTTCCTTCCCAGCTGTCTGCCATGTCAACCTAGAACTAGACTAGAACTGACTAGAACTACCTTGACCAGGGATGATGGTAGTTCCAGCATGTGGCAAGTAGAAGCAGGAGGCTCAGGAGTTCAAAGTTATCCTTAGCTATACAGAGACTTTGAGAATTCGAGGCTAGTCTGGGCTAAAGATCCCTTAACAACAAACAAACAAATCTGAACATACTCAGGTTAAGTTGCTTCCAGATATTGGAAAGCCAGGGTGGTGGTGTGTGACAAGTGACCTCTTGGAAGGGACAACGTGTGGCTACAGCCCTGGCCCCTGGTGGCACAGGCTGACATTTTGATTGCTGGTCATCCAGCCGGAGGCACTGTTTGGGGAACACGTGGAGCCTTTATGATTATGAAGCAGACACTGCTTCCTGCTGCGCTATCTGCTCCCTGGCTCACCATTGTGTAAACAGCCTCTCCAGGAGCCTCCTGCCATGGGTGGAGCTGCTCAGCCTCATACCCCACAACAGTGATCTGAAACCAGGAGCCAACGTCTCATGAGCTCTTTGTGGAGTATTGTGGACATGTGTAGTGGTTTGAATGCAAACGCCCCTATAGGCTCATATATGTACATGCTTAGTCCCCAGTGGAGGAGGTGTTTTGAGGATGGGCTTTGACGTGTCAAAAGCACATGCCAGGCTCAGTGTCTCTCTCTCCCCACCCCTCATAAACCAGGATGTAAAGTTCTTAGCTACTGCTCTAGCGCATGCTTGCCTGTGTAGCAGCCACCATGATGATAACTGACAAACCCTCTGAAACCATAAGCAAGCCCCAAATTAAACTATTTTTAAGAGTTTCCTAGGGTGACTCTTCACAGCAATAACTAAGACACACTGCAAAACTGATACACTGACCCATTCTCTTCCAGTTCCTCTCTCTCCATAACCACTGAGCTCTTCCCCAGCCTGGCTCTCCTCGTGTAGGGAAACAACCACTTGGTACTTCAGCTAGCTCTAGCCACAGGCCTATTCACCAGTGAAGAAACACCAGCATCTCACCTTGTTCTGGTCTCTCTCCAGTTGGCCTCAGAACTTACCCCTCGGCATTCTCCTCGTCTTTATCTCCCCAGAGAGGCCTATGCCTTCCCACAACATTCATTCCCACCTCTTGAGATTTTCACCTTCAAGCCAGTAACTCTGGGAACTTCACCTTGGGGGTCCAGATTCCTTCCTTGAGTCTCCAACCCTCCATTATCCCAACTACCTAGAAATATCTTGCAAGAATCAAATTCCAAATCAAATCTACCTCCCCCCCACTAAACAATTGACCACATTTACACAGGGTCACTTAGGAATCTCTTTAGATAGATAAAGATCTCCACACAGATATTAGTATCCTCCACCCTCTCTTAATGACTAACTTTGTAGTAGTTTTGTTGTTGTTTTGTTGTACTGAAGAAAGATCTCCTATAGCCCAGACTGGTCTTGAATCCTCTGTGTATCTGAGGCTAGCCTTGAACTCCCAAGCCTCCTGACTCTAGAGCCTAAGTGCTGGGATTACAGTCGGGCCACCATGTTTAGCTGAAGTAAAGTCTTGCAATCATTCTCCCTCAAAGCTGTACTGTCTGTGGACTGTCTTATCTTTCCTTGTATATTTTAGCATTGCTTGTTAATTTCTATAGTAAAGGCTGCTGGGATTTTGCTGCACCAG
This sequence comes from Meriones unguiculatus, assembly GCF_030254825.1. NCBI lineage: Eukaryota > Metazoa > Chordata > Mammalia > Rodentia > Muridae > Meriones > Meriones unguiculatus. The sequence goes on from NC_083364.1 coordinate 23,327,541, forward strand.
GTTTAATCTCTGGGCACAGCCAGTCTACTATAATTTAGATTCTGAGCACTGGTAAAGCTCTAAATGGTAAGGGCTTGATCTCCACCATGATGCTCAGAGGAGGTGTGGCCAATTGGTGGAGTTCAGGTCACTGGGAGCTTTGCAAGAATTCCAAGACCACCTCCTTCCTCTCTCTCCCTTGCTTCTTAGCCACATGCACCTGCTGAGGAGTATCACCTAATCCCACGTCCAGAAGCAATGGGACCACTGATCAAGGGCTGCAACTCTTATGAGCAGAGACAACCCTTTTCTGTTTTGTAGGCTGCTTACCTCAAGCATTGTTGTCCCAGTAGAAAATATGTTACTTTCCTCATTTCCAAGACCAACTTACTTGAAGCAGGCAACTTACAGGAAGAAAGATTTATTTCACCTCATAGTTTCTGAGAGATCATCCGTCACAGAAGGAAGATTTGGTACAACATCTCAGTTCCTATCTTGTCGGATCAGGAAGCAGAGAGCAAGACAGGAAGTGGCCCAAGGGCCTGTTCCCAGTGACCTGCTTTCTCCAACCTGGCCTCACATCCTAATGACTCCACAGCCCCCAGAAACAGCACCTGCTGAAGAAGATATCTTATATATTTTTGAGAGGGGATGCTTTTCTAATCACTCACTCCTGCTTTCAAATAAAAGGCACAGAGACTTATTAGATTTATTAATAAACTTTAGGCTCAATAACTGGGTAGATCTCCATTTATACTAATCCTCTAAACTAATCTGGCTACTTCCCAGGCACATGCCCTGATTTACTTGCCATATTTGTCCTATCTGGGCTCTTTCTGTTCCATCAGGCCAAGTACCTTTTCTCTCTTCTCCTCTTCTTCCTCCTCCTCTTCCTCTTCCTCCTTTTTGTTTTTGCTCTTGTTCTTCCTCCTCCCCCCCATCTCTTTCTCTCTCTCTCTCTCTTTTTCTATCCCTACCTGAGACCTCAAGCCCTGGAACAGAAACTCCACCTACCTCTCTTCTGCCCAGCTATAGGCTGTCCACCTTTTTTTTTTTTTTAATTAAGCAATCAGAGTTAATTGGGGAGCAAAGTTTATACAACACTGAATAGTGCAGGTGACAATGCCCTCATCGAGACTGCAACCAGATCTCAGGGCCCAGAGTTCAGCATTTGAATACACAGAGCACCAGCCTAACCCCCAACATCCAGCAGGTGGGATCGGGTGTTCAAAACGTGAGTTTGTGTGGGACCTTTGTTCTGCCTGAGCCAGTCTCACTGTAGACCCCCGGCTGGCCTGGAACTTGCCTTAGCCCCTATGGTGTAAAGCTTTCAGATGGCGCTACCACACTTGGTCCTGTCTTCATTTTGGGGGAATCTTTTTTTTTTTTCCTCTTCTTAAATCACAGATCCATCTACTTCTGCCTCCCAAGTGCTGGCATCAAAGGTGTGCATCACCACACCCAGCTTGGAAGTATTTTTACTTTAACATCTGTTTCTTGCTAGCCAATAGTTGAATTTGCCTGTGCATTTTATTAGCTGTTGTTAAGAATTCATTGATTTTTCTACTTAAAAACATCTATTACCTGCAAATTAAAGATGGTTAGATTTTGGGGTTGGAGAGACAGCACAGCCGTTGGGCACTTGTTGCTCATGCAGAGGATCTGGGTTCAATTTCCAGTACTCACATGGTGGCCCACAACCATTCGTAACTCCATTTCCAGGGGATCCAATGCCCATTTCTAACCTCCACTAGCACCAGGCATGTCCATGGTGCATAAACATATATGTAGGCAAAACACAACAACAATAAAAAATATGGCTAGATTTCCTTTCATCCATGTGTATGCTTGGGTTGGTGTGCCTTCCTTGTGACCTGGCTAATGCTCCAGTACAATGGTAAGCAGAAGGCAGACATCCCCGCTTCTTCCCAACCTCAGAGGAAAAGCAGTGTGTCAGCGGTGAGCACAGTGCTACCTGTGGGGAGCTTGTAGATGTTTCTATCAGTAACACAAAGAGGACAGGAGCACAAGGATCCTAACTCATCCAAACACACCGAACAGAACATAAGCGGTGTGAAGAAATTGAAAAGCAAAAGCAATGGCGTAGGACAGAGGGAAAAGGAGAGTCAGGGTTCTCTACTCAGGCCCTTATGCCTGTAAGTGGCCACTGGAAACCTTTTACAACTAACAGTCAAGTTTAAGAGAAACTGAGTCACACCATCAGATTGCAAGCTTCAAAATCAACACACACCAATAACACGGATTAGGAAGTAGCCTACCAGTTTCCATAAAAGCAAAGTCTACTTGGCAAGTTTTCTGAAGCCCTACCAGTGGGCAGCAAAGCTCAGGCAGCCCAGGGCTGGCTGAGGAAAAAGGCTTGCGTAAGGCCTCAAGCCCATGCTCTTCCAAGAGTCCAGTTTGTGCAGATTTTAAAATGAAAATCTAAATTTGAGTGAACTTGAAAATCCAGGGTGCAAGGAACACCTAGTTTGTGGGGACACGTCACATAGTCTCACTCCTTCTCCCTCTTCCCTTCCCAACTCCTGGTGTTTCAATATAGTCTGGCTCCAAGTTCTGATCGGAAAAAAATTTTTTAATAATTAATTTATTTTTATTTTACATACATTGGTGTTCTGCCTGCATGTATGTCTCTGTGAGGTGTCAGATCGCCTGGAACTGGAATTGTAGACAGTTGTGAGCTGCCATGTGGGTGCTGGGAACTGAACCCCAGTTCTTTGGAAGAACAGCCACTGTTTAAGCCTTCTCTCCAGCCCCTGAAAAAATGTTTTTAATATGGCCATAGTGGTGTATGTCTTTAAGCCCAGCACTTGGGAGGCAGAGGCACGTGGCTTTCTGTGATTCAAGGCCAGCCTGGTCTACAAATTGAATTCCAGGACAGTCAGATTCTCTGCTACACAGAGAAACCCTGTCTGAAATACAAAGGGGGGGGGGGAAGGGGAGAGTGTGTGTGTGTGGGGGGTGTTCAGTCCCTTCCTTCCCTTTCTCCTTCCTTCCCTCTTTTCTTTCTTTTTTCCTTTTTAACCTGCTTATTTTTTAATTGAAAGAGATTTTATTTTTTCTAATTTTTAATTTGTATATTTACTTTACATCCCAATCTAGCCCCCTTCCTCCTCTCTTCCCAGTCCCTTTTGCCCTCTTTCTTTCTCTCTCTCTTTCTCTTTCTTTCTTTCCTTTCTTTCTCTTTTTCTCCCTTTGATAGAGTCTTACATAGCCTAGGCCTTCCTTGAATACATTATGGAGCTGAAAGTGACCTTGAACTCAGGTTTTTTTGTTTTTTTGTTTTTCTATTCCCTAGCATTCTATCGTGTGCTCAGAATACAGATATGTATCGCAATGTCCCCCTTATAGATCTTTTTTTAAAAACTACATTTATTTGATTCTCTCTCTTTCTGTATGTGTGTGTTGAGGCATGGCTGTGACATGACTTGGATGTTGAAAAGGATGAACAACTTGTCGGACTCTAAAGGACAGCTTGTTGAAGTCAGTGTCCTCTTTTCACCATGTGGGTCGTGGGGACTAAGCTCAGGTCAGCAGACTTGGTGATAAGTACTTACCTGCCGAGTCATTTTGCCAACCTGTTTCTGAGTTTTAAAAAAACGTGTTTCATGTTTGGTTGTTTTGTTTTAATGACTGAGACCTGTTTTATTTTGAACTTCAGAAGTAGGAAAAAGGGAATTAATAAGTCATATTTAATGGTGTTCTGTTTTTCAAGCTGGCGCCGTCATTTCTAACAAGCAAGACTTGGATTCTATATGAGGGATCCAGTACAGAAAGGGACGAGGTACACACTTGTCACCGTATCTAATGCACCACAGGAACCCTCCCAGCCCTGAACAATGCTCAGAATGCCGTGTATGCACAGCCTCGGAATGAAACTTCCCAATCCCTTCTATCCTGCCAGGACACCAGCTGACCTCAGCCACTGACGATCACGATGGCAGGTTGTGCTTCCTCTTAAGCAGTGACATCAACCTCATCATAAACCCTGTTATCAGATCGAAGACCCTCTCTTCCTCTCAGCTTCAAAACAGTGACAGGAAATGGAAAAGGGGAAAACACGTGGGAGCCTGAAGCCAGCCGCTAAGCCTCTAGCCGCACAGGAAGGAAATGACACAGGACACCTGTGCAGCAGCAGGAGCCAGGCTGGCCCCACTCGGATGTCATGTAAACAGGGGCTGCACTGTGATCTCAGACTGAGCAATGTCCCCACCCACTCAGGCTAGTAACGTGGCTCCTAGAAGTTCCCATCCGCACACCCTCTCCTCCTTCCAGAAGATTCTCTTAGGACACAAGTGCTTGCCTTATCCCTGGGAGTCATGAACAAATGGGACATCAGCGACAGACCAGGGAATAGTTCCACCCTTGTCCAGCCTGTGAAGCAGTGAGTTTGCTGGACTTACAACAGCTTGGGTGGGAGTTATTCAAAGGCAGCCACATCACTGGGAAGTCCCATCCCGACATGGGTTAGGACTCATGAGAGCTACCTCCCGGGAGCTCTGATTCCCTAACTCTCCATCTCCCATAGAATCCAGCACTATCAAACCATGAGCAGCTGGGAGGCAGGAAGGAGTAATGGTTGGGATCCCGGATGAGATATACTGAGCCGCCCCTTCTCCTATTAGGAAGTGCTGTCAGTACCATTGCCTGAGCCCTTGCAGTCTCTGTGATTTTCTGCTTAATTTCATTGTATGGCTGTGGGCCATGCATTTGTGGGGCGACAAGAGTAACCTTTACGCCATGATGGCTGATGGTCATGTCACACCTGGAGGAAATTCCTTCACCCTACAGAAGCTGAAACACTAAATCAGAGACTGATGCTCAGGGTTTGCTTCTAATTAATTAAGCCAGTGGTCAAATCATGGACAAATCAAAACAAGATGCTGTTAAATTATTTGGGATCTTTTCCGGCTAGATCATGGCCAAGGAGAACTGAGTCTGCTTGTGACTGCACTTGTGTTTTTCTATAACAAATTTGTTTTTAATCTTGTTTTTATTTTAGTTTTGAGTTCTTAAATTACTTTTTCAAGATAGGGTTTCCCTGTGTAGCCCTGGCTCTCCTGAAACTCACTCTGTAGACCAGGCTGGCCTCGAACTTGAGATCCACCTGCCTCCCTAGTGCTGGGATTCACAACCACTGCCCAGCTGAGTTCTCAAAATTTTTTTTTGAGATTTATTTCTTGTGTATGAGTGTTTTGCTTGCATGTATGTCTGTGCAGTGTGCACATACAGTACCCGCAGAGACCAAGAGAGGGCATTTGTTCTCCTGGAACTGGAGTTACAGATGTGTGTGAGCCATCATGTGGGTGCTGGGGGTCAAACCCAGGTCCTCTGCAAGTGCAACAAGTGCTCTTAACCCATGAGCCACATCTTCAGCCCTGGTTTTGGGGGTTTGAGACAAGGTCTCTTGTAGCCTCAAGCTTAGTATGTAGACAAGGATAATCTGGAAGTAGCTCCTGATAGGCCTTTTTCTCCCAAGTGCTGGGATTTAAGGTGTGTACCACCATGCCCAAATAATAAACTTGTTTTGTTTTTAAAGGAAGACTAGAGGCCTGGAGAGATTGCCCAGCGGTGAAGACCACTTGTTACCACTCTTCCGGAGGACTGAGGTTCAGCTCCCAGTACCCACGTGGTAACTTGAAACCAAAGGCAACTCCAGTTCCAGGGAATCTAACGGCCTCTGCTGGCCTCCAAAGACACTAGGTATGCATATATGCATGCAGAATAGTCACACTCACACACACACGCACACACACACACACACACACACACACACACAAAGGTGGGTGTGTCTCAGTAAAGCGCATGCACTAGGATATGCATATTTCCAATCTCTAGCACCTGTTAATCACACACTTTTGAGACAAATCTGAAGCAAGCTTTAATTAAACACTTGCCAGGATGATGGTTTCTGGCCAGGCCCATTTCTGGGTTTCCAGAAAATGGTGACAAGTCACATTCTGCAGAGGCTTATGAAGGCAAACCCATAAGGCTATGTATTTCCTGCTAGGTGCAGTCAGGGGCAAGCAAACATCCTGACGTACTTCCTGCCTACATCTGTGATCAAGCACATCTGGTGCAATCGGGTCAAACAAGCTTGTTCGGGGGAGAGAAAACTCGTGGCTTGTTATCTTACATAAACAATAGCCTCCAGCATCTCAGGAAGTATCTGTCCTTGAGCATTCGGCTTACAGGTTAGAAGCGTTTTTTTTGTTTTATGGATCTCTTAGGCACAGTAATTAAAACTTGAAAAAAAAATGAGATTTGAAACTAGAGAGATGCTCAATAGTTAAAGGCACTCGTTCTTTTAGGGGGCCAGGGTTCAATTCCCAGCACTCACTGGAGGGTAACTCCAGCAGCAGGGCATTCAGTGTCCGATTATGGCCTTGGTGGACACCAGGGCACCAGACAAACATACAAGCAAAACATTTATACACATAAAAATGAAGTAAATGTAACAACAACAAGAAAATAACAATAAGAAAATCTGGTTCAGTGGTTCTCTGGTCCCCAAAATCCCTTTTCCCAAAGTCTGGCATTTAGACAAAAGCCAGCATCCCCTCAGGGACTTGAGAAAATAATTTCTACCTGCTGAATCATTCTTCTTACTTCTGGCTCTTCCAGTAACAAACGTCTGTGGTGTCTGTTAGCGTAACAAGGCCTAGCTTCCAGGCTCCGTCAGTCCCCGGTCACACTACATTTTACACACTTCAAAGCCCTCCTTTCTGGTTCCCCTCCTCCCAGGGACCTGTTCCCTTAAAACCCTGAAAATCCTTCCCCTGGAAATACACACACACACACACACACACACTTTACTGAGAGACAGCCTTGGCAGTTTGGAATAAACTTTTCCTTTTGAAGACACAGGGAAGCTATTTTGGTTTCCTTACTGTGCCCATTTTAGAGGTGAGAACCTGAAGCCCGAGCAATGTGGAGGTAGAGACAGGAGGATCCCTGAGGCTCACTCTGGGTTCAGGGAGAGGCCGTCTCAAATACTAAGGTGAAGGGCTGCAGAGAATGCTCAGTGGTTAAGAGCTCTTGTTGCTCTTGGGGGTGCGGGTAGGGGAGGTGGACCTGAGTTTGATTCCCAGCGCTCATTTGGCAGTCCAGGGTCATCCACAGTTCCGGGTCTGATGCTCTGTTCTGACCGCCTTGGCACCATAACACACACATGGTACAAAATACAACATAAAATGAAATTAATAAGTCTTTTTTAAGATTGGAAAAAGAAAGTGGAGCTTGCCAGAGGAAGAAACCCAATCCTGCTGTCTGGCCTCCACACATGCATACTTGTGCTCTCTCACACTCAGACATGCACACACGTAAACACATGAACACTTATACACACTCACCAAAAAAGTAAAATAAAAAAGAAGGCTCGTATCTCTCTCTCTCTCTTTTGTTTTCTTTCTATTTATTGCTTTCACTTTATGTGTGTGGGTATTTTGCCTGCATGACTGTCTGCACGTCACGTTCGTGCATGTGTGCACCAAGTCCATGCATCTGTGTGTGAAGCATCCTCCAGTCTCTATCTGCTGCAAGGGCCCTCCTGGCTGGCGTACCCCAGTGCCTACTCTAAACTCTAGCCTAGGGGCCTGGGCCGCTCTCTCCTATTTAATCCAACCACTTTGGTTACCTGCTCTCTTTGTACTTTTGGCCTCCTGGCTGCTGCACCTGGTCCCCTCTCACCTTCCCCTTCCCCTGTCCTCACATGGCACAGCTCAGTCTGGCCGTGTCCACTCTGGGCTCTCCCAGGTGACCCTGCCTCTGGCTGAGCTCTCCCTAAGTCTATAATAAGCTTCTCCTCCACCATGCCTAGGAGCAGTCATGCTTTTCTTTTTCTTTTTCTTTTTTAAACCCCTTCACAAAGGTGAAGCAAAGGGGAGGACTGGGCTGCCCCAGGCCAGAAAGTTCTAGGATATAAATCTCCCAAACCTGTAATCTCTCCAACCCAGAAAACTTTGACTTATGCAAAGCCCAGACTTCATTTCTAGAACTTTCTGGAGAATATTGTACCCTTTGGGTACAAGCTACCCTTGAAAAAACAAAACATTTTCGACTAAGGAAGCTCCTGAAGCCTCACCAGAATAGGCGTGGCTGCCATTCCAGGATGGTGATTAGAGAGACATGGGATGGCAAAAGGTAGAGGGAAGGACTAATCACTGCTCCTGGGGAAGAACAAAGAAAGGGGACAAGTGACCCCCAAGTCTGTTTGTTTGTTTGAGCCTCTGGGGGAGAGGAAGCCCCACCCCTGGGCTGGAAAGTTCAGCATAGAGGGCAAGGTATGCCAGCCATGCCCTGTATGGCTGGGAAAACCTGGAGGCCAGGTTGGCTTTGGAATGTTAAATAGGCGCCTCAGCCACTTAAAAAAAATAAAATAAAATCTCTGGGAGTCCCCTCCCTCTGAACAGCCTGAGCTCTTTTGGAGTGTCCCACTGCCTCAAAGCACAAGCCCCTCCGGAGCACTGCTGCCTCTTCACAGAATACATCAACAGACCATTCTCTGTCTCTCCCTACTTTGGGTGTGAGAACTGGTTTTTGCTATTTTACTATTAAAAGTATGTTGCCTGCCAAAGGCAAATATTCCATAAATCACCTACTCTCCGCCCCCCCCCCCCCCCCCGCTTTTTCATGCCAAGAAATTTAAATAGTTTAATAATGCCCCGCCTGGTAGTGCTGTGTCTTTGCCCAGCTCCAGGGACTGACCTGACTGGGTAGCAAAAGGGTGAAGAAGAAACAAAATCATGGACTCCAGTGGGATCGGGTGGGTGGGCTCCGGGATGCAGGAGCTGGAGCACCTGGGAAGCTCAGCCTGTTTATTTTATACAGATGAACAAGGAGGCAGGAGTACCTAATCCTCATAGGAGCAGTCTCTGTAGGGAAGCACTCTTTGGGATGTAACTATCCAAGGGAGAGAGCTATGATGGGGACATTTTCGGCACAACATCCACTCTCAAACCTGAGGAAGACTTTCTATCCCTGTGAGCCTTACCTGGGGAAGGCTTTGCCATTCCCATGGGACAAAGGCATTAGGGTATGTGGTAGTTTTGATGAAAATGACCTCCCTCCACCCCCTAAGGCTTAAGTATTTAAATGCTTGGTCCCCAGTCAGTAGAATTATTTGGAGAGATGTGGCCTTGGAGAAGTGTCACTGGGGATAGGCTTTAAGGTTTCAAAAGAGTCACACTATTCCTAGTCTCTCCCTCTCTCCCCCTTGAGGTTATATCTCAAGATGTGAGTTCCCAGTTGCTGCTCCAGGGCCATGCCTACCTGCTGCAATGATCCCTACCATGACAATCATGGACTTTAACCCTCTGAAACTATAAGCCCCAAATAAACACTTTGGCATCATAAGTTGCCTTGGTCAGTGTTTTATCACATCAATAGAAAAGTAACTAAGACGATTACTTGACATGGGTGTGCCCAGGTGAATGACATACATTCACTCAGAGCTTTACTCACTCCCTAAATGGTAAAACATAGTGCGCAACAAAAATCTCTGTTGTATTACTGGAACTTGGTAGCTCATAATGGCGAACTTCTTCCCTGTTTTCCTTCATTTCATTTAAAGTTTGCCAATCAGGACTGGTCGGACCCTAGCCAATGGGGAAAAAGCACAATTATCACCTGGGTTAGAATGAAAACCAAATGAACTTCCTGTCCTGGTGCTCTTGCCAGCCATGTTCGGCTCTTGGTGTACAGGCAATTCCAGTGGCCTGCTTTCAGGGACCTAGCCACTGCTTACCCTACCACCTGCTGTCACATCTGTTGCAAGCACCAGATCTGTTGCATGGCCTAATTTCTCGGGGTACATTTTGGCTTGGGCCCCAAAGATACTCACCTTCACTGCTTTGTATTTCATAACAGTGTACGCCTTTATACAAACAGAATTGCCTTGGTGAGTAACTCTTACTTTGTTCATATGTTTCTTGGTGCAACACTGAAATACTGAGACTGTTTCTAACACGGGTGAACTTTAAAAAAAAAAAACATTTTACATTTATTTATTGTGTATGTATGTCACAACACATGTGTGGAGGTCAGAAGACAACTTGCCAGAGTTAGTTCTCTCCTTCCGCTTGGCAAACTGCACCCATGTGGTCGGAGTCAAGGGGTATCGTTGTTACAGGTGCCCCCCTGAGTGGCTGCCGGAGCTTCCAGGTTCCTGTCTCTACAGAGAGGCGTGGATAGTTATGGGAGAGGAGCTAGCTTATTAAGGGAGAGATGCAGAAGAGCTTGGGGTGAGCCTGCCCCACCTGGGGCCTGGCTTTTAGAGGACAAAAATGGGGAAAGGATGAGCCAAGGTCCAAAAAGACCTTCTGTGAGTCATTAACATAGCGTGTACCTCACTCCGTTCCTATAACAGGGTGAGGGAGGTGAGGAAGACTTTTCTGAGCAGGCTTTGGGTTGAGTGAAACCCCGGTAAGGAAGGGCTTACCTCCTCCGCCACTTTTCCTGTGCTAATCTCTGGAACTTTCCACTGTTTCCTGTTCTCCAGCCCAACTCTCCACTTCCCAGGAGCTAAGAAGCGCTCATCCCAGGGAGGGAAAGACTGGCAGTGGCGGAAGGAAGCAGACCACAGCAGAGTGTGACCCAGGCTGGGGACGGGACACTGCTGTAAGAACTGTATTTAGGGAACCTGAGCTTTGCCCTCACTCAGGGCTTGCTCATTGTGTCCCAACTCCTTTACAGGGTTAGAGAGACCACTATCAGGTGTGTGTGTGTGTGTGTGTGTGTGTGTGTGTGTGTGTGTGTGTTTGGTGTGCCCTTTTTACAAGCTTGTAGGTATCTAGCCTGAAGGCTGGATTCAGCCTCTAGCCCTAGAGTAGAGATCCTTTCCCAGGTCCCCTGTCATCCAAACCCTAGTGGGTCTGAACTGTTGTGGGCATAACAGGGCCTACAGCCGTCCTGGAAACAAGAGAGTGGAGGTGGGGTAGGAGCATCAAGTCTTTCATGGGCGTGACTGTCTGAATTCATGCCAGAGTCACTCGTGCTTCTTCTGGGAGGTATGTCCATGGATGTCCACTCCCATGGAAGTGGCATCTCAGTGGACTTGGAGAATGAATGAGCCAAAAAACCCATTCCAGGGGATTAGCCAGCTCAAGATTTCCCAGACTAGGTCAGGTGTGCCTGTTCTACAGAGGGTGGGGGCTATGTGGTGAGGCCAGTGTCAGTGGGGAGGAGCAGGAGAGGTAGTACAGGCACAGCCACACGGGGTCGTTTACCGTTGCTCTGAGTAAGTGGGAGCCACAGCCGGTGTGGAGATGAGAGGGGTGCAATCCACAGGGGTCACTGTTAGTATTTTGGCAGCCTGCTTCTGGGTTGCCTAGTAACCTGTGATGTCATCATGTGTCACCTGCCAGGTAGCCGCACCTGGCAGGCGTGGTTCAGCTGCGCAGAAGCTATAAACTGACCCCTGCCTCTTTCCTCTCACTCTCTTTCTCTCACGCACTTGTTCTTCCTCTTTTTCTCTCTCACCTTTCTCTCTCAGGTGTCCCCTCCCCTCCCCCATCATGTCTCTCTCCCTCTCTCTCCATCTCCATCCAATAAACCTCTTTCATATAAGATCTGTTGTGCGCATCATCATTTCAGTCATGCCTTACCTTAGAAGTCACCAGTGAGAAAAAACCCGAATGACAGCTGTGTGACCTTACTTCAGTGTTCCATGTGGCTTCCCTAGTCAGACTGCAACATGATGAGGGCTAGAAGTTGGGGGTTCTTACACTGTTCATTTGTGGGTCCAAGTCACTTGGAGGTCACCCCAGACTTCAGGGTAGAGAGGCTGTTGCCCTGATCACTACTGATGCCCTCGTCCCCATCCACTCAAAGCCACGGTGCTCAGACCTCAGAGCTCCAGGGCTAGCTGTGACTCATCGGGGTCCAGGAGGGTCCCTGACCTGCTCCAGCTGCTTGGCTCGGGGACATAATCCTGGGAAATTCCAACTCCTGTGCACCACCCAGGCAAGAATGCAAGGAACCCCACCCAGGCTCTGACTAAGCCACCTCGGGGAAGTGACAGTGAACTGTATGTGCTGGTGTGCATGCTAGTCTCACAGTCATGAATATAGTCCCCGCTTCTCAGTCCACGTTTTAAATGAAGCCCAGGTGAGGGAGGACACAAACATAGCCCTGAAAACCATAAAGCCAAGTAGCGGCTGCCTGGCTTTTGCTGCAGGGGACCAAAGCAAGACCGAGGGGCACAGGGGATGTGGTGGCTTCAGTGGGAAGTGTCCCCCATAGGCTCAGGTATTTGAACACCTTGATGCTCAGTTGGTGGCACTGTTTGGGGTGTTACAGAACCCTTAGGAGGTGGAGCCCTGCTTCCTAAGTACATCTTTTGGGGTGGGCTTTGAAAGTTTGTAGCTTGGCCCCACTTCAAGTTCACTCTGTGCTGCATAATTGTGGCTGAAGATGCCACCCTCCTTCTGCCATACCTCCCTCCATCACAGACTCTCCCTCCAGAACTATAAACCAAAATATCTTTACTTCATAAGTTACTTTTGGTCACAGTGTTGTATCACAGCAACCAAAGTGACTAATACAGTGGACATCTTTGTGGTCAGAGCCCTGTGGAAGATTCTAGGGTGTTTGGTAGAGGCGTTGGGCAGAGACCCAAGAGGGGTCATCTAATAAAACCAGGCAGATGAGAATGGGAGATAAGATCCCATCAGGTAGTCCACTCTCCTGCCTCACCCCACTGTGGAACCACAGCTCAAACTAAGAGCCTTCTCACAGTGTCTCACTACTCCCTGAAATACCAGGTCTCACGGCCTTCTTCCGACAAAAATGACTTCCCTGGGGGTTTCAATGCCTGGAGGACTGGAAGGCCCTTGATATCAAGTAAAGTGTCCACAAGAGCCTCACCTCCACATTCATGGCTTCCTCAACTCCATTTTGCCAAGTTTGACAGAAGTGACTCCATTTTGAATTTCATACAAGCTACCAAAAATGGGAGGTTTGGGGATCCAAAGCTAGGTTGCAGGCACAGCACTTTGTACTCTGCATATTCAGACAGCATCTTCCTGACATTGACAGACCCTCTGTCCTCTCTGGAAAGGAGGACTGGTCATCTGGAAAGCTGAACAGAGGCAAGTCTTTTGATATTAATATGGCCTTGTCCTGAGATGTTCCTGGTGATGGCTTGGGGAGCCCAGACACTGCACTGCCTTAGAACCAGAGGTAAGTGTGGCTCTGGCTGGGTTGGAGACCCCAAGCAGGTCACTTTGTCATGATGCTCCTGAAACTTGGGGGAGTTTTAGACAAAGAGTCAATTCAAGGCATCTCACACACGTTAGAATAAAAGGAATCAATTTAGTTGATTCTTTGTAAAACTTGTTTTACTGTGTGTGTGTGTGTGTGTGTGTGTGTGCATACTTTGCAAATGTTCATTACCCTATGGAAGTCAGCAGACAACCTATGAGATTCATCTCTCTCCCTCTGTCATGTAGGTTCCAGGACTGAACTCAGGTCATCAGGCTTGAAGGAAAGTGCCTTTATAATTTAATCCCCTCCAACCCCCTTCTTTTTTGTGTTTTCAAGACAAGGTTTCTGAAACAGCTCTGTAGATCAGGCTGGCCTCAAACTCACAGAGATCTGCCTGCCTCTGCCTCCTGGGTCCTGGGATTAAAGGCCCCAGCCAATTTAGTTGATTCCTAACTTGAAACACATTAATCAAACAGGTGTTAGTACTTTTTTAAAAAAAAAAATTATTTAATTTTATGTGCTTTGGTGTTAGGGTATCAGACCACCTGGACTGCTTATGGACAATTGTGAGCTGCCATGTGGTTGCTGGGAGTTGAACCCGGGTTTAGTGGAAGAACAGATGGCACTCTTAACCCCTGAGCCATCTCTCCAGCTCCCAGGTGTTAGTACTTAACAGCCACATTGTGGTAGGTTGAATGACATGTACCCCTAAGTTCTGGGTATTTGAATACTTGGTTCCCAGTTGAGGGCTATTTGAGGAGTGTTAGGAGGTATGACCTTGCTGGAGAAAGTGTGCCACTGACTTTGAGGTTTCAAAAGACTCCAGTGTTTCGATTTAGCTTCCTCTGCTTCCTGGTTATGGATCTGGGTGTGCGCTCTCAGTTGCCGCTCCAGTCGCCACGCCTACCTGCCGCCACACTTCTAAGTCAGGGTGGAAATGGACCCTCATCCCCTGGAACTGTAAGACAAAATAAACACTCCCTTCTTCATGTTGCCTTGCTCATGGCTCTTTACCATGGCAATAGAATGCTAACATACACGTATCTCGAAGGATGATAACTCAATCAAGAGACGGTACTCAAAAGAAAGATAAGCCAAGATTGAATTTCTTCTCAAAGATTGCCTATAGCTCATCAAGATGCCAAAAACCACAAGTTATCGATGGAATCTAAATTAAAGCCTTTTCACTAAGAGTGCACTCTAAGGCTATGCTAGCGTGTGGGGAAATGGCTGTTCTCAGTAGGGCAGGCTATCTGTGAAAACTGTAAAGATGTGTTTCCTTTGACCCAGCAACTGGCCTGGAGAAACCCAGGCCACAAAAATTCACAGAACTGAACACTCTCAAAGACGCTCATTAAAGCGCTACATCTTTTGAGACAGAGTCTCACTGTGTGGCCTAGGCTAGCCTTGGACACGTCACAGTTCTCCTGCCACAGATTTACAGTGCTCTTCTATTTGTTTAACAGTCCACTCATTTGTCTTGTTAGCGTAAATTTGTACAAAGTGACGTTAGCTACTCTGACTGCTGTCACACCCTGCAGAAACAGCTTAAGAGAAGGAGGTTTTACCTGGCTCCCCGTGGGAAGGTGTGGTGGTTTGGCTCCTGTCTGTGGCAGCGGGAGCCCCGCCTGCTTCCTTACATGGCAAGCAGGTTAGGCAGCTGAGAGAGCTCCAGAAGCCCCGGTGGACACCTCCAAACCAACAACCCACTTCCTCCTTCAGTGCCTCACCTGTCAGAGGTTCCCTAACCTCCTGAATTGGTGAGGTCAAGTACCACTCAAGCGGTCAAGCCTGTGGGGAACATTTCACGTATAAACGGTAAGATGGGCTTCCTGAGACATGTTTCTGTTTTGTTTTGTTTTAGATGTATTATTTATACACTATACTGCCTGCACATGTGCCTGCAGGCCAGAAGAGGGCGCCAGATCTCATTATAGATGGTTGTGAGCCAACGTGTGGTTGCTGGGAACTGATCTCAGTACCTTTGGAAGAACAGCCAGTGTTCTTAACCTCCGAGCCATCTCTCCAGCCCCTGAGACATCTTTATACCTGTGAATCTTATACTTGCTTTACATTCCACCTGTATTATCCACTCTTGGCCCCTCCCCCTTTATGCTGCCTCACTTCTTCCCAAATTGTCCCTTTTCTTTTATGCACGTGTATGGTGTGGCTGCATAGTTCTCCCTCAGGAATGCTGTCCACCTCCTTAGAGGTGGGGTCGGGGGTCCCTCGCTGGTCTGGAACTCATTACTTAGGCTGGCTGGACCAGCTGTCCAGAGATCCCCATCCTCTTGTCTCCACCTCCCCAGTACTGGACTTACAAGGATGTGCAGCCACACCCAGAACTTTTACACGTGAGTGGGGATCAGTCAGGTCCTCACTTGCAAGGGAAGTGCTTTATTGACTGAGCTAGCCTCACAGCTCTGCCCCCGACCCCCACCCTGTGTGTGTTTGTGAGTGTGTTGCTACCATACCTGGCCAATTTCTTTCATTTTTAATTATGTGTATGTGTTTCTGAGTATGTATCTGGGCTGTGAGTCATCTCTCCAGCCTCTCTTGATGTGTGTGTGTGTCTCTCTCTGTGTGTGTGTGCTGTATGTACATGACCTGTTCATGTCTGCTTTTGTGCATATGGGCCGTGTGCATGTTTGTGTGCACACACAGCCATGTGGAGGTCAGAGGTCAAGTGCAAGCATTTGGAGGTCAGAGGTCAATAAAAGTTGTCTTCCTTAACTCCATCTTATTTTTGAGATGGATTTCACTGAACCTGGAGCTCCCAGGTTTGGCTAGACTGGCTGCTAATTGGTTCTGCCAGGCTCTGTTCCCCCAGCACTGTCGAAGGTTAGAGGAAGCTGGTTGCTAGAGGAGCATCCTTGAAGAGTGCATCACCACTGGGGTTTTCCACCCTCCGCCTCTCTGCTTCCTGGCTGCCCTCAGCTTTCATCTGGTACACCTTCCCACCACAACGATTCGGTGCCTATGCTAACCTAAAAGTGATGGAGCCAACCGAGCACCCACAAGACTCCTGAAACCACGATCTAAAAGAAACATGGCCTCCCTCCAGTTTATTTTCTCAAACGTTTGTCACAAACACCCCCTCCTCAGCCACTCTTTCTTCCCTCTGGGCCCCATCACTTTGGTATCTCCCAGACTAAAGGACCACTGTGCAGGCAAATCTCATTGCCTGGGACTCCATCTCCTGACATCCCATAGTGCCCAGTTAATCTTAGTCATTCTTCAGATCTCAGCTCGCCCCTCCCCCACAGGCTTCCTCTGCCTACTGTCCTCACGGTCCATGACCAGTGGCCTTGACTGTAACTTGACTGGAGTAAGAGTTGCCTCAGACAGATGAGATTCATCTGTGTCTGTTGGGGCATTTCCAGGAAGATTGGCATGTGTGACAGTGACTGGGAGGAGAGACACATTTTAGATGTGAGTGGCACCTTTCAGCAGGCTGATACCCCGGATATTAAGAGAAATTGGCTGAAGGCAGCATGTGTCACTGCCCCCCCTTTCCTGAGTAAGTGTATCTGTCCCTACTGCCATTTGCTGACAAAGACTCCAGTTTCTTCAGCCTCTCATTGTGGACTCAACAGCAGCAACTCTCCAGAGGTCTTCTTGGCTTCTAGTGCTGGGTTAAATGCTAGGGTGTTCCACTCCTCAACTGGGAACCCGGTTCTCTGTCTCTCCAGGGTCACCCAGCCCCTCTTCCTTCTGCCACTTGCGGACACACTCCCCCTTACGGCAGCTGAAGAAGGAGCCAGAGGGTCCACACCAGACCCCAAATGTTGGTGCTTGCATCTGAACTTCTCAGCCTCTAGAAGAGTGGAGGTTCATGTCTGCTGTGTATAAATGACTCCCATCATTTGGATTTGAAGTGTCCCCCAAGGTACATGTGGTAACAGTTTGCTTCAAGGGGCAGTGATATTGGGGGGAGGCAGAGGTTTGGGGAGACAGAGCCTAGGGGGTCTGAGGTCATTGGAGGTAGGATCTTGAGAGGAAACAAGAGAGTCCAAGTCCTTCCTCTCTTCACCTCTCAGTCACACGGTGGTCAGCTTTGTTGTGCCTCATCATAGGCTTCAAAGTGTGGGTACAGACTGCAAACTACAACCTCTCAAACTGTGGGCCAGAGGAGACCTCTTCTCTTTATGAGTATTTTTTAAAGATTTAGTATTTTTTTACTTTATGTGTTTTGCCTGCATGTGTGTAAGTCACATGTGTGTGTGGTGCCTGAGGAGGTCAGGAAAAAAGCATCAGGTCCAGACAGCTGTGAGCTGTTGTGACATGGTTGAATGTAGCTCAATCAGACTTCAAATTCATTGTGTCATCAACTCCTGATTCCCAAACGCTGGAGCCACAGGTACATGCTGCCATGCTTGGCTTCAGCTGAAGTGTTTGTGATATCTATCATAACTGCCAAGACTCAGGTATTTTATTATAGTAACACAAAGGCAATAAGGCAACCACTATACATGTTTTTAAAAAATGTTTTATTTTAGAAATATTCTAAAGCCCAGAAAAGCAGACATTGTAATAGGCTCCCATGTCGTGGTTAATACAGATTGTCAACTTGACAAGATCTAGAACCACCAGGTCCATCAGTTAAGTTAGTTGGCTTCTGGCCTGTGAGTGAAGGAAGTGGGAGACCCACCTTCAGTGTGGACAGCACCATTCACGGCCTGGGGTCCCAGCCTAAATAGAAAGGAGAAATGAGAAAGTGCTCTGCTCCTGACTAAGGATGTGACCAGACTGCCACCTCCATCTGCTCCACCGCGGCCTCTCTGCCATGATGGCCAAACCCTTCCTGTTTAAGTGGCTCCATGAGGTATTTTGTACCAGCAATGTGCAAAGCAATGACTACATAACCTTTATCCTCTTCTTTCTTTCTCTTCTTTCACCCATAGACCCTCAGTATATAAGGCTTTGAATGCTACTTATAGGAGAAACTCTGTGTGTATCAGAGGCCAACTGGCCCCCTGAATCACAAATCAAATCAAAGTCGCCCCGCAGGGTATGCGTGGCCTTTGCAGAGCCGTTCACTTCCCCACACTTCATCTGTCTGGTTGTCCTGGATGCAGCAGGCCACAGTGAAGGGACTGCCTCAGGTTCAGGTGCTAAAGTGATTTGGCCTTGATCCCAGTCCCCCCTTCCCAGCCAAACAAACACAAAGAGATGCGTCCCACCGAGTCACCTACTTGGCTGAACTATGCAACCAACTGGTAACCTCCTTGGGAGCTTCCTTCTGAGGTATTTTTCCCTCCTATACAAAGTGCCTACGCCATCACTGGAGAATGACAAAAACAGGAAAGTCCCTTCTTATGAGAGCTAACAGTAAAGGCTGGCGCGACCCAGATCTTAGGCGAAGGACGTCACTCCGTCCACCCCGTGCTGAGAAGGGTAGTGAGGAGAAAAAGCACACTTACGCCAACAACTTCTACACTTGCTGGTCATAAAATGAGAGGGGACAAAGGTGTTTATCCTGATTGCTGTTGTAAATCGTTTTACAGCTGTTATTTTTGGCAGTCGCTGTTACGGAGGGCTTTGTGGTACATTATCGTCACCTCAAGCAACACGACCACAGGCCAAAGTTCATTGTCATCTCAGGGAAGATAGATTTAAGGGAGAAGGTTTTTATTTTTTTGAGACCAAGCCCCGTGTAGCCAAGGCTAACCTTAAGTCATTATGAGGCTGAGGGTGACCTGGAACTTCTGATTGTCCTACCTTTGACTTCTAAGTGCTGGGATTACAGATGTGTGCCAGCACACCGTTTATTAGTTCTGGGGTTGAGCCCAGGGCCTTGCACATGCTAAGCAAGCATGTAATAGCTGAGCTCTGTCTGGGGCTGGGAGCAGAACTTCTTAATAGTCAATACTTAAGAGCATTCGAGGGCTGGTGTGATGGCTTAGTGGGTAGGGGTGCTTGCTGCTAGGCCTGGGGACCTGAGTTTGTCACTGGGAGCCAGGGATGGCAGGAAAAGATGGATTTCCATAAGTTATCTTCTGGCCTCCACATGAGCGCTGTGGTATACATACACAGACACGCTAAACAAATACATGAACGTTTTAAGTGTCTGTAAGGTTTACAAAAAGCATAGTAATATATCCAGACACTCGGGCAGAGCCAACACAGAACACTTGACTGGTTGTGCGACACCCTGGCTTTTGAGTCCCAGCACCCCAAGGAAACAAACAGAACGATGAAGCCAGGTGTTTCTTACAGTCAGCGTCTTGTCCGTTTGTCAGTCCAGTCACACAACATCACGAATGGTTTCGTCCAGCCAAATTAACTGGTCAAGCTGAGCATGGAAGTGCACACTGTGATCCCAGAAGCCAGAGGACTGCTGCAAGTCTGAGTCCAGCCTGGGCTACCAGTCACTTCCAGGCCGGTCGGGGCTACATAGCAAGACTTTGTCTCAATAAAACCAAAAACACTGCACAAAAGCCGGATGAACCTATCAGGAATCTTACGAAATACACTACAGAGAAGACTGAAGCCTGCCTCTGTGGCCCTAGGCTCCTCCACCCACACCAAACCAGTTACCTCTGAGGCCCTCGTGTTTGTCTCTCTCCTGCAACAGGCGCCACAGATTCCCCCACACCGGTCACCTGTGTTGTGGCTAAACCATGTGGGATCCAAGAGTCCTAGAGGCTGGAGAACCAAGCGACAGTTGTGCGGAGAGGAAGCTGGGGGAGGTAGGGGACGGGAGGCTTCGAAATCTGAAAGCCCAAATGCTACAGAAACGTTTTTTCCTTTTTAACAAATAAAGGAGATGTTAACTTAGAAAAACCGTCACTTCTTGGACTTTTGGCTAAGATCAAGTGTAGAGTCATCATCACTTTTGCACATCCTGGGCTGACCTCCAGCAGTGCCGGGGGCTCCAGCTGCCACCCTCTGCACAAGCCTCTGTAGCCCGTGTTGCAATGCCGCCTCCTCTAGGCATGTGTGCTGTCCTCCTGAGGGCAGAGGCCAGCCAAACCTCTGTCAGCATGAGCGGCTCCAGGTAGCACAGTGTGTGTGTTCCGTCACGTCCCCGCGCAAACAGCGCTTCGGTTAAGTGGAGGAGAAAAGGAACTCCTACCTGCACACGAGCAAGAAGTGAATGAGAAGGTGTGTGAAGACACGTTGCTGCATTTTGGAAGACTTTCTTCTGAGTGCCAGGAGATACTGGGGAAATCTGGGGTTCCCTCTCGAGGTTAACGAGAACTCAAGGACAATTTCATTATCGTTTAAGAGAAGAGCCCTCAAGTGACGCCAGCTGTAAGTCTCAGCAGCGTCTGGAGGAGAGAAGGAATGCCACACGTCGGACACATGGCAGCGGGCAGCTGCAAGTCTGCTGGGGTGGGAGGGGGGTTGCTCTGGAGATAGTAAGGAGGGCCAAAGGGTTATGGAAAACACCCTTAGAATGCAGATGTCGGGGGGTGGGGAGGAAAAGATACAGTTTTCTGGATAACTTAGAAGAGCTGGATGAGTGTGGAGCTGTATGCTGCAGCTGGCTAAGCTACTGCAGTAGGGGTGAGAGTTCTGGGAAGGAAAATTACCATATTTCGTTAAAGGACTAATTATCCCACCATCTTCTTAGCACCGTTTAAGGCAAGTCTGCCTTCCTAGGAGGGGTCCTTCAGCCCTACCACTTGACCCGCCTCAAGGCAGAGATTCTCTTCTCTTGACTGGAAGCTTTCCCTTACTCTTGAAATGGCAAAGCTAACACCATCTTGCCCTGACTCCATTTTGTGTCTGCTTAGATACTTCGCAGCCCTCTACTCCCTCAGTGGTCATGTCTGTCTGGGAACATTTGTGATTTCCGTGACCCTGACCCTGGTCTAGATATATTAATCAGACTAATTAACGTTTGTGCAAGCCAAGTATAAAGTAACTGAGAGAGGTTTAAATCAAAATTAATTGTCATATTGTATCTGTACTATGCTCTGACAAAAGCGAATGTTGCCCGAATGGGTGCGGTGGCACATGCCTGCAATCCCAGCACTTAGGGAGGCAGAGGCGGAGGCAGGTGTATCACTGTGAGTTCAAGCCCCGCCTGTTCTACAAAGTCGAGGACCACCGAGGCTGCACAAAGAAACCCAGTCTCAAAAACAAACAAAAAGAAACAAACAAACAAAACCCAAATGTTGCAAGGCTGTTTTGAACCTCACATAACACTGATGTAATGTGGGGGTTTGTGGGAACGCACTCTGTAGACGAGGCTGGCCTCATATTCAGTGATCTGCCTGCTCTACCTCCAGAGTGCTGGGATTAAAGGTGGGTACCACAACATCTGGCTGGCTCTTATATTCTTAATCCTCAGTTGGCTTAATTATTATGGTGGTCTGAGTCTTTCTTGGTTGGAAGAAGGTGGTGGGAACTTGCCTTTAAGAATTCTTTGACTGTTTCCTATCTGTCTTAGTGACTTTTCCATTGCTTCGATAAGACACAATGACCAAGGCAACTTACAAAAGAAAGTGTTTAATTTGGGACCCCAGGTTCTGGGTGTTAGCATCCATGGCCACCATGGTGGGGATCCGGGCCCTGTAGCAGTAGCTGAAGGCGTATATCTTGAGACACAGCCCTGAGGCAGAGCCTGGAAATGGCGTGAGTCTTTGAAACCTCACAGTCCACTTCCAGTGACAGACATCCCCTAGTCGGTCCACACTTCCTCATCCTTCTCAAGTAGTTCCACCAACTGGGGAGCAAGCATTCAAACATGAGCCTGTGGGGCCATTTTCATTCAGACACATCTTCCTCCGTTTCCAGGCTGCCTCGAGGAGAGCGGCTTTTCCTACCTTCACCACAATGTTCCACCTTTCCACCGTACTGCATCAACTGAAATTAGTTATGTTGAAGACTGTGTCACAGTGAAAAATCTTGTCTAAACTGTCACCAGCCTACTCCACCTCCATCTACCCAGTCCACCTTGCTCCTGCTCTATATACCTTGCTTCAGATTCACTCTGATTATTTGTGAAAATTTGTAATGCTCACACTGAATACATGGGAAGTTATGGCTCTCCCTGTCCTCCCACCCTCCACCATGGCCATCATTCTCCAAAGACGGGGATGAAAGGGGCTGAGCACAATGGAAATGAGTTAACTCCCTAGATCAGCTTCTGGGAGGCAGATTCATTTTATTGGGGGAGGGATGCAGGAGGGTTAAATAGAACTTTGAGGAGGGGGTGGGGAAATCCAGGGTGGGCAAATGTCATTGGCTGGGAGTCTAAGGTACTGAGATGCCTTATTTACATGGGAAGGCATTTCAGGAATCTCAGGTGCTTGCTGAATGGGTTCTACCAGGAGAAAGGGAGTGGGATATTACTCAGGTAGAGGGTGTGGGGATTTGGGTTCCCCAGGTCAGGCAGAGAAGAGGTTGTCCCAGTAACAAAGGGAATCTGTCATTTTGCACTGGACTCAGAGCTTCCTGGTATTGCCAAACTTCAACCTTAGCCGCAGGGTTTCCTGACAGGAAGTTATGTGGAGCTGGGTGGAGGTGGCACACACCTTTGAGCTCAGCGCTGAGGAAGCAGAGGAAGACAGAACTCTGAGTTTGAGGCCAGCCTGGTCTACAGAGCAAGTTCTCCGACAGCCAGGGCTACGCAGAAAAAAACCTGCCTCAAAAAACTAAACTAAACTAAAAACTAAACCTAAATGCATATAAAGTACTTGATAAATAGTAACTTTTTAAACATTTTGACTGAAAAATTTAAAAATTTCATCAAAAGCTTCAGCATAATTTATAAATTAAATCAGGATGAACCTTCATCGTTACTTCGTTGTTCCTTTAAAAACTTAACTTGTGAGGGCTGGAGAGATGGCTCAGTGGGTAGGAGCACTGGCTGCTCTTCCCGAGGACCCAGGTTCAATTCTCCAACGAGGTGGGTTACAACAGTCTGCAACTCCAGTGCCTGGAGATCTTATGCCCTTTTCTGGCTTTCAGGGGCATTGCATACACATGGTACAGACATATATGCAGACAAAACACACACACACACACACACACACACACACACACACACACACAGGGAGAGAGGGGGCGTGCTCCAGGTGTGCTGTTGTGGTGGTACTCACCTTTGATCCCAGTAATCAGGAGGCAAAGTCAGGAAGATCTCTAGACCAACCTCAGAGCTACACAGTGGGAGCCTGTCTCAGGAGAGAGGAGGGGGAAGAGGATGGGAGAGAGAGGGATGGAGAAAGAGAGAGAGGGAGGAAGAGAGAGAGGGAGGAAGGGGGGTGTTGTCCCTGGAGCCATTCACCACCTTTCGGTGTCCAGTTCATGTACCTTCTGTGCCTGGGGCTCCCATTTCCCTGATGCTCAGGGCTCCCTCCTTCAGGAAGTCTCTCTACCCTCAACTCTACTCTGTCTTAAGCAAAGACAGAAGAGATCTAGAATTCTATGCACTAAAGATGAAGTTATCCAGGTGTGTACCTGCCTGTCCTACTCAACTACGAACGCCTTACGGGCAGAGGCTGGACCTTCGTTTCTGTATCTTTGATGCGTGCGCCTGGTGCCAGGTCTGCTCCGGATAGGCTCCCAGCTCCCTTGATGATCGCAGCAGGTGTTCATCCAGACTCCACTTTCACCTGGAGCCACCAGCCTGGAAATGACGGTCTCTGAAACCTCTCTGAAACTCTGCTTCCTTCTCTGTCCCCGATACACTCCAGGTTCGTGCGGGCCCTGATTATTCCTGGAAGTCTGACTTTGACCTCCTTCCATTCACTGAGCACATTCCAGTTCCTGTCCGGCTCCTGACCCAGTGACTTCACTGACGCACACATCTCCCATTAGTTCCGTGCCTGCACACCATCTGCTCACGCACTTTTCTTGTCTTGCCCACCACTTGCCTTCTCACAGCCCCTGAACTGTCCCAGCAGCTGCTCCCACACTCTTCCGGCACACACACGAACCAAGGAGCACCCCACGGCCATCTCATCCTTCAAGCTCAAGTCCAATGCCAGGGAGATGGTTCACTGACGAAATCACTTGTCTTGCCAGACAAGCCTGTAGCCCACGTTTAAGACCCAGAATCCATCAGGAAGGGGGAAAAAAAAGACAGACTCCAACAATTGTCTTCTGACCACCACACGTGCCGTGGAATGTTCATTTCGGCACCCACTTATCTCTCTCTCTCACATACCCACATTACATGCACAACACACACATTTCACACATATGTACACAACACACAGATTATGCATACATAACACACCTCACACATATCATACACAGTACACACCACACACATTACACACACTATATACATATTATACACACATCATATGTATCACAAGCATTATACACACATCATATACACGGCACACGCATCACACACATATTACACACACAACACACACCTCAGAGTCCCTCCCACACCACACAGATTAAGATGAGAAATCTCTTCTTGAGGAAGTTCGGGTCACTGCTCCTTCTCCCACACAGCTCTGCCCCTCACCTCCACGCTGTCCCCCTCGGTTCTTTAAGCACTGTTGTCTGCCACACCTCTACCCTGGCCCTCCTGGATCCTCACTGCAGCACCTAAGGCAAGTGTGTGCAACCGGTCACTCGAGTGGCCATCCGTTTCCTTCAATTTAATTTCCAGAGTTCAACACGCTCGCTGTGCGCCCTCCTCATCTTAACAATGGAAATAGAGAACTCTAGGGATATGCTGTGCCTGGCTCCACGCCACTCTGGTTCTCGACTTGCCAATTAGAAGTCTTATTTCTTCGTGGCACTTAGCACTTGGCAGGGGAAAGCGGGGCTTAAAGGCAGGGAGTGGTTTCCCAAGTGGACCTCAGTCCGTCCAGCTCCGGAGTGTTTGGTCCCCTCCATACTCGGTGGACTGCAACCATTCTCTTTCTACAGCTGAGGCAAGCCTGGTTGCTATCTTGATGGCAGCCGTATGGCTGGCTGAGTAGTGGTGGAATGCAGGCACCAGCTTCACTATAGCCATAGCCTCAGCTCTAGCCCACAGCCTGACTCCCTGACAACCTTGCTACATCAAAGCCTTAGGTTTTGGTTTAGCCATTCGGCCTCAGGAGAACTTGTTCTATGTGGAGTGGGGGTGGGGTGGGATAGGGGTCCCATGCAGGATCTGAGGTGGAAGATGTGAGGCTGAGCCCCCTTCCACTGTCTGTGTCGCCCACCTTAGCCCACGGAAGGCAGTGCTAGGTAGGTCAGGGGTGGGGGGCCAGATAGAGGAGATGTGCCCACTGAGGGTAAGATGGGGGTATGTGTGTCAGTGTGCTGGATTGTCACACTGAGAGGCACAGGGATGAGCTGACATTTGTAGCTTTTTACTCTTGATGTTTGACTTGTTCCTGTTTGGTTTCAAACACGCAGCAAGACCATGGCTGTGGTGCAGTCTTCCGCTGCCTCTCCTGCTGGAAGACCCACCATGTGTCCAGCAGCGTGGGCTCCAGCCTGGGTTTGCAGAATCAAACGAAAGTCTCCTGGCTTCTTAGCCTGAGAGCATAAGCAGCTGCTTTTTCTTTAGTGGTTCCTGTGGATGGAAAGTCAGAGTACCACTGTGCATGCCAGGATGAAAAGGAGACAGTGTAGTGCCTGGAGAGTGCCGTGAGTGGTTTTGTGTGGTTATTACTGTTCGCTGGAACAGCATGTCACAAGCTGGGTGATAACTCACACCTATGATCCCAGCACTCAGAACCTGAGGCAGGAAGACCAGCTTGAAGGCCATCCTGGGCTATGTATTAAAGCATGGCCTTGTCTTACAAAACAAACAAGAAAAGAATTTTGTGTCACTGGAGTGTTTAATGGGCCTTTTCCTGTTACCCTGGGAACGTACTCAGGGCACAAGGGTAAAGACCCAGAGGTCTTTTGTATCCCATTCTGTAAAGAGAACCCTAATGTAGTAACAGCTAGTATTGCTTTTCAAAGTCAGCCCTGTGTTCCCAGCCAGCACTGCACTGACTTCAGACTCTCGCAAGCGGGACTCCTAGGACAGATGTGGCAAGAGGAGCTGTACAGGTTTCTCTCAGCAGCCTGTGGGAACAGGGCTGGGAAGAGGGTTTTTGGCCGGAAAGGTCAGCAAGACATAGTCTCCATTAGGGTGTGATCTTAGATGCATAAAGAATGTGCTGGCATCTTATTACTTGGTAGATGCCTGTGCTTTCACTATGTGAATTTGCTAGCATGCTACTAATCTTGGTTTGGAAGGAAGCTAGGAAACTTGAGAGACCGGGAAGGCAGGCATCCTATGACTGACTGAGACTTGAAAAACTAGGTCAACATCCTTTTGCTGCTTATGCTCTCCAACTCCAAGACCCACCTGATAGGCCAGGGGTTCAGGAGAAAGGGCACATGAAAGGTGCTACTGATGATGGCTGAAGCTAGTTGGTATTAGGAGTAAGTGGTTGAGCTAGAGCCCAGTTCCCCACATCAGTAGTTTTATGCACTGGCAACAGGCTGAGGGCCTATGGAAGAACTTAACTACCTCTTCCCCAGGAAAGAAAGAGAGAAAGAAAGAAAGAAAGAAAGAAAGAAAGAAAGAAAGAAAGAAAGAAAGAAAGAAAGAAAGAAAGAAAGAAAGGCCAGCATCGGACTCATTTCACAGAGACCAAAAGTTGGTGCTTGGAATCCTTAAGAAGACTTACACTGGCTTTGTGACTTAGTATAAAGTTGCAGCAATATAGACACAGATCAGTGGGAAAGAATAATGTTCAGAAATGCAGCCATACTTATATGGCCCACTGATGATAATGATGCCAAGGAAAGTCTTTTAAATGAATGGGGTTGAAACAATCACAGAAATTCACATGCAATTATCCTAGTCAGTGTTCTATTGCTGTGAAGACACACCATGGCCACAGAAACCCTTATAAAGGAAAGCATTTAGTTAGGGCTTGCTAACAGTTTCAGAGGTTTAGTCCATTGTTATCATGGCAGGAAGCAAGGCAGCAAGCAGGCAGATATGGGAGGTGAGAGCAAGAAGAGAGAGACACTGAACCTGGCTTGGCTCCTTGAAACCTCAAAGCTGGCCTGCCATAACACAGTTCCTCTAACAAGGCCATACTTCCTAATCCTTCTCAACTAGTTCCATTCCCTAAAGACCAGGCACTCAAATATATGAGCCTGGGGCAGGGAGTATTCCTATTCAAACAACCACAGCAATAAAAATAAGGCTCAAATTTTACTGTAGACTACATTGAAAAACTAAGGTGAAATAGATCATGGACATAAGCATTACTAAAAATACCTTGGGGGATAAAAGGTGCTTTGCCACACAAGTGTAAAGATCTATGTTTGATACCTAGTACCCACAGGATGGTAGAAGGAAAGCATGGATTTCACAGCGTTGTCCTCTGACCTACACATGTGTGCCTAGCAGCTGTGAGCCTGTCCTGGTTTGCTTTCTATTGCTATGATAAACACTGTGTCCAAAGACAACTTCGAGAGGAAAGGGCTTACTTGGTTTACACATTACAGCCATCAATGAGGGCAGCCAAGGGAGGAAACTGGAGGCAGGAGCTGAAGCAGAGACCACAGAGGAAAGATGCTTGAGATTTCCTGGCTTGCTCCAAGTCTTGCTCACCCTGCTTGCTTTGTGTGTGTGTGTGTGTGTGTGTGTGTTGTTGTTGTTGTTGTTGTTGTTGTTCTTTCTTTCCCTTTCTTTCTTTTTTCTTTTTTTCTCTCTTTTTCTTTCTTTCTTTTTTTCATTGTGGTTTTTTTTTTTTTTGAGACAGAGTTTCTCTGTGTAGCCCTGGCTGTCCTGAAACCAGCTCTGTAGACCAGGCTGGCCTTGAAACTCAGAGATTTACCTGCCTCTGCCTCCCAGAATGCAGGCAGCACTACCGCCCAGCTATCAGCCTGCCTTTTTCTACAGCTCAGAACCACCTGCTCAGGAGTGGCACGGCCAAAGTGAGCTGGGTTCTCCCACATCAATTATTAATCAAAAAGATATCCCATAGGCTTGCCTACAGGCCAGTCTAATGGTGGCATTTTCTCAATTGTAGTTCCCTTCTTCTTAGATGATCTTAGTTTGTGTCAAGTTGACAAAAACAAAACAGAAACAATAAAAACCCTAATAACTATGAAAAACACCTAACCAGCACAAACCATACCTCATACACATACACAGACACACAGACACCACACACCACACACACACATACATACACACATACATACACACACACACACACACACACACACACACACACACACACACACGTGGTGGAAGGAGAAAACCAGCTCTTGCAAGTTGTCCTCTGGCTTCAACATGGGTGCTGTGGCACATGCACACATACATATATACATACATACATGTAATTAAACAAAGATCTGAGGAAATATCAGGGCTGCACTTCTTGCTGGTAAGTGTGCCTATTCCTGAGGCAGCGGCCGCTGTTGCCAAATGGTGCTGACATCAGATTTCACCTTCTTTGGCTATCCAGTGTGAACTGAAGACCAGAGACCCTTTTGGAATCCTTAGGCCTTCAGCACCAGACTGGGACTGCTGAGGTGTGCAGCTTTTGGGTTCTCAGCCTCTCTGGTGTTGAGCAGCCATTGTTGAACTCCTCAAGGCCTCTTCCCTAGTACATCCGTACACACTCATGCTGGCATGCATGCTCGGAAGCCCGCTTGTGAACTCAGTGATGTTCCTCATTAAAGTCCTGTAACGTTCCATGGAACTCGCACCGCCATCGATGCGAGTAGTCACAGCAGAGCCCACCATGTCACCTAGGAGCCAGAGTCTCAGATATGCTGGGCAAACGCTACCACTGAGCTGTCTATACCCCGGCTCTTCACGTATTCTGAGGTGACTCGTGCAGAAATCTAACTGTCGTGCGTCACTCTCAAGTGACATTACAGTTTTCAAGGGTATATGGAAGTCATCACAGTTAATAGATACAGGAATACTTAGAACATTCCAGAATTATAATATACTTCTGTTTTGTATTGTCTTGATTAGCGTAACTGTGGAAGCCCACCAACTTTTTAATTTTTATTACACGTACATACTTTGTGTGTGTGTGTTTGCCATGGTGCATATGTGTAAGTCAGTGGGCAACTTTCAAAAGTCAGTTTTCTCCTAGGGACTGAACTTAGGTCCTCAGACTTGGTGATAAGTACCCACTGAGCCATCTTGTCAGTCCTATACTCTGTCAGTTTTTTTTTTTTTTTTTTTTCAGAGACAGGGTTTTTTCCATGTAGCCTTGGCTCTCCTGGACTTGCTTTGTACACCTGGCTGGCCTTGAACTAACAGATCTGCCTGCCACTGCCTCCCTGAGTGCTGGGATTACAGTCATGAGCCACTGTGTCCAGCCTCTGCCAGGTTTTTAACCTATTAAAATGAGTTGTTGGAGTTTGAGAGTGTGCTCCTTCTATAACAGGAAGTACTACAGTGTTAGAAATAAGAATGGTAATAGAAGACAGACTTGGTGTGTGTACCTGTAATCTCAGCACTTGGGAGATGGAGGCAGGAGGGTTGTGAATTGGAGGCCCACATGTTCCAAAAGGAAACAAACCAAATGAAAGAAACAGAGTTCACGAGCACCACTGGAGACTGGGAACCATCAAGCAGGGTAGAAGAACCAGGAGAGGGACTGGTCTTCAGAAATAACAAACTGGGAAGTCTCGCTCCCATTCCAAGCACAGCCCAATCTGCTATCCTATTATGAGCCTCCAATGGGTTGAGCAGCTTGTCGCTGGGCAGACAGTTGGGCAGCCAGAACCAGAATGGTGGGGTCAGTTTCAGCCAGCCGTCCTCAGCTGGCTCCGCTCTGAGTGTCTACACTGTGAGTAGCTGAACGTGCTGGACCATGCCTAAGGCTGCAGACTTCCAGGTGACCCTGCAGGTATGAACATCTTGTGTTCCCTCCCAAACCGCTTGGTAACTTAAAGCCACAGGTGTGAGGACTCAGGTAGTCAGTCACCTGCCGCTTTGTCATACAGTATGAGATGGAAGATGTTGGAGTTTCTGGGGCTGGGTGTGTCGTGGTTTGAAAGAAAATGGTCCTCATAGGGAGTGCATTATTAGAGGTGTAGCTTTGTTGGACGAAGTGTGTCACTGGGGTGGGCCATGATGACAATAAACTAAACTTCTGAACCGTAAGCCAGCCCTCAATGAAATGTTTTTCTTTATAAGAGTTGCCATGGCTAAGCACTGCACTCAGGGTCAGCCGCTTTCGACCCAGAGAAGAGCATGTCTGATTGCATGCGGGTTGATGCCCCAGGTCCTGCCTCTGAGAAAAAGGTATCGGTCGGGTCTGATGCTCTTTGGGTGGATGACACCTAAATGAACATCGGTACAAAGTCCCAATTTATTTCTAATATCAGAGATCAGACCTCTACTCTTGCCTGATGCGTCTAAAACAAAAAGGGGGAACTGTAGAGAGCTGCGGAATGCTATGCCTTAAAGATGGAGCTGGTTTCCGCCTTCCACCTTCCCGATGGTGAGTGCTCTCTGTCACGAACAACTCCACATTTGGCTAAGGCCGAGGATCTGGCTTGCTTCCATGTATGTGGACCTATCTGCATTGCCCATGTGGCACGCCTGGGTTGGCTACCCAGAGGCTATTTAAGCTGTGGGCTGGCTTTCCCCAGGGTCCGAGGATTGTTCAAGGTTCCTGAATAAACTGCATTAAAAAAAAAAAAAAAGAAAAAAAAAAAAAAGAGTTGCCATGGTCATAATGTCTCTTCACAGCAATAGAAACACTAAGACAAGGGGTCACAGCCCTCAGAATGTGGGCATGGTGGTACGTACCTGTATTCCCAGAAACTGACCATGAGTGTGAGGCAGCATGGGCTGCCTGTGGCTCAGTCAAAGGAGGAAATATGGCAGAGCCTGGACTCAGGATCAGTGGGGCAGTGCAGGTGCGTGGAGTGCTGGACCAAATCCCTTCTACCTGCAGCATTAAGGGAAGTGTGTGAGTCAAGAAAGACTCTGCTTCTAGCCTTCTGCAGCCTACACAGGTTTCACTGAGGCACGGCCTGGTCAGCGTGGTGAGAATCACTCCCGCTTTAGGCCCAGCTGCTGTGTGGGCAGTGGTCCAGACCTTCATGTGAGAGGTGCAAGCACTTCACTAGCCCTGAAATTGGGAACCCCTCCTTGCCCAGATGTGAGTCTTGCCCATCTTTCAGTTCACAGAGGAAGCAGAGGGTGTGAAGGGGGCGTCATTGGAAACAAACACCCTCACACGACCCTGAGCTGGAGAGGCCATGGTGGTTAATCGCTTTATTTGCTGTCATTTCCCCAGAGTCCTACTCCTCCCTGGGGAAATGGCCTTTTAGAGGTGTCCCGAACCTTCCTCAGAAAGGCAACACCTTTTGCACCTCAACTTTGCCCCCAACCTTGCATCTCAATCCTTAACTGGAAGGTCTTTTCCTCAGGATTTAATTGTTGGAGATGTGGCTGAGAGGTGATATAACAAGGCCAATGCCACTGAAAGAAAAGTTTATTTGACGTCACGAAAGAGAGGAAGACATGCCTGGCTACCTGGGGCCACGGAGGGTGGGGTACAGAAAGTCCAGGATGAGGATGAGAAACAGGAGCTAGGCACCAGGTAGAGCTGGCCTGGGCAAATAAGATCTGACCAGCTGGTTGGACAATGCCACAGGGCTTTGAGGCACAGGCTGAACTCTAGCTCTCTGTAGCTGAGCCTGTGCTGGCTCTGGACAGAAAAGCTAGCGAAGGAGCCGAGTGAAGGAGGCGGCTGTGGGGTGAGCATAGATCTGTTGGTTTTCATTCCAAGGTGAGAGCAGGCATGTTGTTTTCTCTTTGGAACTGATTCAGAATGGTGCTTTCCTTGGGCTTTCCAAGTCCCCAACTATCAGAGCATCAGCAGGCAGAGAACACAGGCCTCTGATGTCACACGGTTAGCAGATGTCAAGTCTATGGCATGAAACCACCCTATCTTCTCTCTTTGCCAGTTACCACAGAAGAGCTCTAATTTTTCTTTTTCTCCAGCAAAGCCCTCTTTATGCAGGATGCAGTGCACTTACCCGTAATCCCAGAATAAAGGAAGCTGCGGCAGGAGGGAGGGAAAGAACAGGAAGAGCAGTAACAGCAGGAGGAAAATAAATGGAGGAACAAGAAGAGGAGGAGGAGAGAGAGAAGGAGAAAGAGGAGACCAACATGCATCTGATGAAAGAAAATGCTTTTCTACCTTCAGTTTTTCTTACGGACCTCAAATCCTGTGGTCCTGAGGGGCATGGCAGTGCACTCTTCCAATTCCAGCACTCAGGGAAGAAGTTGACCCTGAAACTGGAAGAAACAAAATCACTTTGCCAAAGCCTAACAACAATGACAAAAGACAAATCAAACCAGGAAGTGTGTGTGTGTGTGGGGGGGGTCTTTTGGGTTTTTTGAGACAGGATTTCCCTGTGTGGCCCTGGCTGTCCTGGACTCACTTTGTAGACCAGGCTGTCCTCGAACTCACAGAAATCTGCCTCCCTCTGCCTCCCTGAGTGCTGGGATCACAGGTGTGCTCAGCTTCCAGGAGGGGATCTTACGTGCACTTGCTTTAAAATACAAAGCTGTTCAAGATACTGGGCCAGAAAGCCCACGGTCTCCGAAGGGGACCCCAGAACTACCTGTCTTCCCTGCACCTGCTGCTGTCACCTGTGAGTGACCCTTGTAGCCATGGGTTTTGAAATATCTTATGTAATTTTCATTTTTATTTTACTCTTTTCCTGGAGACAGAGTTTCACTCTGTAGCGCAGTCTATCCTGGAGCTCACAAGGTGCTCTAGTCTGCCCTTGAACTCATGACAATCCTCCAGCCTCAGATGTTGGCATTACAGATGTAAGCCACCATGTTCAGCTTCTTCTTTTTTTAATGGTGTCCCTGTACCCCATCCCCTTCAGGTAGGCCCATGGTTCCTATGACAAGCATCTTTCACACTGTGACACTCCCTGGTGATTCCAATATTAGAAGCATTGATATTGTTGTTCATTTTCCCCTCTCTCCTTGTGTTATTCAAAGGTTGAAGTCTGTGGCTCCTGCCATGCTCAAGCCCAAGTGTGCTTTCATGTTAACAATACTGGGAGGAACCCCCACCTCCCTACACTCCCCAGCCTTTTCACTCAGCTCCCCACACAGCTGTGCCTTCTGCCAATGGCTGCTTCTTTTCACCCTGGAACCATGGAGAAAGAGATTTTTCAGTTCCTTTTGTTCTGAGGTTCTTTGAGGAAAGCACAGGATGTTCTAGAAGGAAAAACACCTCTGTAATGGAAAGGATGCAGAGTCTCTGGCCTGGCCTGGAATAGGGGCGTTTTCAGCCACATGGTCTAGACATGAGAGAGAACAGTCTTGCTGAGCAGGGAAGCAGCTCAGAGAGCACAGCTGCAAACTCCCCTCCCCATCCCTCAAAGCAGCGGCTCCCTGTGTGTTCCAAATCCTTGTGCCTCTAGCATGTCCTCCTGGGCAGCTCCTCCGCCTAGACCTCCAAGAAAACTAGCTAGTGAATCTACAGTATGAACTTCACCCAACCACCGTGACCATCTTCCAAGTAAAGTTTGGCTTTGATCTTGTTGCCATATTGGGGAACAGGTGTTTGTTAGTTTGAAATAGAGTCTCTTTGTATAGTTCTGGCTGTCCTGGAACTTTCTATATAGACCAGGCTGCCCTTGAACTCACAGAGTAGCTCCTGAGTGCTGGAATTAAAGGTGTGGGCCACCATACCTGGCCCTGTTGCTGTTTTTCAGCCCCCCCCCCCCCCCGGGATGTTGGTTCTAGAAACATAGTGCTACTGTTTGACCTTGGGAAGGTCATTCTCAGCCCTGACTTTCAGGATTCTATCACTGTAGGTGACAGCTAACAGCTCTTACATCATGTTGTCTGCACAGTAGCCCTCAATTTCTAGGTTTCATGTGCTATAGGATCATTGGTAGCAGAGCTGGCTGAGACATGAGAAGGAGAGCAGAGATATCTGCTATATGCACTATTTAGTGACTTCTCCATCACTTACATTTATATTTGCTGCCAGGCATGGTGGCACAGGCCTTTAATCCCAGCACTCAGGGAGACAGAGGCAGGCAGACCACTGTGAGTTTGAGGCCAGCCTGGCCTACAAAGCAAGCCCAGGACAGCCAAGGCTACACACACACACACACACACACAAACAAACAAACAAACAAACAAAAAAACAAACAAAAAACCAAACCCTGTCTTGGAACAAAACAAAACAAAACAAAACTGTTTATATTTGTTTTGTTGTAAAGATAATAGTGACTGGGCATGGTGGCACATGCCTTTAATCCTAGCACTGAGAATGCAGAGGCAGGTGGATCTCTGTGAGTTTGAGGCCAGCCTGGTTTACAGAGTGAGTTCTAGGACAGCCAGGGCTACACAGAGAAACCATTTCAGAAAATTGAAAAAAAAAAAAAAAAGGCAGAGGCAGGAGAGGAACAAGTAAAGACCAACCTGGTCATGAGATTTTGTTATAAATAAATAAGTTAATTAATTAAATAAAATAAATAATAAATAAAATAATAAATAAACATTTTTAATTAATAAAGAATAAAAGATACCTTGTACCCATGCAGCCCTGCTCCCTGACAATGGTCTCGTTAAATTATTTTTGTTTCTGATTGATACTGTGGTTCATTCTGTAACTGTAAAGAGTACGTCTTGCCTCTTGACTTTTGCCAACAGTACAGAACTGGGAAAATATAAAATGAGCACTTTAATGCCATCTTGCTTCAATGTCCCAAACAACTGATTTAATTTACTGTTACCCAGTGTTTTACAAGGAGGGTCTACTAACCACCTTCCTGAGGTGCAGACTGCCTTTGTGGTGGGACCTACAAGTAGCATTTGTGACCGTTACTCTAGCTCATTTTCTTGTCAGCCCTGTGGATTGAACATGCGTACCGCTGAGCTGTTTGCTGGCCTAGTCTCTAGCTGATTCTCACACACCCTGAAGTTCCAGCTTGTTCATCCTTATGCCTCGATTTGTAACTGTATTTACCCTCCTCTCTGTGACAAAGGCAACCTAAGAAAGGAGCATGCATTTCCTGTCATAGTCTAAGGAACTACATCACGGTGGAAAGGCAAAGTAGCAGGAATGTTTGAGAGCTGGTCACAATGGAACCGTGTTCTGGAAACAGGACCCATTTTTCCAGACCCTGTTTCCTTTTTCATTCTATCTGGGACCCCAGTCCATGGGTTGGTACCATGAGTACCACCCATATCCCTGTATCCATGGTTGGTCTTCCCTCCTTCTCTTCTTCCTTCCCTTCCTCCTCCTCCTTTACCTCCTTCTTCTTCTTCCTTCTTTTGGTTTTTTGAGAGACGATTTCTTTGTGTAGCGCTGCTGTCCTGGAGCTTGCTCGTAGACCACCAGGCTGGCCTGAAACTCAGAGATCTGCCTGCCCCTCCCTCCAGAGTACTGAAACTAAAGGCGTGTAACACCACGCTCAGCTTAGACGCCTCTTTTTTTCCTTTGCTTACCCTGTTCTATATTAGTCTATTTTCTAATGCTGTAACAGCATACTTAAGGTGGGGCACTTAAAAACAAAGCTTCATTTTTTTTTTTCATAATCAAAAAGGCTGAAAATTTGGCAGAGCCTCTTCGTAGGGCACCTTTGGAATCACATGATTGTAGATAGATCAGGGTGAGAGCACATGCAGATCCTATAGTGAAGAAGAAATGAGAGGATATAGATGAATCTATATGCCACAAAGAAATTTAGGAGTTAGGCTCTCATTTCTATTGCTCTCAGGTTCTCATAGTAACCACCTTAATCCTCCCAAAGGCAAGAGTCCTCAGTGTTCTGACCAACTCTCGCCAGGCACAGAGTGTTTTTGTTTTTTGTTTTTTGTTTTTTGAGACAGGGTTTCTCTGTGTAGCCTTGGCTGTTCTGGGCTTGCTTTGTAGACCAGGCTGGCCTCAAACTCACAGAGATCCGCCTGCCTCTGCCTCCAAGATGCTGGGATTACAGGCGTGTTCTACCTTGCCAGCAGGCCCAGAGTTTTAATGGTCCCACTATGTCTTAATTCTGCCCATTGCCACTGGGGACAGAGTTCCAGCATCTCATAGTACACAAGCTTCCAAGTGACTTCATTTCACCTTTCCTTACAACCCTGTGTGGCCACATAACTGTGGTGGTCTCTGGTTTTGGCCCTGTGAACTGCCTTCTAGGCTTCCACATGGCTTTTTTTTTTTTTTTTTTCTCTACTACATTTGCTCCCATGCCGTTTTCGATGCTGTTCACGCCCAAAGGCTCTTCCTGTCCTGGATGCCTGTCTTCACATCTGTGGTAAACTCCTACTCATTCCTCTTGGTGATTCCCCCACTTTCTAGGTGTATGGCCCTGTTCCCTATCATTTTAGGATCTATGGTTTTCTTTATCCCTGGTGTGGTGTACCTGAAACTGGAATGAGGACAAGTGAGCCAAGCATGGGAGCAGTTGCAGCCTGCTGGGCAACATGAGGTTTGTTCCACAGAACGTGCTGCAGGTCAGCCTGGCCAGGCCAGCTACAGAGTCTCCATCTTGGGTATCTTGGTGAAATATGAAGAGCAATGGAATGGAGGAACATGTAGGTGTGCACATTTAGGCCTTGCTGAAGGTGAAAGAGAGGCACACCACATCCTTTCAGGGCCCCTTGGCTTCCAAGATCAGATCCTGGGGAGGGCTGCAAGCATGAGAGAATGTCCTTATGTTCCTGGCACAGTATGGCCTGGCCCTGGATGCCCAGCTTCTGCTTTGTTTGGGCAATGCTGACCCAGGCCAAGCCTGGGTGCCAAGTCCTGAAAGCTGGACAAAGGCAGGGAGGGCAGATAGGATCTGAGGCCCAATTCCTGGGAACTGTGCGGGTGCCCGCCCTGTGCTTACACTGGCTTCCTGCTCCTGGGATCTCTGTCTGGCAAGCTGGGTGCGGCCACCATCTGGGGGTAGGGAGGTTGGGGAGGGGCATCCTCTCTCAGCTGCCCTCACGGACCCTTCACATCAGGCACAGAGCAGTGTGTAGAGGGGTTTAAAAAAAAAACCCTAAGTTTCTGGTGCTGGCTAGGAAGGGGACAATGTGCTTAGAGTGACAGCTGAGACAGATACAGGATGTGTGACAGACAAGAAGACAGGCAGGACAATGGGGAATGAGAAACACAACACTACACACAAACACACCAATTAACTAAAAAAAGATGGAGTTGGCCTATCTTTAATCCCAGCACTCAGGAAAGAAAGTCAGGTAATCTTTGTGAGTCTGAGGCTAGCCTGGTCTATATAAGGAGTCCTAGGCCAGCCAGGATTACATAGTGAGATCCTATCTCAAAAAAAGGAGATGGAAAATAGCACGTCAGCTGGAGCACAGGATATTGTAAATAAATTCAAAATCATCTGTAATCACAAACGATTTAAAATCCTTATATTACAGCTCTTCAATCTGTTTAAATAGCTTCACAAGCAAATTCTGACTTTCAAGAAACTAGTAATTCCACTATGCACAAATTTATTTCAGAGACTAGAAAGTAAGAAACAGTTTTGTTTTGTTTTGTTTTTGAAAAGCTAATGCAGGCTTAGTATGCAACTATAGAATAAGACAAAAGACAAAAAGATGCTAAATTCAGCTCACAAAGATGCAAGATGAATCCAATCTGTGTAAAGGCAAACCTTCACAGTCAGTCAGAGTTTATTAAAAATGTGAGACTGGTCCAGGCATGGTGGTGCACACCTTTGATCTTGACCCTTGGGAGACAGATCTCTGAGTTAGAGACCAGCCTGGTCTACATAGTGAGTTCCAGGACAGCCAGGGCTACATAGGACTATCATGTCTAGATAGCTGGGGGAATGGTTCAGGGTAGCGGGAGAAATGGCT
Organism: Meriones unguiculatus; assembly: GCF_030254825.1. Lineage (NCBI taxonomy): Eukaryota > Metazoa > Chordata > Mammalia > Rodentia > Muridae > Meriones > Meriones unguiculatus. The sequence continues at coordinate 23,365,504 of NC_083364.1, forward strand.
CGGGAATTAAGAGCACCTATTGCTCTTGCAGAGAACCTGGGTTTGATTCCCAGCAGCCACACACTGGTTTACAACCATACCTCTACTTCCAGAGGCTCTAACTCCCTCTTCTGATGTCTGACACCAAGTGCATGCATGATACATATACATATATACATACATACATACATGCATGCAAACCACTGCATATAAATTAAAATGAATAAGAAAGTATATGTGTGTGTCTGTGTCATGTATGTATGTGTGTATGTTATGTATGTTTTTATGTGTGTTTGAATTTCTGCATCAACAGAACAAAAGAGAAAACTACACGAATATTTCAGTAGATGCTGAAAACCACCCAGGGATATCCAATAGTCATTCATACTGAGTAAATGAACAATGAGAAGAGGAATCTACTAAGAAAGAACGAACAGTACTCAGGAGATCAGAAATCCAGTGTAAATGCCATCACCAAAATGCACACCCCAAAAACTCACCTCAGAAGCAGTGTAAAAAAGGCTGGGTTTATTGCAGCTTGTGCATTTAAAGGTTTCAATCGATATTTCAGAAATGGAACTGCAAAGCGTCAAGCAGAGGAGACTGGCTTATCTCACTGGAGTGTCTTTGGAATCTATCTGCATTGCATAGACAGATTGGTCAGTTTTTTGTTTGTTTTTAAGGTATAGTCTCACTATAGATCTCTGGCTGGCCTGAAACGCACAGAGATCTGCCTGCCTCTGCCTTCTGAGGGCTGGGATTGACGGCTTGTGCTCCATCTGGTCACTTTTAGTACTGAGTTGTATTTTGTGTGTGAGTATAGATGGCACTTAATCACGAACTCCTTAGGGACAGTTATGGCATTTCCAATTTGGGCCTATTACAAATATCGCATGCACTATGTGAGCTGTGGGGAAGACTCGGTGCTGTTAACGTGCTTGCTGCCTAAGCATGAGGACCAACTCAGAGTCCAAGAACCCACATAAAATCTGAGCACGACAGCATGCGTCCCTAACCCCAGCTCTGGGGAGCAGGGTGTCTCTCTGGCTCACTGGCCAGGCAGTCTAGCTAAAATGATGAGATTCAGTGAGGGACCCCTAGCTAGTATGATGAAGAGTAAGAGAGAATGAAAACCACTATTAGCCATTGCTCTCCAGATACACATGCATGCATAGGTGCATAGATGTGTGCACACACATGCATGCATCCTAAGGGAAGAGTTTTAAAAATTGAAAACCAAAGCTATCATGAAGAGTGATGTATATGGTTTTTAAAAAGCCAGACATGCCACGCATGGTGGTGCAAGCCTTTAGTCCCAACATTCTAGAGGCAGAGGCAGAAGGCTCTCTAAGTTCGAGACCAGGCTAGTCTACAGAATGAGTTCCAGGAGGGCTAGGGCTACACAGAGAAATCCTGTCTTGAAAAACAATAAACAAACAAACCAGACACACAGTATGAACATCTGTGATCCCAGGGTTACTACAAGAAAATGAGGGAGATGTAGAGGCAGGAGGACTCCTGGAATCTCAGGGGCTGGTGATACTGGCGTAAACATCAGAAAACAGCAAAGACCGGATTCAAAACAAGGTAGAGCTGTTGCTTCCACCACGCCACTTAGCACCCAGAATTCCGTGTCCTCCATGGTCTAGCCTACTCTGATCTTCCCTACCTTCAAAGCAGAGGAACGCTAGGTTTGGGCCACGACCCCCCCCACACCTTTTTGCCATACTGCAGGACCCCAATCTTTCTGCTCAGATCTGTATATCCCACACATGCAGCTTGGACAGGAAGCACATCCTGTAGACCAGCTCAGTCACCTCTGCTCACTTTGCCTGCATTCTACCCAAGCTGCTTCTAACTTCCAGGCCTAACCGGCATCCACATCCTCTTTTTCTCCCCCACCCTGCTCTATCCATAAGAAAAAAAAAAACTTCAAACTAACAAAGGAAGTCCACATGCCCAAATCCCATCATAGAAATGACAACTTCATGAAAGATCAAGTCAGTACCTCAAACCCCATTCAAAACCTATAGAAAAGATTGCCATACATAAAACAAGATAAATTGGTCAAATAAAATTGATCTATACAGTCACTAAAAAAAAAAAAAAAGAAAAGATTGCCAAAGGGAATTACCTAGATGAACTCTAGGACACAGAGGTTAAAAGAACCCACTCAAAGATTTTGAAGTGTTTAATAAGCCACAAAGAAACAGCTCAATGAAGTCAAGAAGAAAGAACTTAAGGAGGAATGCCTGAGTGGTACCCAAGAAAACAAAATGATAGAAATGATGAGGATAATCCAGGATGTGAGAATGGAATTCAGTCAGAAGACAGAAGCGTAAAAAACAAAACAAACAAACAAACAAAAAACTCAAGCTGAAATGAAGATAGAATTGAAAACCTAATATCACAACTAGAAAATTCAAAGGAAATCCTGAAAGTAGACTTTATCAAGTAGAAGATAGAATATTGGGTCTTGAAGATAAAACAGAAGATCTAGACCAAATAAGCAAAATAAATAGATAAACATGAAAGAAAGAAAGAAAAACACAGTAAAAGTACACGGAAGAAAAGTGGAACATCATGAAAAAAACAAAACTTTCAAATTATAGGTATAGATGAGGGAGAAGTCCAGATCAATGACATAGACCAGATCTTCAACAATATCATAGAAGAAACTTCCCCAAATTAAAGAAAGACACCCATATATATACAAGAAAAGTAAGTAGACAAGGCTAAAAGAGAAAATCCCCATCACAGCAAACACTACATGTACACAACAAAGAATGTATTGACGACTGCAAGAAAAACAAGTCCAAGACAAATATAAAGGAAAACCTGTCAGAATAACAACTGATTTCTCAATAAAAACTTTGAAATCCAGAAGACCCCGGAGCAATACATTCTGAGTCCTAAAAGATGAGGACAGTCAACCTAAAGTAATATACCCAACAAAACTATCTGCCATGATTGAAGGAGAAAGAAAAACTTTCCATGATTTAAACAGCCTTAAAAATATATATATATATCTGGCTGGGTGTGGTGGTGCATGACTTTAATCCCAGCACTTGGGAAGCAGAGGCAGGTGAATCACTGTGAGTTCAAGGCCAGCCTGGTCTACAAATTGAGTTTCAGGACAGCCAGGGCTATATACAGAGAAACCCTGTCTTGAAAAACCAAAAGCCAAAACAAAACAAAGTCTATTTGGCCCTTCCCTAAGACTCTATGGGGGCGGGGCACCACTACCATGAATGAATATGTGATGGAGAGATTGCAGAGAAAGTGAAGCCGAGCAATTTATTCATCCTCTATGGAGAGAGGTAGAACTGGAGACTAGAGACCCAACAGCAGTGAGGAACAGGTGGCTATGAGGAGCCTGAGCAGGCACCTGAGGCCATGGTGATGTCTAGGCCCAGGCTGTCACCAGGGGCCATGTTCTGATGTCTGGGGCTGGTGTTGCCGTGGAAAACTTTCTGGATGTTGGTGGTCTCGGCTGTTGCCTGAGACCATGCTGATGGCTAGACACCAGAGGGCCAAACTGATCTAGGTGGTCTATGCTGCCACCTGAGGCCATGGTGACATTCTGGCCCAGGCTACCGATGAGGATCATGTCTGGGTTTGTGGACCTGCTGCAGCTGGTATCTGTGTCAATGTCTCTGGTCCAAGTTACCACCAAAGGCCAGGCGATGTCTATAATATGGGCTACTACCTGAAACCATGTGAATGTCTGAGGGCCGTGCTGCCAGTAGGGAACATACTGACTTGAGTGGCCTGTGCTGCATCTATGGCCATGGTGACATCCAGGTCCATGCTGCTGCCAGATGCTTTATCTGTGTCAGCGGTCCTATTGCAGCCAGGGTCTGTGTTGATGTCTGAGGCCCATGTTACCACCAAAGGCCATGCAGATGTCCCTGGTCTGGGCTGCAGCTTGAGGCTATGTTGATGTCCAAACACTGTGCTGAACTGGCCTGCCACTTTCCAGGGCAAAGTGGGAGAGCTGGCCCTGGTGGCATGGGTGCAGGAGAGCTGGTGGGCTAACCAACTCAGTCTCCATCCAGGTCCAGGGCTCTGAGTTGGCCCACCACAACATCCACCCCATTTATAAACTGCTGGGGTTCTTGAATGGGCTGGCCCTACAGATTCAAAGCTGTAGAATCTCTATGACAAAGGGCAACAACAGGATATCTGAGAGAAGTCCTGGTGAGGACCCAGTATTGATAGTGTAGCAGAAGCCAGAGGAATCAGACCAATTACTCATTGCAATGAGCATTTGCAAGTAAACCTGGGCAAAAGGGTTCACCGTGTGACAGACCATGACACATCACAGCTTCCGTGATGAGATGTTTTTTGTTTGTATTTGTTTGTTTGTGTTCTTTTTCTTTTCTGGGAAAGTTGTAAGGGTGGAGGGCGGATATGAAGTGACAGGGAGATGAGTGGGGTTGGGGTGTATGATGTGAAATTCACAAAGAATCAATAAAGTTTAAAAAATAGAAAAAATGTATATCCAACAAACTAAAGCTAAGGAAAACACAGGAAGCAATACTTCTGGGTGAAGAGAGGAATGAAGTAGGTGAGAGACTGGAAACACAAAGCCATAATTATTAAAACACAAAATACTACCAGAGAACACAGCTAAGAACACCAAAATCAACATGATAACCACAATTAACACATACACTTCAATCCCCAATAAAAAGAAACTGGATAAAGAAACACATTTTCATTTTAAAGATAGACATCTCCTTAGAGTAAAAAGATAGACAAAAGTACCCCAACCAGACAGAACCAGGAAACAAGCAGGTGTCATTATCCTAATTATCTGACAAGCTAGACTTTAAACTGAAAGTAATCAGGAGAGATAAAGAAAGAGACTTCATTTTAATCAAGAAGAATGTAGCTGGGCCTTTTGTCTACTTTACTTGGATCCCTATATCTTCCCCCTTCTTCACCCCAATCCCTTTCAACCCCCCAACGCTAGGTAGGTGAGGAAGAAGGTTAAAGGGAAAAGGGGGGCATAGACCTCTTTAGACTACTTCCTGCTAATTAGGGGCAGGAGTTCCTTGAGGCAAGTCCAATCTTTGTCATGAGAAGACCAGCAACCACCAACCCAGCAGTCCAGCAATAGCAAAACAGCAAGAGGAAACAGTAGTAGCAATGGGAGCAGCACCCTCCACAGGCCCTCTCTGGTCTCTCAAATTTATACCCTCTTAAGTGTCCTCTGAATTCCAAATGTAACTATCTGCAGCTGGCAATAATAATAATAATAATAATAATAATAATAATAATAATAATGCCCCTCCTAGAGCATGAGACAAATCATACTTAGTGGCTGTGGACAATCTGAAACAGTCCTATAGTCCACACCTGGGATTAAAACAAAAACATTCACATAACATAACTGAGGGGTTTTTCTTATTGTTTTTGTTTTTTTGCCTCCAAGACAGGGTTTCTCCATGTAGACCTGGCTGTCCAGAACTCACTTTGTAGACTAGGCTGGTCTCAAACTCACAGTGATCCTCCCACCTCTGCCTCTTGAGTGCTAGGATTAAAGACATATGCCACCACACCTGGCAAACTGAGTTTTTTTTTTTTTTTTTTTTTTAAACACACAGCATACAGGAAACCTTTTTTTAAAAAGATTTATTTATTTATTACTTATGCAATGTGTGTTAGCATGTACACCTGCACGCCAGAAGAGGGAACCAGATTTCATGTTTAGATGGTTGTGAGCCACCATGTGGTTGCTGGGAATTGAACTCAGGACCTTTGGGAAGAGCAATCAGTGCTCTTATCCTCTGAGCCATTTCTCCAGCACCCCAAACTGAGTTTTTAAAGAAACCAAAATTCTCACTCCAGGAGCATGTCTAAGCTAGGGTTGTATTGCTGTGAAGAGAGAGCATGATCAAGGCATCTCTTATAAAGGAAAACAATTATGGCTTTGTGTTTCCATAATTGGGGCTGGCTTGCAGTTTCAGAGGTTCACTCTATCATCATCATGGTAGGAAGCATGGCAGCATGCACAGGCACAAAAGTGGACTGGGTACAGCTTGGGCATAGCAGACCTCAAAGCCCGCCTCCACGTGATGCACTTCCCCCCACAAGGCCACACCTCCTATTCCCTATGGCCAAGCATTCAAACACATGAGTCTATGTGGACCATTCTAAACATATATTCACCAAACTCAGAGCATCCAATCTCATTTTTTAAAAAATCAGCAACTATTAATAGGTGATTTGATTTCAATACCCCAATTTCTCCAACAGATAGGTCATCTGAACAAAAAAAGCAAACAGAGAAACATCAGAATTAGTTGACATCATACATCAAATAGACTAAGCAGATATCTGATATCTACGAAATATTCTATCCAACCTCCAAAGAAGACACATTCTACTCAGCAACAAACAGAAGCTTTTCTAAAGTAGACCACATCCTGGAACACAAAACAAAGCTTTATAAAACCCAAAAGGTCACTCCCTGTATCCTATCTGACCACAATGAATTAAAACTTAAAACTGACAGCAGAAAAGCCTGTAAAAAAAATCAACAATCTTATGGAGATTAAGTAATTCACTACTAAATAATAAATGGGTCAAAGAAGAAATCAAGAGAGAAATAAAACTTTCCTGGCACTAAATGAAAATGAAAACACAAAACAACAAAATCTCTAATTCTAAGTGCCTAAATTGAAATGTCAGAAAGACAGAGAGAGAGAAAATTGGGTGGGAGAGGGCATGAGGAAGTTAACAGGAATGGGGATCAGGTGGATGGAGAGCAGGAAAGGGAGAGATGGGTGAAGGGGAAGACCAGGAGAGGGAATGGAAACTGGTGGCAGGGCATTTCTGCGACAGGGGAGGCTTTCAGGGTGACTGCAGCTGAGACTTCTAGCAGCACGGGTTTAAGGAGCCTGAAGTAGCTATCTCCTGTCGTCAGGTGGGACTCCCAATAGAGGGAGGGGACACCAACCCACACATAAAACCTTCAATCCAAAATTTGTCCTGCCTACAAGAAGTGTAGGGGTAAAGATGGAGCAGAAATTGAGGGAATGGCAAACCAATAACTGACCCAACTTGAGATCCACCCCATTAGAGAGAGCCAACCTCTGATATTATTAACGATACTCTGCTATGCTTGCAGACAGGAGCTTAGCATAAATGTCTTCTTAGAGGTTTCATCCGTCAGCTGATGGAAACAGATGCAGAGACCTAAAACCAAAGAATAGGCCACGCTCAGGGAGTTCTGAGGAAGAGTGGGAATAAAGTTAGAGGGAGTCAGAGGGATCAAGGGCACAACCAGAAGATCTACAGAGTAAACAAACCTGGAGCCATGGGGACTCACAAAAACTGAATCACCAACCAAAGAGCATGCATGGGCTGGCCTAGACCCTCTATACGTATGTAGCAGATTCGCAGTGTGGTCAACATGTGGGCCCCCTAACAATGGGGGTAGGGGCTGTCTCTGACTGTTGCCTGCCTTTGGATCCCTTTCCTCTAGCTGGGCTGCCTTGTCTGTCCCCAATGGGAGAGGATACGCTTAGTTCTGCTGTGACTTGAGATGCCTGAGTGGGTTGATACCCCTTGGGGTCCTCCCATTCTCTGAGAAGAAGGAGAGGGGAGAATGAAGGGAGGGGGCATGAGGGTGGGACTGGAAGGAGAGAAGGGAGAGGAGGGAGAGGGCTGGGATCAGGCTGCAAAGCGATTAAAGTAATAATTTTGATTTTTTGTTGTTGTTGTTGTTGTTGTTGGTGGTGGTTTTGGTTTTTTGAGTCAGGATTTCTCTGTGTAGGTTTTGCTGTCCTGGGTTTGATTTGTAGACCAGGCTGGCCTCAAACTCACAGAGATCTGCCTGCCTCTGCCTCCCTGAGTGTATGAGCCACCACACCCGGTTGTAATATGTGTATTTTTTTAATTTAAAGAAAAAAAGAAAAATCAGAAAGATCACAAATGACTTAATGATGCAACTCAAAAATTGAAAAGAAAAATCCAAATTTAGTCAATGGCAAGAAATAATAAAAATCTGAGCAGAAGTCAATGAAATAAAAAGAAAATAATCCAAAGAATCAAGAAATCTAAGAACTGTCTTTGAAAAGATAAAGAAAATTAAGAGATCCTTGGCTCAACTAAACAAAAAATAAAAATAAAAAAAAAGAAAGAGAAATGTAATAAGAAATGAACAGAGAAACAGCACTAGACGGCAAAGAAGTTCAGAATAGTATAAGGGGTATTTTAAAACCTGCCCTCCATGGCTTGAAAATTAAAAAAAAAAAAAAAAAAAAGGTGAATTTCTAGACTTTCACCTAACAGCCTAAGCAGACCCATAACAAATGAGGAAATTAAAATAGTAATAAAAAGTCTTACAGCTTAAAAAAACAAGAAAGAAAGAAAAGTCCAGGATTGAATGGCTTCATAGCAGAATCCTACAGGATGTTTACAGAGCTATAGTCAAACCTAAACTGCGAGTTTCTGGACTCACTTTGGTCAAATGATGTTTTGCCCAGGTTGGCTTGTGAGGAGGCATGTGATGTTCTGCTCTCTCATTTGAGGGGCATGACTTTGGCTAGCTGAGAACATCCGTGGGGAGATTTTGTAGAGAGGACATATATAGAGACATGGGTAGAGTGAGACATAGCTTTTTTGGATCCTCATCAGTGCACTGATCTTCATGTTTCAACACTTGACTTTGTAGAGAGAAATGTTCCACACAGCTTTTCTGGCCAATCCAACTGAGTCTTTCAGCTTTTACTGTTTCATGTTGGCCTTTGGATTGGACTGCTGGTATCCTGATGGCTGAGTTTGGTAATCCCCTAATGACCCATTGACCCTGATCAGCAGGAAATAGATAAAAGAGGTCTTCAGCCCTTTTCCCTATCAATCTAAGGTTTTGGGGGAGTTGGGAGGGAGGTAAAAATGCTCAAGAACCCTAAATAAAGTAGGTTTGGTGAAAAAGCTAAGCCTACACAAATCTTCTTACACTATTCAAAACATAAGACAAAAGCAGCACTCTCACACCTCTATGAAGCCAGTATCTTTACCTAAACCAAGGAAAGACACAACAAGAAAAGAAAATTACAAGCCAAAATACTCAGTAAATACTTATAAACAGAATACAGACATATACCAAAAAGACCAATTTGACTTTATCCCTGACATGCAGGGATGGTACAACATAAACAATTGACTAAATGTGATAAGCCACATAAATAAACTTGAAGACAAAAATCACATGATTATCTCAATAGATGCAGAAAAAAAAAAGTCTTGACAGAATCCAACATGCCTTCATTGTGAAAGTCTTAGAGAATGTAGGGTTAGAGAGAACATATATCAATACAATAAAAGCAACATCTGAGAAACTCATAGCCAGCATCATCATGAGCTGAGGAAAGCTTGAAGCAAACCCTCAAAAGTCAGGACACTGTGGTCAAAGTAGTAGTTGGAGCAATAGGCAAGAGAAAGAAATTAAAGGGATATATATAGGGAAGAAGCCCCACTATTCTCCGTTGCAGACAATGTGATGCCGTACATTAGAGATCCCAAAAATTCTATCAGAAAACTTCTAGAAAGGATAATCAAAAGCAATAGGCAGGATACACAGTCAATAGAATCAAGCACAAATCAATAGCTTTTCAACACACCAACATTCTCTGTTGGTTCAACATCAACTGTATGTTGATGTTGAACATCAAACATACAGAGAAGATCATGGGCACACTCCTATCACAATAGTCTTAAAGAAAATAAAATATCTAGGAATTAACCTAAACAAGGAAATGAAGGATCTCTATAATAAAAAACTTAAACCCTCTGAAGAAAAAGGTAGTAGAGGAAGACCGTAGAAAATGGAAGACATCCCATGCTCATGGATTTTTAGAATTAACATTGTGAAAATGACCAGTCTACCAAAAACTGTTTACAGATTCAATGCAATCCCAACCAAAACCCTGTCTCCTCATTCTTCTCAGAAATAGAAAAACAAACAAACAAAAAAAAACTCAACTATCCTAAAATTTATATAAAACTACAGACACCAAAGATAGCCAAAACTATTCTGAGGGGGGAAATACTGGAGGGATTACCATTTCAGATCTTAAGATATATTGCAGAGAGATATAAATAAAATCAATATGGTATTGGCACAAAAACAGACATGTAGACCAATGGAACAAGATCAAAGACTCAAAACTGAGCACATGACTTTGGCCACTTAATGTATGACAAAATGTTCACTGGAAAAAAGAATAACTGGATGTCCCCATGCAAAAGAAAGCAATTAGACCTGTACCTATCCATCACCTTGCACAAAAACTAACTCCTAGCGGTTCAAAGATCTATACCTGAAACACTGAAACTGATAGAAGAAAACGCAGGCAGTTTCCTACAGGATATAAGACTTCCTGAGTAGGACTCCATTTCCCCAAGAATTCAGGCCAACAACTGACAAGTAGGACCTCATGAAACTAAAAGGCTTCTGCTCAGTTCATCAATGTTGAGGGTTGGTGTAGTGCTATCTATTTTAATGCTAATTACGGGCTCCCAACATCTGGTTCCTGCCTGGACAAGCACATTTTCATGCACACCTGTCCTTACGTAAACCTTGCCTAAAAAATTACTCCTGTTTGTCCTGACACCTGGCAGGACAAAAGTGAGGTGGACAGAGCTAAGGTTCAAAGGGCTGGGGAGAGAGAGCATCTTGGGGAGAAGAAGAGAGACTAGAAGAGAGGAGGAAGCCATGATGGGTTAGTGTGGAAGGAACCACGTGGGCCAGGAGAAAGATCCCCAAGAATGACTTGGAAGGGAAAGGCCCAAATGAAGAATACAAGCAAGTATTTTGGGATTATGGAAGGTAGCCCAAATAGGAGATATTAAAGCAGATGGAATGGGATGCAGGCTGGGAGATAGGGTAGGTGAAATAATCTGCCCAGCCCAGGGTGTAATAAGGCAATTATAAAATCCAGCAAGTGTCTGTGTTTTTATTTGTCACAGCGTGTTAGATAATGCGGCTAATAATTATAGGGCTAATAATAAACAATATTAAGCTGATACCATTTTTTTTCAGCAACACATCAGGTAAAGAGAAAGCCCATAGAATGGGAGAGAATCTTGGGCAGCTACACATCTGACAGAGGTTTAATATCCAGAATATGCAAAAAATTCAAAACACAAAGAGACCAAAAAAATTAGGCCTGAAACCCGAATAGAGAGTTCTCAAAAGAAAGGAAAGAATGTCTAAGGAATATCTCGAGAAATGTTCATCATCCTTAGCAATTAGGGAAATGCAAATCAAACCAACTTTGGGATTTCATCTTACCCTCGTCAGAATGGCAAAGACCAGCAGAACAACCAACACCACATGCTGGGGGAGGGGATTCGGAGAAAAGAAAAACTTTATTCACTGTTGGCGGGACTGCATTGGTACAGCCACTATGGAAACCCACGTGGAAAATCCACGAGAAGCTAAAATAAATCTGCTGCATGATCCAGCTGTACCACTCCTTGGCATATGCCCAAAGACTACTACACAGGTACTTGCTCAGCCACGCCCATTGCTGCTCTAGTCACCATAGTTAAGAAATGAAAACAACCTAAATGTCCTACAACCGATGACTAGGTAACAAAAAAGTACATATGCACTGTGAATACTGTTTAGCTATGTAGAAAAAAATGAAACCATGAACTTTGCAGGTAAATGGATGGAACTAGAAAAGATCATACTGAGTGAGCTAAACTCAGACCCAGAAAGACACACGTCACATGTTCTCTTTTATGGGAGGCTCCTAACTCCAGATCTGTAGATGTGAGTGGTAGAAAGCTGGAAGGTAAAACTGGACCACTGTTAGGATTGAGAGTTGGGGAGTAATAGAGAGGAAAATAATTAGAGTACAAGCAACTGGATTAGGAAAATGGGAAAGTGGGGAATCCTTAGGGAGGTAAATACAGAAGAAGGTGAGAAGAGGGTAAAGGGAAATGGAAAAAATACAGGTAACATGATAAGGGGCATGGAAGGCAAATATAGTAGAAGGAGGGAGGGAGGTAAAATAGCAATATGGATGGCAAAAAGTCACAAGGAATCATACTATTAGTTACCTTAAAAACCCTATAATTCATGTAATTTAGCATGTAACTATAAATATGTAACTATAAAAATGTCTTTTTCCTCATAGACCAAGCCTTGACTTTATGACTTAAAAAGAGCTGCATATTTATTTTGCCTTCTGACTCTGTGCTTGTATCTTCAACACTCTGACAACGATTTTCTGCTCCTCAATAAGGAAAGCCCGCTTGATCCTGTCACACACACACTTGGCACACATGGAACCACGATAGGCCCTGCTGACGTGCTTTCTTGTCTCATAAGGACTCGAAACCTCGCAGCAAACCCCCTCAAAGTCTGCCTGGGCACACACTACATGCGGATTTAGGTGCTTTCCCAACCTTCTTGGTATATAGGTAAACAATCCTGTTGCCAGGGCTTTGAGAAAGCCTAGTTTTGTCAGAGTCTGTACTGTAGGAGAGCCTACGATGGTATGTCAAACTCTGGGCCATTGTGAGTGCCTCCAAGCACTGTTCCCTGAAGACTATATATATAGTTTTAATGAACTTTTCTCATATGGACTGGCAGAGCCAAAAATCACATAACAAAAACCTCAATACCAGAAATGAGAAGTCCTCTGTGATGGTTTGGATAACAATGGCCACTATAAGATCTTATACTTGAATGTGTAGCCATTAGTTGGTGGAATGTTGAGTAGGATAGGGGGTGTGGCCCTGCTGGAGGAAGTATGTCACTGGCAGTAAGCTTTGAGTTTTCAAAAGCCCACAGCAGGGCCAGAGTCAGTCAGTCAGTCAGTCAATCTTTCTGTCTGTCTCTTGTCTCTCTTTCTCTGTCTATGGATCAGGATGTAGCTCTCAACTACTGCTCCAGCACCTGCCTGTGGGCTGCCATGCTTCCTGCCATGAAGATAATAGATTAAACCTCTGAAATTGCAAGCAAGCCCCCAGTTAGATGCTTTGATTTGTATGAGTTTCCCTGGGATGGTGTCTCTTCACAAAGAATAGAACAGCGACACCTTCTTTTGAGTTGTTGGCAGGGCTGTCTGAGAGACTTCCAAAGCACAGGGCCTATTGCTATTGCTCTTGGTTACTGCTTACTGCTGAAGACACCAGCATTCAGAAACAGAGGCCCAGAGGTGCTTGAGCTGGCACTGACCTGAGTATTCTCTCCCTGAGGACTAAGTTTCATGGTAGCAGAAGGCGCCATGCAAGCTTCCAAAGAAAGAAGGCAACCAGCAATCCTATCCAGCTCTGATGCCTATGAGCCACACCAATGACCGTCAGGGCACCCTAATTCTGAGGATGCAGTAGTGACACACATACTTTAGCAGTAACAACTTGGTGGCAACATTTTGCAGGTGGAATAAGGAAAATTTTATTTTCCCCTTTTCCTCACTCCTGACATCACTATGTTCAGGTGTCTCCTATCTCACCACTTCTTGATGTCACTATGGTCAGGTGTCACCAATTGTTCCCCTTCCTGATGTCACTGTTGTGTCCTCTTTGTAAATGAGAGCCACAACAGGTACTGCAATACTTTTGCTTCAATTATGAAACAGTTTAGAAAACAAAAAAGGAGGAAGGTCTATTGTATTCACCAACAATTTGCTTATCACATTCTTTCTTCCTAATATCTTGGAGTTCTTTTTATATTAAAATATCTAAAAAAAACCTTATATAATATAAAAACTATAATAAAATAGTATAATATATAAAGCATAAAATAGTACGTAGATAACACATTTAAGACATGATTGTTAAGGCTAGGCAGATGGCTCAGTGGCTGAGAACTTAATGTTCTTGCAGAAATGTCTCACCACTTTCTGTAACTCCAGATCAAAGGGATCCAATGCCCTTTCCTGGCCTCCTCAGGTACTAAGCATTTGCATGGTGCCCAGACATACATGCAGGCAAACACCTATACACACAAAATAAAAATAAATCTAAAAATATTTTTTAAAACCACAATTATCCATTTTCTACATACAGGGATGGTTAGCAGTAAGATGTGTTTTTAAATTAACTTTTTAGGTTAGCACACAAAGTATGAGGCTCCACTTTTTTTTTCACCTCTTTAACACTCATTTGGAGTAGATTGTAATGATGTCCTTTGTGTTGTTTTCATGTTTCTTGTGCCTGCTACTTCTCAAAGCCCTTGGATGTGTGGTGGTTGGGGTAGTAAATGAACCCAATATGCTAAGTCTGACTACTTGGTACCCAGCTGGTGTTACTGTTTGGGGGAGGTTGTGGAATCTTTAGGAAATGGGGCCACCTAGCTGGAGGAAGCAGGTGACTGGGGACAGGCTTGGGGTCTGTTTCCTGGTCTGCTGCAGTGTTAGGAGAGGCGTCCACACACCCGCAGCCGTGGTGACAGGGGCCACAGGCCTTTGTCTTCACTATGGCCTGTGTCCCCTGAAATACATCCCTCTGCCCTTAGGTTGCCTCTTGTCAGGTGTTTGGTCACACGGAAGAGAAAAGCCACGAATACAGTGGTTCTGTAGTGCTCAGAACATTTACAAATTTTGAATTAGTGTCTTTCCAAGACTATACTTTTCTTCCCCCTTGACTTTTTAGAGACTCTCGTAACATGTCCATTGATCTGTCCGAGGTGCCCTGCAGTTCAGTTTTCTCCCCACCTTGGCCGTTGTTCCGTCTGACTTTCACTTGAGACAGTTCCTATTTTTATGTCTGTACCTTCATTTATCCTATCTTTTTCAGACTGCGCCAGATTTTGTTTGTTTGTTTGACACAGGGTCTCACTATGTAGTCCAGGCTGGCCTCTAATGTACAATTATCCTGTCTTAGTACCTGGAGTGCTGAGATTACAGGTATGACTAGCACACTCAGTGGACTGACAAATGTTTGAAGCTGGAGTTACACAATGCTGATGAGAATCAGAGAAAAGGTAGCTTGGATAACAATGGCAGTGATATAACCTCCTAGACACCAAGAGTTAGGAGTAAGGACACTGATAATACTTCTGTTTATAAAGGGTATGTAGCTCAGTGTACAGCACTTGTCAGAGGTAAAAACATAATCACGTATCAAATGATGCCTTGAGGGATGGCTGTGTGATTGGCTGATGCATTCAGCCCCCTGGATCTACAACCACAGAATCAACCAACTGTGAATGAAAGCATTTCAACTGGGGTGTGGTAGCATATACCTCTAATTCCAGTATTTGGGAGGCAGAGGCAAATGGATCTCAAGGCCAGCCTGGTCTACATAGCAAGCTAGCCAGGGCTACACAGTGAGACTCTGTCTCTACAAAAAAAAAAAAAAAAAAAAAAAAAAAAAAAAATTGAAATTTGGCATGTGAGACAGATATATTCATATTATATATTTCTTCATATACTTACATGGAGAAAATTGTACCTGTGCCCAACACTCATGTACAGTTATGATTCTCTGAACAAAGTAGTGTGCCAGTTATTCATACAACATTTGCAAAGTTTTTGATGTCGCAAGTAACCTAGAGATGATTTCCAGTATGCAGAAGAATGCCCACAGATTGAGAGATCACACCACGGTCCTGTGGATTTGGGGAATAAGTCCCTGCGGTGACATCCTGGCATTAATTCTGTTAGTTCATGAGTTCAGTTATGAGCCAGGACGAGGCCTCTACTACGGCACCCTCTGGGGTCAAGGCCATTATCATCGATGACTCACAGAGCTAAAGAACAGCTGGTCACATTCGTACTCCACACACAAGTGTCGGGGATAGACACCGCACTGGATACTGTGGACAACCCTAATCATGTGGGCGTTTTTAACAAAGTGGGAGTGTTTCCAATCAAAACTCAAATCAACAACAGAAGGTTGTGCGATGGAGTGTGTGGCGAAGGAGAGAGGTCATGGAGGCGCTGCATGCTGGGGAGTTGAAGTGGGTGAAGGGAGTGGAGGGAATAGAGGTTGCCTATGGCTCCTGGAGGATCACTGCTACCTCCCTGGGGCTTGCAGAGCGGTCAGGCCGGACCTCTGCATGAAGAGTACAACCAGGGTAGGCCTTCAAGGGGATGATGGACCTCTAGGACTCCAGGGCTCTGCCACATAGAGCTCTGTACCCACTCTCACAAAACCCTCCTGCTCACGGAAGATGCTAAAACCACAGAGACCTTGATGTAGATGGCTAGCTGGCACCTACCTCGGCCTGAGGTCCAGTGAACTGTGAAGGTCGACGGAGCCAGTGTAATTTCAAGCTCTTTTCAGGCTCCCGGGAATAGCACAGCAGGTCTCTGGATTATAATCAGCCTCTCTTGTAAGGGTTGCAGTCTTGAGGTAGAGCTGCACTGTGAATGGAGAAAATGAAGCACAGAGAAGCTAAGTCATTAGTTCAAAAAGTAGGGATAAAATTAACTCCAGACCTGCTCTGGGTCACAGAGGACCATGCCAACAACTGAGGGTAGACTGCAGGGGCCCTTGCCTACCTACATAGGCCACCTTGGGTCCTCAGCCCAATGGCCGGTGACATGATAGGTTTCAAGATGCTGCCCTTGGGCCAGTGAGAACCTGGGCTTTTGGCTTCCACCAAGAAATGGCTCTGGGCAAGAAGAACGCTGTGGTTCTGTAAACATCTGCTGAACTAAGAGGAAACATCCTGGACGAGAAGCTGAAAGATAGAAGAAAAACTTTTTTTTTTTCTCTCTTTGAAATAAAGCCTGTTTTTGAAGAGCTTCCCAAATCCAAGCCCTAGAAACCTGGAGCCTAAATTTAGATTGTCCATGGAAGGTCAACGGATCCCCTCGGGGCAGGGTCAGCCAGCAGCTGCCAGAGATAAACTTTGCTTTTCTGCAGACTCAGGCATTTCTTTCACAGATTAATGGGATCCTGTGCCACTTCCCCTGGGAAAGAAGAACAATAGCAACGCAGAAGCAGGTGGCCTGCCTGGAAAGACCCCTACCAGAGACTGGGATTCATGCCCCCATAAAGTCCCGGATTCCCTGGCCCTCGCCCCCTGCTGCACTCTGGCCATACTGACCTCCTTCTGCTCCAGGGTCAACTCCATCAGGATCCTTGTCCCACCTTTAGGGTGATTTATTTAGTTTTAGTCTGTGGTGCTGGTGACAGAACTTGCTAAGCGAGTGCTCTGCCCCTGAGTTACACCGCCTAGTTCCCAATACACCTGTGCACCAGGATCTTGTACCTGCATTTCCTTCTGCTCCCTGGGAACTTCTTCCTGGAATCCTGCTTTGATGTCACCTCTTCAGAGAGCCCTTTGCTGCCTTCCTTCCTACCTGGTGCCTCGTTGGTGGCTTGTTAGGCGTCCTGTGCTATGTGCTCTGATGGAGACAGTGTCAGGTGCACAACAAACCCCTGAGGAAGGAGAGCACTCTTCTTGAGTCTGGGATGGGTCACTTGGGCCAACCTTCAGCGTCGGGAAGATTGAAGAAGCAATTCAAGCACTGGCTGTCTTTTTCTTGAGTGGTTCTGGTCCTGCTGCATGCTGGGAAACATGAAGTCTGAGGTTCCACAGCTAACTAACTCCTAGAGTTACTGTGAGACTGTTACCAAAGGTATGTGAACTTGCTTGGACAACCCTGGGTGCCAGGCTGGGGACAGTACCAAAATCATGAAGAGAAGGGCAGGCAGGAGGAAGGGGAGCAAGTTCTGCTGTTTGCAGCTCCAACTAGCTGAAAGCAGCAAGCTGCCTCTGGTCTGAGACAAGTGAATGTTAATGATCACTGTATTTTCAAGACACTGGTAGGAAAGCCAGCAGGCAAAAGCTATCCTGGCTTGGACTTTCTGGGACCTGCATACAGAGAGGTATCTCAGACGTCTCCATTACTGCATCCTTGTAGAATAGCAAGACAGACGGAGAGCTATCAGTAGCCAGAAGGCTAGTTCAAGGCCCAGAGGAAGGTGGGTCTGGTCAAAGTATGGAGTGTATGCTCCTCGCCACATAGTCAGCCCAACCACTCACAGCCACCTAAGTCTGCACTGCTCCCAGGATCTAGTCAGTGGGCAATGAGAGCCGTAGAGGATTATAGGCAAGGGCTTTCAGGAGTAGCCTTGTTTGGTGAGCTGAGGAGGCTTCAGTAGCTGCTCTGGGAAGACAGCATGGAGGATGAAGGGAGGGTGCTGGCAAAACAAATTTCCCTGGACTGGAGCAGGGGGAGCTGGACTGAAAGGGTGAGCCTTGGAGTTTACACCACTGGGCAGTGGAGAAGGGTCTGCAGAAAAGCAGGGGTCTCCAGAACATGGAGGGCAGCAGACAAAGTATATGGTGTTTGGAAAGAGGGAGAGTTGGTTGGGGACAAAGAAGGGCATGTGTGTGAGGTACTCCCTACCCAAAGGCCTGGCATCTTGTCCTAAGCACCTTTCCATGTAGAGTGAAGCAGGCACTGGCCTGGCCCCTTTGACCTCTTACTCAGAGCCATCTTGGGAAGGAAGCTGAGGCCTACAAAGGAAGAGATTTACTAAAATCTCCACATCTGTGGCTGGCCTCAACAATGTCATCCTTTCCATATAGAGGCCCTGAGTTCTTGTGAGCAGAGAAAAATAACAAAACAAAACTCAAAACACAACAACTCCAGAGTCCGGAGTCCAGGGTTAGCTGGAGACAAAGAATGGCGAGGAGAAGAATGCTGAAAAGAGGGGGGCGCCCTAGTTGGGTTGTGGGTTGTGGGGCCTGGTGCTGCCACCTGAGCCTCTGGGACCCAGAGCATCTAACCCAGTGGACTTTTCAAGAAATGGCCGAGCCATTGTGCAGAAGAATGCCCGGAAATCCCGCGGCTCCCTCCTCCAGCGAGGATGGGGGCTCTTCCTCCTGGTCAGGAAACTCCAAGTTGTCTTCCGGAGGGTGGCCTGGGGGCTGGGGTGGCAAAGCACCACAACTATTTGTAGGATGGCAAGGCATTGCCTCTCTATGTCCCTTTGTGTCTGTTCTGTCCCAGGAGTCCAGTATGCCATGCCGAATCACAGCCCATGTGCCGGAGAAGACCGAGGACTTTCTCAGTGTGCTGCTGGACACCCTAGACCTCGCAGCATAGGGACAGGCAGCATCACAGAGAAGACAGCACAGGTTCTTGCACTGCCCCGTTTGTATCAGGTCAGAGGGTCCAGGGAAGGAAAGAAACCTATAGGCTGTGGTTGGGCAGGGTCGTGGATGAGGTTATAATCAAGGGCATGCCCAACAGAGGATTGCCTAGTATCTCTGGTTGGCGTGCCAAAGGACAAGGGATGTAGAGGTTTGTTTCACCAGGGCAGATGGGCTCTGAGAACCTCCACGCCAAGCCTCTGCATGGAGGAGCTGGAATGATCCAGGATGTGGCTGGCAGAGCTGGTCATGGGTAGGTTGGAGCTCATGCAGCTAAAGTGTTGAGACTTGGGGCACACACATCGCCTGTGAACCCACCAAGGTCAGCCGGGACTAGGACAGAAACTGGTAGGTTCTCAGACTGCCCTGCGGGGAGCCGTTGGGGTGAGAGGGACTAGTCCTGAGCTGCGGTTTCTCTAACTGGAGCTGTCAGGGGTCTGCGATTGGCTGTGGGCTGAAGATCTGTTTCTGGATTGGCTGCTCTAGCTCGGAAGGCAGTGGGTGGGTGGGTGGCGGACTGTGCCCTGGAGGCAGAGTCCGCCCCCGAGACTTCAGAGACTTCAAATAAGACATCCCCTACAAGCTACTTCGCAGAAACCAGTTGGTGGTGCTGAACCTCTCTTCTGGTCCACGGCAGGGGCAGGAGGCTCGGGAGCAGAGGCACCAGAACCAGCTCCAAGCACACAACCCAAGCAGCGCGGAGCGCGCCCGGAGGCCCCAAGGGCCGTCGGGTGAGCATTCGGTCTTTTAGCTATGGGGTCCGCAGCGTTGGAAATTCTAGGTCTGGTGCTGTGCCTGGTAGGCTGGGTGGGCTTGATCCTGGCGTGTGGGCTGCCCATGTGGCAGGTGACTGCCTTCCTGGACCACAACATCGTGACGGCTCAGACGACTTGGAAGGGGCTGTGGATGTCTTGCGTGGTGCAGAGCACCGGGCACATGCAGTGCAAGGTGTATGAATCCGTGCTGGCGCTGAGTGCCGAGGTGCAGGCAGCTCGGGCGCTCACCGTGGGCGCTGTTCTGCTGGCGCTGGTGGCACTCTTTGTTACCCTGACCGGCGCGCAGTGCACCACCTGCGTGGCCCCGGGCCCGGTCAAGGCACGCGTGGCCCTCACGGGCGGTGCGCTTTACGCGCTGTGCGGGCTGCTGGCGCTCGTGCCGCTCTGCTGGTTCGCCAACATCGTGGTCCGCGAGTTCTACGATCCGGCGGTGCCGGTGTCTCAGAAGTACGAACTGGGCGCGGCGCTGTACATCGGCTGGGCCGCTTCGGCCCTGCTCATGTGCGGCGGCGGCCTCGTGTGCTGCGGTGCCTGGATCTGCTCCGGCCGCCCGGAGTTCAGCTTCCCAGTCAAGTACTCGGGGCCGCGGCGGCCCACGGCCAACGGCGACTACGACAAGAAGAACTACGTCTAAGGGCGGGAGGCACGGCGGGGCCCTTCCCGCAGCCAAGCCCGCGCTCGGAAGGACCGATGCGGGAAGCGGCGGGTGGATGACCACCACCGCTAGGATGCGCAGCGCAGACTCCGAGGCAAGTTAGGCTGGGTTCGGATCAGGCTTGTCGGCGCCCACAGAGGGTCCTCTGTCACCACCCAGGCCCTGCTCAGAACAGACTATGGGCACTTGTGAGGATGTGCCATTGGCTATGGCAAGGGTGGAACTCTCGGATTTCATCGGTGAAGTAGGCACCAAACTGCAGCTGACAGTTCCTACTGAGACCCTGGGGAGTATTGAACGGTGCCCTAATGTTAGTGGCTCCTGCTGACCCGAAAGAACTGGAGAAATCTAGGGCCTGCAGCCTGGGGCTGCTAGTGGGGCGCGTTATAAAGGGCGTTTTCCTTGTTAGTGGAGAGGAGCCCGCCGAACCGACCGACGCTGGACCTGGTCTCACTCCAGCACTCCCCCAAGAGGGCCCTGTAGGTACCAGAGTCTTAGAGAGGCTGCCCTCCTCCTCGAAGCTTGGGGATGAGGGGTGGGGTGGGCAAGAATCTGCTTAGTAAATGGTTTGAACACTCTTAAATGTGTCTTGTTCTCTGTCCAGCCATTCCGTGTCCAGCACCCCATCCATCCAATCTAAGCCCTCCTCTAAGGCTCCCCATAGGGACTTCTCCAGTCCTCAACTGGGAGATGCAGTTATACTTGCAGGAAGCCAAAAATGTGGACAAAACAAAACAAACCCAGGGCAAGTGCTGGAGTCAGGCTGGGATACGGGAGAGGAAGCAGATCCCAGGATAGGATCGAGCTGGAACCTCCCGTCATCCGAATGGGAACTCGGGTGGCGAAGTGCTGAGGGTGGGTGGCTAGGTTGATGGCTTCTCCCAGCAAGACCCCCAAAGCATTTTCTTTCAGTGCTTGCTCAGCTCCAAGCAGCACCAGGTGGCCGCTGACAAGTGTGCTCAGCCAGAGCAGGCACCGCCCTCATGTGTGGGAGCCAGGGTGAGTGAAGCTGAGCGTGTCAGCAGCGGCTATGGGAGGGAAGGCACTGGTCCAGAGCACCTGCCTGACCCCAGCTTTGTCCTAGCTCTTCTGGGTAGTGTGCCTCTACACCGTCTAGGGTTTGTGTCCACCCTGCTGGTAATGTTCCTGTTCATTCCTGTTGACAACTACAGACAATCCTGGGTGTGACTATCATGGGGAAAGAGAGGGGCCAGGGCTTGGGAAAAGATTCCAGGATGACAAGGCAAGTAAAAGCCAATAGCCACCGAAAGAGGTTTTTGTTTTTCCCTATTCAGGCAGTTTTACCTTTTGCTGAAAGGCCAGAAACAGAAGTGAGCAGTGGGTGGGGGAGGGGGCTGCAATGAGGCACAGGAAGCCCAGCCAGCAGAAAGGCTTGGCACCTGCCTGCAATCTTGGCCTCCAGAGCTCTGTCCACAAACGGTTGGGCCACATCCAATACCAAGTCTTTCAAGCCTGGCTGGGTTCCTCACGGTGGGGAAGAGGGTTAAACCTAAGGATGTGAGCTTCAAGACTCAGGACAGATTCTGGAATTGGGGACAGAAAAGGCAAAGGTGGAACTTTTTACAGGGAAGCTGATTTCCCGATGGCCTAAGCCTCACTGCACCAAGTTGACCTTTGCCCAGCAGGTGCGCGTGCAGAAGGGATCCAGGGAAGCCCCGCTCTTGGGAACATGTGACCCTAAAGCTGGTCCTCTGCGCTAGCAGGCTAGCGTATGGTCCCTGATGCAGGCCCACTTGGTGATGATGTACCCTTCCCACAGAAGTCTTTACCCAGTGCAGAGCATGGGAAGGCAGCTGCTCCACCCATTTTCCAAATGGCCAGGTGAGTAGGTGAAGGCAGTTAGCTGGTGGCACTACCAGCAGCCGGGAGAGGAGCCAGTGTCCGCCCAATTCCCACCTATTGTGCCTGATTTCCCGAAGGACAGTCGAGCTATCTGGGGCCCTCTTCTAAGCTACTTTGTGGACTTCTCACCACTGACTTAAAACTATCTGTCAGTACTTGGCAAAACAGGGATATGGCTTAGGCTACCTAGGGAGCTCCTGCCTCAAAAAGTAAAATATTCTACCATAAAACAAAATTAAAAAAAAAAAAGAGAGAAATCTGCCTAACCAACCTCTCCTAGGACCGTGTGCCATGCTGCCTTCCTCAGGAGCTCTATCAGGTCTGCTTCTCTAGTACTTATGTCCCCAGGGCAGCAACCAGACCCATTTCACCTTCCAACTTCTCTACACTCACAATGACATTGACTCCACCATTCTAAGACACCCTTGCTTCACTGAAGGTGTTAAGAGCCAGAGGTTTCACTACAGCTCAAATACTCCGTGAGTGGGGTATGAGCAATGTTGACAGAGCCTGAAGATAGTGTTTCTGTTCAAATAGTTAGCCCTACTTGGTCTGAGGCCCTCCCCTTGATACTTTCTCATTTACAAAGCAGTGTGAGTCCTGTGCCTACAGGGAAGAGGTCCTGTGTGGTGAGTTGAAGGCCATGGTGGAGGGATGGCCCAGAGAGCGATGCTGCTGCACTTGAGTCAGGTTCTTCCCGGCACTGCTGGGCAGTGGCCACCGCAGGTGCTGGTTGTGAAGACACTCAAGGTACTGGAGGGCCAGTCTCTGCCCACTGTCATCGGGAGGCTGGGAGAACAGGTGGGGAGACCTTGTCCTAGGTGTTGAGCAGAGGTCTTGGTGTTTCCCATCTGGCAAGGAGGATGCCAGGACACAGGAACAAGGTCTTCCTGGATCCCAAGAAGGCTCAGAATACTTCCAAGTGGCAACATAAGATCATGGCACAAAGAGC
Organism: Meriones unguiculatus; assembly: GCF_030254825.1. Classification (NCBI taxonomy): domain Eukaryota; kingdom Metazoa; phylum Chordata; class Mammalia; order Rodentia; family Muridae; genus Meriones; species Meriones unguiculatus. The sequence continues at coordinate 23,388,816 of NC_083364.1, forward strand.
GTGGAAACTTAAACATTTTATTTTATTAAAAACCACATGGTCTCACACTCCAAATGTATCTTGCAACTGAACAGAAGCCAGGTGATATAAATAAGGAAAAGGAGGTCACTTCTGGAGAAATCAAATTCTGAAAGAAAACAAAAAATGTTCCCACAATTCATCCTTTCTTGCCGATGTATCAAAGGACTGAAGCAGCCCTCCTCTCCCCCCCATGGTGTACTGGGCTGCTGCTTCTGAGCAGCTTCAACAGGAGGGTAAGGTGAGTGCAGAGTGGAAAGCTACCCCAGATCTGCTGAGGTATCCACTGTTCTCCTACAGTCCTGACAGGCTGAATGTCTATTCCCATCAAAGCAGCCAGGCCCCTTTCACCTGGAAGACCTTGCCTGGCCACTTATCTGGACAGGGCAACTTGATGGCACATGTACAACAGTCCCTTCCCTTGCCTGTTTCCTCTGTTTCCCGTCATGTAGCAGCAGATCCCTTCCCCTTTCCTTCCCAGCTACACACCGCTTCTGTGGCCAGACACAGCAGCATTACTGACAGTGCGGGAGAAAGGTCTGCCTCTAGTCAGCCCTGGCACATGCTACTCCCCACAAGCCAAGTACACATGTGCAACCTGTGGGCAAGGGGTGCTGTTGGCTCCTTTCTGGAGTTAGACCAATTACTTAACTGGCCCAAGGCCACCGCTGTCTACCTACAAGTCTGACCGAGGATTTCCTGGTCCAGTCTAGACACCTTCCTTAATATTCTAGGTCATTCTGGTCCCCTATAGCTTAGAGATTAACATGGGTAGGGCAGCCCCAGCCTGAGGAATCCATCCTATCAGAGGCTTTGAAAGGCTGCCTGGCCAAACAGAGGCTGAGATGCTCACACAGGCATAGGAGAAAACTGCTTCCATCTTCCCATGTGGCCCCTCAAAAAGAAGGATCCCTTGGGGGAATAGTGATGGCATCCTTAGGGAGGTTTTCTGGGCCACACTGGCCTGTCAGTGGCAAGCAGTAGGCCTCTCAGGATAGCTGCACACCTCTGCAAGCCTACGCACAGCCAACATCTTGTGCTCTGTAACTGTGCAGTGGCCAACAGCTCGCTTTCTTACTAAAGACTGAGTGCACGAAAGCCCAGAATGCCACCTCTGTGGGCTCCAGCCTGGGGCTTGTGGCTCTATGAGCCTCTGGGGCTAGCACTGGATAATCTGCATGTCACGCGTGATGCTCAGCCCATGGTGTAAACATCAGAGAGAAATCTGAGGTCATTCTGAGGGGTCAAAGGTGCTTAATGAAATTAAGCTTTCTCAAAAGTGCTCCTTTATGGCCTTGCTGGCATTCTTAGGACAGGCATTCCTGGGAAAAATCAAGACCCTGCTCTGATCTGAAACACAAGCAAAAGCCTCTGTTGAGGGAGACAAAGCAGGAGTGGGCTCCAGGCCCAGGGACGCAGCCCACCCTTGCTTACCCTCACTCAGGACAGCAGTGACACAAGAGCATCCAGGAACTTGCTCCGGTCCTCGGCTTTCAGCTCAATTACTGAAGTAATGAAAGGAAAACATCTTGTGAGCAGGGAGGAGTGAGAAACAAGGCAGCATACATGACCTCTCCCTCCTCCTTTCTCCTCCTCCCTCGGGACGACAACTCTCTATTGCATTCCACACTGCAGGGTCCTGCCAGGCCTGGAACATTCTGCTTGATTTCATCTCTTTCCCACTGTACTCCGGCTGCGGATCTGTTGACTACACTGTGGAGAGGCCTGAGCCTTGTACTGCAAGGTCTCCCAGGCATGGCACTGCGAGGAACTAGCCTGTGTAAGTCCCCAGGCTATAGGCCTCTGCAGCCTAGTGAACCAGTAGCAGGAAGGTATTGGTAAGTCAAGTCTGTTTCACTGTGAAATGTGTCAACAAGGTGCTGGAGAGATGGCCTAGCGGTTAAAAGCACTTGTTGCTCTTGTATGGATTCAAGCTTGATTCCCAGCACTTAAATGGTGGCTCACAACCACCTGTAATCCCAGTTCTAGGGGATCTTACATGTATATACATGCTTGCACACAAAACATTCATACACATAAAGTAAAATAAAGCTAAAAAAAAAATGTCAACAAGATGAGGTCAGGTGTAGTGGTGTAACCCAACACTTGGCAGGCAGAGGCAAGTGGATCTCTGTGAGTTCTAGCCAGCTTTGTCTACACAGTGAGATCCCATCTCAAAAATAAAACAAGTTAGGCAGATCTACATAGTGAGTTCCAGGACAGCCAGAGCTGTCTCACAAAACAAAACAAACAACCTAAAACCCAAGAACCAAGAAAATAAAACCAGCCAACTAAACCAGAAAAAAGATGAGGGCAAACACAAACCATGTTTTGTGCTACTCTATGTGGTGACAGTCATTGGACTGGGCCTTTCCATTCTGACTCCCCCAACACAGTAAGTGTGTGAGCATCAGACTGGCTCCCAGAGTGGAGTGCTGCAGCCTCAGGGAGGGCCCTGCACGTTGCCAGCCTTGGGTTGCCATAGGATGGAGATTAGGCTGACCAATCTTGGCCTCTAGAGTCACCACAGCCTGCCCTTCAGGGCTGGAGATGGTTTTCAGATCAGGGCAGTAAGGCAGCATCCAGGCTTGTAGCTTCCAGGCAAGAGTTCTACAGATGCTGAAACATCTCCCCTAGGGCTGTTTTGAAAGGACAAGAGGGCTGCTGGCTGGGTAACTTCATCACCAGCTTGCTCCGATCCAGGGCCAATGTTGGCCTAGAAGGTATGAAGGGTGAAGTGTGCCCATGGGGCAGACACTCACCTGAAAGATCAAAGTGGTTGTGTAGAGTCCGAGAGCTGGTGCTTTCTGCTGCCTTCTCAAATGCCCTGCCAAAAAAGCTATAGGCACAGGACAGACATGTTGGGAGTCAGACCACAGACAACAGACCCTTCCCAACCCTGCCCATGATAGACACCCAAGGCCAAATGCCACTCAGGCTCTGGAAGAGTTGGTGGGCCAATGTGCTGACACATCCCAGGGCCTTCAGCCTGCTGTCCCAGCGAAAGTAGAAGCTGCTCACTTCTTTCTATCTGAGCTGTCAGTCTCTGGGGGGATGCCCACCACAGTCACTGTGCCCTGCTCCATGCTCAGGGGGGCAGCCATCACCAGGGGCAGCAGCTTGCAGCGTCGATTCTTTGTCTATGGAGACAGGAGCACTCTCGGTCACAGCACAGTCATTCTCAGCACTGCAGGGTGGAGCACACTGCTCAGCACCTAGAAACTCTGACAGCATCAGCCCACCCATAAAGCCTCCAGGGATACAGTCACCAGAGGATGAGCTAGGATTCCAACTTGATATTTTGGCTCTCAGCCTCCCAACCCTCTTAGCATCCTAGCTAGGCTTTGCAGGCCTCAGCCCTTGCTTTCCTGTGTTCACCTCCTCCAGGTCTCTGGGAGCACCTCCCTCATTCCTGCCTTGGTCTACTCTCTCAGTGTATGCCTGTTTGGAACTCATTCATGCACTCCCCTCAGGGGGCCTTCCTTTACGGTTAGGACAGAGGCACTGAGGCTTCCCTCAGTGACAAATCTATAGCTTTCACGCTACCATCAAGGTGACCCTCCAACTATCCTGGTTTACAGAGGGCTGAGGTGTGGCACAGGATGTAAGTGGTCAAATTGGTGGGTGTTTAGTCAATGTCTGATAATTGAACCCTGTGATGAGGCTGTCTTCTACAGATGAGGGAACAGAGGTGGAGAGGTCATAAATTCTTTCTCACAACTGATGTGCAAGGCTGAGATCTGAAAGAAGACAACAGGACTGCAAAGCTCTTCTTTGGTCTAGTTCATCTCTTGACATTTTAGCCAATCCTAGCAGGTGGAAGGGGATTGGTTCCAGAACCCCAATGGATACCCAAATCCAGCTATGTCATATTTCTCATGAAAACACTGTACCATTTGTATAATCTATGCATCCTCTCTCCTACACTGTAATTATCTCTAGAGCACTTACACTGCCCAATACAATACCTCCACATCACTTCACCTGCATGAAGCCAGTGCACAATAAACACACGTTTTGTTTCAGTGCTCCCCAGCACTGATATACTGACAGGGCCTCACATATTTTAGACAAGGTTCCACTATTGAGCTATATCCCTAATCTTCCTGAGATAGTTGTGATCAAAGACTGGCTGAGTCTGAGGAGGCAGAGCCCATGGAGACAGTACTTAATTACCTTCAGAGCATCAACATCATTGTGTTACTGGTTGACGCACAGCCTGAATGAATCCCAACTTCCTGATTCTCCTCATAAACCTCATCCTGAAGCAGAGGAAGACTGACAGAATCAGTGCATACCTACCTAGGAGTCCTCTGGGTTAGGGCCTGTCTAGATACGAACTCAGACTATGTGCTAAGAAAGGTAGTAGGCTACAAATATACAAAGACATTATCCAAACTTTTGTTGGGAAGCATGTCCATATGACTAACTCCATTTTTTCCCAATCTGCCACAGATGTACCCAAGCCCCAGCCCCATGGCTTTCTGGGGATCCCTCCCTACTTATCTGAGTGACATAAATAGTGAGTGATAATATCAGAGCTTGTAGAAAACTGGAAGGTTCCTAAAGGTTAGGGGAGTTAAAATATGGCCCCAAATAAAGAGTATACCCAGTCCCACAGCTGGTGAACAGCATGGGTAAGTTAACCCTCGGCCGTCATCTAACACCTTGCTTGTATATATATATATATATATATATATATATATATATATATATATATATATATATATATATATACCTTGCCCCCTCTACCCAGGACACCTCATCCCAACTCCATCCAACTCCTCACCGAATACACAAAGGACTTGAGCAGATGTCTGCTGAGCAGACTCAGGGATGCCGGCTTGGAAAACAGTGTGACGTCTGGAGTGCCCTGGAAGGGGAAGAGAGATGGTCGGAGGAGGTCATGAGGAGGTGTGGCCTGGCACCGCATGTTGTAGGGAAGCTAACCTCCATGAGCGAGCAGTAGAGAAAAGGGCCCTGGGAGGTGACGAGGTTGGTGCAGAGGCAGCTGGCGATGGTTTGCTGGGTGGCTTGGAGATGCTTCTTGGCGAGCTCCAGACCAAGGTACAGCTTGTCCAGGTTACTCCTGAAACAGGGCAGACACCGGGCTTATGTGATGCTTATTGAGTACTATTGCTAAAATGCCACAGTCATAAATAGATTGCTTGATTCCTGGCTCAAGAACTGGTTTGGATGGCTGGAAAGATGGCTCAGAGTTAGTTAAGAGCACTGGCTCTTCTTCCAAAGGTCCTGAGTTCAATTCCCAGCAACCACATGATGGCTCATACCCATCTATAATGGGATTTGGTGCCCTCTTCTGGCATGTAGGCAATATGCAGTCAGTATAGTATATAAATAATAAATCTAAAATTAAAAAAAAAAAATAACAAACCAAACAACTGGTTTAGGTATAAGAATTTATCTTCTCTTTCTCTTGAGGTCCTCTTCACATGAAAGGAAGGAACAAATGTACAACACAGTGATGGAGTTAAGAATATCAAAAGACAGAAGACTAATGGGTATAGTGTACACACTTGTAATCCTAGCATTCAGGAAAATGAGTTTAAGGCCAGCCTGGGCTACAAAACAATATAGGAATCTAGAACTCCCATAAGGAGGACTCCAGAAGATAACTGGGGGGTGCTGACAGGGTAGGCTTAGGCAAGGATAAACTTTTCTTCCTCTCTCCCAAAAGAATATGCCTCTCTGAATGTTTTAGCTGAGCCTTCTAGAAAAGTAGGGCTGGCCTTCAAGCAAAGCCTCAATGCCCAGCAAGCTATACCCAGACATCCAGGGCTCAGGCAAGATCAGGCAAGATTCCATAGCTTCCTTCCTAAATACAAAACATATCAGATTATTTGAGAAACACATAAGGCCAAAAAAAAAAAAAAAAAGGCCCTGAGCTGGGCAGTGGCACACACCTTTAATCCTAGCAGATTAAAGTAAAGGAGGCAGAGGCTGGTATACCTCTTAAGTTTGAGGCCAAAACTACACAGAGAAACCTTATCTTGAAAAGTGAAAACACAACAACAACAACAAAGATCAGATGGTTAGAAAAAAAATGACTCCATTATGTTCTAAGAGATTTGGGTGACCATAACATTCCTACAATAAGAACAGGATAATATGAAAAATGGAAAATGTTGACAGAAATGAACACTTTTTTTTTTTTAAAGAAATGAACACTTTGGAAAGAAATAAAACACTTGCTTAAATTCTAGAGGACAAAATCAAGAAAAGCTACCTCGTAATGAAACAAATCCTTGGAAGATACAAACCAAAAATATAGAACAGGACATCCTTCTAGGAAGACAGAAAATTGGGTGACAGTGAGGGGTGCAGGATGCCCACTCCATACTATCCCTTTCTCAGAGAGAACTGTGCTCTAGGAATATGGAGGTGACAGCACAAGGGGCAGCAGAAGGGATGTAGTTTGAGCATAGGAGACCTCAAAGCCTGCCGCAGTGACACACTTCCTCCAACAAGGCCACACACTCCGATAAGGCTGCACCTTTTAATAGCGCCACTCCCAGTGAGCCAAGCATTCATACACATGCGTCTATGGGGTCCATTCCTATTCTCACCACCAGAGTACCTAACTTGTAAGTGGGAGATTTGAATAGATAGCTCTTCAAAACAAGATAAACAATGGCCAGTTAGCACATGGAAAAGGTATTCCACATCATTAACCCCAGTGACATACAAACTGAAAACCAAGCTATCACTTCAGACTTCAAAACACAGATCACAAATGTTGGTAACGACATGGAAAAACTGCAGCCCTCAATTACTGCTTGTGGGACCTGCAAGAGTCACCATAGAAACCAGCCTGGCAGTTCCTCAGAAGGTTTAACCAAGAACACACATATAACCCCACAATTCCACTCCAGCAAAAGAAGTGAAAAGATGACACAAAAACTTGTGCATGAGTATAGAAGCTAGTCCGAAGGTAGGAGAGCCCATGTCTATCAGCTTATGAGATGGCATAAAAAATGTGGTATATTCATCCAATGGAATATGGTTTACAATAAGGAGAAGTCCTTATGTAAGATACAGCATAGATATTACAACACTACACTAAGCGAAAGAAGCCAGATGCAAGAAACCATGCATTGCATGTTGTCCTTACAAACATTAAGGAGAACAATCTGCAGAAGTAGGTTTTTAGGGCCAAGGGTGCTTAAGGGGTATAGAGCTTCTTCTGGGGCAACGAAGAAACTAAAAAACTGGACAGTGCTGGCTGTTTTACATGCTTTTAATTGGGGGTGTGTTACATGTGTATTGTTTTCTTAGGATAGGATTTCCCTTTACTGCCCCAAACTTGCTATTTTTCAAGTTTTGAGCCTCCTGCCTCTGCTTCCTGAGTACTGGGATGACAGGCAGGCACCACTACTAATGGCTGCATCATACACCTTAAATGGGAAAATGTTTGACAGCACAGAACTGTATCCTTTTGTGTGTGTGTGAGACAAGGTTTCTGTGTAGCCCTGGCTGGCCTGGAACTGTTGACCAGGCTGGCCTCAGAGATCCACCTGCCTCTGCTTCCCAAGTGCTGGGATTAAAGGTGTGTGCCACCACCATCCAGCCATCTTAATATTAAAACTAAATATTTAAGAGAGACAGAGACAGAGAGGGAGGGATGAATGCAGGGATGCAGAGAGAGAGAGAGAGAGAGAGGGAGAGAGAGAGAAAGAACTGAGAAAATCCAGAAAGCAGGGTCCTGTAATTTTTGTCCTTGTACAAAATCAACAGAAACAGCAGTTCTGTTGAGTTAGAAAAGAAACTGGAACTAGCCTTTTTGTAAAAACCTTTGGAATTAAGTTTATAATATGTATGAGTAGAGTACTGAGGTCCAGTCCCATGAAGTTGGTATTAAACAGACTAACATGAAGCTGGACATGGTGGTACATGCTTTCAATCTCAAAACTTGGGAGGCTGGAAAAAGTGAATGCCTGTGACTTTCAGGTCAACTTGATCTAGATAGCTAGTTCCAGGCCAACCTGGACTACACAGTGAGACCTTCAAAATATTCAAGCAAGCAAGCAAATAAACAAACAAATAAGAAAATCAACAAATAAGCCAGTCAAGGTGGTGTGTGCCTATAATTCTAGCACTCTGGGAGGCAGAGGCAGGCAGATGGATCACTGTGGAGGCCGGCCCATCTACAAAAGTTAGTCCAGGACAGCCAAGGCTACAGAGAAACCGTCTTGAAAAAGGCAAAACAAACAAAACAAAACAAAACAGACAACAACAAAAAACCCAACAAATAACAAAATGAGGATCAGAGTAACATCACCTGTGACATACAAGCATACCAAAGAGTCACAACTCTAAAGCATCAAACTTTGGAATGTCCTAATTCACGATACATTAAAAATAGGATCGAAAGAAAAACAAGTAACAATGTCTTAAGAGATTGAGAAGACAGATGAGAAAAGAAGACAACTGCAAAGGGAATGAAAAGGAGCCAAGGATGCTGGGAATAGTGGTACATAACTCCAATCCTCACACTTTGGAGGCTGCGGGGAAAAAAAGCATGAATGTGAGGCCAGCCTGGGCTGTGTATTAAATGTGAAGCCAGCCCTGGGCTACAAGGGGTCTTATCTTAGAAAGAATAAAAAAAAAAAAGATTCAAAAAGAAGTGACAAACCCTGGAGCAGGGGCAGCAGCTTAGGAACAGCTTGCTCAGTGGTAAGGGACTCCAACCCAGCAGTTCCTGTGGGATAGTTACTCTCGTGCCCAGGACATCGTTGTGATCAGTCTCTCTGGGCTGTGTAAGGCTAAGGCCACAGGATGGCTGCCCGGATCATACCCATTACCTGGAGAGGCTATCAAGAGCCTGGATAAAGTGGTCTGTCCCCGAGCTATCCTTCTCAGGACTCTCCATCAGAGACATGGTGGCAAAGACCACATCACTGGCCAGGAATTTATGCTTGAATCCAAACTGAATGCTGAAAGTCTGCACACGCATGTCCTTCATCCTGTTAAGGGAGGAAGCAATGCACTTGTCACTCTCAACTTGGGAGCAAGCTCTTATGCCCAGACCAGACCAACAGATACCCTAAGTTACTCACAGGTCCCTAAGAATGCCCACTGTGACCAATGCTCAGAGTCTGAGGTAGACCCAAACACCCAGACACGCAGGCCCTGCAGCCGACTGCCCTGACCTCAGCTCCTGGCTGGCCTGGCGGTGAGGAGTACATAGCCACCAGGCAGAGTATGGGCAAGGTTCTGTCCTCATGTCAGCCTGCCAGGCAGGAGCAGCCAGGCACAGGGTCTCAGTGGTGCGGAAGACCTGCTAGAACAGTGCATGCCTGCGCCATACATACTGGATATATATGAACAGACCATCCTAAGCATGAAAGATGTGGTGGCATACACCTTTAATGCCAGCTCTCAGAAGGCCGAGGCAGCTCTCTGAGTTTGAGGCCACCTGGTCTACATATGGAGTTCTAGCATACCCAGGACCCTGGCTCAAACAAAAAGACCGTAAACATTATGAGCAACTTAAGAAAGTGTTTTATTTTTTAAAATTATTTTTTATGAACTTATGTGAATGTGTTTCTATGTATACGTGCTAGGAGCTGAACTTGGGTCTCCTGGAAGGGGAGTGTGCTCTTTTTTAACTAATTTATTTTTATTTTATGTGCATTGGTGTTTTACCTACATTGTATGTCTCAGTGAGATTGTCAAATCCCTAGGAATGGGAGTTGCAGAGAGTTGTGAGCCACTGTGTGGGTGCTGGGAATTGAACCCAGGTCCTCTGGAAGAGCAGGAAGTCCTCTTAACTGCTGAGTCAGCTTTCAGACACAGATTGAGTCAGTCATAGCAGTCTGTACATCCTTGAGGCTAGCTCTTGTTTCCCCATCAGTGTAGGCCGATGGTTAAAGCAGAAGCCCTGTCTCAAAGAAGCAGAATTCACGCTGGACAGCGGTGTACACCTTGAATGCCCAGCAGAGACCAGCCTGGACTACAGAGCGCTGTTCCAGGACAGCTAGGGCTACACAGAGAAACTCTGTCTTGAAAGACCAAAGAGGGAAAAAAGAAAAGGGGGAAAAAGTGTAATCCAGAAAAGCATTTACCCAAATTTATTTGCAGATTCTTCAATCATTTCCCGCAAATTCTCCTTCAACGAGACGTCCATGGACTGAAACTTCTGTTTCACTTGCTTCAAGGGAAGCCTGCAGGGAGCAAGCTGTGTCAACGGGACCACAAAACACTGATAGCAGGGAGGACGCTCGCCATGGGGCCCTGAGCATGCCCACCGTCTTTAGGGGTGCATTCAGACCATATGCTCGGCATGGAGAAGAAACTTTACACACAATAAGTCACAAGAGTGAGGACAAGGTAGAAGGCTAGAGGCAAGGCACTTACTCACCCCATGTCTGCAAGGAACTCCTGGAGTCGCTTCTGCCCGTGCACAGACCAGAGCTTGAACCTGGCTGCAGTGTAGCTGGTATTGTACAGGCTTTCATGGAGAGACCAGTGCTGGTACAGTGCCAGGCAGAGGCTGGGGCCAAGGTCAAGGAGTACACATGGTGTCCACTGCCCACCACCTGCCTAGAGCTGACAGTGGTCTATGACTTTGGGTTGGTTTGGACCCCCCCAGAATTAATAGACAGCCCTGTTTGTGAGACCCTCTTTTGTTGGGACCTGCCTGCATCTCTTGGTTGGGAGCTGCTTGGGGACAGTAGACCTCAGAGCTCTCTGACTCATGCAGGGGGCATCTGAAGTTGAATCACTTTCTCCCTTTGACAGACTGAGAGGCAGGGCTGGACAGGCAGCTACTGTCTGTGGTCATAGACCCATATACCATGAGCAGAGTAAGCAGCTCAGGTTGCCATCTTGGTCTTTTGTGCCTGGTCTGCCTAGCCGAGCCTAACCCTCCCAATCCTTCAAGTCCTTCTTGGACCCCTTCTTGCACTTGCTCTACATCACGTGTAGCTCCGAGTACATGGTCCACACCACAGGCTGCTCCTCTGCAGTCTCCTTGTCACCTTGCCACTGTTCTTCTGGACACTTGTTGTTTCTTGTCCCCATCAGTGTCCCTCCTTCCCAACTCCTGGGGCCCAGGGACTGCTGTCACTTTGCTTCTGCTCTCATCAGCCTCCTGCATGACTCAGACATGGTCTGTGGCCAGAAAATACACCACAGTCACACTGTTCACAGGAGGTCATGGGTGGCTCTATCGCCACAGTGATGGAGCAGAAAGCACCTGCTGAGCACCATGCTATAATGGCCGCGAGTACTGCCTAAACCCCAAGGCACTGAGCTGCAAAGATACTCATACTCAAAGGAGATCCGGGTGCAGTCTACAGAGAGCATATTCTCCTCCGCCTCGTTTCGGTGGTTATGCCGGGACACATGACGCTGTAGGATGCCAACATCAGTCACGTACTTCATTCTGGAAGAAGAAGCATGGCAGGCTGAAGCAGTTCCCTCCTCTACTCAGGGGCCTCTCCATCAAGCAGTGTTCCTGAATGAGGACTGAGAAAACTTGTTTAGGCATAAACCAGGCAGCCAGAGAGTGACAGAGAGAGCTGGGCAGGGTGGCCTCTGGCCAGGCTGTGTCCCATCTGTAGGCATGGAGACCCTTTTTTAGGGCAGCATGGAGGAGGCTGGCCAGGTATCTAGGCCCCACAATCAGTTAGACCCTGTAGCAATAGCCCACACAGAAAGTACAGACAAAAGCACACATATGTCCAGCAAGTGGGGTAAGTGGGCTAGACAGGCCCTACTTCAGTCCCAGTGGGCCATCAGCTGGGATGGTGACAAAGGGTCTCATCTGAGGCCAAGGGCTAAGCAAGTTCCTAAAGCTACTGCCATTTCTAGATTCCATACAACCCAAGGCTTGCCCTATGTCATCCTTTTTTAAACAAAAAATTATTTAATTTTAATTATTTGTATCTGTGTGGGGGTATCTGTGGAGGTCAGAAGGTGTCAGAACCCCTGGAGCTGGAGTTATAGGAGGTTGTAAGCCTCTTAGCATAGGTGCTGTGCTGAGCGCTGAACTCAAGTCCTTCATAAGAATAGTAGGTACTCTTACTCCTGAACCATCTTTCTAACACCTCATGCTATCCTCAACAGAGACAGGGCTGAGGTCTAGCAAAGCTGGAGACCAGCTCAATGTGGCAACCTAGGCAACAGAACCAAAGCTTGAGTCTTTAAACTTCCTGGGTGACCTAGAAGGCCTAAAGTACAAGGAATGAGTGAAAAGTGGAAGGCAATGCTTAGAAACACTTGTGTGGGTCTTGAACCTTAAGCCGGGGTCTGTTCATTCTCTTACATGTCCCACTTGATAACCAGGAGGCTGAACTGCCTCCTAAGGGAGGCAATGAGATACTACTTTGCCTGTTCAAAGTCTTGCCTCCTCCCCAGTTCATAAGTGTCCAACAGAAGGGGAGGATGTCACACTCACAGAGGATTCCTCTGTGTTACGCCAACCCTCCTTAGCTCTTCTGCTCAAACTCATCCTCCCTGAAGAACACCTAGGCGTTCAATTTTTCCTTTCTTACTTTCCTACATGCATCCATGTCCCAACCTCCATGTACATGGGCTACATCTTAATACCTGCCTCTAGGCCACAGAATGAAGTCAAACCAGGCCCTTTCTCCCAATATTGGCTCCACCCAGAAGACTTCTCAGGCTGATAGAGAGGCCAAGTTAGGTTATAAGCAAAGACAGAGACCTGGTTCTGAGCCCAAGGGCCCAGGCAAGAAGAGCCACCCTTCTCTATAAGACTTTTCAATGACACTGCCCCACATCTCCTTGCTGCAAGCTCAGGGCTGCCACATGTACATAGCACAGAGCTGACCCCCAAATTGAGAGCATTGTCCTTACTGAGTGATCTTGTCATGCACCCATTGGTCTGTCAGTCCAACAATGGCCCACCTGGAAGGAAAACAGAAGATGATGGAGTCAGCTACAAGCTGCCTGGGCTTGGTAGGCTATGTGCCAGCTGACATGATGGACAGCCTAGGCTCAACATTCCCATAACAAAGTGTCCTGCTAGTATGGCCTCCCAACCCACTGTGCCCCACCCCAGGATTTGTAAATATTATCTTGGGCTTCTTTTCTACTGTGATCTTGAAATGTTGACATTTTGAAATTGTGCCTTCCAACTTAAACAGGGGACATCTTGGGCAAGGTTTTCCCTGAGAGACTGGAAGAAACACAAGGTCAGGCTTCTAGCTCTAGGGTAAAGCTTGGGCAGACATCAACTATACCTGGGTCAGAAAGAAGCCACCAATGTAAACAAGTGACCTAAAGGACCCATTACAAGTCAGACAAGAAAGCGTAAGGCAACCTATTCAGGAAAAAAAATTTCTTATGAAAGGCACACTGCAGATATCCAGGACCAGCTGTCCCTAGCTCCTGTCTAGGCTGTCTGCTACTGGCTCTAGTAAGAAACCAATTTAGCTTGAATACCAAAGCAACTCAGTACTCAGCACTAAACAACCTGGCTAGGGGCAGCTGGTGGGCCAAGTAATGACAAGGAGTTTAAGAATGAGAGCTGAGCACTGGCAGAGGCCACCAGATCAGCATTCTTGCAGACTGGCAGAGCACCCTTGGGCTCAGAGGTGATCCTACAAAGTCCTAGCCTGTCCTGATTCTCTGCAGAGCAATATGACTATCACTGTGGTGCTCAGGGCTAAAGGGCCTTGGTAAAATGTTAGGTTGCAGAGAAAACAAGAACCACGAACAAGGGGCCAAGGAGGTGGAGCCAGGCCAGGCTTATATGTGTCTCATTTATAAAGACCAGATTTAGTTTCTAGATCAACCAAATTGACAGTGACTGGAGGCTCACTGATCTGTGTGTTCAAGGCATAGTTGCCCCATGAACAGAGAAGTTGCAGAAAAGGACAATTCTGCATTAGGTTGCACCAGTGTCAAGGCTGCAAGAATAGTAAGGGCTATTTCACTCAAACCTCCAATTATTGTACTTACAGGGTTTAAGGCTAAGCATTAAGGGCAGAGAGACAGAAGCTGCACTGGAGCCCACTGTCCTCAGGAAGGTTGCATGAGGCCCCTAGCTTCACACTTAATCCTAGAAACACAAGGCCTACAAATTATCTTGGAGAGGGGCTTCACATAATATTCCTGGTGCAAACAATGGACTGTCCACGTGACATTGACCTTAGCTGATAGCAGGACTCCCAACATGGATGTGCAGGTATGTATGTGTGTGCTACATACCACAGCATGTCATTCAGGTCCTTGGACATCATCCATGCCAGGTCAAACATCACCATGGCTGACTGTAAGGAAGTAGAAAAGCATGAAGCCCAAAGCAACTGAGTTCACAGAAGGAGCGATAGAGTAAGGACAGCTCTAAGACAAGGAATCCAGACAAGGCCCACAGATCAGGGCACTCAGGGTACTTTCCAGCACATAAGGAAAAAGTCCCCATCAGAGTGAGGGGAAGATGAGAGTAATTCCACTGACCTGAACATTAATCTCTGCTATCTATCTAAAGTCATTTGAGTATGTGTTTATCATGCAGCAGATGAATGGAAACAAGGTGCCACCCAGTGGAAAACCCAGGCATAGCACTATGCAGGCACCTCTGTACATCTCACAGGTAATGTTCAGGGCTATAATGAGAACACAGGTTAGAAGGCCCTGTTGGCTGACTGTCCACCCTGCATTCACACTCTTCCTACAGGGAGGCAGCCTCAGATACATCCCTAGCGAGGCTACCTGCATCTTAAAGTAGAAAGGGCTTCTGGACTCCTGTGAAGGCTTTCCAACAGGGCTGCTCAAGGACAGAAGGGGTAAGCAACCTGAGTGGACAGTCTGAGTTTGGTGAGAGACTGTGAGGGGAATGGATGTCTGACCAGCAGATATAGCATGAGATGCTGGTTTATTTCAGGGAGAAAATTTTCATGTGATCTGGAAAAAGTCACGTGTCATTTCTGAGACAGCATCAGTTCCTTCCCTACCCACTGAGCAGAGAGCCAAAGATGGCAAACCTTCAATTATAAACAAGACATGGGAAATCCAGTATCAAGAGTCCAAGGTCTAAGGGCCAAATCTGAAGACTGAATACAGAGTCTTTACTGGAAACAAATTTGATTTGTCCTGAGCATCTATCAGTTTTGCACTATCATAAAACAAACAACAAAAAAATTCCTATGTTAAGTGAACATGTTAGGAACCATATATCTTCTATAGCTACCGAAGGCCCTAAATTCTGGTCAACACTAACTGAGCCTAACAGGCTTTCTACACTAAACACTATTTCAAAAACCAGATGTGTCACTATAATTCCAGATTTAATCTTGCACAGAGACTAATACAGACTTCTTTATTTATTTAGAAACAGTCTCATTGGGTAGCCCTGGATGGCCTGGAACTTGCTAGGCAGACCAGTCAGACTTTGAACTCTTAGAGATCTACCTCCCTCTGCCTCCCAAGTGATGGGATTAAAGGTGCGTGCCACTGTCCTAGCTGGTTATTTGTGAGCCTGACACAAACTGCAGTCATCTGAGAGGAGGGAACCTCAACTGAGAGACTGCCTCCATAAGAACAGGCTGCAGGCAACCCCGCAGAGCATTTTCTTAATTAGTGATTAATGGGGCAGGGTCCATTTGTGGTGGAGCCATCCCTGGGCTAGTGGTCCTGGGTTCTATTAGAAAGCAGGCTGAGCAAACCATTGAGGAGCAAGCCAGTAAGCAGCACTCCTCCGTGCCCTCTGCATCAGCTCTAGCCTAGAAGCTCCTGCCCTGTTTCAAGTTCTTGCCCTGACTTCCCTCAGTGATGGATTGTTACCTGGAAGTGGGAGCTGAAACAAACCCTTTCCTCCCCAAGCTTCTTTGGTCATGGTGTTTCATCACAGTATTAGTAATCCTAAGCAGCCATCATACCCAGCTTAATCAGTATTTTTAAAGATTTGTTTTATTTTATATATGTTTTTCCTGCATGTGTCTGTGTACCATGTGTTCCTAGTACACAGGCCAGAGAAAGGGGGCAGATAATTTGGACCTGAATCCACAGATGGCTGTGAGCTGCTTTGTAGGTACTGGGAATAAAACCCGGGTCCTCTGTAAGACTTGCTGCTCTTATCTGCTAAGCCATCTTCCTATCTCCCTTACTCTGTATTTTTGATGATGAACAAAAACAGTAGCTGCTAGCAGCTACTTGGCTTGAGGGACTGCCCTAACAACTCCCTCTGAAAGGAGTTCAGGTGGCTTGGACCTATGATGGGCACACTCAACACTGCAAAAACAAGACAAAATAAGCAGCATTCAATACATCTAACTTGCCCAACATTCTCACTCAGCTGCACAGTACTTTGTGGAGATATGTCTGGGTCCTCTGGACCTCCTGGCTGACTAGATCCCTATACCCTAGAGAAGCTCAAAATTGAAAACATGAAGCATAGAGAACAACTCTATCTCTCTCTGGGCCAGGGTTTCTCTGTGTAGCTTTGGCTGTCCAGGAACTCACTCTGTAGACCACGCTGGCCTCAAGCTCAAGAGATCCTCCATCTCTATCTCCCAGGTGCTGAGAATAAAGGTGTATGCTATCATGCCTGGCTTTAAGAAATAAAGGTCTGCTTGAGTCTAGCATTAAAAGCAGTTATCAAGTGTTGGGGGTGGCTCAATGGTAAGCACTTTCTTAGTATGTTTGAGTCCTAGGTTTGATTCCCCAGCACTACAAAAACTGGAAAAGAAAAAAATAGCAAGAATTTCTGTTGTTGATTACAAAAATGTAAAGATTTACTTTAGACTGCAGTCTGAGTCCCCACGGTGGGGAGTGCATGACAAAGCAGAGCAGCCCATGTCAAGGTGGCCAGGAAGCAGAAAGAGTCCCATTACAATCTTAAATTAACTTTGGTAGGTGCAGTGGTGCATAACAACACTCCCAGCTCTCAGGAGAGGGTAGAGGGGGAATCTCTTGAAGGCAGGAGTTCAGGGCTAGCCAGGGTTGTATAAGAAGTCCTTGTCTCAAAATTTTTGATTTCTACCCAGCAAGTATCACTTTCATACTACCATAAAGTAAAAAAAGGAAAACAAACAAACAAACAAACAAACAAAACAAGGGCTGGAGAGATGTCTCAGAGGTTAAGAGCACTGGTTACTCTACTAGAGGTCCTGAGTTTGATTCCCAGCAACCACATGGTGGCTCATGACCATCTATATTTGGGATCTGATGCCCTCTTCTGACATGTAGGCATACCAGTGTATATATAATAAATAAATCTTTAAAACAACAACAAAAACAAACAAACAAACAAACAAACCATAAGCCAAACCAGACTACACTGGGAAGCATCCCTTCTTAGCTTCCAAAGGAGTAAGAGTGGACCACACAGAAACATTGTACCACCCACCCAAAGGCACAACTTGGGGAGATGAAACTTTCACGCAAGCCAGGTTTTTGTGACTGTAGTAAAGCCTTTGCTCTCTTTCATTCTAGAACACTGATCCCTGGAGTCAGAACTTTACAGTGTGTCAATCTATTTATACTTACCGATGTCCCATAATATTCATATTGCTCATAGTCAAAGAGGATGTCTCTCCTGTAACAACACAAAATGATGCCTTTGACTGGAAGCAGGACAGAAAGGTAAGACTTTTCAAAAAGGCTAAAATTTCAGTTTAAAAAAATTTTTAAATTAAGTTATGGTACCATTTGTTTTCACTTAGCATAACACATACATATATTTTAGGCAAGTCTGGTCTCAGAATCTTATTTCCGAGAAATTATCTCAAAGCAATTCAAAAGAACAAGGAAGACACACTATCGTGTACACCAAGTTATTAACTATTTATTTGCAGTGTTAAAGCACTAGAAATAACCTGTAGTTTAAAAACAGCAAAAAAAGGCCCGATATTGTGGTGCATACCCACAATCCCAGTACTCAGGAGGCTGAGACAGGATGACCGAACAGTTGGAGACCCTGTGTTACATAGTAAGCCAATGTCGCTAAATAAATGAATAATAATAATAAAAAAATACTATGCAAGCATGAGGAACTGAGTTTTGGTCCCCAATGCTCACATAGAAGGTTAAGCATTGTGTGTACTGGGATTATGAGGGGGAGGCAGGGGCAGGTGATTCCTAGAGCTCATAGTTCAGACAATCCAGTCTTATTGATGAGCTCCAAACTCAGTGAGAGATCCTGCCTCTAAAAAATAAAGTGGAGAGCAATAAAAAAAAACACTCAAGGTTGCCCTCTGGCTTCTATACACATGTACCCCCCCCCCCCACACACACACACATTCTTTCAAAAGAAAATAAAGAGTAAAGATCTTTTTCTTTTTTTTCAGTGTTATGGATTGAACCCAGACGGTTATATTCACATTTGGAAGTATCATAATAGACCCCATTAATAAGTACAATAATATGTTAATAAAAAAAAACAAAGACTGAAACAAAAGAAATAAACAATTAAATACTAAGCTGTTTCTGTTTTTTTTGTTGCTGTTTGTTTTTAACAGGTATTTTATGAGTACGAATGTGTACCTGAGTACCCAGGAGTTATGGATGCTTGTAAGCCACCATGTAGATGCTGAGAATTAAACTTAGGTCCTCCGAAAGAGCAACAAGTTCTCTTAACCCCTGCACCATCTCTCCAGCCCATGTTCTGTTTTTTGAGTTAGGGTATGACTAGGTGCCCCTGGCTGGCCTGGAACTTAGCAGAAAACCACCTACCTCTGCCCTCCCAGGGCCTCGCTTAAATGGTATGCCACCATACCCTGCTTTAAACACTCAGAAGTTCTTAAAAGACGGCTCTGATTGCTACTCAGGAACACTTAAATTGGGTGTGGCAGCACACAGCTATAATCTCCTGCAATCCCACCAAAAGAGAGGTAGAAGCAGGAGGATCAAAAGCTAAAGGTCATCCTGGCTACATAGCAAGTTTGAAGAGAGACAGCACTACATGAGACCGTTATCTCAAAAGCAAATAAACAAAAACCAAAAATGAATTCAGAAGTATAAAAAATGATTAGAGCCAAAAATAGCGGCACACACCTTTACTCTCAGCACTTGGGAAGCTGCAGGAGCATCCTAAGTTAAGGCCATATACGTGAGACCTTGTACCAACTATTTTTAAGTAGAACAATAAAAGGTTAGATGTGTAGTTTGATAATGTAAAATAGGCACAAATATGTATAATTCAGAGAAAAATTCAGAATATCTCAGAGAATAATTCAAAAGAGAAATCAAAACTCAGACCCACTGAACTGGTGGTCATTTTTCAGATGGTTTCATTTATCTGTCCTTATGTTTGTCCTTACGTGGCCTGACAGTGTCTTTTATAGGAGAGGAAGTGTTCTTTCTCATGGTTGGTGGTCACATCCTTCTGCTGGCCCACAAAGGATGACAGCTAAGGCCATTAGAAGAAATTCTCCCTTTGCCCAGTTCAAACATATAGCTACATGTTCACTTCAAGCTAGAATAGCCATTTCAGTGTTTTCATTTCAAAGCACTTCAGTTTTTTAAATGCAGTAACAGAAATTATGGATAACTTAGTTGATGTTCATTTATCTTTCCATGAAACATTCTATACAATTGGCAGGTATCTGTTTTTTCTAAATTTTTCTAAATTTTCTATATTTTCTAAGAGATTGTAAATGAAAGTAACCACATCTGGGGGTAGGAAAAAAAAACAAACAAACCTGGTAAAGGCATCATTCCTAAAGGGCCTGGACTTGGGAGACTGTTGGGCCTGTCCTGTAATTCTAGGATGCCGAGGACAATACACAGGGTGATTGAAGGCCATTTTCAAGGCAATGGCCACATATTCACTCCAAAGTGGCTGACCCCATGATTCTTAACTAAGGGAATGTGGCATTCAGCAAGCACTAAAGGCATCGAGGCTCATGGACAGAGTCTGGGCTCTTGCACTGCAGAGCTGCTTCATGGGAAGGGACTCACCTCCGGGCCTCCCATTCTCTGCGCTGCCTCCTCTTTTTGTTTCGCTCCACTATCTCCTGAAATAGTGACAAACAAACAAAAGGAAAATGTGGTGATTTGAACGAGAATGGTCCCTAGAGGCTCATGTTTAAATGCCTAGTTCTCAGTTGGTAGAACTGTTTGGGAAGAATTAGGAGGTGTGACCTTGTAGGAAGATGTGTGTCACTGGGGGTGGGCTCTGAGGTTTCCAAAGCTCACTCCTTTCCCGGTGTGCCCTTATCTCCTACTTACAGTTAAGGATGTGAGCTCTTAGCTGCTGCTCCAGTACCGTATCTGTCTGCTCCCTGCCATGCTGATGGATTCAAACTCTACAACTCAAGCTCTAAACTAAATGTTTTCTTATATAAGTTGCCTTGGTCATGGTGCTTTGTCACAGCAATAGGAAAGAATCAAAGACAAAGAGATTAAGCCTGATGAGGCACTGGTATGGAAGAAGCCCCATACAGAGACCCGAGGGAAAATGTGGGTTTTGTCTATGCTCCAAGTATAGCCTGTACCTGGGATTCTGCAGAGCTGAGGCAGGGGAAGACTAGGTCACTTGGCCTCCAGAACTTGGCAGACACCATCCAAATACAGAAGAGCATAGGCTTTCCTGGCATGCACTCATACTACACTCAACATCTGGCCACTCTCCCTATCCAGCATCCAAAACACCATGAAGTCCACCTCTGCCATCAGGGTAACAAGAATTGTGTGTCTTCCTCTCCAGTGTGCCAGCAATGATTCTAATTTCTTAGGTACAAAGGCATGGGGTACCGTGGTGATTTTAGCAATCTATGATCACAAGACTTCTTTCAGGAAGATGGTGCTTAGATAGCCCCAGTGTCTCTACCCATATCTAAAATTCTTAGACATTATAGAAACAAAGTAATATTCCAAGAGGAGGGAACAGAGGCACAACAGGAAGAGGCCTGCATAGAGCCTGGTTTACTTTTTGTAAGGTTCATCCCGACTTGAAGGCCAGGAAGCTGCAACCACAGCACCAACAGGAGGAGAACAAAGCCCCCAACAAAAGCTGCCCTGTCACACTGGCCAGGGTTATACGGTCAGACCCTGTCTCCAACAGAACAAACAAATCAAAGAACAAAAATCCCCACTAAAAAAAGCTAAAGCTCACACAGAATAAACTCAAACTTCTGAGCATTAAGGCAAATGAAAAAATAGCAACAATAAGAACAAACCGTCGCTGTCCAAGCTAGAGAAGCAGCCATCAGCTACCTGCTGTCCATCAGCTAGCCCATGCTGGGCAGATCACTTCAGTCTCAGAATACAAAAAATGCCTTCTCTCTGGTGTTTACATAGGCCTGGCTAAGGGATCAGATACACATGGCATCTCTCTGGTAACTAAAATGAGCAATGCTGTGAGGAAAGTGGATGTTTAGGGTTTCACCAAGGCGTTCCTTACAGCTCCCACCCCCGAACACCCCGGGGCTTCTCTGCGTAGCCCTGCCTGTCCTGGTACTCCATCTGTAGACCAGGCTGGCCTCAAACTCAGAGATCCGCCTGCCTCTGCCCCCCGAGCGCTGGGATTAGGTGTGCACCAGCACCACAGGGCCTTTTCTTTTTCGAATGCTTGCTGCTTATTCCTACCGAGAGCTAAGCAGACCTAAATTTTATTTGCTCTGCCAGGATCCTCTTGTACAGGTAAGATACAGTTCAAATAACTCCAGAAATCTGTCCGAGGCCACAAGGAGAGAGGATAGAAGCCAGTCTGTACTCACACCTACTAACTCCTTCACTTCCCACTGCCTGGTACGTCCAGCGGCGCCCAGACTGAGAATGCCGCAGCTGGCTCACACAGACTTCTCCTAACTGTGCTTCCTCCAGAACACCCAACCATCTCAGATGTACCTCTTCTAACCGTGTACGCTTCTCAGAAGGCTCCGACCCTTCACTGTCACTTCCTGAAAGATCCTCATCCTCTGCTTCATCCCTAAAGATGTCATCGTAGGCAGGAACTTCAAGGTCATCCTCTTGTTTAATAAGCAATTTGATCTGTTATAAAACAAACAGAACGAAAACAATCAAGATTTTCTTCTCTCTGTGCCAGAAAACCATTCATCATGATGCTTCTGTAGAATCTCACTTTTTCTTACTCAGCTAGTTCCTAAGTTTTCTGTACACACAAATAGCACCCGTTTAAGCTGGCCTCCAGGCTTCTCAGGACCACTCAGGAAGGCACCAGAGTTATCCCACATGGCATGTAGAAATTATGATGCTAAGTTTTTAAACGCATTTAGTCTACTTTAAGTCTAAACAACACTTTCTTATGCTACACATTAAAAAAAAAAAGCCCCAACAGTTGGCTTTGGATAGAGGATATGAAAATATTGCTATGGTTGGATATATAAATATGGTTTGTCCCCTCCAAAGGGTCCACCAAGTCTGAAGCTTGCTGCTTGTGTAGGATGTTGAGACGTTAGAGCCATTAAGAAGTGGGGTCTGGAAAGTGTTAGGTCAGTTGGGGCTCTTCCCTTACTGATGGAATACCAGCATCTCTCAGAAGTGTGTCAGACCTCTTGAGGATTAGTTTCCATGTGTGGTGTGATTATAAAACTTCCTCAGCTTGCTCTGTTGTTTCTTGTCTCAGGATAGAACTTTTCTCACTCTCCTATACACCCCTCTGGTGGGAAACCATTCACCAGAGCAGAGCACATGTTTGCACCATGCTCTTGAATACACAGGACAGTAGCTAAACCCAACTTTTATGTATTAAGATACCCAGTTTAAGATATTCTTTTATAGAGATACAATACAGATCAAGACACATGTGGACCCCTGAGCCAATACAATTGTCCCTCATAGCAATTTCAGACTGATTTCTCTTGAAGAGAGTCCATCTACAAGGATCTTAAGAGTCTGAAGCCTTGTGTCAGGAGATGAAGTCATAGAATGCTTAGACAGCTGGTTTGTGCTAGGCTGTGTATTTAATGCTTAGCGGTTCAGAATAAGTATATATAGTAGAGCCACCTCAGGCTAAAGTGTTCTCCACCTTCCAGATGATGCAAATTCCACAAATGCACCGTGTACATGCCCACGAACTGGGCAAAATAAGGTTCTTGTACTGAAGATGCCCCCTAACTGGGGATGTGGGAAGCATACTTTGCAAAGAAGTTCTGTGCAGTGGTGTCGCAGCATAAAAACACAGAGACTATTAAAGTGAGAACACACATAAGGGGAGACCCCAAAAGGGCTACATACCTGAGTGTCATTGTACACATTCACAACATTGACTGGCCTGTGGGTATCACACACAAAAAATACACTGTCTTCATCAGGTTGAAGGATATCCAACAGGTCCACATTGGCTCCACAGTTTATGAGGACAAAATAGTGGAACTGAAAATAGAAGGAGACAGTGTGAAGGAACGGCACCAAGGAGGCGCCTCCTCCCTCAGCGCTGTCAGTCTCTGTGCTCCTCTGCTGAGCACATTATGGCAAAGCCCAGGAGCAATGGTAAAGTGGCTTGAAAATAGCCCACAGCTGCCTTAGTTATTGCCTTCCCACGATGACACTGTAAAACAGGCTCTGGGACTCTTCTTGCTTCCTGAAGAGCATGCTGAGGCTCAGAAAACTCAAGACTTCTGCATAGACTCAAATAGCTACAGAATAACAAGGGCAAGACTTCAAACACATACCAAACTCTCTCTGAATATTGCTGAACTATACTGCCCTATTCAGCCTTGCAACATTAACAACATTGTGTAGGTTAGGTTTGCAGTTAAATCTTGGGCAGCCTACTTTATGGCCTCCTAAATATTAAGTCCGGTATCAAACTATCACTACGGCAAAATCTTTCTGTAGTAACACCCAGTTGCCTGGCTGTGGGCTCAAAGTAATACAATATTTTGAAGGCCAAGGAAAGAGATTTGCCCATGAGTTCAAGGTTGGCCTGGGCTATCAAATAAGATCTTATCTCACAACACTGGGGAAAAAAACTCAACTGATTTTAAGTATTTCAAGTTATGAGTAAATCTCTTCCAAGTAGCCAGGGACTGCAGAGACCCTTTGATATGTCCTACCCACCCCTCCATGGGGCTCTCCCACATCCCACTTCACATCTGGCTCCAGATAAAGGTAAGGAGTCCTGGTTTTAATATGTGTTTGGGAACTGGAATGCATTTTCTTGGGGAGATAACACAAAGCAGTGGTGTATCCTAGGAAAAAAGACGTGAGGTCAGAGTAAGTGCCCTCCACATCCACACCTTTTTTATTTTTCAGACAGGAATTTGTTATGTAGCCCAGGCTGACCTCAGACTTGCCTCAAATTGGTGATTCTTTGGCAAATGTTGATTCTGCCATCATAACTTGAAGTGTAATGAAGCTGTTACTTCAAAACACACTTATCCTACTACAGTACTACTAAGAGTGCTAAGTATTAAGAAATTGCAACTGAGCAGCTAAGCTGGGCAGTGGTGGTGCACGCCTTTAATCACAGTGCTCTGGAGGCAGAGGTAGGTGGATCTCTAAATTTGAGGTCAGCCTGTTCTACAAAGTGAGTTCCAGGACAGCCAAAGCTACACAGAGAAACCCTGTCTCAAAAAACACGAAAACAAAGAAGAGCGAACAGCTGAGTAGAATAGCCCAATTATTCTAAAATTCATTAGCTCATACCTGTTCTTTATGTTCAAGAAATGCAGTTTCAAGTTCTTGCCACCCAGAAACTGGAACCAGTGTATATTGTACGTGATCACACTGAAACAGAGCCTGGGGAGAGAGCACATGGTCAGAAAGCCTTTACTTCAGATAACTTACCTAGAATCACCAGAAGCAAGCAAACAAATCAGCTAAGTTGAGGGACAAACATGTATGTGATATGCTCTTTGTTAAAAACATCAGTAAGAGAAGCTAGGTGACAAGGAAGTGAATGCTTGATGTACAGTTCTGCCATATCTGTCCAATTTTGCCAAAGTAAAAACACGAAAGAAAAAACTAATCTTAATCACTGGGTTTCTGAAAAATTCCTGAGCCCTGTTCATTGTAAAAAACTACACTACATAAAACAAAAACAAAAACGGACTGTCTGACATGAACTGATTGGCCTGCTCTTTGATCACCTCCCCCTGAGGGAGGAGCAGCCTTACCAGGCCACAGAAGAAGACAATGCAGCCACACCTGAGGAGACCTGATAGACTAGGGTCAGGGGGAAGGGGAGGAGGACCTCCCTTTTCAGTTGACTGGGAGAGGGACAAGGAAGAAGAATAGGGAAGGTGGGATTGGGAGGAGAGGAGGGAGAGAGGTATGAGGGGGGATACAAAGTGAATAAACTGTAATTAATAAAAATAAAGATTAAATAAAAAATAAAAAAACGAAAAACAAAACAAAAACAAGCAAGCAAACATCACACTACAGTCAAAGCCCAAACTAGTGATGTTTTTAAGGACTCCTGTATTTCCAGCACTTACTATGATACTCCCAGCTATCACAGCCCCTCTCTCAGATTTCATCTTTGAGCGGTCATTTACAGGTTCAAAGATTTCAGCACCGAAACCATTTTCACTTGCGTTATCGTAAAAAGCACTGCTCACCTGTCTCACCGTTTACACTATACTTCCCTAGACCCAGTTCAAAGAGGGAACTCTGGGCTCCTCACCTCCCGCCTGATTCCTTTGGTCCCCTCGCTTTCTGTACCCCACCTCTTGCTGCGGCCAACTAACGTTGTCACCTCTCGCCCCTGCCCCATCTTCCTAAGGTATTCAAAACTCACCTGAAGGATCTTGCAAGCACACAAGGCATCCACATCCGAGGCCACAAAGAGAAGGACCCTCTGTTGAAAGAAATGGGGACAGATGGGTTGAGCATAGGAACCCAGATTCTGTGGCAACACCCTGTCCTTCTGGCCCATTCACGGACACTCGCCCTCATCCCTCCCTTCAGATAGGGTTTGAACCAGGATCGTGGAGTGGCAGTCACCTGGTTGTGGACCAGCTCGTAGAACTCCTTGCGGAAATCGGTCACGAACATAGCCACAGCAGCAGAACACCTAGAGCTGGCGCTGAGACACCGAGAGCCCTGAGGTGGTAAAAACTCCCGCCAAATCACGGCTCTTCCGATTGGTCCACGCTAGCAGCCAATAGTTCTTAGCCCTTTCTCCCTGGGTCCCGCTGGGGACAGCCAATAACGCTCTGCTATTCGCAGCCGGAGCCGATCTGACTGCCTCCCAAACAGACGCGTCATCTTGAGTCAGGCTGTGAGCCTTGTTGCTTGTGTTGACGCCAACTTTCAGTTACCCAAAACCCACTACGCTGGGCGGACATCTTTACTTCGGGAAGAAATATCCATTATCTTACTCTGGAATAGTCAGGAAAAATATACTCAGACATAAAGTAAATTCAGTTACAAATCGTTTGAGGTGGGCAGTTACGTTTTTAATGCACTGTTGGTCAAGTTAGAAGATTGTTGTTACAGCTTACTTCCGCCCGAATCCATGATGGCGGAAGCCAAGGCCGGAAGCTCTCGCTGCATTCTGGGTATTGTAGTCAGTAACGAGAGCGGGTCCTACCAAGTTTGCTCGGAAGGGAATACTAGCAAAACATTATAAATAATCCCTGTCCTGTGAAATAAGTTATGAGGTGTTTTAGTGTTTGCTTTGCGTAATTTTGAAACCTCAGTCCTCTCCATGACCTTTTGTTCTTCTGCCGCCGCCAACAGACCTCGGTACCCTCCCTTCGTTCTCCCTCCGTCACTTCCGGTGAGCCTCTCGCGGATTCTGGGTTTCAGAGCCGTGGCCTCGGCTGTGAAGAAGGCGCTCGGGGTTTCTATTGTAACATTCAGGAAGAGAAGCGGCGTCACCAAGCGCTGTCAGTCATGGTAAGCTGGCTGGGGTTCGGGAGCCGGGTGAGGCCAGAGCTTCCCCTGGCGCTCGGCCGGGAGGGCCTGGGCCTGGGGGCGGAGGTGCCGAGTCACCCCGGCCTGCGTCGGGCCGGCTCCACTGTCCCAAGTGGGGTCCATAATTACGAGCCGCCTCTTTTCCTCTTAGCTTGTCCGGGGCATGTCTCATGCTTCTCGGTGGGACTGCAGGCCCTGAGAGAAGAAAGGAATCTGCTGCTTTGTGTTCGTAGTTCTCCTAAGTGCTCGTCGCGCAACAGGTTTTCATGAACTCAAGCTAACTGCAGAGTTCTTGGGGAGTGGCGCGAGGGAGGAGAATCTGAAGGACATTAAGCTCTGCCTAAGTTCCCTGACCTTTATCTTAGGGTCTGTGTCACGTTTTGTTCACGTTGCGAACAATAGGTAGTGTTTTGGCTACTTTTTTTCTTGTCAGCACAGCCTCATTTAATTCCTTCGGTTCCCACGAGACATAGTTATTGTACTAGCCCAGAGAACTAAAACTTAAGAGAGGCAGTACTCACGAAAGCTTACTGAGATGTGAAGTCGGACCCATCTGGTTGCAGTATGTGTACATTACTACTGTATATAAAGTTGACTCCATGCCACTTATTTGCTAAAAGCAAGAAATGGTTACTAGATTTTATTCTGAGTGTCACTGCTGAACCAAATTTCTAAGTTCCTTCATGTAACCAGCAGTAAAGTGCCTGATGTGTTAGGCATCAGATCTTCTAAAGAAATTAAAACACGGACGGTAGGAGCGGTAGAGGACCAGGTGGTCGTGTTCATGGTGCGTGAGTTGCAGGAATAGTGTTAGGGGTGCATACTTTGCGTATGTTATGCATAAGAGAAGCAGTAGCTTAGACGGACGGCAGAGGGGAAAGAGCTTTGATGAGTACCCTCCACAGCCCCGTCATTTAAAAAGGGAGTTGTGGGTTGTGTACCTAAGACCGAGTCAAACAGTTCTGGTGCTTAAAGAAAAAAAAAAAAAGATAAAAAATTGAAAACTTCTGTGCTAGTAACTGAGGAACTATCTTTTAAGATTTATTGCTGGGGGATGTGTGTGTGCACATGGGCTTGAGAATACAAATGCAGAGAGTGTGAGTCTGTGCTTGGGTGCATGTGGACGTCTGCAGACTACCTTGGGTGTGGTTCCTCATGTCTTAACTTTGCCAGCTGGTGTGAGGATACACTCACAGACAGTGTGCATGTCTGCCCTGTGCTGTGAGCATCTTGAGAAGCACTAACCCTGACCTCTGGCCAAGCCATGGAGGCCTGCTGGAGAAGGAAAAGGATTGAAATTAAGAGCCAGATGAAGGAGCGCACACATGGGCTTTTCCACCACCTGGAATGCCTTTTTCTGTTTCCTGCCCACTTGACTCTCGTAACACTCTCTAATGAGAATCTCCCGAGCACTTGTAACATCCATTCTCAGGTGTTCTCTGTCCCCATGCCTGCTCCTCGGCTTTAAACTCCCTGATATATGTATTTTGTTGTCTTTAATACCAGGTTCGCCAGGGCAGATACGATATCTGCTTCCTTAGTATCCAAACATAACCAAAGTGATATTCTTAAAGCCCAGATCAGAGGTACACAAGCAGTAGGCACTTAGTAAAAGAGGTGCTATTCTAAGTTCAGGATGGTGGGGAAAGGGCTCCAGATAGACTTACAAGTTCAGACAGGACGTGTTAGATTATGAGATGGTGGGTAGGCAGTAATGAATCTCTGTGAGATATATGTAAGGTCCAGCCTTCATCTTGAGAATAGGGAATAGTAGCAGGAAGATGGGAAGGGGAGGCCTGCTAGGACCAAGTTTTATATTTTAGTAAAGTTGTACTGTCTACAGACACTGGAAACTGGGCCTGAGAGATGAGTCTGGGGGGGGGGGCAGAAAGGATTTGAGGTTCACTGTGCTGTCTAGGAAGTCAGAATATTGAGATTTTAGTTTGCTATATTCTTTTTTTTTTTTTTCTGCTATATTCTTTATAAGCACTGATGACTTGACATATTTAATGTTTGGCCTGAAGAAGTATACCTTTGAGCTAGATTCAGTGGCACACACTTGCGGGATGCTATGTCAAGATCACTTGAGCTCAGGACTTTATGAGCAGTCTGGAGAACACAGGGAGACCTTACTTTATTTATTTATTTGAAGTGCGTTGTTTTAATGCTAATACCATTTCTTTCTCCCTTCTAGTTCTCTTTCAACATGTTTGACCACCCGATTCCCCGGGTCTTCCAGAACCGCTTCTCCACGCAGTACCGCTGCTTCTCCGTGTCCATGCTAGCAGGGCCTAATGACAGGTCAGATGTGGAGAAAGGAGGGAAGAGTATGTGCTTGTTTTTATTTTGAATAGTAACCTTTCCTGCCCTAAACTTTATGAGCCTTGTAGCCCTTCTATAGTCCTTATTTTGCATGTGGGCACCAGACACTAACATTACAGTAAAAATGTCACTTGTCCTAGGGCACGGATGCTGGGAGTAGAGTACTAATTACTTTTGATGGCTGAGTGCCATTCAGTGCTCACAAGCTTATAACTTAAGTAATAAGATTCTTTATGAAAAGTCATTATGAAATTCTGGCTCCCCCAAACTAGTGTTTAAAGCTTTTAAAAGATACATCAAAAGTATACATCTTGCCTTTGTTTTATCCTTTTATTTTTACTTACTTAATATTTCTGAAATATTCTTTTCACAGTAATTATGCCACCCTCAGCCCTCGATCAACTCAGTGAGTATTTTTAAGTGATTCAACAATTTGGGTAATATAAGTATGGATGCCAGAAATGAGCATGGGCTCTTTGTTGTACTCAGATCTGGGTAACATTTGTCAGGATGTGGTTAGAGTCCTCTCTGGAGGGTATGCTGGGCTAGAAGGACCAAGGCCACAAGTACCTTAGACGAGGCAAGGTGTGGTTGTGCTTTCCACTGCCTGGGCCCTATAGCACCAATCAGTGAAGGGTATTTCTCTCTCTGTTCCCCCACCCCCAGTCCCTTTGGCTGTTGCCTGGCTTAAGAACTTGTCTAGGTAAAAAGAAGCAGTACTTTGCCTAGTGCTTGAACAGTTGATACTGTGGTGTGGCCTTACTAGGTTATCCCCTAAAGGAAGAAATGATGGGCTTACAAGAGGACCACATGAAACAGATCTTCACCTCCTTTCCAGATAGCTCTCCTGAGCTCCAGGCCTGAATTTTTCACTTTCACTGTGACACTGCATCCTGAGGAAATCAGAGTTGAGCTGTCATTTTCTCATGCAATGCCAGATAAGGCCACTCGATAATAGCCACATGCTTCCTTCTTGGATTATGGCCAGCCTTAATGGATACACTCTTTGCTTTTGAAATTTTGAATTCATCCTGTGGAGACTGGTTATGGGATGTAGTGGTGACTTGAAGAGAACAGGTGCTACTTTGTTGTCTGGGCTCTGCAATTTTCCCTGCTCAACTACTGGCTTAGCTTCTTTGATGATCAGTAAGGGACATCCACTGTTACTGAAGCTATGGTGATAACTGGGAGCATATCAAGCCTTTCTGGTTATAGTTATAAGTAGGGAGGTGACCTGTGAGGCAGCTCTGCTGGGATTGTGACCAGTGGATGCTTCTACTTAGGCAGCAGCTAGAACAGAGCCATGGGGTTCAATTCACAATAGGCTGTCATTATAAGGGCAGAATGGGTCCTTGGTCTTGCATTTGGGTTAAGCTGACCCAGGAGCCTCGGTGAGTCCTTACCACAATATCCAGGAAGATGCACAGGAACTATATCAGTGAGATTTTGGACCAGATTAGATCAACCATCAGACCTTTCAAAAAATTTTATTTATTTATTATGTAGATAAGTGCTCTATCTGCATGTACACCTGCATGCCAGAAGAGGGCATCAGATCCCAGTATAGATGGGTGTGAGCCAGCATGTCGTTGCTGGGAATTGAACTCAGGACCTCCAGAAGAGCAGACAGTTGTCTTAACTACTGAGCTATTTCTCCGGCCCCCAACATTCAGACCTTATGTATTTGCTTTTGCTATAGTGAGGATTCGGGCATGCTAGTCAAGTGCTTATTCAAAAGGGTTTTCTTCTTTGAGACTGGGTCTCACCCAAGTTAACTAGGCTGGCCTCAAACTTAATACCTTTTTGCCTTGACTTTCTGCATGTATGAGGTCATGGGTGTGTGCTGCCATGTTCAACCTGACAGTCTCAACAGACCTCTTTAAGTGGTAGAAGAAACCCTTTTGTAACCAAGTAAGACCAAGGGAGTCCTGATTTGTGAAATATGGGTTATTGCTCTAGCTGGAGGAATCAAGTGTCGCAGAGAACTGGGGAGCTCGAAGTCAGGCTCTCCATTAGGCAGTGGCTGAGGGATACAAGAATCTCCGTTAATTGCAGCAGTCTCGGATCTTGGGCTGAGTTTGGTCTGGGGTACCCAAAACCGTCCATGAGTCAACTTGTGGCTTCCATGTCTGGGAGTATTTTAGTGGTAGCCTAGCTCCTTGGTCCTGGTCTACTGTCTTAGTCACCCTTGTGCCAGCAAGGTCACCTCTAATGTGAGGCAGTTTTCCAGGCTGCTTTGGAGCTTCCGACCCAAGCTCTTTCCAGATTCACTTCATTCTATCATTCAGCATTTAGAGAGAGGGGCCAGAACTATGCCTCCCATTGCAAAGTCGACTCCTCTTGCCACATGTGGTGGCATATAACTTTAATCCCAACACTGGGAAGGTGGAAACAGGCCTCTGAGATAGAGGCCATTCAAGGCTTTGGAGTAAGTCTTGTTGTGTGCTTAACCAGACAAGCTGCAGTCTAAGTGTCGGAGTGCCCAGATTTCAGCAACCTTGTTCGGGATCCCAGCACCACCACTCCTGAGCAGGGTAGTTGGGGGCATGTTACTTTGACAACATGTCTCAGTTTCTCCCATAAATTAACAAGGGGAAATGATAGTACCTTCTTGATTATTCTGTGAAGATTAAACAATTGCCTAGGACATGGCAAACACAATTGATGCCCTCTCAGACCCTTTCCACATTGTCCTGGTCTCCTGGCTTTTTCTGTTTTGTGTGGCCAGGCTTCCTCTCTCTGCATTGTGTCTTTTAAGTCCGAGTTCCAACAGTCCTGTTTGCTGCCTCCTGCCCTCCGTGCAGCCCTTAACTCAATAGACCACTGGATTTGGAAGCATACCATGTTATAACCCTGCTGAGCTGGGGCTGCCCACTGAGCCTAGTTACTTGTGTCTGTTCTATGCATTCTCATAGTCTCTCCCTTCCTGACTGACTCTCAACACCTGGCCCCAGCCATCTTGCCTCATTGTTGGCCAATCCTTGAACTGGCTGAGTTCTTTTTCTTCATTCCTTTGCCTAGCTGTTCTCCTTTCTAGATTATGTGTCTGGTAGCTGACCTGGAGGGCTGTGTCTTTAGGGGCTAGGAAGCTTGTTCCCTGCTCTCTCTCCTTTTCCAACCTTTCTTTCCCCGGCAGCAGATACCTACTGGTGTTTGCCAGTTTACAATCTCAAATATCAAATAGAAACCTTTAAAGGTACATTTTTTGTGTGGCACATGGTTGGCACTTAAGTTGTTCATGAATAAATGAACATGCTACTTTCAAGAATCACAATTTCGGAAAATCATGTTTATGCTGGTGCTACATGCAAGCACCTCTAGGGCTATATGGTGTGTTTTTGCAGACGGTAATACCCCTCTAACTTGAGCAGTAAGGGGATGTGGGAGTAGGCACTGAAGTTTAGGGCACAACCCCATAAGATAGGGCCCTGGGTGGACGGGGCTTCTTCACAGGAGCCGGTTGTGGGCAGGGTACCTGCTTGTGTTTTATACTCTTTGTTCTTAGGCCGGCTCAACATCACCTATCCTATGCTGTTTAAATTGACCAATAAGAATTCAGACCGAATGACCCACTGTGGTGTACTGGAGTTTGTTGCTGATGAAGGCATCTGTTACCTCCCCCACTGGGTGAGTTGGGCTGCCAAGGCCTGTAGAGAATCTTCCCCTTGGGGATCTCCTGAGTAGAGACTCTCCTTTTGTGTGAATGTGCATGCATGAGAGAATAGCTTCAGCAGTGTGCTGTGTATGTTTAAAACATTGCGCTTCTCTGTGTAGACAGACACAGGCCAAGCTGACCTGAAGGGTGTCATTGCAGACCTGGGTGCCTCATCGGGGGCATGAGACACTCTAGAGCTTCCTCTGGAGCAGGGCACCTCAGAGGGGCTAGCAGAACTACTTAGCCTTTTAGGGAGGGTCCTGAGGTAGCAAGCATTCTGTAGGGTGGCTTTGGAGACCGTACAACTCTCTCTCTTGGCTTCTATCCCTCCCTCCTGTCCTTTGCCCACCTGACAAGCTCAGCTCTGGGAAGCCTTCACAGGGAAGCCTATATCCTGTTTTGGGTGCTTGAATGGTGTATGGTGTCCTGAAAGCCCCTAGGTAGGCTGTGAATGGGGCTGAGGTCACAGTGCTTTGTCTGCTATAGGTGGAGGCCCCACTGCCGCCAGAACAGTGTTCTGAAGCTGAGACCCACCTGCTTCCTCTATCACAGTCATCAGCACATTTCAGAGGAGTAGCTTTTCCTTTTCGCGATTACATGTGATTCAAGTTCTAAAGATCATTTCTTTCTTGTCCTTGTCACCCTTGTCCAGCTGGACCCCAGGGTGCTTGATGATATATGACCATGTTCTTTCCAACAGAAGACCTGCTTAGACTTGCAACTCCTACTTAGAGGCCTTTTCTGTGCTGTTTGTCTCCTTGTGCAGACTTGCCGTGGGACTGCTTATTAGTTACACTCATCGCTTACTGTTCTGTGTCTACCCCAGCACGAGGCCTGTTGTAATAGCAGGCCTGGTCACTGAAGCTGCACTGGATGGGTGAAGTGTAGGGTAGTGATTCTCTCCGTCCTTTTCTTCCTGAGAGGAGCCCTATTACTCACCTGTGAGATGCAGTGGGAGGTCATGACAACACTGTGCTTTCAAGATTCTCCTTTTAAATTCCAGACTTGCACTCTGAGTAGCTGCTTGTCTAAATTCAACGTTAGCTCAGGAAGATATCTGAATTCCTTTCTCTGAGTTGCCACATGGCACTTAGGAAGCTGTAGGGTATGAGTGTCATAACACTTGTTTTCTCACCCCTTTTTGGGCTGGCCTTCCAGTTCACGGCATGGGCAGGCATTTGCCCACTATCGCCTAACTTTTATCTCAGGTGACAAGGGGATATATGCACTCACTCAGGTGATTGCACCTGGCTGGTCACTGGCTTTATCCTACCTGAAGCTGCCAAGTTTTAGGGAAAACCAGGCTACAACAGATGCTAGCCTGTCTCCTTCCTGCTGGAACCTCATCTGTTGAGCTGTGCTTATTAGGAATTTGCGTGCTAGCATTAGGGTACCACAAGGCCAGGGCATGCCATGCTGTCTGCACCAAAGTACTCACTAATGGACCAGGCGGAGAGTGAGATCTCAAGTCCTCTTGCTTCTTTGTTGTCCTCAAGTCATTTCAAAAATCTGTTCATTCCCCAGGGCTTGGTCTGGCCTTTTTTTCTTACTTTGTGCTTTCTGTGGCTATGTTCTGCTTCTGTCTGGGGAAGCAGTAGGCTTTTCTCAGGTCTGCAATTCCCCTCTTATGTACTCCAGAGCCACATAACACAATTATCTTCCTCCTGTCTGACCACCTCATACTGCTTTGACCTATAGCAGGCTGGCTGTTACCCTTGGGACACTTGTACTTAGAGTCACAGAACCCTCACTTGCCCTAGTTGTGGCATTTGGAGGAAAGGCTGTTCTCCATTTCTGTCATTCCAAGTACAGTGTGTTAGAGCCTCTGGTCTCATCCCGGGGCTGCACCTCATCATGCCCCATTCTTCAGATGAGTGCCTCCCTACTTGGACCATAGCTCTGCTTCTTCCTTTGGAATGTTCTCAAAGGGACTTGCATCCCTGAAGACTTGCTTGCTTCAGAGGAGCCTAGCATGGAAGGTGCCAGCACTGGGGCCCCTAAAGATAAAAGGAGGTAGACCATGTTTTGATTACCTTTGAGATGTTAGGGAAGGACAATGGAAATTCACTCTGCAGTTCTTTCTACTTGTGCATCTATATATCCAACTTATTTTCAAAAAGATTTAAAATTAGCAGAAATCCATTCTGGGACCTGCAACTTATCCCTCTCTCCTGACCACAACTCCCTGCCTCTGACTTAAGACTACTGGTATGACAGTGTCCTGGTTTCCTACATGCCAGATTCTCACAGCCTTTGTTCATGTCTTTCTGTCCCCATCCTCTGTCCTTATCTGTCTTACTGGGTAGTCTATCAGTGTTTTAAGTAACCCTCTGTAGCAGACATCTCTGGGGCCTTTCCTTGTGTGGTTGGTATATGTATAAAGTATGATCCTGATTGTGTCAGGGCCTGAAAAGCTGCTTGTGGGACAAGCTTGGAGGTTAGCATTCCAGGGAAATAATATGTACTGGGGTTTAGAAACAGTGGCCAGGCTAGGTGGCCTTGGCAGAGGCAGATCACAACGCTGATGCTGCAGCCTCAGTTGACTCCTTTGCTTAGTCTGCTCTCCATGTGTGCCCCTCACTTGGTTTTGTTTCTGTGGCATTTGATCACAATTAAATGGTTCTAAGTCTTTGTCCTGGGCTCTTCTTCCACCTAAGTAAGAATTTGACCTGCTCAGTGTACTGACTGGCAGATGTTAGCCGTGGAGGCTTCTTAATTTTCTGGAGTTTCATGCCAATTTCTTTCTTTTTTTTTTTTTTTTTTAGATGATGCAGAATTTGCTGTTGGAAGAAGGGGGCCTGGTTCAGGTGGAAAGTGTCAACCTTCAAGTGGCTACCTACTCTAAGTTCCAGCCTCAGAGCCCGGACTTCCTGGATATCACCAACCCTAAAGCAGTGTATCCTTTTGACATATGAGTTTCTTTGTTACAGGGGGGTTCCTTGCCATCACTGAACAGCATGGGAGCCACATGCCGATTGAAGTTGTGAGTGATATAAACAGCATTCGGCTAGTACATCTTCTTGGTTCTGACCAACCACCTCAGGGGGCCTTTGGCCTTCTCTGGTAACTTGCAGATACTTGTAGACTCTAAAGCAGAACCTTCGTTTAGTTTTGAGGCTGCCTAGCACAAAGACCAAGATACACAGTATATCCAATGGAAGGGCACTGTGGCTCATTTACCTCCAGCCCTCTGTGGAGCCCTGGGCCCTGATTCAGCATGAACTAGGTAATCAAGCCAACTTTGTGCTCAGACGAAGGACCATTTGCTTTAAGAGGATAAATGTTGGCTGAGTACATTTTCTGTGTTTTAGTAAGCAGAAAGCAAAAGTTTAAGTTCTAATGAATTTTTTTTTTCTTTTATGTTCATCTCTTAGCTTATGTTGGCTGTATGTATTTATAAATGTGACCAGTGTGGGTGAGGGACATCCTTTGTGTCAAATGTATATAGCAATACTTTGTCTAAGGGAAAACAACAAAAGTTTCAAACAGCAACATGTACAAGTAGCATGTTTAAAAACAAACATACAGACAGAAACTGCTCCTACCTCCCTCCCCACATGTTACCACTCACTGTCAGAAACAGGCTGTTGTGCCAAGGGTGAAATTCTCGATGCAGATGGGCCTTGACAGACTCATTTGCTGAACAGGTCCTTGACAGGCTGGTCTGTGTGAGCCCCCAGCTGGCTGAGTCCTAGACCAAGGGGCATGTTGGATACTTGTCTCCACAGTACAGACAGTGGTAGAGCTGTCTTGTCCTGCAGGCAGGGGACAGCCGTGGGAAGAGCTGCTTAATTTGTTTTCAGAATGGCCTCCAAATGTCTTTCTGTCAGTGCAGGATAGGTCTCTTCACCCTAACTTTTTAGGATCTCTGTGTTTTCCCATATTATAATGTAGACTTAATGAGATTCCTTTCAGGGGCTTTTTAAAGATTAAAAAAAATTCTTATGGGTTTGTTTGGGTGGAGTACATGCACATGCATGCAGGTACTCAAGAAGGCCAAAGAAGGGCATGAGCTCTCCTGAAGGTGATGGTGAGCCATCTGATATGGGTGCTGGGAACCAAACTTTGGTCCTCTGAAAGAGTAGCATACACTCTAAACCAACGAGCCATCTCTTCAGCCTCTTTTATTTTTTACTTTTGTGTGGGTGGGTGGGTGGGTGGGTGGGTAGGTGCATGTGAGTCTAGGTGCCTTTGGAGGCCAGAAGAGGGTATCAGATACCCTGGAGCTGTAGGTACAGGTGATTGTAAGCTGTCCATTGTTGATGCTGGGAACCAGTCTTGAGTCTTGTACAAGAGTTTGTACCCACTCTTACCAGTGAGCTTTGGAGGCTTTTTCTCTTTGTTATCATGGGGAAGGGGTATCATTTTGGATAACTGCTGTTCCTGAGTATGACTGATGGGGTGAAGGCAGCCTTAGTATTTGTAGTGGTAGTGGTTAGTTTTTATTTTCAGCTTGACTGCTTAGAATCACAGAATAGACATGGTTTGTAGGCTTGTTTAGGTTTACCTTAGGAGAGAAGACTCGGTTGAATGTGGAGAGCCCTATCATGGAGCTGGGTCCCTGACTGAATAAAAAGGGAGAGGGAGAAAACTATTGAGTGCCATCATTTCCTTTTCTCTGTTTCCTGATTGAGCAAAATGTGAATAGATCCACCCCCCACCCCCCCAGCTGCAGGCCTGTCCTGCTTGCATGCCCTTTCCCTTCATGGTGAAATTTTTTAAAGGCAAACTGAACCCAAATAAATTCTTCCTGAGCTTGCTTCTTTTTGAGTATTTGGTTACAGGGATAAGAAAAGGAACAAAGACTGTGCAGAGCAGAGAAGTGGGGCACTGGCACTGCACCATTTGCCAGGGTTTGCCAAAGTAATTCTAGGAGCCAGTCCTGCTCATCTGAGGTCAGCCTGTCCATCTGTTCAATGGAAGAATGTTCTTTTTAGAGTCATAGGGAGTAGTGAACCATTGTGTTAAAGCTGTGTGTTACCACGTGGTACTGTCTACCTGAGTCTAGCTGCAGCAACCTCCCACAAGCACTTGTTTCCAATTGAAGATTTGCACCTTGTCATGTTGCCTTGACAGCATGCATCCAGATTAGAAAATGCATTGAGAAACTTTGCCTGTCTGACCACTGGAGATGTGATTGCGATCAACTACAATGAGAAGGTAGGTGAGCCTGGCTACCTTATCCCTAAAAGAATGTTCTCTTGCTCTGCCTGTTTACCCAGAGAGAAAAACAGACCAGAGAAAAATAATTCCATCTAAATATTTTAGTGATCCAAAGAGTTTGTTGGGGTGAATTACAGGGGCATGGGTGAGCCAGACTGTGACTTACAGAAGCTGCATCAGTCATCTTCCCTGTGCAGGTAGCTCCTCCCAGGGCAAGGCCTCTTGAGTATGGAAACTTCATTCTGGCCTTGTGGGC
This sequence comes from Meriones unguiculatus, assembly GCF_030254825.1. Classification (NCBI taxonomy): domain Eukaryota; kingdom Metazoa; phylum Chordata; class Mammalia; order Rodentia; family Muridae; genus Meriones; species Meriones unguiculatus. The sequence continues at coordinate 23,426,987 of NC_083364.1, forward strand.
ACCAGGAATGCCTGTGGTACAGGCAAGACATTCAGAGACTTAAAATAGAAACCAATCTATCTCCCCTCCTCTTCCCTCTTTTGTTCTTCTCTTTTGTTCAAGTGCTTTAGCTGGCTGAGCCTGGTGGTGCATCTTACCATCCAGGAGACTGAGGCAACAGGGTTGTTGGTTCAAGCTTGGTCTGGACTACAAAGCAAGTTCCTACCGCCCTCCCCACCAAAGGTCTTTTCTGTCCTTTGCCATGCTGGGAGGAACCAAAAGCAAGCTGTGTCCCTGTTCTTGTAATACCCTCTCTTGAAAGCAGGCCCTGCTGTGGGGCAAAATGCTGTTGGTCACCTTGGAAGTAGACTATAGCTGCTTCTTGGGGTCTCTTGTCATGAAGGCATATATTATTTTATGTAGATCTTTCCTTAGCCACTTCCTGACTTAGGTCTGTTGAGTCTGAATACAGCTTATGTTCACCTGTAGTTCTCTGCTTCTAGGGTCTCTTATTCAAGACAATTTAGTTAGATGAAATTACAAGTGAGTTCTCACAAAGCTCAAGAAGGCATCAATTCTCCGTTATCCATAGAGTATACTGATGGAAAGGGTAATACAAGTTTTGCCATCATAGGCTGTCCCATCATAAGCATGGAGCATGGCAGTGTGGTGCCTGTCACAAACTGACAGCTGTAGAGCTGTGCCAGGACTGACCTACAGGGCTCGGTAGTGACCCCAGCCTAGCACAGCTTGGCCTTCCCTGAGAGCAGTGCTAATGTCATTCACAATACTCTAGTTCTGCAGAGTAGGTCCTCACAATTATGTCACAGAAACCTGGTCAGCCAGTTCCTTACAAGGTGTTAATGTAGGGATCCAGTTGCGTCTCTGGTGGTTGCCTTGTATCTTGAATATTCAAGTCAAGCTTACTTTCTGGTTCAATTGCTTTCAGATCAACTTTTTTTTTTTTTTTTTTTTGATAACTGTTCTTATCTTTAGCTTTGTCAGATTTTTTAGGTAATACCTTTTTAAATAAGCTGTAATCTATAAACAGCTTCACAGTATTGTTTGTAATAAGGTGATTTAGTAATGGTGACATTCAGGTGATAAAGTTTTTGCAGAATAAGGAAAAGTACATTATTTTGAAATGAAATGTAAATGCTTTCTTTAAAAAAGTCTTCATCGTCTTGTCTTTATTTTTTCTTTTTGGTTTTCTGAGACGTGGTTTTTCTGTGTAGCCTTGGCTGTCCTGGACTCTCTTTGTAGACCAGGCTGTCCTCTAACCCACAGCAAATCACCTGTGTGTGCCTCCCTGCGTGCTGAGAATACAGGCGTATGCCCCACATCTGGCTTGTCTTTATTTTCTTTCTGTTTTATTTTATTATTATTTTGTATGTGTGTGTGTATACATGTATGCAGGTCAGAGGAAAAGCTCATATGTTAGTTGGTCCCTGACTTCCACTTTGCTGATACAGGGTCTTCTTCACTGCTGCCCAGGCCACACTAGCTGGCCTGTGTACTACCAGCTGTTCTCCTGGTAGGAGCATGCTGTGATACAGATGCTTACGTCACCGTATCCAGCTTATGTGGGTTCAGTGATCCAAACTCAGATCATGAGCCAATGTTTTACCCAGTGAACCATCCCTTCAGCCCTGTTATTTAATTTTATTCATTTGCTTTTGCAGTGCTGGAGATTGAACTTAGAACCTTGCACATAGTGTACAAAATTGCGCTACAGCCAAGCTGCAGGGCTGGTGAGGTGCAGGTAAAGATGCTGGTCCTGTGAGCCAGCATCAAACCTCTGAGTTTGATCCCTGAAGCTCACAAGTAGAAGAGAACCAACCCCAGAGTAGACCCATGAAGGGTATACTCTGACCTCCACATGGACACGGCTGCAGGTGCATGTCCATATATATTATAGGTATCTGTGTGTGAAACAGCTGAGCTCTATACACCCTCAGCACGATTTCATTTCCCTTCTCCTTCCCTCTCTTTCTCTCTTCCTCTCTTTTTTAAAATATAAGGATAATTCATTTATCTACTGATAGGCATTTTGAGAGGATAGACTTAGCATTATTGGTATGAGCATTTTTACACTTTTTAAGCACTTAGCTAATTTTTTTCTTAGAATGAATTCCTAGATGTGACTATCTAGATCAGGAATAGTCTTTTGCAATATGATGCCAACTAGCTTGTGGAATTGGACCCACATGTCGGGACCAGTACCTTTTGCTCTAAGTCCACAGCAGCATTGTCAGTGCTGGAAGGCATAGTGATGGTGTGAAGCTCCTGTCTCCACAAGCCAGGCTGAGAACCACAGTGACAGAGATGTTGCTAGCCTCCATTGCTACCTCGAAACTGTTCATCTTTCTGTTCTTTCTGCAGATCTATGAACTGCGTGTGATGGAGACCAAACCTGACAAGGCTGTATCCATTATTGAATGTGACATGAATGTGAGTGACTTTTTCCACTTTAACTGAGGTCAGGACCCCAGGAGGGTGTCACACATGGGGAAGAGCCCACTCACCTGGTAGCTCCTCTTAGCAAATAGGCGTGGCAATTGGCTGTCTGTAAGGCAGCTGGATTCACATCACCTCAGGCTTGCCAACGAGCGAATGTTTGAATATCAAGAGCTAAGTGGGAACAAGTCATTGACAAGAGTCCTGGTTGTCCAAAAAAGAAAAAGGGAAAGAAAGGTTGCATTATCTCCTTTTATTTGTATTACTTTAGAAATGGAAGACAGGTTAATGGTTGCCAGGAATATGTGGGTCACTGTAGTACTATTAGCACCTTTGCTGGGGTAATGGGTGCACACACCTCCATGGTGATAGAGTTATGTTTGACTAATCACACACACACATAGCTTTCAGTAACAGCAGTGTGTCTAATGTGTTGATGTCCTTGTAGTGATGCTGAGCTGTATAAAGTACCGCTGTTGGGAAGACTGGACAGAGTGCACATTCAGTGCTGTTTCTTAGAACGCTCAAGCCACTGCTCTCTGAATTAGTTAAGGAGGCCGAGTGTGGCCGTGTCTCAGAATTACCTTTTATTTTCACAACACAGGTCGATTTTGATGCTCCCTTGGGCTATAAAGAACCAGAAAGACCAGTGCAGCATGAGGAGTCAATAGTAAGTAGTTTTCTTGAGTTCCTCTTGATTAACCATGTATGTGATATTTTTATACCTGTGCCTCTTTTGTGTAATTACATTTAAATATGTTGTGTGGGGGTTGGAAATGTGAGTGCCATGCATGTGTGTGGAGGTCAGAGGACAACTTTTGGGAGTTGGTTCTCCTTGGCAAGCATTTTCATCTGGTGAGTTGTCCCCTTCAATTGTTTCTTTGTGAATGGACTCTGCAGGGTTTGGCTGGGTTATGGTCCTTGCTGCTTTTCAGGCTTGCCTCCTAGGAGGACATAGTTTTCTAGCTGATGGAGACTGGGGCAGCAATAGAAACAGGAGGCTCTGAGGAAGGCTGACTACCCATTTTGAGAATCTCTCTCTCTCTTTTTTTTTTTTTTTTTTTTTTTTCCTTTTTGTCAGGAGGGAGAAGCTGACCACAGTGGCTACGCTGGAGAAATGGGCTTCCGTGTGAGTACCAGATACTGTGTGTCTCTGCATCCCGACACCAGTAACTGTTGTCATTGATGCGTTGTGAACTGATTAGCAGGATGTGATCTCTGGGTATCCATATGAGCAAACAAATCAGGCACTCACTCAATTACCAAACGTTTTAATATGTGCTTTTTCCTGGAACCTTGACAACCCTGAAAGGCTTCCAACTTCTCTTATTCCTTTCAGGATTTATGCCTAAAAGGACTTGCGTATAGTCCCTTGGTAGGTGTGTGTGTAGTGGTGAGGTATCTACCAAAAAGTCAAATTAGTACAATAGATGCACAAAACCCATCCCTTCAACTCAGCATTGTTAGCACATTTGTTCTACCTCTGAAAACACATCCTGCGCTTACTTGCCTGCACTCTATGAAAGTAAGCTGCATGTTCACCAGCCAGGCCCCCTGGTAAGCAGGCAGGAGTGGCTAATGTGTGGTGCTGAGGTGCTGGGCAGCAGTGGAGTCGGCATGACTAGACTTTTGGGAAGGAGGGACCTGGCAGGTGTTGCTAGCAAGGTCAAGCATCACTGCTGCTGCCTATTATTCAGCTCTTTGGGGCTTCCTGCAGTTCCTTGAGGGGCTGGTAGAGACTTCTTGCCTAGCAGCACTCAGGGGGACCAGCTCATACCTCTTCTGGGGTCTCTAGAAGAAGGCTGGTAATTGCTCACTCTTGAAGTTTAGCATATATTATTTTGATTTCCTTGTCCAGGCCTTCTCTGGTTCTGGGAATAGACTAGATGGAAAGAAGAAAGGAGTTGAGCCCAGTCCTTCCCCTATCAAGCCTGGGGACATTAAAAGGTAGGTCTGTTCTAGACTGTCCCTGTTGAGTGTTTGCCATTTTGCAAGAAAGGTCTGATGCACAACTTTGACACAGGAGAGCCTCATTCCAGTAGGAGGCAGGACAGTAAGCTACTGAGTAGGCTCAAACCCTTGGCTTGCCCTCTGATAGTAGTAGAGCATGATGGGGTTGGTCTAGGAGTCATAGAAAACCATCTTCTGGTGGCTGCCAGGTCAGGGATAGGGATATGTTAGCTTCTCTACTGTGTGTGACCAGAAAGAGAACGTGGGTTTCAGTGGAGCACTTTGAGAGAAATCTGAGGCTAGCCCAGTGCCCACAGTCCCCTATGCCACAACCAGTGTTTTCACTTTGTGATTCCCTCCTAGAAGGTACAGAGAAGGTAGAGTAGTGCATACCAGAAAGTTACCAAGAAGGTACTTGCTGTCTTTCCCTACCTTCCTCTTGATCGGCAGAAGCAAATCTTAGTCCTCCTTGGAACTGACCTTTCTCCTGATCTATCATCTTCACAGAGGGATTCCTAATTACGAATTTAAGCTTGGTAAGATCACTTTCATCAGAAATTCACGTCCATTGGTCAAAAAGGTCGAAGAGGTAAGCTTATTTCATTGGTCATAGGGTTTACTTACTAGTGATGGCTAGTATTTCTACCATTCAAAATAGGGTTGCTTCTGTCACATTTAATCGCCTTCTTGTGGTGCTGCTGTTCCTAATAGCCTGATTACTCCATAGAACCATTGCAGGTCTACTGGTTAAGGCTTCACAATGCTGGGGTCAAGAATTGACTTCAGGTTCTGCATGAAAAAATCTGGGGCCTCACGTGGTTTTCTTCTTCTGTTTGCTTACTTTTTGTTTCAGGATGGGAAATTGAACCCAGTGCCTCACACATACTGACCTGCCCCTTGCTTATCTCTGGTTCTAACTTATAACTAGAGCTTACTATTTCTGTGCAGTGACTCCTGAGTAAGAGGTATGACTGTAACATAGGAACAGTAGGGCTAAGATTCCTTCAGAGCTGTGTACTGTGAACAGGTCCAGCTGACTCCATGGTTGCACGTGATGCCTTGGATGTACGTGCATGTTCTTGGAAGAAGCCAAATTGACCAAAATTATCAAGACCTCAATGAGAGTTAGCATGAATACAGTCATGGAAGTTCAGGCCTCAGCTACATCCTGACATTGCCTAACTATGGTGACTTGCATGATACTGGCTCACAGAGCCTGGTCAAGTGCCAGGTACCAGGTACCTCAGTGTGCTTCCTAAGTAACATCTCATTGCTGGGATGTACCTGTGAACTTGATTATCTGCACAGATGCATGGGTGCAGGGCCTGAGCCCCTGACCACCTCACACATTGTGTCAGTGTCACCCCATTCAGAAAGTGACCTTCACAATGACATCAGGACAGCAGACCTCTTATGACCAATATGTTCCTGTAACCAGGCAGTTGGGGTGGGGTGGCTGCCTTAGAAATGGGAGGTGTTGGGCATTAGTTGTAAGTGTCTCATCCTGCTGCAGATTGCATTCTACACAGCAGCTCTGTCTGTCTGCAATGCAGCCGCCCAAGTGTGACATGTATTTCTAGGATATCTTTGTTAGACCTTAGGCTTTGCTGGTTCCTTTCTCAAAGGATCACCCTTAGCTGGTCATGGTGCACACCTGTAATCTTAGCAATTGGGGTATGAAGCAAGAAGATCCAGGAGCTCATAGCTGCGCTCTGCTAAATGAGACCCAGCTTAAAAGAAAAGAAAAAAAAAATCTCCCTTGAGGTGCCTCAATAGGGCAGAGGTCAGCTGTGCTGTGAGCCTATATAAGGTGGGCTGCTGGACCACTGTCAGACACTCTTGGCTACTGAACTTTTTTCCTCTAGTATGAACTTTTTTCCTCTGGGGTGTCCAGAGACAAAGATTGGGTGCTGTCTGCATATACCAGGCCAACCTGCAACCTCTGGCCGTTAATGTCCCTTAAGCTGACATAGTGTTGTACATTTTTCCAGGCTCGGGAGTGGAAGTTAATAGGCCTCTAGCTAGCATCTGCATGAAACCTGCCTATATCCTTTATTATAGTTCAGCTTTCATCATGCTAACAGGCCATTGTGATTTATAGAATGATAGTAAGGCTGGCAGGCACAGCTGGATCTGTTTTATCCACAGATATTTAAGTATTTGTTAGTCATAGCTTTACTCTATCCTGAAAGCCACTAAAGTTTTGGTGAAAGATAATGGGATAATAAATTTGGAAGCAAGGCTTTGGCAGAACCACAAGTGGTACCTGCTTTTAATTGGTTGTAGACAGCTACATTCTAAGCTGGACCAGGGGAAAGCCAAGAGGCAGATTGGTATAGATCCCAGAGGGCACATTTGGAAATGAGAGGTAAAGATAGAATACCTATTACAATGCATTTAGAGCCATAGCACTTTTCTCACACTGTATTAGGGTTATGACTCCTCAATCCCAGGAGGAAGACCTCATGGAAGGTCACTAGCCTAGGACCATCTATCCTACTAGATAATAAAGGACCAAGTGTTTGCATCTTACCTGTTGAAGCCTTCACTAATTTGCTGCTATTGGACTCCAGAGAGTGGCAGCCAGGCTTTCCTATTGCTGTTGAATATTGGAGCTTGCTCTCATAAGCCCAAGAAAGAAGACCTAAATATACTGTTAAATAGCAAGAGTTCCAAAAGAGTGTTCCTTTCCAGTAAAGATACAGAAAACATGCAGGTCTGAGCTAGGGGTACAGCTCAGTGCTAAAGTACTTGATCATCATGTCCTGGTGTCCATCTCTAGCACAGAGGCAAAATAAAATGAAAGAATCAGTCCAAGTAATGCAGATTGTGAAAAGCCAGGCATGGTAGTGTGTATCTGTAGTCCTAGAACTAAGGCGACTGAAGCAGTAGGATGCCAGGGTAACAAAGACTTCATTTCAGCCAAGAGGTGGTGGCACATGCCTTTAATCCTAGCACTGGAGAGGCAGAGACAGATGGCTCTCTGAGTTTGAGGCCAGCCTGGTCTGCAGAGTAAGTTCCAGGGCAGCCAAGACTACATAGAGAAACCCTGTCTCGAAAAAAACAAAACAAACAAACAAACAAACAAACAAACAAACAAACAAAAAAGACTTCATTGCAAAAATAAATGAGTGAATGAATGAAAGGAAGGAAAAAGAAATTGTGAAAGTAATTTCTCTAAATGGAAGGTCATTAGTTTGTAGATTAGATGGGGCTACTGAGCTCGAACAGTGAATGAAAATTTTTCTAGACCGAAGCAGGAAAAAGATCTAGAAAGATCAGAGGTCACCATAGGTTAGAGATACTGTCTTTGGATGCACACACAGGCAGTCTCTGAAAATCTGAGAAGGGGGCTGGAAAGATGGCTCAGTGGTTAAGAGCATGTGTTGCACCTGCAGAGGACCTGGGTTTAGCTCCCAGCACCCACATGGTGGTTCACAAGCACCCCCAACTCCAGTTCCAGATGACCTGTCATCTTCTCAATAGGCACCAGGCCCACACCCAGTACACATACACATCTATCGGTAAAACACACAAATGAGTAAAAAACAACTTTTTTTACAGTGATGTAGGGAAAGAGCTAAAGAGCTATAGCTGAACTATTAGCTACTGACAGATTCTGAGAAGAGAGAGCGTCATTGTGTTCAGTTGTCAGCCACCTGCTGAGCCTCCCAGGTTGCCAGTAGAGTCCGCATTCACACAGATATCTGGCTGAATCCATTCAGTCACAAAACAGAATGAATATATAGGATTAGAAAGATTTGTAGAGGGCTGGAGAGATGGCTCAGCACTTAAGAGTACTTACTGGGTGCCCTTTTTGAGGGCTCGAGTTCAATTCTCATCACCCACATAACAGCTCACAACTGTTTGTAGCTCCAATTCCAGGGAATCTGGCAACTTCACAGACATACATGCAGGAAAAACACATAAAAATAAAAATACATAAATCTTAACAACAACAAAAAAAGATTTGTAATAAAGAGGGGCTGTGGAAATGAGTGGGAAGGAGATAAGAGAAGGTGGGGGGTGAGAGCAATCTGTATGCGTTACATATATAAACTTGACAAAGAACATATTTGAAAAACATATTCACGGGAAGCCAAGTATGGTAGCACAGTTGTGACTGTAGCACCCAGGAGGCTATAACAGGATTGTGAGTTTGAAGCCAGCCTGGACTACTTAATTAAAATGACTCTTTGAACAAAGTAAGACAAAATTCCAAGAGGAAAAATTAGCCTGAGAAGTCTTTACCCAATTCTTTCTAGATTGAACTTTGTCCTCAAAATTTCTGTGTTCTTACAACATGACTATTTGGACATAGGGCCTTTTACAGAGTACAATTAAGGGAAAATGGGCCATAATCAAATTTGACCTGTTTTCCAGTTTTCTTAGGAAAAGAAAATGTTACCACATAGTGGTACAGGTACAGGCGTAGAAGGGCCATATTCCAGCTATAGGGGCCTGCAGATACCTTGGTCTCAACTTCTCATCTCCAGTATGCTTATAAATTAATGTAGTTTTTATTTAGTCATCAAGTCTATAGTGATTGACATGGCAGCTCTATCAGACTGGTCCACTAGCTCACCTACCATTGAGAAACCAGATTCAGACATGTAGGACCTCACAAAAGACACCTTTGAGAAGCCTTTCTGGGGAATCTACTTCAGGGTATACCTCACTGAATAAAATAAGTAGAAATGGCTAGAGCCAGTGGTGGTTCACACAGTGGTGTAATTCTAGCAATGAGGCAAAGGCAGATCAGAAGTTCAAGGCCACTCTGGGCTATAGAGCAAGAAAACGGCAAGCCATAGAGTTTGGGATACACCTTCAAACAGATGAGGTTGGTTGAGTCTTGCAGTGATGAGGTACATGGAGGAGAGAGAAGTCAGAAGAAACAGAAGGCTGTGTGCAGAGGTCTCCATTCTGTGGTTTGCATGTGCTCTGCATTCATGGTTGTAATCACATACACATTGATTGCCTCAGATGTGTAGTAGGTGTGAAGATGTGTTGCAAATTGCAGATTCCTCTACCATAGGAGACCAAGAGGTAGTACCTCATACCTGGAGCAGTTAAAAGCAAAATGGGGGCGGGGGGTGATACCTGCTGTTTTTGCAGTGTTGAAGAAATAAACCTTGCTGCTGGTGAAGGATTTGATTGGTAGTGTTTCTCATGGCTGTTGGTCTGTATATAAAAAAGTTTTTAAAAATATGTATACCCTCTAAGCCAGGAATTCCCTTCTAGGAAAAAAAACAAAACAAAACAAAAAACAGAACAAAACAAACAACAACAACAACAAAAAGCCCTAGAGCTATGTGCAGACAGTAAGCCCCTTATCTCAGCAGTTGAGTACACCGCCAACAGGAAGTGCAGGAGTTTAGATTAGAAACTCACAGGCTTGAGATTTTAGCATAAGTAAACACGGTGACTGGAAATAATATTTTGGGTTGAGAGTGATTTTTCTCTTGGAGCAGTATACTTTTTACATTGCGATGATTGTTATGGGGCTGGAGAGATGGCTAACGCTGTGAGAACCCTGTCTTCTTTCAGAGGACGATTCAGTTCCCAACACCACCGACAATGGTAGCTTAAAACCATCAGCAACTCCAATCTTAGGGGGAATTTAGGGCCCTCTTTTGGCCACCCTTGGCACTGTATGCACATTTTATACAGATATATACAGACAAAACACCCATACATGTAAAAATTTGGAAACAAAAAAAATGATTATTGTGTAAGAGGTTCTCAAATTACCATGGTTCAATTTAGGATTTTTAAATTTTCTATTGATGTGAAAGTGATAGATGTTCAAAAGAAACTGTACTTAGAATTTTGAATTTTGATCTTTTCCTGGGCTAATAAGTGTTGTGATCTTCTCTGAGTATTGGGTGACAGCAAGGAGCCACAGGTTCCCTTCCTTCACATGGTCACAAGGGGGAGGCCACCAGAACACTGTGGTGTGGTGTGTAATTGGATGTTTAGAAGAGAGATGTACGAAATGGTGACTTGAGATGAAAATGGCTTATGGTTGGGATTTCTTTCCTGAATGCTGGTTTCATATAGTATTTGTCTTGGGCACAGATAATAATATATTGTACAAATGACTTGAAACAAGGGGTTATAATGAGAAGACACTACAAGACAATATTCAGTGTGAGATTTTTTTCAAGTTCTTTATGAAGCAGCCATAGCATCATACAAAGAAGAAATTGTGCATCAGCTGCTCAGTAATGAACCAGAAAAGCTAGAGGATAATATCAACCAAATCTCAAAATGGATTGAGCAATGGGTCAAAGATCATAACTCTTAACTTAGAGACTGAGCAGCCAGGCCCCACCATGACATCCACCTTTGTCCCAGATCTTGGGAGGCAACAGCTGGTCTACACGGTGAGTTTTCAGGCTAGCCAGGGCTGTAGGAAGACTGTTTCAAAGGGAAAAAAAGAAAGCCTGGCATCAGTACAGCCACCCTTGTTGCTATCACTCAGTCTACATAATAGAAATGTCTGAGGCTCGGCAGAAGAAAACTGTTGTAGTTTAGCTGCTGTCTGGATTTCTTTTTCTCCATAAGAAAGTTTAAACGATCTCAGTTACAAATATCATTTATTAAGGAGTCCAAAAATTGTTTTCAAAATGATAATAAATTTGATCAGAGGATATACATCTTTTAAATTTAATCACTAAAGTGTAGGTGATCTCTTAAAATAAAAATGGAAACTCAAAATTAAAAAAAGAAAATGGCTCCTCCATGAGTTGAGATCAGTTGTGCAGGAAATGTAGAAACAAAGGTGGTAGTAGACTCAGTTGTAATTTGTGAGTTTCTCAGTGCCACAAATTCCCGAGACATTTCATACTCGTTTATGTGTGTGTGTGTGTGTGTGTGTGTGATTGTGTGAATACATGCGCTGTGTGTGCAGATGCTTTGCGAGCCCAAAAGAGGGAGTCAAATCCCTTGGAGCTGGAGTTACAGTCAACTGTGAGCTGCCCAGATAGATGCTGGGAACTGAACCTGGGTCCTCTGAAAGCAGCTCATACTTTTTAACAACTGAGCCATCTTTTCAGCCTCTCCAGTGGCATTTTTTTGTTTTGTTTTTAGAGACAGGGTTTCTCTGTATAGCTTTGGCTGTCCTGGACTCACTTTGTAGACAAGGCTGGCTTCAAACTTAGAGATCTGCCTGCCTCTGCTTCCTGAGTGCTGGGATTAAAGGCGTGTGCCACTACCGCCTGGCTGCCATTTCTTATTATAAATAATGAAGTAGGAAAGGTAGATAAATAGTATATGAGTCTACAGAATAAAGCAGTTACTGTAAATTTTGAGGAGTTTCTGAAAATAATACCGTGTTTTTACACCTAGGATGAAGCTGGGGGAAGATTCGTTGCCTTTTCTGGAGAGGGACAGTCGCTTCGTAAGAAGGGAAGAAAGCCCTAAGTCCAAAACTGTTGGCTGACTGGAAAATAAAAGATCCAATTGCAACACACTGGCTTATAGTTACTGGCTCTGACAAGTTCAGAGAATGCTCTGTTATTTATGGTTTGTTTAGAGTTACCTAAGAACTCCCAAGCTTGTCCTGGATGCAAAACAGCAGACCTTGGCGGTTGTGCTTGCTTTGGGGGAGAGAAAGCACTCTCAGGTCCCATGGTGACACCTCCTCCTCTTCATGCTTTCTGCTCTAGGGTGCTCCTAGGGCCTCAGCAGAGCAGTTCCCTGTTTCCTGACTTGCTCTTCTTTCCCAGGTCTGTATGTGGGGCAGTGTCTTCAGCCAATCATGGCCACTCAGGCCAGGACTTGACTACCTGACAAAGATGGTCTCTGCTCTTATTTACAGAGGGGATCTCATCCAGATGAATTCACTCTCATTTTAATCTGCTGGTTATCAGTGAATTCCATGGTGAAGCCAAATGAATAAATGCTGACATTATGTGCCCCTATTGCGACTTTATTTATTACCCAAGGTTCTGATAGTTTTTCTGTTTTTCAAGTGCTAGGGCTGAAGCGGAAACTCATGAATCTTAAGCATGCCACACACTCTGCCACGAGGTTCGTCCATGTCCCACTTTCTTTTGGTTTTATTGTGCTCAGATCTACACTTTGTATGATGTAAGATCTTTTGACATCCTGATTCAATTATTTAAAATTTGTTCCTTGAGAATAATTCTTATTGAAGAATTAAATAAAACGATTAAAACTTGCCTCTAGCTTTTTGATAAGTTATGTCATGGATTGGTAGTTTGGGCCACTAGCTGGAAGTCATGGGAATGTCCACTTACATTAGAAGACTACTTCTGAGACTGTAGAGGCTGTAGGGACAAATGACACTCCCTGACACTTGGAGTGGGATAGTCAGACCTAGCACGGTTCCCAGGGTGGATGCACTTTCCCTCTAGGTTGATGGCTCTGCAACGTGTCCAGTTGCCCCTGGCTCTGAGGCACATACATCACTGGCCTCATGTGGCTCTGGAAGTTTAAGTGCTGTGGTAACCTGCCAGACCTGTCATGTCGGGATGTCTCAGTTTCACCAGCAGTAACACAGCCTTCATTTGTGGGATTCTGTGGGCGAACTTAAATTTTGTCCGGCCTCATGAACTCAGTGGCTAGCTCTTTGATTGCCTCCCCCAGATGGGGGACCAGCCTTGCCAGGCCACAGAGGAGGACAATGCAGCCAGTTCTGATGAGACCGGATAAGCTAGGATCAGATGGAAGGGGAGGAGGACCTCCCTTATCCGTGGGCTTGGAGATGACGGAGGGAGGGGGCTACAGCTGGGACACAAAGTAAATAAACTAACATAAAAACAAAAGTGTAGTTAAGAAAATTTTGTCCGGCTGGAGAGAGGGTTAAGTAACTAAGCACTTGTTCTTGCAGAGAGGGAACCAAGTTTGGTTCCCAGCACTCACATGGTGGCTCAGTCTTCTGTAACTCCAGTTTATGAGGATCTGTGTACACATGGTGCATGCACGTATTTATACACATAAAATAAATGTATTAATAAAATGTTTGTGACTGTGTGCATGTGTGGGTTAGAGGACAGCTCTCAGGAGTCCCTTCTGCCACCTTGAGGGATACAGTGATCAAACTCCTGTCCTTGGTTCTGCTCAGGCACTTCTAAGGTGGTTTGGGTTTTGTTTTTGCTGTTTGTTTGGTTTGGGCTTTTGTTTTGAAACAGGTTCTCACTAAATATATCCCTGGGTATATCCCTGTAACTCAAAGAGTCATCCTCCTGCTTTTGCCTCCTGAGTGCTGCGTTTAAAACTGTGCGCCATGGAGCCTCTTGCCTCTAGAATTCCTTCCACCCTCAGCCATCCCACGCAGCTCCCACCTCCCCATACGCCGAACCAAGCTCGCCTACACCTTTGAGTGTATGTTCAGGCCAGATCCTATTGTCTCAAACCATCATGTAGATTATTCAGGGCTCAAGAGTCTGTACTTGCAGAGCTGAACCATACCGGGATTTGAAAAATAACCGGGAGAGCTGGCCGGAACTGCCGGGTTTCACACTGCTAATTCCAAGGCTTTGAAGCCAAGTCACTGGCCGCGGTCTCCTACCATCAGCCACTCAGTGCAGACGTCCTGTGTAGCTTGTAGCTCATTGGCTCATGTCTCTGTCTGTCACATAGGGCCCTGGATATGGCGGTCTCCGGCAGCTGGCAGGTGAGTGTGTTGGGCTGCTGGGGTACTGAGCTGTGTGGGGTCAGGCTAAGGGGTCTCCCAGTGCTTCCATGCTCTCTCTCCCCACAGCCTCCCCGGCCGTGCGAGGTCTACCGCGCCGAGTGGGAGCTCTGCCGCAGCGCCGGGCACGTCCTATACCATTACTATGTCCATGGAAAGCCGCCGGACTGCAGGCAGTGGCTGCGCGACCTGGCCAGCTGCCGCGAGTGGGAGGAGAGCCGCAGCGCGGAGGCCCAGGTACGCGCAGGGTGGGGTGTGTGCGCAGATCCTTCCGGGGCACCCCCTCGTGCTTACCTTCTGAGTACCCCAAACTGCGTTATTAAAGGGACTTTAGACCACGTCAAGTACTAGAAGGGAGGCAGAAAGAAGGGAGGTAGAGAAGCTCGGAGAGACAACCATCCAGCCTTAGGGTCATCCGGCCTGCCGGAGGCAGCCTTCACCCAGCCGTTAGGGACAGGACGGAGGAAGAGAAAAGCCAAGGTGCCTGAAGCATGAGTGTGGGCTATAGAGGGAGTAAGAACAAACCTGAGAGAACCTGAAAATGTTCAAGCTCCCGTGATTTGCGTTACCTTTGGCAGGTCAGTCTGTCGAAGACGGAAACCAGTTGCTGTTGCTGGAACCTTTTCTAGGGAGATGTGAAGACGCCTCTACTTCCTCTAGATAGAATGTAGAATAAGGGAACAAAGAAAGGTTTCTATGTACTCTGGCTTGGTGAATCAGTGACTCTGTTGGGTCACTTATAGGAGTGACGCAAAGGCAGCAATACCTGAAGGTCCAGCACCAGTGATTCCTGGAGCTCCCTGGACAACTTCCAAGCAACTCCAGACTCCCCTCCCAGCCACTGTTACTGCTTTTATGATTTTGGGGAGGAAGCTGATAAAAATTTAAATCTCTGAGTTTCTTGCTACTAAATTTCATGGGATTTCTGAGTCAGTGACTTCCCTCCTGGGTCCTTCCTGCCTAGGAAATAGCTAAGACCCAGGGGGCTCCCAGTGTCCATTCATTAAACAAATAGTTGTCTCCTCGGGCAATTTCTGATACAGGGTGATAAGGGGAGCCCTCCCTTCCTGGGGCGCACTCCAGGCTGGAGTATGGTATTGCTTTCCTGGACAGTGTGTTGGGGAAAAAGGAAGAGAAAACCCCAGGACAGGCAGTCATGGGGAGCATCAAGAAACAAGAAGTTTCATGCTAAACATATGTGAGCATCCAGAAACTGATAAATGGGGGGGGGGGGGGGGGAAAATGCTGAAACAAAACAAGACCAGGAAGCAGAAACATGGCAACTCCTAATAAGTGAGAGTAAAAAACATGGCAGAAAGCGTGTTTGCATGGCAAGAGGTTGGAAACTTACTGTCTATATTGTCACCTATCATAGATTACTGTAAGAACCAACGATGTTTCTGAAAAGAGAAATGGCCAAAGGTCACAGAGAAGCAGTTCACCATGGAACTCAGAACACAGAAGCAATTTATTTCTTTACTTTTTGTTTTGGTTGTTTTTTTCAGACAGGGTTTTTCTTTGTAGCCCTGGCTGTCATGAAATTCACTCAGTAGACCAGGCTGGCATCAAACTCAGAGATCTGTCTGCCTCTGCCTCCCCAGCACTGGGATTAAAGGCGTGTGCCACCATGGCCTGGCTTCTTTGGAATTTTTAAAGTGCTTTTATTGGTTTTTGTGTGTGTGTGTTTTTGCCTGCATATATGTCTGTACCATATGCACACACTGCCTGAGGATCCCCTGAAACTGCAGTTTCAAATGGTTGTGAGCTGCCGTGTGAGTGCTGGGAATCAAACCCCAGTCCTCCGGAAGAGCAGCCAGTGCTCTTAACTGCTGAGCCATCTCTCCAGCCCCTTTGTTTTTAAAAAAAATAAAGAAGTCTTTGTGTGTGGCATGTGTACGCATGTGCACACATTGTATGCTGAGGCCCTCTGTTGACAATAGGCATCTTCCTCAGTCACTGCCCACCTTATTTTTGAGGCAGGGTCTCGGTGAACCTGGGCTTCCCTCTCTCCATCTACTGAGTGCTGGGATTACAGGCATGCACCAACATACTCAGCTACTTCTGTTTGCTTCTTAAGCAGTAACGATCTTTGTAGAGACAGGATCTGGATGGATAGCCCAGGCTGGTTTGAAACTTCAGTTCCTTTTGGCTCTGCCTGCCAACTGCTGGGAATACAGGTAGTCACTACCATGCCCCGTTTAAGAACACTTATAAGGAGGTCTGCTGCATAGCACGTGACACCAGGCCAGGCTCATCCCTGTCACAGTAGCCTGACCTGTGCCTTTGTTGGCGGTGGCTGAAAGAAGCTGGTGGGATGAAGGGCACCTTTTACACACACCCTGTGCACAGTCTAGCAGTAACTTTGGACTGCTCTCTCCTCCCCACTCAGTGTCCCCACTCTCAAGTTAGGCAGGTGAACTTGCTCCAAACTCTCTGGGTTAGCTATAGCTGAGGCCTAGAAGGTGTTTTCAAATGGCTAAAGGCAGACTGGGCAGGTCCATGCATGCTTACAGTTACAGCACTAAGGAGGTGGAAGCAACAATAGCAGAAATTGAAGGTCATACATAGTGATCCTGAAGCCAGCGTGGGCTACTGGAAAGCCTGTCGCCCCCCCCAAAAAAATTGCTGAAGTAAGATATCCTGTGATGCATAGAAAGAATGGCTTAGATCTGTGTTTGCTAAACTGGAACAGTTGTCAAGGAATGTTATGTAAGAGTATCTGAGCTGTGGAGCTGGATGTGCCATATGCTCCCATTTATTCCCCTCTTCAGAAAAGTGCTGAAGAAGAGGGTGATATGGGTGCCATGTGACAGTACTAGGGCCCCTTAGGATGTGAAGCAGTAAATGACCAGAGTCTTCTTTGTACAGCGATCCCTCTGTGAGAGCGAGCAGGCACGGGTCCAGGCTGCACAGAAGCACACCCTGGTATGGGCCTTGAGGCAGAGCCCCCCTGAAGACTGGAACCTTCCTCTGCCACAGGAGAAGGACAAGTGATGAGTGACAGAAGGACAGGTGATGAATGACAACCAACTGCAACCTTGGCCCTGACCTGGACTTTGACTACCTCCAACTTGACTGGAACCCAGAGCAAAGCATTCCCAGCTCTGTTTACTTCCCACCTGCATTGGGGCATCTCATCACTTTGATACTCTGAAAGACACTTGTGTCTGTAATTACAGGTAGCCAAGCACTGTGGCAGGTACCTGTGAACAGCCAGGTTGGTCAGCCTATCCATGCCACATCTCCTGAGAACAGCCATACTAGAGGTGGCAATCCTGAGGTGTGAGAACCTCAAGCACGCAGTGGCAGCCTTGGCCTGTGTAGATACAAACTCAGAATGAGTTTGCTAAACAGTTCTACTGAGAAATGGACTGAAGTGGACTTCAGTGTCTTGGGTTTGGTGATTACTGTGTTCTCCGAGTGTGGAGCTCATACTTCCCTGGTGATGCCATGGGAAGGGCAACTTGGCCCTCTGCACCAGCACCTCTTAATGGTTTTGCAGACTTTTAAAAAGAAACACACACAGCGTTGCAGGAACCACCAAGTCTGGGGTTAAGAAATCCAAGTCCCAAGGCAGAGAGAGACAAGAGTCCAGGTCCAAGGAATATGGGATTGGGGCCTCCTGATTTCTTGTTGTTAATGTATTAAAAGCCATTTCACATGTTTGATTCCAAAAGCAACCTGGAAGTCATGTTTGTTATACTTTACGCCTGTCCTAGTTTGGGTTTCTATTCCTGAGATGAAACACCATGACCAAAAGCAAGCTGGAGAGGAAAGGGTTTATTTGGCTTACACTTCCAGATTGTAGTCCATCATTGGAAGAAATCAGGCCAGGAATTCAAGGACAGGAACCTGGAGGCAGGACCTGATGTAGAGGCCGTGGAAGAGTGCTGTTTACTGGCTTGCTCAGCCTGTTTTCTTAGAGAAAAGAGCCACAATGGGCTGGGCCCTCCCGCAACAATCACTAATTAAGAAAAATGCCCTCCAACTGGAACTTACAGTGGCATTTTTTTCAACTAAGGGTCCCTTCTTTCAGATTACCCTGGCTTTGTGGTTCTCAGCCTTCTTAATGCTGTGACCCTTTAATACAGTTCTCATGTTGTAGTGACCTCCAACCATAACATTCATTGCTACTTCATAACTGTAATCTTGCTATTGTTATGAATTAGAATGTAAATATCTGACATGCAGGATATCTGATAGGCAACCCCTGTGAAAGGTTCATTCAGCCTCCAGTGGAGTTGAGACCCACATGTTGAGAAATGCTGCCAGCTTGTATCAAGCTGACATACAACTAGCAGCACAATACTCAACAATGCTATATACTCAGATTAGTATTGGTTCTCTTGTAGGGTTTAGAATATATATTCAAACACACAAGTAGCTGGGCATGGTGGCGCAGGCCTGTAATCTCATTACTCAGAGAGGCAAAGACAGGTGGATCACTGAGTTTGAGGCCAGCCTGACCTACGAAGCAAATCCAGGACAGCCCGGGCTGCACAGAGAAACCCTGTCTTGGAGACAAAAACAGAAAACATACACGTGTACAGACATATGCATGAACGTAAGCCTGCACACATTCACACATACATGAACACACTCATGAGTGCAGGTGCACGTACAAGTGTGTACACGTGCACACAAACACAAGTGCATGCGCCCACACCAGCGTGTGCCATGTACGTGTGAACACATACAAACGTGGCACCTAAACACATGCATGTACCCAGTTTACACACAAATACATGGATATAAGCACTCACACACAGACACATGCACACAGGAGTACACTGACAAATGTGAATGCTCATAGGAACTCATGTGTATACATGCACACAAACATATACACACACACAAGAACAGGAGCTCTCATAGAGGTCTTTTTATTACTAAGATGGTCAAAGCTCTTCTGGTTGCACTAGGCCTTATATCAGATGCTAAGGCCGGTGTGGTCCAGCTGCATGCCCTTTCTGTGGCCTTCCTGGCCCTAAGCAGTAGGGTGAGGCAAAATTACAGATTGCCTCAGCAAAGGATACATTGTAGAATAAAGTTTCCCACCTGCATGTTCTGTGCTCTGAATGTGGGACTTAGGCACTCACAGGAACTCTGACCACTCAGCACCCCCACCCCCACGGAGCACTTCACCCTCTTTCTCAGCTGTAAATCCCACAGCAACATAGAAGTTGGGCAAAATTTTCCTGCATTCACCCTGTGTTCATTTATTTTGTTCTTTTTTCAGTGTGGAGAAACAAAACCAGGACATTGTGTAAGGGGGTCTCAGAGTCAGCATAGAACACACCCAGACACCAGATTCTCAGCACAAAGGAGATCTCTGTTCCCCTCAAGGGAAAGGAGGTGGGGCGCTATCTATGCATTGTTCAAAGACAGCAGGTGTTTCTTCAGGAGTAGTTTTTACGGGGGAAATGGCGAAGTGCCTTGAGTTGTTAAGTCTTGATTGGACATGTCAGCCAGTGTAGCCAAATAATGAATTTTGATTGCTGGACCTCGGAAATAAGGGAATAGACTTTGGGGGCTAGCTGTAGGAATGTAATTAATGTTTTAGCAAGGGAGAGGGAAGGGAAAAGGACAAGACCTGCTGGCACTGTGCTTGAAATGTTTGGGCCTCTTGGGTAGCCCTTCACATTGTACATTCTAGATTCGTGTTCTACCACTGAGCTATGCCAGACAAGATCACAGCTTTGAAACTGGCAGGTTTTTGGTATTTTAAGGGAAAGAAAGACATAAGTGTTAAATGTTGATAGAGTCTCTGGTTGGGGGCATGGCTCAGAGGAACAAAATTCCCTTTGCCAGCACAAGGGCCCAAGTTTGATCTCCAAGCACTGCAATAAATAATGACTAAGAGGTAAAGCCAGGTGAGAGAGTGCCATGCTATGATCCAAGCACTTGGAAGACAGAGGCAGAAGGATCAGGAGTTCAAGACCACCCATGGCCATATGAGACCTTGTCTGGAAAACAATCATTAACAACAACCAAATAAACAAACAAAGTAAAGTGAAAGCTGAATATTACAACAAAAGTGCACACAGAATCGGGGCACAGTGGTGCATGCCTTTAATCCCAGCACTTAGGAGGCAGAGGCATGTGAAGCTCTGAGTTCGAGGCCAGCCTGGGTGAGTTCCAGGACAGCCAGAGCTGCACAGGGAAACAAAACAAAAAGAATAAAGTGCACACAGGAGTAAGATGGAGCTGTGTCTCAAACTCTTTGAACAAAACTCCATAGTCCATAATTCCAAGTGTATTGTATATATTACCATTGCAAAAAGCTTCACGTAGGGTTTTGTTGCCTTTTTTTCTTTTCTTTTCTTTCTTTTTTTTTTTTTTTTGAGACAGGGTCTCACTATATAGCTCTGGCTGTCCTAGAATTCACTTAAGTAGACAAGGCTAGTCTTGAACTCTCAGAGATCTGCCTCCCAAGCACTTGACTGTCACACAGGTTCTTATCTAAACTGTGGAGAACACACTGCTATTCTCATGAAGCTGATGTATACATAACAACTTAAATAAAATCCAAAGAAAGTACCTGAGTTAAAAAAAAAATAAAAAATCTTACGGGCCTGGAAATCTAGCTCAGCTATTAAGAGCACTTGCTGCTCTTCAGAGGACCTGGGTTTAATTCCCAGCACCCACATGATAGCTCATAACCATCTGTAATTCCAGTTTCAGGGGATCCATTACCCTCTTCTGACCTCTGCAGGCACCAGACTTGCACACACATGCAAAACACACAAAATAAAAATTGTATAATTGTATAAATCTAATAAACATTAAAAAAATAATCCAGCAGTCCTTTTAAGAATAAACATGCAGGAATCAGGGAACAGGGCTAAGGGAAGAGGGGAATTGGTCATGGCAGACTGCTGGTGAAAAACCCACAGAGCAGGGCTGGTAATTCTTCAGGGCTACGTGATGAAGGAAGGTATGTACAATCTGATGCACACATAGTGGAATGCAGATATAACTGAGGAAATTGAAATGCTCTGTGGAGTACAAGGTGAGTTTCTGGATCCTGACACTGTTCTTCAGTGTGTTGTTTAAACACATTAGAGATAGACTCTGTCTGAGTCACCAATAAACCTATCAAGGAGAGAAAAGAACTTACCCTTCAAGTTAACCAAGAGCAAGTTCTCATTTGAATTCTCTGCCTTATGCTCCTTCTGTCTTCAGCCCACTGTCTGCTGTTATATGAGTCTGAATCTATACCTGCCTGGAGGCTGTCTTGTGAATCTGTCCCTGTATCTGTCTGTTGTTTCTATGTGTCTGTCCCTAACAAAGGGACTGTTACTGTACCATATAGAAAGTATCACATGGGGAAGAAATGAGGAATGTTTTACAGAAATCTTTAACAAAGTTTTACAGGGGATTAAGTGACTGACTTCAACTGACCCAGATAGCAAGCAACATTATAAAAAATCATTGTTTATCAATCAATATTTAAAAGTGTTCAACATTATCCATAATCTGTTCAGCATTTATGGTGGATATTCTTTTTTGTTGTTGTTGTTTTATTTTGTTTTGTTTCTGTTTTCAAGACAGGGTTTCTCTGTGTAGCCTTGGCTGTCCTGGACTTGCTTTGTAGACCAGGCCAGCCTCAAACTCAGAGATCTGCCTGCCTCTGCCTCCTTGAGTTCTAGGATCAAAGGTGAGTGGCACCAGGCCTTGCTCACCTGCTAGATCACAGGAATGCATCACCACACCCAGCTGGATATTAATTTTATGAGATTATTTTCAATTTCTACACTTGCTGGTTTAGCAAAGAACACAAATGCACTAATCTGATCCAAGGGCACGGGAGAGTATATAATTTAAATTAAACTTTAATGCTGGGCATTAGTTTAGGCTGTAAAAGTTGATTACATGGGATATTTATGGCAAGTAAAGTTTGTTCTCTTAAAGGCCAATTAAACAAACAGGCTGAGCATAAGTGGGAGAGCAGTCTTAAGTAACCTCAAGGTGTATTATTAACTCTGTCTTCGAAGTCCAGAAAAAGTTCCAGTTTCTTAGAATATAAGAGAGATCTTCAGGGCTGGAGAGATGGCTCAGAGGTTAAGAACACTTACTGCTCTTACAGAGGTCCTGAGTTCAATTCCCAGCAACCACACGGTGGCTCACAACCATCTATAACAAGATCTGGTGCCCTCTTCTGGCATGCAGGTGTACATGCAGGGAGAACATTGTATACATAATAAATTAAAAAGAGAGAGAGATCTTCACAGTCTTGCATGGCCGCAGTTTCTCTTTTTTTGTTTTATTAAAGAAGCGTGACCATGGAGGTAGTCACTGATGAAGAGCTGTACAGGCATGCTGTACTGTGGGGGCAGTCTGAATTGGTATCACCTCATTCCAAGTAGTCCCTCTGAAAAGTTCACAAAGGCATGGCAGGACTTTGAGGAGACAGACAGACAAATAGAACAGCTATTCCTATAGAAGATCACATCTTAAGATTTAACCCTGGAGCTGCAGAGATTGCTCAAAGGTTAAAAGCACTGGCTGTTCCTCCAAATGTCCTGAGTTCAATTCCCAGGAACCATATGGGAACCATATGGTTCCCAGGAACCATAATCATCTACAATGAGGTTTGGTACCCTCTTCTGGTGTGCAGGCATACGTGCAGGCAGAACACTGTATGCATAATTATATTATTATTTATACTATAAACAATAAAATTTTTAAAAATTCCAATCCTGAAAATCAAGTAGATATGTTTAGCCAGTTAGTACCAAACAGCATTGTGTGTTTATTTGAAGATAGGAATTTACAGTTGCTGTCGTTTGGGTAGACTGGGTTAAGGCTACTCCTGGGATGGCAGTGATAACCAAAACAACTATCATATGCGCCATAACCATCCAATTAAACTTTTTAAAAAAACATATGCTCCAAGGCATAGCTAAGTTGTCTTAAAACAGATTTCCGAGGCCACGGTGAGTCGGATTAACAGGAGACAAAATCACAGCGCAGTGAGTGGAACCATAGTAAATGGGGACAATTAGAAGTGACGGGCAGTTTACTGTGACTGAAGTTCAGGAAACTGTTGCTCTCTTCTTACAAGGTTGTCCTTTTCTGTTATCGCTTTATGGTATAGCTTTACCAATCCTGCTAGAATCCAGAGAAAGCCTGTGGGAGAAAGTACAGATATGGAACCCTGGCTCCAAGTTATGAAGCTAAGTCCTTGAGGGAATTTAGATAAAAACTTGAGTTTGGAGATTGCTTCTACCTCACAAATGTTGAGATTATAGGTATGAGCTGCCATATATGCCTGACTCTTCTTTTTCTTCTTCTTCTTCTTTTTTTTTTAATAATGCTATTTTGTAGATACTAGTATAAAGTTGAGAGAAACTTTTTTTTTTGGGTGTTTTGAGACAGGGTTTCTCTGTGTAGTCTTGGCTGTCTTGGACTCACTGTGTAGACCAGGCTGGCCTCAAACTTACAGAGATCCGTCTACCTGTGCCTCCCTGAGTGCTGGCATACAGGTGGATCTCTGAGTTCTAGGCCAGCCTTGTCTATAGAGTGAGTTCCAGGACAGCCAGAGCCGCACAGTGAAGCCCTGTCTGGAAGCAACAACAACATTAAAGTCTAAGATGCTCCTGGGAAGTGAATCCCTTATCCCCTCTTTGTTGTTTATGTCTTTGATTTTTGAGTAATTGGACTTGTTCAATTATGATTTGTCCTTGGGGGTTATAGGAATGTCATGAGAGACATGAATTTTTCAAAATTGACAAAAGGAGTTAAAAACCTAGATGCATCAGCAGGACTGGCTTTTCAAGGTGATTTAGAAGGGCCAACAGTTACTCCTTAGAGGAGGGTCTGGCAAAGATCCAAAACCTCAGACAGCCATCTGATGATAGTGAGCATGCCTAGGATGTGCTGTGTGAGAAAAGCAGCGTCTGCATCATCCGAAAGTGAGACTGTCAGCACTAGCACACTTCTCACCGAGAGTGGAGTTAAGAAATTCCAGGAGGCGGTGCACTCCGGGGAAGGCGGCTGGCTGTGTACTGGTTGGCATCTGTCTGCTGCGGCGCAGTCATGTTTCTCCAGTATTACCTCAACGAGCAGGGCGATTGCGTCTATACGCTGAAGAAATATGACCCTATGGGACAACAGACTTGCTCTGCTCAATCTGCTCGGTTCTCCCCAGACGAC
This sequence comes from Meriones unguiculatus, assembly GCF_030254825.1. NCBI lineage: Eukaryota > Metazoa > Chordata > Mammalia > Rodentia > Muridae > Meriones > Meriones unguiculatus. Next base: position 23,451,192 of record NC_083364.1, read on the forward strand.
AAATACTCAAGACACCGAATCACCATCAAGAGACGCTTCAAAGTGCTTATGACCCAGCAACCGCGACCTGTCCTCTGAGGGTTCGTTAACCTCTTGTGCTGCTCGTCTCCCCACCCCCCACCCCCTATCAGCAACCAAATGCCTCAATTCTGAGCCTCGAAGCCTTCCCCTGCTGTTTGGAATGCAATCTTATCTTACTACGTGATTGATTCGATAGTGATGGCCATTGCTTTTAAAAGGAACAGTCTTAACTTTTTTTTTTCTTCATGTTTTGATTTACTGCCCGGCTATTAAAGATACAATAACTTAAAAGTTAAAAAAAAAAAAAGAAAGAAATTCCAGCACTCAGGAGGCAGAGGCAGGCGGATCTCTGTGAGTTTGAGGCCAGCCTGGTCTACAGAGTGAATTCCAGGAAAGAAGAAAGAAAAAGAAGCAAAGAGAGAAATAAAGAAAATAGTTTGTCCTTACTAGAGAAAGAAAACCATTTAAAAATAGCAGGCTTTGTCATAGGTGTTATTGAGACTGATGACCTCACTGATGTCCATTATCAGATGCAAGGCCATTGGTTTGGTGGGAGAGCGGGCATTTGACATTTTTCTTTGGCCAGCATAAAATCAGAATTGGCCATCGGGTCTCTTTGACTACAACTTTGTGGGGAACACTGAGACAAAATTGATAAGGAAAATCTTTTAACATCATGAGTAACCTAAGTTTTGTTTCGTAAGGCGAAATGTAATAGTAAAAGCGGCTGGACCATGCACCAAGCTCTGTAGAAGGAAAAGGTAACTGTGTAATCAGCTGTTTGACATCAGACTCCTGTGAAAGGAGCAAGCATGGGGAAGCTTTGTGAGAATCAAAGCATACGGGTATTGAAGTAGACCTATTCCAGGCCTTCTGAGGGACTGCCACACTGACCTCCATATGCCCCCACCAGGAAGGAATAAGTATTCCTGTTTCCCCGCATCCTCGCCAGCATGAGCTGTCATTTGTTTCATTGAACTGGGTTATTCTGATGCGGTAAGATGAAATCTCAAAGTGGTTTTAATTTGTATTTCTTTAATACTAAGGATGTCGAACCCTTTTAAAGTATTTCTTATCTATTTGTACTTCATCCTTTGAGAGCTCTTTGCTTACTTCTGTACCACATTTTAAATAGGATTATGTTTTCTTGATGTTCTGATGTTCAGCTTTTTGTACGTTCTTTTTTTTTTTTTTTTTTTTTTGAGACAGCTCTTCTCTCTGTAGCTGTTGCTGTCCTGGAACTTGCTTTGTAGAAAAGGTTGGCCTTGAACTCAGAGATCTACCTGCCTCTTCCTCTTGAATACTGGAATTAAAGGTGTGCACCACCACTGCCTGGTTGTTTTTTGAGTTCTTTTTATATTTTAGATATTAACCCTCTACTGGATAAGTTATTGGTGAAGACCTTTTCCAATTCTTTAACCTGCCACTTTGCCCAAGAATGGTGTTCTTTGCCATACAGAGTCTTTTCAGTTTCATGAGATTCCATTTATTATTAATTTTAGTGCCTGTGCTATCAGTGTTCAGTTTAGAAAGTCTTTTCCTATACCAGTGAGTTCAAGATCATTCCCTGACTTCTCTTCTATCAGATTTATATAGCTGGTCTTATAGTGAGGTCCTTGACCCACTTCTCTGCAGTCTGATAGATATGGATCTATGTGCATTCTTCTACATGCACCTATCCAATTTGGACAGCACCATTTGTCGAAGATGCTCTTCCCACAACCCCCGGCTTCTTTGTAAAAATTCAGGTGTGTGTGGTGTATAGGTTTATGTCTGGATCTTCAGTTTGTTTCTATTGATCAATATGTCTGTTTTTATGCCAATACCATGCTTTTTCTCTTATTTATTTATTTTTGGTTTTTTGAGACAGGGTTTCTCTGTGTAGCTTTGGCTGTCCTGGAGTTACTTTGTAGACCAGGCTGGCCTTGACCTAACAGCTATACACCTGCCTCTACCTTCCTGAGTGCTGGGATCATAGGCATGCACCACTGTGCTGGGTCCATGCTGTTTCTATTACTATATATATCTGTAGAACTTGAAATCTGGATTGGTGATACCTCCAAAACAGGATTATTTTTTGTTTTTGTAGGAAAATAATCCCACTTTTGTTTTTTCAAGTCTGTGTAGTCCTGGCTATCTTGTAATTCACTTTATAGACCTGACTGGCCTTGAACTCAGAGATCTGCCTGCCTCTGCCTCCTGAGTACTGAGATTAAAGCCGTGTGCCCTCCACCACCCAGATGACCATGTCTACCATGGAAGGCTCAGTCAGGAGGATTTTGAGCTCTAGTGAGAAAGAGGTTAACTGATGCAAAGACAGCTTCAGTCCAGCTGTTCTGAGTCCTAAAAACAGTGCCTAGAGTGGCAAGAAGAAGGATGAGTTTGATGGCTCATGGCCGTTAGTCTCCCTTTCACCTGAACTGCTTTCAGAGACTGGGGACATCATTCTCTCTTTAACTGCTTTAAGCTGACAAAATGTAGAGGGGTATCAGTTAAAGTGCCTCAGATGAGGTTCCGTCTAAGAGAATACAGTGGAACTTAACAAATGGCGAAAGTCCGGAACATAAGCCAGGGAGTAGTACTGTACAACCTTGTGGGGAACATTAAGAGACAAAATTAATGAGGACATTTTTACCTCAAGGTTAACATGAGTTAACAGAGGGTTAAATATAACGTTAACATAAGGCTAAATGCTACTGTACATGCTGGACCATGTGACCACAGTTCTGTAGGAGAAGGTAGCTGTAATCAGCTGTTACACCAGACTCCTGCATAAGGAACAAGCACCTGAACTTTGTGAAAGAGTCAGTTAAAGTCAGCATCTAACTGAAAACTTAGAGAGAAATAGAATTCTATGAATCATTTTTAAAGATTGTTTCCAAAGTTTCAAAAGACACCTTTGGATACCCTGGATAACTTTTCCAAAGTTGTCGCTCGATGACAGACTATCTGGCAGGCTCTTTTAATCAGGGAATATGGGTGGTAAGGACACACAATGTCATTACAGCTGTGAGAAGTGTTCTTCTAGAAAGAAACATTGTTAGGAGGAAGAGAATCAGTGCTGAGAAATAGTTGTCCAAATACTGCCTTATATGGTTGAGTAATGTCTCTGGACTGTTAAAGAAACACACATATTGATTATTTTAGTCCTGGTGTGTTTAAGACCATGTAGGTGCCAAAAATTAATCACTTTCTTTTTACGTCAGGACCAGTTGAAGGTCTGCTTGTCAGGGGTCACTTGGGCCTGGGATGGGTCTCTGAATCCTCTAGTCTTTCTTTTGCCAGTCTGTCCATCTATGTGAGGATAAGTCAAAGTCCTTGCTTGGCCTTTGTTTCATTTTTAAATGTGGAGGAATTTTCTTCTTCTTCTTTGTTAACTCTCTGCTTTGCAGACTGGACCCTGGTTACAGTCTACTTCGTGGTGTCTCCATGCCTTCCTGGATAAGAGAAAAGGTGGCTTTCCATAGTTACAGGACATTTTGAGAGATGTCCCACAGTTTGCTGGGACTCAGTTGACCTTGGATGACAAGGGGAAAATATTTCCATTCTAATTCCTCTGACCACATCAGTGTAGGCCTCCCGGTATGGTTACTGAACACTCAGTGAGTCAGTTGCACCAGTTTGTTATTTTTAACCAATGTACAATGTTTAGGTAAGGCTTGAGTAGAAACTAAACACTGTAAGGTAAACTTTGATTAGACATACCTAAGTCTACTGCAGCTCGACTCTCTGGAAGCACTCATAGTGATTTTCTTTCTATTAAAAAGAGAGTAATATATAAATTAGGAAATCCTTTTCACAATCATCATATGTAAATTAGGTTTAAGTCCCTGTATTCTAGAGGGTAGTAAATTTAAAAAAGCAAAGCAGAACACAACAACAACAACAATAACAACAAACACCCTAAAAACACTTAGAATGTGATTGTATAAACTGAGGACTACTCACTTTACGGTATGGATTATTGTTGATAGGAGAGAAAGAGAGAACAGCCAGAGGCATCTAGAAGACTCCAGAGCAGAGGGAGAAAGGAGTAGACTGAAAATGGCCAGCAAACTGGACTTGGCTATGAGAAAAGCCAGGAGAAAAGCAGAGAGAGAAGAGAAATTTGGGGAGAGCAAGAGATGAAGACAAAGAGAGTGGCCAAAAGAGGGAGCATAGCCCAAATAGCAGGGTTATAAAGAGAATAAGCAACTTGCAGAAGGGAAGCCCATGAGCTGCAGAAGTTTAGGGTAGGGGAGGCGGTAAGAAGAGCTAGGTTGCTAGCATGGATTTTGAAATATATAACCAGTACTTGTGTAGTGAGGGAGTCTATTAGCATACATTTGGTATGCTAATAGGCACCACATTTGTCCTTCTGCCAGGAAAAAGGGAAATGGCTCACTTTGGTAGAGGGGAAGAAGCTTCACAAGTAACACACCCAAGAGAAATGAGCTGTCTCCAGAATTCAAATAGGCCCACAAAGTGTTGTGCCTTGTGGTTGGAGAAGCCAGGGATAATAACTTATTTTTCACCTTAGAAGGAGTATCTCTGTGTGCTGCACACCACTGAACTCCTAAGAATTTCACTGAGGGGAAATTTTCACCTTCTGGCCCTTGAATTTGGTTGGATTTATTTCCCATCCTTGGATGGGCACATGTGTTAACAAAAAGTGCCAAGTGGTTGCTACCTTCTGCTCACTTGGTCCACTGAGCATAATGCCATTTATATATTGAACCAATGTGATATTTTGGGGAAGAGATCCCTTTGAACTAAGTTATGACACAGGGCTGGAGAGTTAATATATCCTTGAGGTAAATTTGTAAATGTATACTGCTGGCCCTGCAAACTGTTTCTGGTGGTCCTTGTGGACAGGTAACAAGAAGAGGGCATTTGCTAGCTCAGTACCTGCATACTAGGAGATGTGTTAATCTGCTCAGATAAGGATATCACATCGGTATAGCAGCTGTAATTGGAGCCACTACTTGACTGAGTTTTCAATAGTCAACTGACATTCTCCTGATCTATTTGTCTCTGCACTGGTCAGACAGGAGAGTGAACGGGAGATTGCTGGGAAGGTGGCACTAACTTCTGCAAGTCCTCCTGGGAAGCAAGACTGTCTTTGATCCACTATTTTCCCTGGAAGATTCCAATGCTTTTCATTTGAACACCAAAAGATTATGGCCTTTCCAATCATAGTATTCCTTGCTCCGTAACTATCCATTCTGGAATCTGTAAAATAAGTCCAGGATGAATCTGTGGACCCACAGGACCTACTGTTGATAGTCCATTAATCATTTGACCTCCATAGGCCCCTACATTAACTGGGGAGCCACAGTGCTTCTCCAGGTCTCAGTAACCAGTGACAGTTCTGAACCAGTATCAAGCAGACCCCAGAGAGTCTGATCGTTTCCTTCCCCCAGTGTACAGTTACCCTTGTGAAAGTCTGTGGGTCTCTCTGTGGAAAGACTGGGGAAGGCTAACAATAAAACTTTTATGTATTTTATCAAGGTCCTTCCTCAGGGGAGCCTGGCCTTCATTCAAGGAGTTCTGGGTCTGCAAACTGGCTCAAATCTGGAAATTGGTTCATGGGCTAAAATTCTCTTTTGCTGTGATCCAATGTGTCCTTTCTTTCATTTGTTTGATATTTTTTTCACTTACATAGATCAAACAAAAATGCTGGAAAAACCATGATGGATTATTAGTCAATACCAAAGGTCTGTGAGAGTCATGCCACCATAAAAATTCATTTTGTGTGTGTGCTGCCCATAATGGGACAGGGCATTAAGGATTTCCTTATGCTGCCTGTTAAGATAAAAGACACTGTCCCTCTGGCGATTCACTGATGTCACCTGGCTCTGCAACCTATTATATCCAGTCCACCAACTGAGCAGCAGCATCTCTGACCCTACTGGCACAAAGAAAAGGATGAAAACAAAGCTTTTCAGTGTGCTGGTGCCTGTCTCACCATTTTGTGTCTTACAGGATTAGTGAAGGGCATGTCTTCAGGGCATCCCCACTGTGGAGAATTAGGTTTTACACATTGTACCCACTCTAACATTGCAGTTTCCCTGAGCCTTAAAATCCTTTCATCAACACTAAGTGAAGGGATAGCAGGCATCTCCAACTCCTTTTCTGTAGGCCCTCTTTTGACAAAGGCTTCAGCTAACCACTCAAACAAACTTTTTAAAACCCTCCTCTTTTAAGAGCTGTGTGAGCTTCCATATCAAATCTAAAATTACTATTCACTGGTCCCATATCAATATACTCAGCCTAATCAAGTTTTATGTTCTTTCCAACATTATTGCACACCCTTAAAATCCATCCCCACACATATTCCCCACACTTGTATTTGAAGGAATTAGCAAGCTCCTTAGGCTCTTCAATTGTGTAGCATACCTCCTCACGAACTACACTTTCTACCTTTCCTCCAAGAGCTTGCTTTGCCTTAAGTCTGGTTATATGTTTATATTGCCTTAAGTCTGGTTATTAGTGGACCCTGAGGACACCAGTATTGTCTTGCTTGGCATCCTCTTCAGGTCACTGCTGGTTTAGTAGACAATGAAGGATTAATTTCCTCAGTCAAGGGCGGGGGGGGGGGGAGGCAAGATTTCACATGGTGGGGATGGGGGAGGAAGATATCGGCTGATGGTAAGAGACTACTTCCTGGGTGGTATAAATCCCTGAGAATCTGAGGGTTCAGAGTTCTCATGCCTTTTACCAGGGCGTGGGAGGCAGAGGCAGAAGCAGAGTCACGTGGATCTCTGTGAGTTTGAGGCCAGCTTGGTTTATAAAGTGAGTTCTATGACAGCCATGGCTGTTACAGAGAAACCCTGTCTGTCTTGAAAAACCCAAAACCAAAAAAAACAAAAACAAAGTTCTGCATCCCATTTGTCTTAGTCAATGTTCTGTTGCTGTGAAGAAGCATCATAGCTCTGATAAGGGAGAGTATTTAATCAGGGCTGGCTTACAGTTTCAGAAGTTTAGTCCATTATTGTTATGGTGGTAAGCATAGTGCTGTGCAGATACATGGTGCTGGAGAAAGAACTGAGAGTCCTGCATCCAGATTAGCAGGCAACGATCCTGGTTTGAGTTTCTGAGACCTCAAAGTCCACAGACAGTGACATGTGTCTTCCAACAAAGCTACACCTACTACAGAAAAGGCCATACCTCCATACAGCACCATTCCCCATGGCCCTTTGAAAATCATTTTTTATTCAAACCAACCACACCATTTTTGTTTTGTTTGTTTTTTGAGACAGGGTTTCTCTGTGTAGCCTTGGCTGTCCTAGACTGTCTTTGTAGACCAGGTTGGTCTGGAACTCAGAGATCTGCCTGCCTCTGCCTCCCTGAGTGCTGGGATTACAGGTGTGTGTGCCCAGCGATCATACCATTCTTTACCAGTTAATTCATTATTTTAACTGCTGACACTCTCTGGGGCTGGAATTTGAATATTCATTGTAATCCAGACAGTCTTACAATGAGGGCTTCAGTTTGCTTTTCCACAACTTAAACTCTGTGGCTGCTGGAGAGAAGATTGTTTGCCAGGGCCCATCCAACAACTTTTAGACCGTTCATGTACATTTGTAGCCTAGTATACTGGATTCATTATTGTCCTTCATCGCCTTATCTTGAGATTCCAGATGTTATTTAATTTTATCATGGAGTTCATTCTTTTCCTTGGTCAGTTTATCCATCGATGCTAGGAGCAACTAACTGGCATCATTATCTCCCTAATTTTTCCACAAATTGTCATAAGTTTTACACATAAAATCACTAAAGTCCTTGCCACTCACAACTGGTGAATCAGGATAATCAAATGCATTTGTCTTGGTACGTTTGTGACAGCTAACACCACGGCCTTTCAGTGTTCTCTGAGTTTCTAGGAGAGGTTTCAATAGCCAGAGGGGCTTCAGTAACTGTAGGTGTTGGCAAATTGGAAAGACTATTCCAGATACAAAAAAATTCACCCTCATACCTCTGTTGCTCTAGAACTGATCTGGTACCAAACTCTCTATTAGTCAGGGTTCTCTAGAGGAACAGAACTGGTGGAAGAACTATGAGTATGTATATGTGTTTGCACAGGCTCATTATATACGTAGAATTTATTAGAGTGGCATACATGTTATAGTTCAGCTAGTCCATCAAAGCCTGTCCAGTATTGGAAAGGCCAAGAATCCAGTAGTTGTTCAGTTCAAGAGGCTGGATGTCTCATCTGGTCTTCAGTATACACCAGAATCCTGAAAAAGCAGGCTTTAATGTCAGTGAAGAATGAACTTTGCCAGATAAGAGAGTGCAAGTAGGCAAAGAGCAAGAGCTTCCTTCTTCCATGTTCTGTATATAGGCTGCCATATAAAGGTGGATCTTCCACTTTAAAATATCCAGATTGAAAATATATCTTCCCACCTCAAATGATTTAATTAAGAAAAATCTCTTGGGATGGAGAGATGTCTCAGAGGTTAAGAGAATTTCTTCTCGCTGTTCTTCCACAGGTCCTGAGTTCACATGGTGACTCATAACCATCTATAAGGAGATCTGGTGCCCTCTTCTGGCGTGCAGGCATACATGCAGGCAGGAACACTGTATGTGTAATAAAAAAATAAATCTTGAAAGAAAGAAAGAAAGAAAATTCTCTCACAGGTGTACCCAGCCGCGTGAGTTTTAGTTAATTCCAGATGTAGTCAAGGTGATAACTAAGAATAGCCATCACAGCATCTTCTTGATGAAGAGGGAAGTTTGCTTTGTGCAGACTTTTCAACTGGAGTGGTCGTCTTTTTCTTTGTATCCCCAAACATATTTCTAACACTACTCACACAAATGCACACACGGAGAAAAATGAGGAAGGGGAAGAGACAGAAGTTTAAAAAGAATGTAGGTGAACTTTTGTGAACACCACATACTGTTATGGAGTTTGTGACTCTGGGAAAAGACCACAGACTCAATGCAATTGTAAGTAAGACTTATTGATTTGCTTCTACCGGGATGAACAATCTCTGAGCCGAATTTGAGATTGCTGTGAAGGAGGGGGTCTAGGGAAGGGCTTTTAAAGGGGAAAACCATGCGAGACTTTTAATATCCAAGCAAGCAAGCAAGCAAAAACTGTTCTGTTTTGCCAAGTTAAGTGGTTAAGGCAACACAAAACAACTTCTGGGTATCTGTGTAAGCAAGTTAGAGAAGCAAAAAGAGCAGTTCATCATATAACTAGTAAGATAGTCAGGGCTGTACATTTTTGGGGATTACCTTGTCCGGGTTCCTGGGAACTTATCTTCCATGAACTGGAGCCAGAGAGAACTAGTTGGTGGGCACCAAAATGGATGCCTAGCATAAAATGGAGCTTCTTTAGCTTTAACAATATAAAGTTATAAGCTGGAAAAAGAAAGATATTAACTCAAAGTGGATTAAAGAACTAAATGTAAAACCTGAAACTGTACATAGGCCCAATCATTCCTGTAAATTTTTTTAAAAATTAAAGTTTTGTTTGTTTGTATGTACATGTGTGCACATGTTGGGGGCCATGGAAGAAAAACAGCAAAATCATGGAATGTGGCCCAATGGTTAACACAACCATGATGTGCCTTGGAGAGGCAAAGCCCCAAGGGTTATGTGTTCTGAAGATTTCATGCTGTTTTCAAGTTTCGATCTGCTTGTTGCCCTCACAGCCACAACTTCCCTCATAATCTAAGAGTTGTATGAAAACTCCAGGGGAGTTTCCAGCTACTTGCTGACAATATTAGTGATTGATCTTTTCCAACCATTGCTGTTGGAACAGATTAATGATTCAACCACCACCCTTAGAAAGAATTTAGAGATGTAGACTGTTAGTAAAGTTAGGTCAAAATGTTTTTGTTAGCGGCTTTGATTTAGAAAATCTTGAGGAACAACCTAAAGTTCAGAAAGACATACTCTTAGTAGTTGTTAGAGATTTTTTTTTGAAATCAGGGAACAAGAACAATGGCAGCCCAACTAGCACTGGCTGATGTGACTCTTATTTTTTAAGATTTATTTATTTTATATATATAATGTTCTGTCTGCATGTACCCCTGAATGCCAGATCTCTTTAAAGATGGTTGTGAGCCACCATGTGGTTACTGGAATTGAACTCAGGACCTCTAGAAGAGCAAGCAGTACTCTTAACCTCTGAGCCATCTCTCCAGCCCCCATGATTCTCTTGCTAAACCTGGGCTGGTAATCAAGGTGCTGATTAATTTCTTGTACCTGCTTCCTGATAAGATTTAATAAAAAATGTTAATGAGCAGATGTGCACTCTGAGGATTTAAAGTAGAAATGACTGTTTTTTATATATAAAAATTTAGATCTGATTCTCTCTTAAGATTTTTTTATAAGATCCCTTTTAGATAACTAATAAGATCCTTTCTTTGTCACCTCAAAATTGAGATCTGCCAGTAAGAGAAACTGGCTGAGAAAAATATCTTGCTTGCTTATCCTTTGCTAATCTAGAACACATTGCTTAGATACGAATGTATGTGTTTTTTGGAAATAATTTTTTTTCACCTGTAATATGTAAAATGTTTGGTCATGTCTCATTATAACCACTGACTTGCTGAAAAATAGAATGTAACTATATTGTAATTTTTATACTGCTTTAGGGAATTTGCTAAAATATATAAGCTGTAAGGGAAAAAATAAAGTTGTAGCTTTGCATTAGCCACCAAATCTGTGTATGTGATATGTATAAATGTATACATGTAAAATAGTCGGCACTTTTTGGGGCCTTGCTTCATCCTCCAAATGTGTGTGTAATGTATAATGTGCAATGTATAATGTGCAATGTATAGTGTATGTGCCCCCCACATACCTTTTTTTGCTGGACCCAGAGTTTTTCACTGGTTCCAGGAGATTAAATTTTGCTCCCTTAGAGAAAAGTCTGCTGAGTGATGAATAGCCAACTTCACATCCCTCCTCAGTGTACATGGCCTGGCGAAGCTGGACTTGTGTGTACATGTGTGTGCACATGCGTGTCAAGGTTGAAAGTAGACATCTTCCTTAATCTCTTTCCACCTTATGTATGAGGCCAGGTCCCCTACTGAACCTGCTGCTAGCCGTTTTGGCTAGTGTGGCTGGCCAGCTTGCTCTGGGAATTGCCTGTCTCTACTTCCTGTTTGTTGGGATTACAGCCATCTGTTATTCACTTGTGCTCTGGGGACCTAAACTCTAGCCAGCCCTCACTCTTGGGTGGCATATGCTTTTTCTGCTGAGCCATTTCCCTAGGTCAGCTATGATTTATTTACTGTGTAATCAGTCAAATAGATAAGCACAGTGGCTCATACCTGTAATTCCAGCCCCCAGGGAGGGAGGAGAATTGATAAATTTGAGGCTGGCCTTGGTAATGTAAGGAGATCTAGTCCAACTTGGACTATAATAAATCCGTCCCCAAAACAAATTAAACCAAAAGAAAACCCAATTGCAGCCAGTCCTGAAGATACCTGATAAAACAGGGTCAGATGAAAGGGGAGGAGGTCCTCCCCAAGCAGTGGACTTGGAAAGGGGCAGGGAGATGAGGTAGGGAGGGAGGGTGGGATTGGGAGGGAATGAGGGAGCGTGATACACCTGGGATACAGAGTTAATAAAATGTAACTAATAATAAAAATAAAAAAATAAAAAAAAGAAAACCCAAAACCTAACCTTAGTCACTGACATTGAAAGAAAAGATAAATTGGACTTCATGTAAATTTTCATGTATCAGAGTATGAATTGTAGGGTCTAGAGAGATAGATCAGTGGTTAAGATCCCTTGTTGCCTTTGTAGATGACCTAGGTTCTACTCCAACCACCCACATAGTGGCTCACAGCTCTCCATAATTCCAGTTGCAGGGGAGTTATGGATGTAGGCACTAGACATTAATGTACTGACCAGACATACATGAAGGGAAAACACCATATACATTTTAAAAAAGGCTACTTATAGTAAAAGGCAACTCATATAATGGGAGAAAACATTTGCAACTCACATTGGTAGCCATTAGAAAATACAGACCAAAACCACAAGACCACCTCGCACCAAAGAAGAAAGCTATTAGCCAACACCCCACAAATAAGTATAGGTAAGGATATGGAGAGAAGTGTCGACAGGGATTTAGAAATATCAGAACTATTGGTGGGAATGTATCATGAAATGGGGGAGCATATGGGGTTCTGCACAAAAGTTAAGCAAGACATGGCAGGTATTGCACTTTGAAGGTAGGAGAAACAGAAACTTATGGTCAAGTTTGGCTGCATAGTATATATATATATATATATTTAAATGAACAGAATTAGTATACACACAGTAATTCCCTTTCTGGAGATGAAATTCAAGAGAGTAAAAGCAGAAGGCTGGGGCATAGCTATGTGGTAGAAATTTCCTACCATGCTCAAAGCCATTGTTTTCATCTCCATCACTTTTTCCTCAAAAAAGAATTAAAGCAGGGTCTTGAAGAGATCTGTGCAGCTTTGTTCCTGACAGCTAAACCATGGATGTAACAGGATGAGTAAAAAAAGAAAATATGGTTTATTCGTTTATTCATACAACTAGTTCACCCTAGAGAAAAACAGAACAAGTGAGGGATCAAGGCCAGTCTAGGTTACAACAGTGGGACCTTGTCTCAACCCTGAGCCACCCCAGAGAAGGGGAAAGAAAAGTCTAGCAGTATGGACATGTTGGCACACACCAGTAGCCAGTTACTTGGGAGGCTGAGGCTGAAGGATCATTTGAACCCACTTTGGGGGCAGTCTTCTAAACTTCTAAACATATTAAGAGGCAATATGCTTGGAGAAATTAGGCCAGGCAGAGAACAACAGTGATTCCACTTCTGAGGCACATGTTCTAGAAAATGTTTTGTTGCGTAAGCTGCCCACTCTATGGTATTTTGTTATGGCAGCTGGAACAGAAAACTACATTCACTACCTCAAGAGTTTTGTTTTTTGTTTTGCAGACAGCGTCTCAAACTGTACCTTAGGTTAGCTTTAAACCTCTAGAGTTCTTTCTGCTTCAGTCTTCCAAGTGCTGGAATTACATAAATCATCTCCGATTAACCGTACTGAATGCAAGTCTGGAATAGGTCCTACTCTTTCCTGGAGGCCAGAGCAGCTTCCGCCAATTGTTCTACTCCTTACCTTGAAACTCAAAGGGGAATTTTGCAGCTGACCCCAGCAAAGGTTCAGTTTCTTCTGCCACACTGGCCCAACTGGCAAAATCCTGTGTAATTTTCACTTTCAGTTCTTTGGGTTATTTTGTGTTTTCTGCAAATAGTTCAGAACACAACTAAAATCTTCATTTTAAAGCGATATTTTCCCCACCGGAGGGCCAATGTTCTCTTTTTGTCATTGTTTTACCAGCAACTGAAAAGGACAGCCAAACTGACGTGAATTTCTTTTGATTGAAATAAACGACAGAGATGCTTCTGATTATACTTTATTTGTTACCAAGATGTCTCATCTGGGGAAAGCAGAGTTCAGATTGCTCATCTTGATTCCTGGAGCCAGCATGTTCTGAGGACAGCAGTGTTCAGTTTTATTTTTTGAATTCTGTTTGTGTGTACACCTTGGTGATGTCATTGTACTTGCCTTCAGGGGCCTGGTAGTTAGAGATAGGTGGCGTGTAATGTGGCCCTTCTTTCTCAAAGGGGAACAGGCTGGGGTCACGCTTTATGGCTTCAGCATAGAGCTCTGCAGACTCAAGCTTCAGCTCCTCCAGGGCTTCCTGCTGGGCTTCCAGCATGGCTTTGATGGCGTCCTTCTCCAGTTCATGCTCCTGTTGCTTATATAGTGCCCACCTCTTCAGCAGAAGAGCTCTCCGCTCACTCTCCTCAGGAGAATGCTCCTCCTGAGGTCGCTGTCTGTGAACACACAAGTCCAAATGTGTGAGGCTGCAGATTACTGACCCTGCTGCTGAGGTAACCTTGAGACAGCACATGACTTAAGGGCCCTACTGGAAGGCACTGCCAGGTATAACCAGGGCTCAGGAAAATAGTAAATTTGGGGGTAAACTAAGAATGTAATGTCAGTGCCGGAGAGAAGACCCAGAGGTTAAGACTATTTACTGTTCTTAGAATTCTTTTTGCAGCACTGGAATTACGTGGCTTACAACTGCTTGTAACTCCAGCTCTATAGGATATGCTGCTCTCTTCTGGCCTCTAGGGCACCTGCAGTCACATGAACGTACGGCAACACACACAATTACACATAAAAAAAAATACAGCATAGAACATGGCAGCAGTTGCTGTTCCCCAGCAGAAGGAGCATGCTTAGGGAGAACTATATTGTTTCTGCCCCCAAAACCCTCATTTTGGTGAGAGGGTGTACAGAAGAAAAGTGAAACAAAGAACAAAATCCTAGAGACAAGAGCTTATTTAGTCCTAGAACACCACAAAAACACCGACGCTTCCTAACTTGCAAGGCTTTATAAACTGTGTGCTTTTTCAAGAAACCACAAGCTGCTAATCTTACATACCATACAGCTGCAACACACAGTAACTGAAGATCTGTAGAAGAGGCTGAAAATTTTCCACTGTGGTAATGGGGGGGGGGGGGGAAGGCTACAAAGCCAAGGCCTATGTCCTCATGGCCAACATTGATGGAAATGAACATGAACCTCGGAGGAAGCTGAGCTGTTTTTTTCCAAATTTCCAAAAGCACAATCAAAATGAAAAGAACTCAGACCAGGGCCAAGTCAACCCTACTCACCTGTTTCCATCACAGACATTAGTTAGAACTACCTGAGTGATTTTTTTTTTTTTTTTTTTTTTTTTTTGCATTAAGGATTATCTCCCAGAGGAGAACCCTTACCTTGATTTATCCAAGAACCTCAAGGGTGTAATAAAATCTTCAATAGGAACTAGTTCTTGGGTGGCTTTTTCCAGTTTTCGGATCCTCCTTCTCAATCGTTCCTTTGCTGCTTGTTCCTTTCTAGGGTCTACCCTCTTCTTCTTTCGTTGAGGTTCTGCTCTAGTGGATAGAAACATTCAATGATTCTACTTTAATCTCAGATATGATGCTCAATGAAGTGCCTCACACTTGTATCATATGCTACAAGAGAGAGTTGTTCACAGTCCTGACTCCATTAGTTTAGTCTACTGTGTTCATGAGGACTGTATGGGTCCTATGAACTCCAGGAAGCAGCACAGAGATACACGGATTTACCAAGAGGAAGTGTTAATTTTGTCGTTTTTTTTTTTTTTGTTGTTTTTTTTTTTTTTTTGAGACAGGGTTTCTCTGGGTAGCCTTGGCTGTCTTAGAACTTACTCTGTAGACCAGGCTGGCCTTGAACTCAAGAGATCTGCCTGTCTCTGCCTCCCAAGTGCTAAGATTAAAGGGGTGTGCCACCAATGCCTAATTTATTTATTTATTTATTTTTTTAGGACAGATTCTCACATAGCCCTGGCGTGCCTTGAACTAGCTATGCAGTCAAGGATGTTCTTGAACTCTGATCCCACTGCTTCTACCTCCTGACTGCTAGTGTAGTAATTTTTTTTTTTTAAACCATTCCTGGTAGTATGGTGCTAGGGGTTAAATTTAAGAAAGGCTTTGTACGTGCTAGGCAAGGACTCAATAAACCTAACTACATTCTTGGGTTGGGAGTGTCAGTTTGTGATTCAGCGATTCATTGAGACTGCCCCGAGAAGTGAACTTACTCAAATAAAAGCTCATTCACATTTTTAATGAATTTGTGATTTACAAAACGCTTTAAGACTGAAAGAGACAGGACGGTGAAAGTGACTGGACATGTCTTTATTTCTTTCTTAGAATTTGTTAACAATTTTTGGGGTGTTGAGATGGCCCGGTGGTTAAGAACACTTGTGGCTCTTGCAGAGGACCTGGGTTTGGTTTCCAGTACTCACATGGTGGCTTGTAACCATCATTAATTCTAGTTCCGAGGGATCTGGCACTGTCTTCTGGCCTTTGAGGCCACAAGCATGCAATTCACACTCATACATGCAGACACAACACATTAAAAAAAAATTCATATCGTAATGCTTTGGCAATTATCTGGTTTACTTTTAGGAACAAACCTCTCAGGAATAATTTCTCCATTAGGAATAAGCAAATCCGGGGCTGGAGAGATAGCTCAGCAGTTAAGAGTGCTTTCTCCTCTTGAAGACTGGAGTTTGGTTCCCAGCACTCATATCACGGGCTCACAAATGCCTGTAACTCTAGGGCATCTGTAGCCCGACTGGCCTCTGAGGGCACCTGAGAACATGTATGTATACATATGACAGGCATACACACACACACACACACACATAAAATCTTAAAAGTTGGGCAGTCTTGCTTTGTTTTGGTTATATGCATAATGTGTTCCTCACACCCTCCGAACTTGGGGTCATGTTCAATTTTACCTCATGGGGATGAGCTCCCAGAAGGACAGCAATGAAGCTCTCTGGTGGGTGTGTCTGATCTGTGTCTGGCAGGTTCCAGGTATCCTGAAGGAGAGAGGGTAGGTATAAAGATCTGATTGGGGAAAAAGAAGGCACATACACATAACTACAGGGCTCCCCCAAACCTGGAGGACGTTTGTAAGTATTTTTCAGAAAAAAAGTCTCAGTAATTTATTCTATCCTGAAACTTGAGGCAATTCTCTTGCCTGGGCTGAGCCACCATTCCTTGTTCACTTGTATTAAGCCAGCAAGATCAAAATGACGATTTTTCAACTCCGTTTCTCGCTTGGGCAGAGCCTCTACTTGCTCCAGAAGGATTTTTTATTTAAAGATAGGGTGTAATACAGGCCGAGTTTTACACGTGGTATGCAGCTGCTGATGACCTTGAATTTCTGATCTAGTCTCTATCTCCCTGGTGTTGGGGCTGCAGGCGTGTGCCACCACGCCCAATTTTTTGTGTTGCTAGGCTAGAGCCTTTAGCCTCACACTCGTTAGGCAAGTAGTTTGTCAGCCGAGTACATTTCCAGCCCGGATCCTCTTCCGAAACAGACGATCAATAATCTCAGAGCACCAGAGCAGCGCCAGTGCAGAGCCCGCGCACGCGCCCTGGGCACTCCACCGCCCGCGGCTGCACTCACCAACTCCGATTCCGCAGAGCCCGCGCAGAACACAGCAGCACAGCGGCAGCCATAGCTTTTCAGGCCACCTGCAGGCGGGCAGCTTCCGGGAGCGCGCGCCTCAGCGGTCCGGCCCGCGGTACCGGGTAGGGTACAGCAGGCCGCCGCCCGGAACTCCCCGGTCCGGGATTCGGAGAGGCGGGCCCGCCTCTGGCTCCGCCCCCGACGCAGCCCCGCCCCGGGCAAGCGCGGCTCGCTTCGCTGCACCCTGCAGCAGGCGTTCCGCCTTCTATTGGTGCTGCGGTCCGTTCTTAAGTGTCGCCTGTGCCATGGTGGCTGCTCTTTGCTCCGCTTGGCTGATGTGTTCACGCCTATGCAAACGCCCCGCTCTTCCAATAAACGCGCCTGTCTGGCCCCCTGTCCCTCTCCACCAGGCTAGCTCTTTTCTGCATCCAATCGAGCCCAGGGCCGCTGCTGTCTGCAGCTAGACGCAGGCTGGCTCCGGCCCGGCTGGCGCTCACGAGATGCCCAACAGCGCGTGTTGATGGGAGACGGAAGAAAGTTACTAAGCTGGAGCTCGGAGCCGCGGAGGCAGAGCTAGAGACCTGGACACCACCCTGACCCTGCATCGCTGGGCGGGATCTGGAGGCTCTGCCAGCTTGCACACAACGAGCCTCGCCAGCGACCGTGCCCATGCCAGACACAAAGCGGAGTAAGCCTTGCGTTCTCCCCGCCTGCCAAAGAGCCGAGGCGGCCCCGTCCGCGTAGGGAGCGGTTTCCCGCCGGGGCGATTTGGCAGGTGCGCGCCGTGACTTCCGGCGTTGCCCCGGAGCCGCCGGAGGAGGAGCGGCGCAGGGGATGCGGCTGTGGCGGCGGCGGCGGCGGCCGAGCGCAGGAGGCGGCTGTGGCGGCGGCTGGGGGCGCGGGCTGGCGATGGCGCGGCGGCGCTGAGGGCAAGGGTGGGCGGCGGCCGGAGGGCGAGAGGCGCGGGAGGAAGCTGCAGCAGCTCCATGGCCCAGGCGCGCTGAGGGACACGGCTCTGGCTTCAGCCCGGCAGCGGCCGAACAATGAAGCTCTTGAAGCCAACCTGGGTCAACCACAATGGTGAGTGCACGCAGGAGTCGTGGGCGGCAGAGCCCGCATCTGGGTGGGCTCTGGAGTTGGCTGGCGGCGGTGCTCAAGTCTTGCCCGCCTTGTCCAGACGCCGGTGCCGGGCTCTGGAGCTGCAGAACGGGCACGAGCCGACTTTGTCTTCGGCTTCGGGACACCGGCGAGCCCGGGCACGTGCTTCAGGCTGGTTGCAGCGAAGTCCGCCTGCGCCCCAGGCCATAGCCCTGTGCCGCCCACCCCTAGTCTGGGTGCTTGGCGCCTGTCTGCTGTGAGCCTGCCTGGGCACCGGCCTGGTGCTGCTATCCGGCTTCACTGTTCAGTATGTGCTCAGATGGTTCTTGCAAGTATGAAACTGGGGCGACATCCCCCTTGTGGCCTTTCAGTGGCTCGGTGAAGATCTAGAATCTGCCTGAGAGACCGATTGTACTGCCGTTTCTCAGGCCTGGAGCTTGTGACAGTGCCCCCACTCGGGCTGTTGCAGTCCTGGAATGGGAATGGCCCGGGCTCAGGTCCTATGGAAGACCTCGAAGGGACCACGTTTAATGCAAGGTCGGGGCTTCAGCGTGACTAAGATCGGAACCAGTGGTGCACAGGTGTGTTCTAGGAGATGATCGACTTTGGATATGTGGTAGTAACTTAAAAAAACAGATTCATACACCCTGGTCGAGATGGCTGGTATAAAGCAGTCGGTGGCATCCACTACTCCAGGAATTGGTTTGCTCTTGCTGAGCGATTGAGAAAGAGCCTTTTCCCCCAGCTGTTAGTACTTGAGTGTTTGGAAGCATCCGAAGGACATACTAGGCAGCGGCTACCCTTTGCTGAAAGGGAAAGGATCTCCCTCCCTGATACTTACTGTCTTGTTCCTCCTTTCTACTTTGTAATGTATCTAGAGGGAGCTATAGTGTTTTTTTTTTTTAAGGAAGGAGTAAGTGCATTTTTTCCTTTAAAAAAAAATCCACGTGGCCTTTTCATTTTGTATTTGGCTTTTTACTCACAGCCAACCATCTGTTTTTTGGGTCACAAGGAGGGCGATTGGTGGTCCAGAGTCTGGATATGTGCTCTCTGCACTTTACTGTATGATTATGAAGTTCAGCTAAGAACAGACATTAAAGTTCACAGCCCTGAACGTGCATTAGAAATCTAAGTGATGGGGAGGAGAAAGTCTATGATAAAAAGCATATTGTATGGATTTTTAAAAAATAAAAATGTAAACGATATGATTACTGATGATAAAAGATGTTGAGGCAAGCAATTGTTTTTTCTTATTAAATCTAAAGGCAACCTCCATCTCTGCATTGCCTCTATGTTGGAGATGATGCTGTTGTGAGTCACTCCTAAGCAGGCCTTTAAAGATGGTAGTGAGTAGTTGCAGTAGTAGCTGGCAAACTCAGTTTTCTTTGGGTGAATAAACAGAACCTGCTGCATTGGAGGGGATGCATGATTATGCTTCTTGGCTTTCTCACTCAGCAGTTGTGCTTCCTATCTCCTTATGCAGCATGAACATTTTTCTGGGGCCGGAGAGTTCAGAGAGGGCAGGAAAAGAGAGCTGAAGGTTTTCCTTAAGATGACAGAGGATTCATTTAGACAAGATAGACAGGCAGCTGAAAGGTTAAAGGCAGAGAGAAGTGTTTGTTGGTCGTCATTTTTCTGGCCCAGTACTAGAGACACCTCTCACATAGGATTTCTCAGCCCCAGTACGATTAGCATATTTTTAGTCATACTACTGTTTTAGGGGCTGTCCTGTGTATTGTGTGATCTTTAGATGTCAACAGTACCCACCACCATAACTGCCCATTTACTTCAACCAAAATATCCGTGGACTTTGCTGATGTCCATTGGTAGTCCAGATCATCTCCAGTTGAGATGTTATGGTTATCTGGTCTATGGTTGGTAAATTTTGACATTGTAGTTTTGCAATGAAATTTGCCTTGGATGTGGATTTAGGCTGAATTCAAGATAACATCATTTACTAGTTAGTTGGGTTTTACTAATTATAGGCCTTGGTAAATGTGTAAAATGATTTCTTCACTTTGTACTCAATATAAAGGCTTGCCCCTGAAGTATGATACAAAATAGCAATTAGTATCAGTTGTTTATATTGATGTTATATGCAGTACATTTTCCATATGTTGTTTTGAGATGTAATCTTGTTGACTGTATTTTACTTATTTATTTATTTTTTGAACAAGATCTCTCTATCTAGCCCTGGCTGTCCTGGAACTCTCCTAAGTAAACGAGGCTGGCCTGTATCTCACAGAGATCCTCCTGCCTGTCTTTCAAGTGCTGAGATTAAAGGCGTACACCATCATACCTGGGCATACAGTTTACTTCAATTGTGGCCAAAATAAGTTTCACTTCTGAGTAAAGCTAAGATTATGTATTGAAGTTGGGCTTGGTGGCCGTTTAATCCCAGCTCTCAGGGAGGCAGAGGCAAGCAGATCACTGTGAGTTCAAGGCCAGCCTTGTTTACAAATTGAGTCCAGGAGAGCCAAGGCTACATAGAGAAACCCTGTCTCCAAAAACCAAAAAACAAACAAAAAAGATTATGTAGTAGGTGTTAGTTGTGGTGGCACACACCTGTAATTAGAGTCCTTGGGGAGGCTATGGCGAAAAGATTGAACTAAAGGAGGGCTTGTTTCCAAGACACACCAAGGGTGTGTCTCTGGGCAAAATGTTAATAACAGAGAAATTGTTCTTGGACAGTCCAGATAAAAGGCATTTAGGAAACAGAGAATGCTTCAGAGGGTCAGCTGAGAAGGAAAGAAGGGTGCAGGATGGAGTCATGACTACCTTGTGAGGAACTTGGATTTTCTCTTTTGGGTTTAGTGGGGGGACCATTGAGGTTTTTGAGAGGTGTGGACATCTAGCATGTGTTTTAGGAAGTCCTTGTAGGACTGTTATCTAGATCTTGGTAAGATATGCTGACACAGGGAGGAAAGGTCAAGGGTGGCAGAGATGAGAAAGAGGAGGAGGCACTGTAGATAAAGGAAGAATTAACAGAGCTTGGGCATTACTTTCATGTAATGTAGTTTGATGTTAGTTTTTGAGTTTATTTCTTAAGTGTTCTGGAGAAAGAATACAGACGAGAGATGGGCAGTGGCATTCTCTTTTGTATGTAGTGCATGTGCACATGTGTTATAACGAGCATGTTTGGAGGCTAGGAGAGCATGTCAAGCTCTCTACTCTGTTCCTTACATCCGTCAGACGATCTTCCCTGGCAACCAGGATGTCCAGGTGGTCCCCTTCTTGACCATCTCCCCCAAGCTGGAGTTACAGCTAGATGAGTGGACATTTTTTTTTTTTTTTTTTTTTTTATGGGTACTGGGGACTTGAACTTAGGCTCTCATGCTTGTGCAGTAAGCTATCTTTACTCACTGAGTCATTTCCTGAGCCTCCCAGTGGAATTCTCTCAGGCATTTTTGTATTTGTTTGCTTACTATTTGTATGTTTGTGCGTGTCTGCACATGTGCCAGAGGTGAATGTCAGGTTTCTTCTCCTGCCCTCTTCCTTTTTGAGACCATGTTTCTTACTGAACTTTGAGCTCATACTTTGGATTTAGGCTAACTGGCCAGTAGTGACCCCTCAAGGCACTCCTTTCTTTGCCTCCCAAGTGCTGGGATTACTGGTGTGGTGTGACACGTGGCTTTTTATGTAGGTGCCAAGGACAGACTTCAGGTCACTTTATCAGCTGAGCCACCCCCACCCCCTGTCTCCAGCCTTTTAAACATTATTTTAATCGATGAGCTATACATGGTGGTTCATGACTATAAACCCAAGACCCAGGAGGCAGGAGGATTGCAGTGAGTTTGATTGAGGCCAGCCTGGGCTATAGATTAAGAACTTTTTTCGTATGTATCTCGTGTGTATGTATGTGTGTGTGCACATGCATATGTGCATGCGTTGCATACATATATTTTTTTCATTTTAGGATTTTAATATAATAAGTGGTTGAAAATAAACTTTAAACTTTATAAGGAGATTCATTGTTATACAGCTGGGAGGCACACCTGGGCAGTCCCTGGCTCTGACTAGTGGAGCCAAGTGAAGAGCCTGGTGTTATTGTCCCAATCTTGAGTCTTGTAGGTATCCATGGAAGGGGTACATACTGTGTCTGCCTTGACCATACAATTTACCCAGATGTTGCTAGTGTAACGTAATTACTTTCAGTATTTGTTTATAGACTAAGAGGGGCCTAGCAAATGACACAGATCTGGACTAAGCCCTGTGGTCTAAAAATTGAGTCATGTTCTCACCAAAATCAGCATCGTCACCCAGAGAACTGGGTAGGGCTATTAAATGGTGGGAAGTGGTGCTGCTGATCTCTGGGTTGCTGCCCTCTTCTTTGCTAGCAGAACCCCAGGGTTTCTTTTGTTTTCTGCCTGCCTTTTTCTGTAGGACAATTTATAGGCAGGGGCACCTCTGCTAATGCTCCTAATCGAGTATGCCTGTGAGTGCCAAGGAGTTTTAAAATTACTTCCATGGAATACTACCTCTACCTAGCAGGATCTTTGCTGAGGACTTGTGGGTGCAGTTTCTTCTACAAGCCTTCACTGGGTCTGAATGTGGTGGCTAGTTTGTAATTAAAGGATAGGCTCACCCTGAGGATGGCAAGAGAGGAAGATGGAGGGTCTTAGCCCTTGAAGTTGCTAAATTACATCAATAAACCCAGAAATAGGCCTACTTCAGGACTTGTCCTGTGAGCTACATATCACTCTTAAGATCTGTATAACTTGCATCAGAAAGAGAACATCTGTAGCAGTACAATTTGCTGATGGAAACTGAGCTGAGTTTTTAGCCCTCTCCAATAGCAGGTATGAAGAAAGTAAGTAAATTGGTAATTATACCTAGATCAGTTCGGGATTTTTCTTTCTAATTTGCCAAGTAGTGGTTCCAGAGCTGACACTGAGCACCTCTGTCTTCCTGGAGAACTTGAAGACTATTTTCATCTTCAGAAGGACAGTTTTCAGAAACCATGTGGCACTTGGTACAAGGAATATTATACTAGGAGATCGTTGTTCTGTGGCCATTTCTGTAGTCACTTGATTTCTTGGAACTTCTCACCTAGTAGATTTCATTTGAGTTGCTTGGAGAAACTTCTGGCATTTGGCTTTTGAGCATTCTCTGGTCATGGGGGAATCAAAACTCTGTTTTCTGGGAGGAGCAGGAGGGAGGGACCTGTGCTTCAGACTTGGATCTTGAGAATTCCTTGTTAGCCTGATTGGAC
This sequence comes from Meriones unguiculatus, assembly GCF_030254825.1. Lineage (NCBI taxonomy): Eukaryota > Metazoa > Chordata > Mammalia > Rodentia > Muridae > Meriones > Meriones unguiculatus. Next base: position 23,474,515 of record NC_083364.1, read on the forward strand.
CATCGAGGTTATATGCCTTCTCTTGTGCTGCTTACTATTGCCTACTGGCTTATATGGGTGAGAGATAGATACTTGAGTAAAATAAAATTGGAATCCCACTAGAGCCTGCCTACAGAAAGTTAACTTCCAGAAGGTGGAGACTTTGTCTTTGCCTGTGCATTATCCCCAAAGCTGAGAATGGTGCCTGGCATATACTATAGTATTCACCTTACCACCTGATGAACACTATGTGTGCTGGATCCTGAAGGAGGAGAGAAAAGGTGTCTGGTGGGTGGGTGGTCACTGCCCTTGACTTGCTTCTTGTTTGTCCTAGCTGTGTCTTCTTATAGATAGGTATTCTGGCAGAATCCACCAGGGACTCCAGTGACAAGGAAATATTTTGTCTAAGCTTCTCCTTAAGGAATTCATTTATGTCAGGGCTTCTTAAATTTTACTTATTAATGTATCTGTGTATGTGTGGGGAGAGAGCAAGAGGTCACAGGTACTCTGTGGGTGTGGAAATCAAGGACAACTCTTGAGAGTCAGTTCACTCCTGGCATCTTGTGGGAACTAAGAATCAAACTCAGGCCTGTGTGGAACTGTCTCTGCCCACTGAGCCATGAACTATCTTATCAGCTCTATGAGGATTGAAATAATTTTTTTTTTTTTTAAAGACAGTTTCTCTGTGTAGTTCTGGCTGTATTGGAACTCACACTTTATTTAGACCAGGCTGCCCTTGAACTCAGAGGTCTGCCTGTTTTGTCTCCTGAGTGCTGGAATTAAATTTGTGTGCTACCACACCTGGCAACTTTCCCATTCTTGACCAATTTTTTAATGTGATTTTGGCTATATAAGCATATAATATTTATTGCTGATAATAAATTTTAGTTTAAAACAGTTGTATGATACATATTTTATCATTTATTGAAAACGAGAATTTATATACTAATGAGATGGATATGTTCATTTTTACATGAAGAATTGAATAAGCTGAGTAGTTGATGCTGTGTGATATAAAAGACTCTTAGGCATTCTCAGAGTTGATATTTTGATTTATAATTGCTAATACCAAAAACTACTTTCTGTATACATAGTGCAAAATGGCAGAAGTATGTTTAGCGACATTTCAGGAATGGTTGGATACTATACTATTTTAATGTCAGGCTAAAACTGCTTGAACAGTTTCTTGGGAAACTGAAATCAGAAACTCAGATAACAACTTTAAGTCAAACATTCTAATACAGCACAGTCCAAACCAGTATGTTTCTGTAAACTGAAAACATTGTCTGCACCGTAAAAGCACCAGGGTTCATAACAGAGTACTCAGTACTCTTGAGTCTGGGCTGAGCTGTTTCAAGGGTGCTACTTTGCAAGACTGCATGTGCAGTGAAGAATGTGCATGTTGTATGTTTAGATCTGAGACTGCAGTGCAGTTGTGCAGTGCAAGATATGCAAGAACTGCCAGAAACACACAGAACCACTCCAGGTTTTCAAGTTTTGGTCATTGTGTTATTAGAAACCTTGTATTGTTGCCTTTCATGTATTGTTGCACTCACGTATTGGTGTTGAGACCCACAGTTTAAGAACCCTGAAGCTGGGTCATATTCTTACAATTTTCTATTTTAAGAAGGGAAATAAAATAAATAGAGAGGAACTTACAAACCCCTCCCCCAACAAAAAGAAAACCTGCTTAGGTCAAAACTTGTTTCTAAAACTAGTATCTGCCTGATATATTAACCAGCATAAGACAACCTAAGCATAAGACAGCTTATAGGGAGGTTGCCCTGGAAAACAGCACTAAAGTGAGGAACAGACAAAAGGGGCAGCAAGTCTCCTTTGGGGACTAAGTATAGACCTTTGTTGGAACGGACCTAACATCTCTGACACTTTCCAAAGTCCGTCTTGCAGAGAATATGATAAGTCTACCCATTTGAAAAATACCAAGGGCTAACTGTGTGCCAAAGACTGGGCTAAGAGCTTGAAACAGTAGGAAACTAAACAGCTCCCTAGACTGAAGCCATCCATTTAGAAAGCCTGAGGTCCATCCAGAGAGCTGGGGGTGGGTATCTTGTTCATAGGAAAGAGGTGGTGGAGGGGGAGAACTTCCAAAGTAGTCATTTAGCAAATGACAGCTAGAAGAAGGATGGAAAGCCACTGGAGTCTGCCTGGCAAGTTTGATGATAGCAAGTATGTTGTTGTATGAGAATGGCAAGGACAACAGTATTACAGGTAAGATCAGGAGCTGTCAACAGAGTCAGGTAGGTCATTGTGGAGAGAAACAATAGACAAAGACATAAGCAACACTACGGAGAGATAGGTATAGGAGAATTTCAGTTATGTTTTTAGGCTTAATGAGTTTTTATGTTTTGTGACAAGGCCTTGTTCTCATATCAAGGCTTCTCTTGAATTTAGTAAATTCAAGAGCTCCTCCTGCCTCCCATGTTTCTGGAACTACATATATGTGTGCTGTAATCACCTGGAGTGGGAAAATTGTAAATAAAGATGTGTTGGGAAGAAAACCTGAGCAAATACATTGCAAATGTTGCTTGCTGGAGAATTTTGTAGATAGGAGGATTACTGGGGAGTACTCTTCGGAGTCATACCAGTATGAATTTGAGAAATGGTACAGACAGATGATGAGTTGGAAGGGAGGCAGAGCAAGAGCTACAGGTGCCTTTGAGAGGAGGAAATAGCTTATACCACAACAGGAGGAAGCGGGGGGCTGGGTGACTCTTATGAAATTGTGATGGTGACCCAAGCAAGAGATGATTGATTATATCTGATTAAGGTGATGATCCTGATAAGTCACAGATGGTTTTCTGTGGGTATGTATGGAGCTGAATTTTCCTAAATCAGATGGAGGGATCAAGACCTTTGTATTCCCATGCATTGGATTTTCTAGGATGGAGTTATAGATGGTTTGAGCCTCCATGTGCCCGCTGGGAACTGAACCCAGCTCCTCTGGAAGAGCAGCCAGTGCTCTTGATGCTGAGCCAGCTCTCTAGCACCCCTTTTTGTTTGCATTTTGAGGCAGACTCAGGCTGACTTTTTCTCAAGACTCAGCTTTCAGCTTATTTTGATATGTACTCAAGAAGTAGAATTGCTGGATCATAATAGTTATTCTATTTCTGATTAGCCCTCAAACTTTCATATCATGATGATGCCATGTTTTAGATTTTGAAATCCCAACATAGTTTTCATTTTCTCCACATTCTTGCTAATATTTGTCACTTTATAGCTTGCTGGATAGTAACCTTCATTATGACTGAAGTGATGTGATGGCTAATTATAATTTGGATTTCAAGATTGATGAGCATGAGCACCTTTTCATTACTTTCTGCCTGTTCATGGCTTCATGGGAAAATGTGTATTTAAGTCCTGTGGTTATTTTTTTTTTTAAAAGTTGTTTTTAAAGTATAGGTATCTGTCGCATGAATGCAGGTGTTTGGATGAAAATCTTCTAGAGTGGAGTTACAGGTGGTTAAGAGTTGCCTGACAGGGGTACTGGGGACTGAATTCAAGTACTTTCTAAGAACAGCAAGTGCTCTTTTAACCACTGAACCATCTCTTCAGGCCTCTGTCCATTTTTTGTTGCCTGCAGGTATGTCTGTTCACCACATGTGTGCTTTCTGCCCACAGAAACCAGAGGTATCAGATACCCTGGAACTAGAGTTAGAGATGGTTGTGAGCTGCCATGTGAGTGCTGAGAATTGAACCTGGGTCTTCTGGAAGGGCAGCCAGTTCTTTTAATAGCTGAACTACCTTTCTAGTCTTTCTGTGGCCTTTTTTTTTTTTTTGAGCTTTTTAATTTTTTTTTGGTTTTCTATAAATTTTGAATATCAATCTCTTATCAGATGTCATTTTCAAATGTTTCTCACATGTCTTTTCATTCATCTGTTGGAGATGGGATTTCTCTGTACACAGCCTACACTTGGTTGTCTCGGAACTCACTCTATAGACCAGGCTGGCCCTAAACTCAGAGATCCACTTACCTCTGCCTCCCAAATTCTGGGATTAAAACCATGTGCTCTATGCCTGGCTAGTCAGTAGGGTCTTGTGTGGGTTGAAGATGGGTGATCTGGAATGGCCTGTGATGGGTATGCAGGACTGTTCTGGTTCAGGTTGACTTGAAGAAAAAAAATACTGCTCAACACTGCTAGAGTTTAGGGTTCATTCTGATTTAGCTTATGTCTCTATGTCTATACAAAGAAAGGCCTGAAGTTGGAGGTAGTTGGGAATTTATCATTATTTTTCTATGCCAAAGGAAAAGTCTTTTAGCCAGCCAAGCTAGGATGGTTCACTTAGTTCCACTCAGAGAACCCTTCATTAAGGCCATTCCCATTGACAAGGTGTGGTGAATGCTTTCCTGGGGCTGAGAGGCCTAGGCTATAGGGAGTTGGGAGTTAGCACTTCACTGGCAGTACTGTGTAGGTCTACCCCACACATCATCTAAACTGTTCTGCATCAGATATCACTAAAGAAGAAAAAGTGGTGTCAGCCAAGCCAGTCATCCCTTTGACAAAAGTGTGTCCTGGTCTGAGAAATGTTAAATTAAGTGGATGCATCTTAGAAGGGCAGTGATACAGTATCTTGATCTGTCCACAAGGAGCAGGTGTGTGCAAGGTGAGCGTGTCCTCACCACTTCTGCAATTAGGAAACTAGTGTTTGGGAAAATTAAACAATTAATCAAGCTTGTGTAGCAGATAGAAGACAGGACTGAAGAGTTTAGAGAGGGCCAGCATTAAATCTAACCCTGTTCCTTGTCTTTATTTTCATCTTCTTCTGGAGCTTTGAGTTACCACCCCTCCTTCCTGCTTTTTTCCACACAGCAGTTGTTGAGTCAGAATGTGAATGTGACCTTGGCATTACTCCATTCAAATGTATCTTTTGAATATGGTCCAAGCTCCTAGATGGAGCATCATCTCACCATACTTACCTCTTGATTCAGTACTCTGGCTGATCCCACCCGTACCCTTCTGGCTAACTCACCCTCAACTGTTGGGACTTAATTCAGTTGTTACTTCTAAAGGAAGCCCCAAGCTAGGTTAAGTTTTTTTAAAAATTTTTTAAGCCATGTGGTTGTCTGTCATGGTATATCTTTCCACTAAGGTTTGTTTCTTTAATTCTGGAAGCTTCTGATGGGTAGGGACAATCATACTACATGTGTTATGTGTTTTTGTATTAGGCCCGTGGTAGATATTTACAAATGTGAATTGATGAGAAAGCATCTAGGCGATACTTCAAATATGTGTGTAAGGACATGGGCTGTAACTGGTATCTGTGAGGTTGACTTCTTGGGTAATAGGTATAGTTTGTGGCATGAAGGTAAATGTTCTGACAAGCTTCTTAAGAAGGCCAATTTGTAATATGACATTTCACAGACTTACTGGACAAAACTCGTTCTTCCCTGATGCCTGTCACAAGACAGACAGCTTTTTTTTTCTTTTGCATTAAAAAGCCAGATGCCTATCTTAAATTATCTGAAGCCAGAAGGTGGATGAATTTGCCAATTTGGGTTATTTTTTGTGTGACATACTACTCCCTTGCCTTATTGACTTAAAACAGCCTTTTTTTTTTTAATTATGCTTATGATTCCACAAGTTGACAAGGCTCAACAGGTTGACGTCAGATTAATGGGACTGCTGAGATGACTTCAGCAGCCTGCAGGGAGAATGCTTAAGTGTGCCTTTGCTCTGGGCCTTGATTATCACTGCTGTGTGTACTCATCAGTCCTCTTTCTGTGGACAGCTGAGGCCTCTTCAAAGCATGGTAGTCGAACTGGGTACCAGATTTCTCCAGACAGCAAATGCTGAGATGCTAGACCTTCCTAGGGTTTAGCGTAACACAGGAATAGCACTTCATCTGCTTGTTGGTTAAAGCAATTAATAGGCCAGCCCCAGTTCAAGGCGAAGGCGGTACATAGGAGCAGGAGTCCTAGGGACATGTATTTTACTGGGGCTTGCTGAAGTAGCCCAAAGGCTTGAAGTGATAATGTCTGGCGCAGCACATTGTGTCATGAGGACACATTCACGCTCTGGCCCACTCTCCCACTCTTCTATGCCTCCTTTCTATTCAGAGCCTTGGTAGATTATGTTGTTTAGCTAGGTGCCATATCATAGTATTAATAGCTTCAGGCTTTAGAGCTGGGTGCTGAGTGGCTCTGGGCAACTTTCTGTACCTTTCTGTGTTCCTTGGGTTTCTTCCTAGTGTAAAATGAGAATGTCAGAAGTATTTATTCCAGGAAATGGTATAAGATTTAGAAAATGCCTGGGCTGAGCTCCCTACAGACTTTGAGGAGCAGATCAGATGTGCCAAAGTATGCTCTGCTAGTGAGGCTTGATTCTAGTGTTGAAGAGGCAGCATTTATGAGGTGTGTCCAGCAAGGCCCAAGCTCTTTATCCCCAAGAAGCCCCTAGCAGAGGTGGCTGTTGCTCTCTTTCTGTTCTTGGAGAAGTCTTCTGTCCTGAATGCCACAGTACTTATTGGTGGTAATTTGCCACTGTATCGTGGTGTCTGACAGGACTCACTGCCTTGGCTTAGTGCTGAGTGCCACAAACACTGGAAAGAGTACCTGTATGACTTGAGTTAGACCCACTGCTCCAAATGTCCTTCCTGGTTCTCAAACCTTTTCTGTGAGGTCTTTTCTTAGAATGGGTGGGCAAGAAATGTCTTCTCTCCTATTCTTTAGGCTTTGGGTAAGTGTGATGCCAGAGAAGAAGATGGGCATGCCAGTGTGGTCCTGGTGGGTGCATTGATAAAGAGGCACCAGGTGGAACCCGTCTGTTCTTCCTCACCTTGCTTTCTTTCCTCACCTAGCTTTCCTTTATGGCACTGTGTAATTTCTGGGTCTTTTTCTTAATTTTTTTTTGGTTTAATTATTTTAAGTTTGTTTGTATGCATGTTCTCATGTACCACAGTGTATATGTGGAGGTCAGAGGACAACTTGCAGGAGTTGGTTTCCCCATCATGTGAGTTTTAATGGATTGAATTTAGGTTGTCAGGCTTGGTGGAAAACACTTTTACCTGAGCCATCTTGCCAGTCCATGGTTTCTTTTCTTGAAGACTAAGACAAGATCTTCTGTCTGGAATCTGGGGGAAGATGGACTTGCAAGCCCTCCCACCTCTAGGTGCACCCAGTACCAGGTCTGTTCCTTTAGAGCTATCTAGAATGTGAGCTGTGTAGAAGCTTATTTCATGAAGCCCAGGAGTAAAAGGATAGGCCGTGTCAGAGAAAATGAAGACTGAGCCTGCTATGTGTTTTATGTCCAGGATAGTTTTTAGCCTATTCTCTGTGTGTGTGGTGTATATGGGGTGTGGGTGTGTGTGTGTGTGGTGCTCCAGAGAGGTGCCCAGCAGCTGCTTCTTTAGGTTTGACCAGTTTCCATAGAGTTCTGGCTCTTGATTAGCCTAGAGATCACTGAGGGGACTTGAGGACCAGGCAGAAGCTACCAGTATGATGACGGGGTCTAAAGTATTAGCTTGTTAATTTGGAATTCAGGAGACCATAGAACATGTAGTTCAATTTCAAAACTTTCCAAAGGTTTCTGTTTGTACTTGGCATACCTTTTTCATAGCGGTCTTGCAACAGCCGTGTCTCCCACTACCATGTTGTGACCAGTGAGAATGAAAACCTATTTTCCTGTGTTATGGGAGTTTATACTTGATTAGATCACACAGATAAGTCTCAGGAAGATGATGTCAAGGGACATTAACAAGGACCCATATAGGTTACTGTCTTTGGGTACCCACTGTGGATTTTTCCATACTGGTATGAGGTCCCTGTCAAGGTTTACAGCTTTCCCTCAGGTAGACACCATGGGCTCCCACCTTATCACTTGTGAGATTCTAGAGCTGGTGACTTTTCATTCTTTGTCATCAACAGTCGTTGCTGATGCTTAGTTGGCTGTCAGACTTTTAACGTCTCACTCACAGGCTGAGGATGTAGTATGAATTCAGGAGCAACTAATATGACACCTGCAGCTTTTGTGCTTTTGGCCTTGGAAACAGAACAGAGAGATGGATAATACCCACTAGGCACAGACTTCCACAGACTACTTGGTTTTGGTTTCTTTGCCTAACTGGTCTGCCCTGCAAGCCAATTTCCTAAGCCAGGCCCAGGTACAGAGGGACCCTTTGTGTTTTCTTTTCTTTAATTTTTTTTAAGACAGGGTTTCTTTGTGTACTGGAACTTGCTCTGTAGACCAGGCTGGCCCCAGCCTTCCAGTTCTGGGATTAAAGGAATGTGCCACCATTGCAGGGCTCTGTTAAATGGTTTCTAAGAATCTGCATTAAACCTTGACCCTCAGGAACTGATCATCCAATTTAATAGAGTATACACTTTAACAGAGGTCCAGACAGGGGAATGCTGAGAAGGTGGACTTTCTGTGTTGTTGTATGATACTATTCCTGGGAAGATATGAACAAATGTCTACTTACTCCATATGTGGAACCATTGGCTGACCAAAGTAAGGGTATTTGTCAAAGTCCTAATTGATGAGCCACTGGGTTTATTGGGTTACTTACAGTAGTACGGGTGAGAGATTACTTATAGGAGTATGGAAAACTCAAAGACACCTCTACCTCTGAAAGCCCACCCTGGTGTGGGTGACAGCTTCTGAAAGCTGGAAGCTAGTGTGCACTGCATAGCCTATAGGCAGCTTGGTAGGTTGGAGAATGTCTCTTCCTGCATGCTTGGTTGGTTTGAGCCTTTTCTAGGCAACTTAGCTGGTCTGAAAGTCTCTCAGTAGGCCTTACTGCTTATGTAATCTTAGAGAGCCAGTATGGCGGTCAGTTTCAGGAATTTCCTGAGGTTTTTGTTGTTTACTTACTAGTTTTAAGGAACTTCCCTGGTATATGAAATATTTTATCTCCTTTCAGAACATCTAAGTCTCAGGAGCTTCTCTCCAAGATTGAGTGCTTTATCTTGGAGGTGATTGCTATACACCATGTATGTAATATAGACTTAAGGGACTGCTTTGAGGAACCAAAAGGGAAGGGAGGGCCCTAGGCTGTGATGAGACATCGGACCTACTTATGATAGCCAGCCAGTCAGAACTGATGGAGAGTGTCCTTTCCAAGCTGTCAGCCAAGTACAGACCCATGTGATTGGGAGATGTCATCAGGTATAGATGTGAACCCTTTCATAGGATCTTGTGATTTAAGCTGTTATTGCAGACGTTTATAGCTTTTATAGGTTCAGGTCCCCAGGAAATACCCCGAGATGCTTTAGTCTCTTATTCTCAGTGATGGCATGCTTAGTCTCTGTTGGATTTTCAGCTCTCTCATGTTGTTTGGAGAGTCTTTACTAAGCGAAGTTAGATTGCCCCATTCTTACTCACAGGTAATTTTATCTATAGCCTGATGTTTTGCTGTAGGTATGAAAATTAGAGACGTTATTTGAGTAACATCAGTATTTTAAAAATGAGAATTTATTGCTGTTCTCCAGTGAATAAAAGCTAAGCTAGATGTGTTTTTCTTTGTCTCCAGGCAAGCCGATTTTTTCAGTTGACATTCACCCTGATGGGACCAAGTTCGCAACTGGAGGACAAGGTATGTGTAGAGTGAACATCACTTCCCTGCTGCCATACCCTGCTTCTCCTGGTGACCCACGGCTAGCTGTGACGAGACAGCTTGTCGCCTTGCAGCATTGCTCGACTCAGTTTAAAATGCACAGTTGAACTGGCTAAAGCACAAACTTATTTTGGAGCTGGATATGGTGGCATAGGCCTGTGATCTCAGCACTTAGAAGACGGGAAGCTATAAATTCTAGGCTAGCCTAGACTACGAAGTGAAGTCCTACTTGAAGATGAACACTTTTTGTGGTCTATAGGATGATCTTATTAATATTATGAAGCTGCTTTATCATTCTAATAACTGCTTTTATTAACTTAAAGCTAGAATGAAGTTAAGTTCCTACATCTGAGTTATTAGCTATAAATTGGCAGGAAGCCCCCTTAGACAAAGACCAGCTACAGAGTGGGCAAGGAATCTGTCAGTATTTTCAATTGAAAAGGGGAATGGATGGCTAGACTGTGCCCGTTTTCTGTACTAAGGAATTTGACTATGTTAGTAAGAAAGTAAGAATGTCCAGAGCATTTGAAAATATCATCCCTAGTATTATCAGCATGCTTCTTTCAGCATCTGTTACAATATTGAGATAAAATAGCTCTGTTTGGAAAGACAACAAACACCATTTTTTTTTTCTTTAAATGCCAGGAAACCAAGCTTTTATTTATAGTTGTAAGACATAGCATTCACTTAGGATGCCCCACTCTCACCTTCCAGGTGCTACAGGGTGGGTTCCCAGTAGGCCATTTTGCACAGAGGCAGGTGCAAGGTGGTTGTGGTTGAGATGGTTTTTCCCCTCAGGTCTAGGAGAGATATTTAGGAAATATTTACATATTGGCCGAGAAGAGGTTTCAAACATTTTGTCATTACTTTGGAACACCCATTCCAGACATTCATTATTATTTTTTCATGACTTGTATTAGTTATAGTGATGGAAAACAAACAAAAATAATTAGTAAAATGTATAGATAGACTTTTCAGCACAGCTGGCATCAACTTATGACCCTCCTAAATTCCCTCTTTTGGTTGATCTCCATCTATAGGTGACTGCAAAGGGCAGATAAGAAGGTAATGAGCCCTTTTTCCTGTGTTCAGGGCACATTTCAAATTTGGGTCTCAAAGCGTCCAGTCAATTCTGGAAACAGCCACCGGATCCAGGCAGCACCTTGAAGGGGAGGGAGACCCTGGTAGGGACTGCGCTTTTCTCCTTTTCCTCAGTGCACATGCACAGACCTGAAGGGGCCTGATGGTGACTTTTCTTCCTCTTTGTTTGGTAGATGAGGAGTCTTTGTGTTCTGGATCGGAATGAGGACCTCAGAGGCCACATGGGGCTCTGACCCCTCCTAATTTGTAGTTCAGTCAGTATTTTTATCAAGACAGGCTGGCCTCAGCTACTATTAAATACACTCTCTTGTGGGTCCCTGTAGGTCCTTGTTTTTTCCCCCTCCCACCTTTTGTGTCATTTACATTAATAATTCAAGATAAGTCTGCTTAGATCTAGTCAAGTTTGATTTATAGAAACTAAATGAGCATTTTCTAGAGTTAATGTTATCAATACCACATTTCCACTTTTTGCATATTGAGCTTTTCTTGCTCCTTCATTCCAGGGCAGGATTCTGGGAAGGTTGTGATCTGGAATATGTCTCCAGTCCTCCAGGAGGATGACGAGAAGGATGAAAATATTCCCAAGATGCTTTGCCAGATGGACAATCACTTAGGTATTACAGAGTGGCCCTTTGCAGGCTTTGCGTGTTGGCAGAGAGCCCAAGGTTAGCACATGTGTTTGTAATTAGAAAGATAAGGCCCCGTGCGGCGTTAACTCCCCTCGGCCTGCTGTCTGAAGGCACAGATGTTGGCTGCACACCTGGGTGAGTTATTCGGCAGAAGACTCGGCCCGCCCACAGAACCATCTTTGGACAGTCTGCAGGTACCTCTGGTGATTTCCTGCTCATGAGTCGTTACTGCCTGATTCCATGGGGCTTTGGGGCCAGTGACCTGGACACAGTAGGGTTCTGGGGATGGGTACATAGGAGACAACTCACCAGGTGTCTCAGATTGTGTCAGTAAGGTGCTGTGTCAGTAAGAGTCTCTGCCAGGACCCTTTCAACTGTGGAACAATTTCACATTTTCCTTCCCTGTTGTATGTGAAGCTTTAGTGCCCATTGGCAGTTACTAGTGTTTGGTATTAGTCCTTTCCTCTGCTTTGTGTGTTCTTACTCTCCCAAAAAGCCTCTTAGAGTAACTGGGTCTAGAGCATAAGTTACTCACAGGCTTCAGTGTTGTTAGGCTTCATCATATTTCATATCTCCCAAGACTGAGCTGTGTGTGCTCCTGGAGGCTCTAACCTAGCAGAAGCCTAAAGGGAGTTCTGCTGGACTTAGCATAAGTACACACAGCATTGGTCAGTCTTCTATGCTAATGAGTTTGAGAAATGTAAATTTAAAAGGGCAGTCAAGGTTATTCAGAGCTCTGTGTTCTACCCAACAGCTTCTTGGAAAGTTCTGGAACAGGCATCTTGGCCTTCCTAGTACATGTTTCATTTTGTGAATAATCCTTATGAAATTCATCTCATCAATAGACAACCCTTTGGAAATAATGAAGTTTATCACTGTTCATAGAAATAAGCCTCCTGCTGTCTGTTTCATTCAGCACAATTCTCAGATTATGCATATTTCCCCTCTAGACTGTTCTGGTCATTTGTTATGGCACAAGATTAGTGTTTAACTGAATTGTTTCTCCAGGACTCTTACACAGTAAATGCTTTGAGTAGATTAGGTAGTTTTATAAACCTTTTACTTCTGGCCAGACTCTGCATAATGCAAATGGGCATGCCTATTGGATTTTCATCACCTTATTTTTTTTTCTTCCCAGCATGTGTGAACTGTGTGCGGTGGTCAAACAGTGGGATGTATTTAGCTTCTGGGGGAGATGACAAACTGATTATGGTGTGGAAGCGGGCTACGTAAGCATCATTTTCCTTTTTCACATTTAATTTTTAGAAGCTTCTTTGCTGGTCTTTATCAAAGTCATCTTTCCCACCCTGGCATAGAAGTCCCAACTTCATAAGTAGCAAGAAGTTGCCATAGGTCAGAAGCGGAAGAAGCCTGACTAGTGATTCGGGAGGCTTCCATTCTGCCTGCTGACCAGGTCAGCTACCCTCTTGTAGGAACACAGGGCTTAGCTGAGAAGGAAGGGTTACTCCTTACAGGCATTGACATTGTGGCTTCCTTTGTTATTCAAATAAAATTTCACATGGAACCTTTACATACAGAATGCCTAAAATCAGATGAAATCAGGGCTGGGAATCCGGAGCCCACCTTCTTTGCCTTATTTTGTGACAGCCTTGCCTTGCAGTACCTCCTGCTCTATACCCCAGATTTTTTCTTTACTCCTGAGCATAATGGGTCCTGGTACTGTATCCCACAGTAAGCTTTCCATGTGACTCTAGGCCACTTGGGCTGTGCCCCAGACCTGGCATCATTGTTCAGCCAGAGTAACTATGGCCATGGCTTTGAGGGCCAAGTCATGTCTTCTGTGCCTACTTGGCTGCCTCCTGAGCTCTTGCTTTACAAGAGCAAAGGGCGTTCACAGAGGCTCTGGACATGGGTGCCCTCCTCCATGTTACTTCATCTGGAGGAGTTGGTACCTGTGACTCTTGTAGTCTTCTTCCTTGCTTTTTAATCCATTACAAAGGGACTTGAGTCAGGCATAGTGGCTCCTACCGGTGGATCCAGCTACTCAGGAGGGACTGGCTTGAACCTAGGAGTTTGAGATTATTTTCGGTAATATAATGAGTAAGACCTTGCCTTCAAATAAAAATGCAGTTGATATTCTCTCTCTCTCTTTTTAATTAAAAAAGAGGGGGATCTCATGTAGCCCAGACACTTGGATGACCTTGAATTTCTGATACTGCAGTCTCCCTGAGTGCTGAGATTAGCACTATGCATCACCATGCACAGGCCTGCTTATTTATTTATTTATTTATTTATTTATTTGTGATATCTTTAAATAGCTAAAACAAATAACATTTAATATGCAATTTGGAAATGTAAAAGATGAAAATCTCTCATGGTTCTACCACCTGAAGAAAGCCATGGTTAAGCTTTTGAGGTTTTTTTTTTTTCTGTATATTCCTTTGCTCTATTCCATGTGTAGTGTGTCTATGCTGTATGTATTTTTTGCTTTATGTAAATGGTATCATATTGTAGATGATGTCATGTGCTCTGCTTCTTTCACTTTCCTGTTCAAGATTTGCAGTGGCCGAGTAGCATTTCACAAGTGCATGGATTGATCATAAGTTACCTCCTCTGCCACACCTTTGTTTAACAACCTGGTTCTTTTAGCTATTATCTGGTTTGCTTTTTCTGTTTGCTATGATAAGCTGTGCTACAGGGAGAATCTCTGAACAGTACCTGGAACACTCCATGAGTGCATATCTCATGCCTCTTTCACACAGGTATATTGGGCCCAGCACTGTGTTTGGTTCCAGTGGTAAGCTTGCCAATGTCGAGCAATGGCGATGTGTCTCCATCCTTCGGAGTCATTCGGGTGGTAAGTGGGCTACTTGTTTGGGTGACTGGCTCCCTGGTATTTGCTTTAGATAATCATTGCACCTCTATGTCCCTTTGCTACTGTTTGGTTTTTAAAGTACTATCTGGGATTTCCCTATCACCACTTGTCCTTTAATTGTCCCTTAAAATTTATGCAGTCATCAGCTCCACCACCTGCCTTCATCTGCATTCAGTTACCAACACACACTCTGACAGCATGAAAGTGTATGCCCCCCTCCAAAGAAAGCTCCCCCCCGCCCCAGGTTTCTGTTGTTCATTCTGCAGGAGTAGCTTTACTCTTGGATCACTTGGATTGCTAAATCCATAAACACATTTTATTAATTCCTCAGAAGCAAGCCTGTAGATGCCCATTAGAAAGTTTCTTTCTTTTTACATACATATGTATATATACACATACACATACATGCATACATATATACATACATTAATTTATCTTGTGAGCATGTATACTACTGTGAACACGTAGAGGTAAAAGGACACTTGTGTGAATTAGTTCTCTTGTTCTATGGGGTTCTGGGATCAAAGTTAGGTCGTCAGGCTTGGTAGCAAACACCCTTACACACTGAGCCATCTCACTGGGCCTATTGGAAATTTTCTTAAATTGACCTTGACTATGTTTATAAAATAGTTTAAATAGGCTTAGTTTGGAAAGACTCACTTTTTACAGATTAAAGCTGAAGAGAAGGAAGATGGGTCTACATAAAGCCCGTGCATGTTAGATACTGTATATCATGATCCTCATGTTTACAGTTCAGGCTTGTTTGGAGAAGGCTGTGCTCCTGCCCAGCAGAGACTTGTGGGCAGCAGAAAGGACAAGGCTGGCTTGGGTGTTGAGGTGGAGCCGTTTATTTATTATTTAAAACTAGAGCTGGCCTTCACAGGTACAACAGGGAGCAGTGCAAGTGAGGCTGGCCAGGTGTGCAGGGCTGTATCCTAGGAGGTTAGTGTGCTCCATTAATGAGGGACTAGCCATGAAAGAGGCTTGACTTGTTAAGTGCATTGGAACATGAGAGAGGTTTATCTAAATGCTCTGGGGAAAGAGCTTGTTTCCGTCGTTCAAATTAAAGCTGCAAGGGCTTGCATCTTTGGGAAGGAGGACAAAGAATGGGAAACCAGTTTACAAAAATTTAGGATGGTGGTATATGTTCCTGGCTAGGTACTTTCACAGTCAGCAGTGTTCTCTACTAAGACCATAGAGAAAAAGACTTATGAAGGTAGACATTAGTTCAGTGTGGAATGAATGAGTTTGAGGGGTTGGGAAGAAACACCTTTAAGAAAATAAAACAACTATAAAACCCCATTAGGCCTGAGCCTGGAGCTCCAGGAGAATACAAGGTCATAGGGATAGGTTATAATTCACTAGCAGTAGTTGCTCAGCAAATCCTTTTAAGTGTAATAAACTCATTTCTTAAAAATATTCTTGGAGGTTATCTTTATGTTGTGTGCATGGATGTTTTATGGCATGTGCACTACAGGTGTGCAGTGGGAAGTCAGGAAAGGAATGTTCCATCCTCTGGAACTGGTGTTAGAGATGCTTGTTAGCCACAGTATTAGTGCTGGGAATTGAACTGGAGTCCTTTGGAATTGTAGCCAGTGTTTTTAACTGCTGATCCATCTCGCCTGCCTGCATTGCCCCCTCTCTAAAAGATAGTTTATTTTAAATTATGTGTTCAGGAGGTAGAAGCAGGCAGATCTATGATTCCAAGGCCAGTTTGGTCCACATAGAAAGTTCCAGGCTAGCCAAGGATACCTGTCAAAAACAAAACAAAAACAAATAAACAAAAAAAATCTAATCAACCAACCAACTAAACCAAATAAAGTAAGATAATGTGTCTATGTGTGGCTATGTGTTGGAAGTTAGAAGAGGCCATCAGATTTACAGGCAGTTGTGAACTGTCCAGTGTGGTGCTGGGAATTGGACGTAGGTCCTCTCCAAGAACTGTATGTGTTCCTAACTGTTTGAGTCATCTCATCAGCTTCTAAGGAGAAATGAATCTTTTTCTTTTATTTTGAGACAGGGCCTCCCTACAGCTTGGGCTGTCCTGGAACTTACTATGTGATCTGAGGTTGGCCTCTGCCTCCTGTGTACTGGGATTAAATCATGCACCACCATGCAAGCTAATTCATCTCTTAAGAACCAAAGATAGAACCTTAGTGACTATATACTGAAAAAGTTAAAGCAGGAACAGTATGCTGTTTGATAAAAACAAAGGTTTAATTTTCCCTTTCCACTTTCATAGCAACTTATAGGGAGTGTAGTTGGGTCTTACTGGAACGTGGCACAAGTATCTAAGAGGGTGTTTAAGATTTGGTTCAATGTCAGGTGAGGATTGTTATGGGACCCTTAACCGGAGACTTGGGCTGAGCTATCATGTGAGCATCTCTCCTGTGCCACCACTTCTGGGTGTCCCTTACCAGGTAAGTAGGTCAGCTGTCTTCAAGTGGAGGAATTTATGTTTCTGTTTACTGGTTCTGGTAGCAGGTCTGGATGGAACTGTCAAGAAGGAATGCTAGTGAAAAGCAGAGACTGATGGGAAGAGGGCACTGAGTCTTTGAAAAGCAAAAGGTGAAAAATATATGGCTGACAGATTTAACTAGTGGTGAAAAGGAAAAAAAAAAAGGAGACAGAATTAGAAGTGAAGATCTAGAAAAATATTTAAGCATTAAGCTAAAAACAAAAGGATAAACCAGAAACAAACTCTGAGTTCTTAATTGCCGCTAAAGAGAAAAGAATAGTTTGAACTCTGAGTGAGAAGGTTGGAAACCAGCATTCTTTAGAATGAGTCCTGGTTCTGATGCTCTGCAGTGGGCGCTGATCTATGGGTGTACACACATTCCCTCATGATGCACTTACTCCCTGCTGTACTCCCTAGCCTTTTTAATTTTGATTTTTGAGTTGGGGGAGGGAGTGTCTCAGTGGTTCCCAGGCTGGGTTTGAACTCACTAAATTGAGACCGGCCTTGAACATACACATATAGTCCTCCTGCCTTAGTCTTCCAAGTAGCTGGGATTACTAGCCTCAGCTAGTCTCAGCAGTCTCAGCTCTAAATCATTTATTGATACATCACTTCAAATTTTGAGAAACATCAGAGAGAACATAGAAATATTTTTTCTTCAGAACAAGATAGAACCCTTGGTTTCTAAAACCTAGTAGAAAATAACAGGGAAACAAAAGCAACCTGAATAAAAATAGAAACATCAATAGCAATACTAAAGAATACAATATTCAAAAAGTTAACTCATATAATAAATTTGATCCATATAGAAGAAGTTTGAGTAAATGGAAGTCTATTATAACCTACCAGTAGATTTAAATGACTTATGCTACGTAGTCATCGTAGGTATTTTAACAATAGTAGCTAATTAGTCGTTAGGCATTAGTAACTATGCCTTTAAAACGATGCTCACAGAGAGGTTTTTTTTTTAAAACATGGCAGAATCTTGTGTTTCTAAAACTAGTGACATGATGACACATCCCTATTGTTTCCTGCATTGAGGAAGCTGCAGTTGGAGGACTGTGAGTTTGAAGTCAGTTGGGAGTGAGTGCATAGCAAGACTTGAAGTGACACGTGCCATTAACCCCAGCACTTTGGAGTCAGAGGCAGATGTGTGCATCTCTGAGAGTTTGAGGCCAGCCTGATCTATACAGTGAGATCCAAAGCAGCCAGAGCTACACAGTAAGACCATATCTTAAAGAGCCCAAAAGAAGCCAATAAATATGCAATATTACAGTTCATAGCTAAGTCAAATTTTTTTTCATTAAAGATAGGCTGAGTTTGGCTGTATTTTGTTGCTCTGGAGGTTAGTGGTACAGTACAAACAGAGAAGATAGACATGCTGGGAAGACAGAAGTGAAATATCATGTCATGTCCAGCAAAAATAAAGCAATTACAAAGCACGGAGAAAACTCGTAGAACCACTAACATAAGTTATTCAGTTGGCCTCGTATGAAAACATGTATCTTTTATTAGTAGTAGCCAAGTAGAATATCTAGTGATTTTAAGAAAGCCTCATGCTCCCCAAAATTAAAAAAAAAATTGTTAATAACCAGGATTAATATGACCAAGGAATACATGACATCTCTGACTTGAACTACAGAGTTATTTAAACAGGTTTTACGGTGCTGGGCTTTGACTCAAGGTCTTGCATATTAGATAAGCACCCTGCCCTTGAATTGCAACTCCAGGTGTCCCTTTTTCTTTTTGTCCCTTCTTTTTAGAAGAAATTGAGTCTTGCTCTGATCTCGGCTCAAGCCTTCAGCTTCCTAAACAGTTGAGTAGGATAATAGGTGTATATACTATCACCAAAAACTTTCTTTTAAACATGAGGCAAACTTTCACCACACAGCTCATGCTGATCTGGAACTTGCAGTATTCCCAAAGCTGGCCTCCATTTCATAATCTTCATCCTTCAGTTTCCTGAATATTGGGATTATAGATATGAACCGTAATGCTTAGCTTCACAATCTTTTTTGAAAGATGCATAATTCATAAATAAACTAAATGAAATTCATTGTGTACTCTCAATTACTCATCCATCTAACAGTTAATTCATTACAGGTTGTGTTCCAGGCCCTGTACTTCTTTCCATGTGTGCTGCTTGTAAAAACAACAGATGTAGCTAGACCTAGCAGCATAGACCTGTAATCTGCCCCTTAGAAGGCTGAATCAGGAGGGTCAAATTTCAAGTCTAGCGTAGGTAATTTAGTGAGACCTGTCTCAAAATAACAAAGGGGCTAGGAATGTAACACACTGGTTATGTGATGTCTATGAGGTCTGAGCTTTAATGCTCATATAGGAAGAAGACTAAAAAGGGTGGACAGGCATGTAGTAAGAAATGTGCTGAGCACCAGGGGAGGAACCATGGAAGCAACTGGCAAGTGCTAGGAAGCAGCGAGGAGAGGGAAGATGCTATTGTGAGCATCTTCCAGTTAAGTCTTACTGAGTTTGGTGACCTCTGAAGAAAGATATGAGAGAAAAGCTGACTCTCATGGAATTTGGACTTGTGCTTGACGTATTCAGGGAGTCAGTGGGTAAGGGGAGCAGGCTAGAGTTTCTGGGGTTGGGGCTTTGAGACCAAGGTAAGCACTTTTGTTTAAGTGTGAACAGTAACGCAGGAGGTTTTCTAGTGAGAATTTGAGGCCTGTGACAATATCCTATGCTCAGGCTAAAGGCTGATCTGAGAGGCAGTGCTAGCTCAGTACTGGGCTCTAACTTGGAAGTGATCAGAGGAGTTGTTCCTGATATATCTAGCACAAGTTCTAAAACACACAGAAGAATTCAGAGAAGATCATGCTATATAGAACTTGGGAAAGAATCTCCATGTTCTATCGCAATCCTGAACAATGGAAAGGATGTCATTCCCAGAATTAGTAAGATGTCTGTTTTCAAGGAGAAAGGTTTCCAAGTTTGGTTGTGGACATGCTCGTGAGATTTTGGCAGTAGAATTCCTGAACACAGTAAGAGATGGAATGAAGGTTTGAAATGATGAAACTAAGAAAGAATGAGACAAGATAAGAAAGTGTGTGTGTGTTCATTTTTGTGCGTCTGTGAACCTTTCTCGTAAAGGAGTGCATCCCCAAATGTGCATGCAAATAGTAGCCAACCCTATGTTGTTTAAAATGCTGTTTGATCTTCCTTCTTTCTTCTCTAACCATTCCCTACCCCATGACTGTCTTAAATACCAAGTTTCATTTGAATCATTGTGATAGTCATTCATTATGTATTTTCTTTCATCGTTAAGCACAACACCACTTCCAGAATAAAGCTTAAAGAAATATACAAAAATCAGCCAACCAAAAAAACCTGTGTTGTGGGGCTGGAGAGATAGCTCGGTGATTAAAAGTGTTTGCTGCTCTTCCAGGGGCTCTGGTTCAGTTCCTAGCACCTACATACTGGCTCACAACTCTTTAACTCCAGCTCCAAGGGTTCTGATGCCCTCTTCTGACTGCCACAGACTCCTTTATGCATGTGATGTGCCTAGATACACTTAGGCACACATATATACCTACAATCAATCAACTAACCAACCAGCCAATCAATATTTGAAACCCCTGAGTTTGGGCTAGAGAGATTGTTCAGTGGCTAAGAGTACAGGTTGCTTTTCCAGAGGACCCAGGATCAGTTCCCAGCATTCACATGGCAGCTCACAACTCTCTGTAACTCCAAGATCCAACACCCTCACACAGACATACAGACAAAACACCAATAAAAGTAAAAATAAATCAAAACAAGAACAACTGTGAGTTACAAAGTGTGCTGTACTGAACCCAGGTTCCACTGCAGGTCTGTGGTGGTGGCTAGAAGAGCTCTTCTGGCACTTTAATACTTACTTCTGAGTTACACTGGTAATAACTCTAAACTCACCCATATGTATTTCTCTAAATTATATATATATATATTTTATGTATTTATATGATTTTATATATAAAATCATATAAATAAATAAAAATAAATATAACAATAGATGAGATTACATTATAATATACTAATATATTGTATATTAATATATAATATATAATTATATATAAGTTATATAAAACATCTTTCCAGTTGCAACATAAAAATGTAAATTTAGGAGGAATCAGTTTGGACATTTCAAACGACCCTTCAGGATAATGAGAGTCATAATTGATTTAATAATGTGGATCATCAGAGTGTCTTTTTGTAGAGAGCTAATCCAATTCATTTTTAAAAGCAGTGATTAATTTAGGGTTTTTATGGCTTTTGTACTTTTATATTAATTTTATAGGTATTCTTTTTTCTGTAAAGAATGCCATTGGCAGCTGGGAGTGGTAGGCACGCCTTTAATCCTAGCACTTTAGTCACAGGCAGAGGCAGGCGGATCTCTTGAGTTCTAGGCCAGCCTGGTCTATAGAGTGAATTCCAGGACTGCCAAGGCTGCCCAGAGAAACCCTGTCTTGAAAAACAAGCCAACGAAAAAGGAAAGAAAAGGAATGACATTGGAATTTTGATGCAGGTAGCATTGAATCTGCAGAGACTGCTCTTGGTAATGTAGCTATTCTCATAATATTCTTCTAATCCACAAACATGAGAAGTCTATCCTCTAATACTTCGATTTTTTTTTTCAGTATTTTAAAGTTTTTATTGTATAGCTCCTTTCCATTCTTAGCTGTGGTAGAAACTAAGGGGACCAAGGTGTTTAAGCAACCTAGAGCCCCATGTTTTGGAAGAGTTGTCCTCTTGGATTTTGATAGAATGGTAGTGGGGAATAAAACAAAATCAATCAATAAATTACGATGTAATTTCTGGGGTTGGGGATTCCCAACCCCAGCATACTCAAGTATGTTGATCTTAGCCAGATGGAAAGGAGTGGTATATACAGTTTATCCAGCATTTTATTTGCGGTGTGCCTGCACACCAGAAAAGGGCACCAGATCTCAGTATAGATGGTTATGAGCCACCATATGGTTGCTGGAAATTGAACTCAGGACCTTTAGGAAGAACAGACAGTGCTCTTAACCTCTGAGCCATCTCTCCAGCCCATATATACAGTTTAAAGACAAGCTACAAGTTTGGAGTTCAGAGAAAGTTACAACAGGTGTGGCTTCCCTAAGAAGCTGGACACAGGTGTCAGATTGGCTAGTGAATACTGTTACAGTTGAGAACATTCATAGTGTTGGTTGCTGACACGTTGTAAGCTTTGGATAAAATAGCACTGAAGAAGGCTACACTATATTAAAGAACTTTATATAGTACATGGATTCATCACTTTTCAGAACGGGAATTGATTATCTATCTTCACATGTCCCATAGTAACCATTAAGCAGTTTATAAAGTTCTTTTAGAGCCTCAATAAATACAACATACACTCAGATAAATAAGAGATAAACGCTGGATAATTAAACCAGGAGAAGACAGAAATGAATATCAGATCTCTAGCCAAGGGGGTATTTTCAAGGGTAGCAGGAATAGAAGAAATTATGATGGGTAGCAGCAGGCTACTTTAGTAAGCTCCTACAGTATGGGAATTTGAGTAGATGATATTGATGGATAATATATGTGACATTTGTCTGGAAGTTGCTAAGAAGATCATGTCTGTTTTCTGGGTTCTATTTGACCATATCACTGTATAGAACAGGCTATTTTTGAATTCATAGAGATCTGTGTGCTTCTGCCTCCTGGGTGTTGGAATTAAGGGGGCACACTACCATGCCTGATTCCTGACTACATCTTTTCTGCTGTAGACTTGGCATTATAAATTTTGGAGCTCATGTGCCTACTCTTACAGTACTCTAAGCTCTTGTTTTCTTTGTCAAGTAGACACTGAATTTAGTTATGTTAACATCCACTGTTCAGAATGGTTTCACAGTGGACAGTCATAAAACATGAGCAAATTAATCTAAAAAGGCTTCTTTAGATAATAGATTTTTTTTTTACTAGTTATGACATATCACAAATGACTTTACTAATTAAGACTTATATCACAAATGGTGCCTAATAAGTTAGAAGGAAAAATGGTCACAGTCCTCATTGAAGTGGATATACATACACATGCAAAGGCACAAAAGTCTTTTTCCTTATCTTGAGACAGAGTATTGGTATTTAGCTTGACCTTGTCATACCCACTATGCCCAGCTCATAGAGGGCTTTGAAAAGTAGTCTACAGAGCTATTGGCAGTGACAAACATTTGTCATCCTAGCAGCATATGGAGTTCAAGACCAGTGTGGGTTACAGAGCAAGACACCATCTCAGCAAAACAACAGAACTCTGGTAGTTAGTGTTCAGTGTTAAGTTATGTCTGTTTATAGTAATGAATGGTTTCTATGCAGAGTATAGAGTAAATCAAAGGAAGCTGTGAAGATATCCTAGACAGAGTAAGAAATGAAGCATGTTGGTATGTAAGAATTGCAGGCCATCAAGCCCAGCGCTCTCAAGGAAAGATCCATCAGGCTGTTACTGAAGATTAAAAAAGCTAGAAAAAGTTGCAATAGAAACTTCGAATATTTTTCTTCTATCTTAAAAAGTTTCTTCATGGAAAGGACTAGGTGACAATTAATTGTACCAGGCATTGGTGTTAGAAGAAAAATATGTGAAACCAGATTCCTTAGCCCAGGCAAGATAAGAATGGTCATGTCGGGCTGGAGAAATAGCTCAGAGGCTAAGAGCACTGGCTGCTTGTCCAGAGGTCCTGAGTTCAATTCCCAGTGCCCACACGGTAGCTCACAACCTTCTATAATGAGATCTGGTTCCCTCTTCTGTCATATAGGCAGAACACTGTATACATAATAAATAAATCTTTAAAAAAAAAAAAAAAGAATGGTCATATCACCAACACAGCTGACTGTTGTTAGTGCCTTGAATTATCTGGTACTGTTCTATTGCAGCTTCTCACATTTCATCCTTATAGTATTTTTAGGATAGTAGGAATTAAAAAAAAATCTTTATTTTACAGGTAAGAAAACTGAGTCACAAAAAAATAAGTGCTACTAGTGGTCATGGTAGCTCATACTCATAATCCTGGCACTTGGGAGGTGGAAACAGAATGATGAGGAATTCAAGTTCTTGTCATCTTTGGCTATATATCTAAGGCCAGCTTGAGCTATGTGAGACCTTATCTCAAAAAAACCAGAGGGAAGGAGAGATAGGGAAAGTAGGAAACAAATGTCACTTGTTCTGTGGCGGCTCAATAGGGAAAGGATATTCCTGGTAGATTAGTAGTAAGAGCAGGCCTCCATGACATTCAGATATGCTCTTGATTGTGTGTTCTGCTGTACCCACTGTCTCATCTAGTTCTAAGAAGGTTCTGGAAAAGGTCCAGCTAGGACCATAGAACAAGTTAACAAGCCAAAGAGCAACTTTGAAGCCACAGAAGCAGGAAATGTCAGGTTATGGTTCTAATATGTGGCTTTGAGACTGCAGGATCCATAAGTTCTCCTCACAGGCTGTGTCCTGTGTCCTCAGTTTCTTTGTAAACATGGTGGGGCACTATGGCCAATTTAGTGCTTGATAGTCAGTGCCCACTGAAAAAATGCTAAATAGGAATTTTTTTCAGATTGACAAAAGTAGTTGTTAGGGTCTCAGGCTAAGTGTCCTCATGTGTGAAAACCACAGGATCAGCTGAGCTGGCCTAAAGAAAAGGCTTTTGCTAAGTACCCACCATCCCCTAACTGCACACCAGTCAAAAGGTCATACCATTGCACCCTGTCTTCTTCCAGATGTGATGGATGTAGCATGGTCTCCCCACGATGCCTGGCTGGCTTCATGCAGCGTGGATAACACTGTCGTCATTTGGAATGCCGTGAAGTTCCCAGGTCTGTGGTCCCCCATTTCTGTTTAGCAGCAGAAAAGGGTTGTTGACAGCAGCAATACCATTCTATGTGTGGAGCAGTGTGGGGATGGGGAATGGATTGCTTTGTCTTCTTAATTTTGGTCAATGAAAATTCAGTGGTCAAGGATTTTAGTATCTTGTCAGTAACCTAGTTTGGCTGTTCCTTATTAAGTACATTTGTTTAAGTTTAAGAAGAGGTTGACACTAAAGGAAAATTAGCCGAGTGTCAGCTTGAATGCTTCACTGTCGATGAAGGTGGCATGTGGACCGTTGGTGAGAGGTTGCTGGTCGTCTACATGTGCTGTGTGTACCTTCTGCTTTTGGGCTCTGGCCTAAGCTCAGTTGCCCTCTTTGTGAAACCACCTAGCAGATATGGGCTACCACAAACTTAGTTTTGCAAGAGAGTAGCTTTTCTTCTTTCTTGTATCTAAAATTATGAGAGGTTGTGCAATTTGGTATAGTGTTACAGTTTATAACTAGTAATATATTTGTCACATATATGGGCATGATGGCACATTCCTTTACCCTAGCATTTAGGAGGCAGAGGCCAGCCAGGGCTATGCACCACATGCACTTCTGGAGCCCATTTTTCTCTCTAAAACACATCAATTGGGTGGATTTAAGTAATTTTTAAAAATAATTTATTTAATTTTTATGTGCATTAAGGTGAAGGTGTCAGATCCCTTGGAATTGGCCTTACAGACAGTTGTGAGTTGCCATGTGGGTGCTGGGAATTGAACCTGGGTCCTTTGGAAGAGCAGACAGTGCTCTTAACCACTAAGCCATCTCTTCAGCCCCGGATTTAAGTAATTTTAATTCCTTCTGGAAGCTTCTACCAGCATGTGTGGGGATACTGGTTTGGGTCTTAGGAGGGGCAGTTTTAGAGTTTGGTACATCGTGTATTCAGCATTGACATCTAGATAACTCACTTAAAATGTCCCTAAATGCTGCCCTTCTTGAGCTGATACGCCTGTTGACTCTGGGGACTATTCAGGAGGCTCACATCAGAATTCTGTTTGAGGGACCCTCCAGGCTACAAATATCTGTGCCTGTTGCAGATAAGATTTAGGGTCAGAATTGGCAGCTGTGTTCTAGCCTGTATCCTTGTTGCTGTTCCTCTGTGGCATGTGTGACCCCACATGTGTTAGCTCATGCTGGCCTGCATGATGCAGCCATTTTTTCATATTGCTTTTGCCTTGATGGGGGTGAAACATGGGGTTCTTCTGCTTGCATTTAGGGGTGGGATTGGTCAAAGTAGACTGCTCAGGCCCCTTAAAGTCCATTCCATAGGCCATCACACCTTATGTTTTTATGTTTTTGTTTTTCTTATAGATAACAACTGTTCATATTTAATCTTCATTTATTTATTTTTGGTTCTTCACAGAAATTCTTGCAACTCTAAGAGGTCATTCTGGCTTAGTGAAAGGTTTGACTTGGGATCCTGTTGGTAAATACATTGCCTCTCAAGCTGATGACCGAAGCTTGAAGGTATGGAGGACGCTGGACTGGCAGCTAGAGACCAGCATCACCAAGCCTTTCGATGAGGTAACTGGAAATAGTCTAGAGCTTGGCCTCTACCCCTGCTGTACTTCTTGAACAGAGAGGGAACTGGCTGTGGTCCAAGCTGTGTGGGTACATACAATCTAGGGGTGTAGGCTTTAGTTCTGTGAGTTAGGTGATAAAAATCTTTTCTTTCTGACAAAGTGTTTAATGGCCAGCTTTGAAATGAAAAAAAAAAATGTTATTATATTTTTAATTAGCATACAGAATTAGCTTACATTACAGTATTTTCAAACATAATTTATTGTTATGTTCCTTCCTCCTGTCTCCTTCTCTCTTCGATGTCTTATGTTTTGAGTGTTCCACTTCCTTAGCTGGTCCCCTTTCTAGTTTCATGACCTATATTCAAACACACACACACACACCCACTCACCAAGCTAAGAGAACATGCAAAATTTGTCTGATTCTATATTACCTTGCTTAATATAATAATTTCCAGATCTATCACTCCCCCTGAAAATTTCATAATTTGATTGATTTTTTCTGTACAGCTGAATAAAGTTCCTCTCTGTGTAAGTATACCCTGTTTGCACTATCCATTTATTTGTTCATGGGCATCTGGGCTAGTAAGTAATGCAGCTGTAATAACCATGGATGTTAGGCATCTCTGTGGTAGGGTATAGGGTTTAGTATATACCCAGGAGTAATAAAGCTGGATCATATAGTATTATAGTCCTAATTTTTTGTGATAACCACTGTACTGATTTCTGTAGTGGCTGCACCCCATCACTGAAGGGTTCCTTTCCTTTACATCCTTATCAGCATTTGTTACTGCCTCTGTTCTTGACATTCTTACCGGGGTGAGGTGGAATCTCAGAGTAGTTTTAATTTGCATTTTCACATGGCTAAGGATAACAAACACTTTTGAAAGCATATAAAAGTGTTCTTTTTTTGAGGTATTTCATTTCATTAGGCGGTTTACTGATTGTCAGCTTTACTTTTTTGGTATTTAATTTTCTCTGTTCCTTTAAAAAACATAAATTTATTTATTGATCGCTTTATATACATGTATATTTTAATCATACTTATCTTCTACTTCTTTGGAACCCTTTTTTAAAAGAATATTTATTTATTTAAAAATATTTATTTATTATACAGTGTTCTGTCTGCATGTCCACCTGCACACCAGAAGAGGGCACCAGATCTCATAGATGGTTGTGAGCCACCATGTGGTTGCTGGGAATTGAACACAGTTTTTACAACATGGAGGGAGATCAAACTGCAGTAGCTTCTGCAGTATTTTACTATCTCTTTTTTTGAGTTCTGATTTCATATGGAATCTGAGATAAAGATAACTGTCATTCATTAGACATTTGCTAAATATCTTTTGTATGTAAAGCAGTACTGGGTATAGGCAAATAAAAATAGATTGTGATGTTGTCTTCCCCCTTGATGCTTATTGCCCAGTGGGAAATACAGTCATTCACATGAATTGTACATATGGTGAAGGTAGTGTCTAGACTACAGAGACAGCCTAGGTAAGGGGGGTTATGTCAGAAAAGCCTTTGCAAAGCATGGGACACAGGAGTGGATATTTTCAGAGGGAACTAAGTTGCTTGCTTGCCATGTGTCAGTTGCAGTGAGAAACTTAAAATCATGTATTCAGCTCTTTCTAAACCAACAACAGCTGCTGGGCTAGCTCTAAGAATAAGGCCAGATTTTACCTTACTTCCCCTACCTTCCTTGCCTACAGCTATCTGGTGTAGGGGCTATGGTTATCACACCTAGAACTTCTAGAGACCTTCACTGGTAGGCACAGGGTTCTGTGAGCCAGGATCCTAGACTTGCTGTAGGAGAGCCCTGAATGCCAGTGAGGTCTGGTAGTGCTCTTTGGCTTCTGCTGGGGCCATTAGCACAGAAGTGCAGGGAGGTGCTCTCACAGCACTGGGTCTTGCTCTGCCGATGAACTAAGATCATAACCCTAGTCTTGAAGGCCGGCCGAGGCTGATCTTGAGTTTGGTTTTGGGCTTATTTTGTGTTTTTTTGTAGGAGCGATTTTATGAGGGGATACCTGCCTCAACCTTCAGGCCAAAACAGGCCTAGTGCTTTTCTTCTGTGCCTCTTATAAGGACTGTATAAACCTCTTCTCCTTCACAGGTGTCCTCTCCACTTATAAGGTGTGGGGACAACTTCAAGGGCGTGGGTAGCACAGTACTGTCACCTACTGTGCAAAGGCACAGCTTCCTGTTTGGTTTGTGGGTGTCTGTAGCTACTTTTTTTAATTGTAGCATTTCTTGAGGATGCTTTGCAGATTCTGTGTGCTGGGCTAACATATGCTGTGCAGAAGTAGTAGATAAGTGGCTGGATAGATTTGGCCCATGCAGAGATGGTGGTCTAAAGGAATGGTCTTTCTGCAGATTATATCTTCTGGTATTTTATATTCACTCATGTGGGTAAGCAGAGAGTGGATGATGTCACAGTTCCCATACTCACTTGACAGAGAACTCTTTTTGGTATGTCACCTGCAGAGACTAGAGTTCTGGCAGAAGCATGGTGTGTGTCCTGTGAACATGCATTTGTAAATCACAGTTTGCTTTATCCTTGAGGCCAGAGTTTTCTTGAGCTCCTTTCAAGCTCAGATGTTTTTTTGCAGTGTGGAGGAACGACCCATGTGCTTCGGCTTAGTTGGTCTCCTGATGGCCATTACCTGGTATCTGCCCATGCCATGAATAATTCTGGCCCTACTGCTCAGATCATCGAACGAGAAGGCTGGAAGACCAACATGGACTTCGTGGGACACCGGAAAGCTGTGACTGTTGTGGTTAGTGTCCCTCACCTCAGAAATCCTAGCAACTGTCAGTACCATCCTGAGCTGTCTACTGCAGTGACATCCATGTGTTTTCAGAGCTTAGGGAGTGTCTGCTTCCCTGATTCCCAAGGAATCTCTAAGACTGTGTCTCATGTAGACTGAGTGATGGGCTCTGGGAGTCAGCACACTGTGGAGCATCTTTCATCTTAAGCATGCTTAGATATTTTAGGACTATTTTGTAAAATGGAATATGTATGTAAAATTGTTTTATAGGTGTGAGATTCTAAAATGGTAACTCAGTGCTAGCCTTTTTTAGGTTTGCCCATAAGTGCTCCTTTGGCCAGTTCCTGTGAACAAAGAACATTCTGGACACCCCTGCAATAGCGAGCTTCTCCCTATACCCAGCAGCAGTGGATCTGTAGTTTACTGCCTGTGCTGAGTACTGGTGTGTGCATCCGGTCAGGGCCTTGTGCATGCTAGGCAAGTGCTCTATCACCGAGTTATAGCTAAGCCTTATCTTTTAGGCTTGAGGATATGTTCTCCACACTAGGCAACTTTAACCAGAATGTTTTGAGAATGCCTACTGCAGGCTATTAGGAAGTTTCAGATAACCTCTTAGAACCTGGATTTTTTAAAATGTGAATAACCAAATATAAGAGATTGATCATTAGGTTAATGACAGTGAAGGATCATTCAGAACCTGATCATAATGGGCTCTTGATTACATGTTTTTAAATCGATCATAAATGAGTGTAAAACATTGTACCTTAAATTTTTTTAGGAATAAAGTAAAATACTGCTTCCTTAAATTTGTTTTGTGTTAGGAGTCCATGTTGGATTTTGTTGAGACTAGGGCCTTCTTGATAAATGTTTGAAATTACTGACTTGTATTTAGTACAGTGGTTCTGTGTTCTCAACAGCTTTGTAAGAAAATGACACTCACCAGGACCCACAACTTTGCAAGCCTAACCTGTGATAGTAGAAAGCAATCAGGACACTTTCCATCTTGTCCAGTATCTGTTCTTTTGGTTATTCCTGCTTGCCCTCTGGAAAACCTCTTTATGCATCTGATACCAGGCTCTTAGGAGCCACTTTTTCTCTTTTGGTAGATACACTCCTTTATGATTCTAAGAGCTCTACTCTCTTAATTCTACCCCATTTTGTGTGCTAGTCATTCTTAAAGCATCAGCCAGGTACTTTAGGGACTCAGCTCTCCAGGCTAGCAGACATTGTCCTTCAGCAAGACAAACAGGGGAGAAGAAATTAATCCTGCCTTTTGCCCCCCCAACCCCCTTAAAAGATGCAGTGATGAGCTGGAGACATGGCTCAGCAGTTAAGAGCACTGGCTGCTCTTCCAGAGGAATTAAGTTCCTCGCACCTATGTGGTAGCTCACAACCATCTGTAACTCCAGTTCCAGCACATCCAACACCATCTTTTAGCCTTCACAGGTGCTACAAGTTGTGCAGCAACATACTTACAGACAAAACACTTATTTAAAAAAAAAAAAAAATGCAGTGAGCAGGCTGTGGTTTCCTGGCAAACTCACCTTCTCCTCAGGTCCTAAGGCTGACTTTGCCAGGCAAGGATGAATTGAGAAGGTCAGTTCCAGTAGCTCATTCGTTTGAATTAAAAAAAGCTGCCTTTTTGCTTCATAAATAGAGCATTTGGTAGTGCTGTCTACAGTCTTTACTTTGCCATTCTATGCATTCATTTTCTGACCTCCTTGAGCTTTCATTTGTATCATCAACAAAGTATCTCATTGTAGTTTTCAAGATGGAGTCATGTATGCTCAGTGTTGAGCTTGTAGTCTGTGAGGACCTCCTATGTTCTATGAGCTGAGAATTTGGTATCTAACTGATGCGTGGTGTTCTAACTTGCTTTCTGCTGCTCTAATAAACCCATGACCTTTTGGTAGGAACTTGGGTAGGAGAGGATTTATTTGGATTACACATCCTAGTTATAGTCCATCATTGAGGAAAGGCATGGCAGGAACCATGGAGGGGTATGCTTACTGGGTTTCTTTCTCTGGCTTGCTCAGATTGCTTTCTTAATAACTAGGGACCACCTGCCCAGGTGTGGTATTAGCCCACGGTGGGCTGGGCCCTTCCATATCAATCATTAATCAAGAAAATGTCCCAAAGGCCTGTCTGATGGAGGCAGTTACTCAATTGAGATGCCTTCTTCCCAGAAGACTCTAGTTTGTGTCCAGTTGACAAAAACTACCTGGTATACTGGATGCTTGTACTTGGGGGACATCTTGGTATTTGATTACTTATTTTAACCATGGTTATTTGGCTTTAGAAATTCAACCCAAAAATCTTCAAAAAGAAGCAGAAGAATGGGAGTTCTGCAAAGCCCAGCTGTCCATACTGCTGCTGTGCTGTTGGCAGCAAAGACCGCTCACTCTCTGTCTGGGTAAGTGCCTGAGCTTTGGTTGCAGGGGAGGGTGTGGACTGGGAAGACAATGAGTCTGGAGGACTTCAAGGAAAGAGCCACTGTTTTTGATGGTGCTAGGTGTGTACCTAGCACACACATGTGTGTGGGGTCAGTTCTTTTTCAGAAACATGCAGGCTCTCCTGCTGTTTAGAAAAAAAGCACTGAGACTGGGCCTGGCCAGTACCCTGATCCCCCCCAAGACCAGCTCCTTCAGCTATCGGTGTCATAGCTGGCATGTTGTGTCATTTTCTGCTAGGAAATTCTTTATGTCTACATATACCGTAGATGAAGTACGTTCACCTGATTCAGTTAAGTGAACGTCATATGTGTTTATGCTGTGTCCCTACCACCTTGCACACTTCCTCTTCCTGACTTTACCAAAGCAGTCTCACTAATAGCCTCTCTAGTTGATAGGTTTGCTCTGTTCTTGAACTTAATGTAAACGCAGTTGCTCAGTGCACATTTTTTTTTTGTTATTTCTTTCACTCAGCATAGTAAGTTTTAAAATTCTTACGTGTTGTATAATGATAGTTTATTCCTATTATTGTTGTGTAGGGTTTACCTTGATAAGCATACCATGAACTGTTGATGTGTTTTTCTTTGGGCAGATATTAAGATTGTATTAGCTGAGATGAGGTCTTTTTGTGAGACCCAGGCTCGCCTTGAGCTTGAGCTCCTCCTGCCATCCTGGCCTGCCCGTGTTGACTTCTTTTCCTTGTCCATTTGACACTTTAGATAACACTGATGGTTAAGACTGTAAGTCTTATTTTCCTTGCTAGACAGTAGTACCCAAGGGAGGTACTGTCTTAAGCCTCTTTAGATCTAACTTGGTGTGGTCCATTGTGTAGATTCCCAGCATGTATTCAATAATGGGTTGAGAGTGAACTGTGACAGTTTTTGGAAGGTTAAATGCCTTATCACCAGAGGCTGATGTTCTGTGACCCAAGACAATTTTACATACATTGCAGACTGTGGTCCTAGCTGCTAGGTACATGCCAGCATGCTGAAAGTCTCTCTTTCTCTTACACACACACACACACACACACACACACACACACACACACACACACTTTAAGAAAATAAATTAAGACTTTTCAAAAGCAGAATTACCTTCTGGCTACATGCATTATAATTTGTTCAGAGAAATATGTTGCTGGAAGGGACCTAGGAAGCTTTCTTTTCACAACCACTCTGGGTCTTTGCTCACAGTGAGCAGCTCATGCATGCTCTTTTGGAGTCTGCCCTATTGTAGGCCTTGAAGGGTGCTGCCTTAGTTTGATAGAATTCTGAGATCAGGTAGTATACATACTCCAGATTTTCATGGGAAAATGAATAAAGTTGTTGTTTTCTGGAAATAGATTTATGGTGGTCTAAGATACTTAATGTAGGATCTGGTAGCTCAGACTTTAGTTTTTGTCCTCAAGTCTCAGGTCCAAAGCAGAGTAGGCCAGCCTCCCGTAATCTGCCATGGCACAAGGGAACCCACCATCATATGAACAAGTGCAAATTTGTGGGACTTGGCTCTGCACCTGTCTTCAAAGTGCTCAGGTACTAGATATAAGAGATGGTGCTTTTTACAATGTTAGAATGACTAGCTGCTGAACATGCACCTGCTGAATATAAAGATTTTCACAGGGTATTCAATGACATGTTCATGCTGTGAGGAATATAAAGATAACTACAGACATACTCTTATTTTGAAGATTAAAATAAATATTTACAAGTTCATTAGTTTTTTTAAAAGATTGATTTTTAAAAATTTTATGTACATGAGATATACATACATACACACACACACACACATACACACACACACACACACACACACACACGTACCACATATGTGCCTGGTTGCCTGTGAAGGCCAGAAGAGGATGGTCCAACCTCTAGAACTGAAATTATAATTGGTTGTAAGGTTCCATGTTGGTGATGGGAACTGACCTAATGTGCTTTGTAAGACATTAATTGCTCTTAACCACTGAGACATTTCTCTAGACCCTTTACCCCCTTTTATGTGTGTATCTGTGTATGTAAGTACACAAGTGTATGTGAGCATGCATGCACACATGTACTGTAGCCAAAAGAAGATGTTACATCTTCTGGGAGCTGAACTTACAGGTGATTGTGAACTGCCTGATGCAGGTGCTAGAACTGAACTCAGGTCCTCTGGAAGAGCAGCAAAGTGCCCCTGACTCGC
The DNA here is from genome assembly GCF_030254825.1 of Meriones unguiculatus. Taxonomy (NCBI): domain Eukaryota; kingdom Metazoa; phylum Chordata; class Mammalia; order Rodentia; family Muridae; genus Meriones; species Meriones unguiculatus. The sequence continues at coordinate 23,507,866 of NC_083364.1, forward strand.
TGAGCCATCTGTCCAGCCCTTTATTGGAGTTACAGCTTTTGTCTGTGAACTATCTGACACACAGGGGTGAGCCTTAATGATTTATGTAACTATTTTCTGGAACACTGAGTAATGTGGACCAGAGCTCAGTGCCCAGAGAAGGTGAGCTGTGTCCTTTTGGGACCATCTCATACTGCTCTGCTTTTACTGTTGTTGAAAGAATGCAAAGCTGCCCCCTGCCAGACAATAGCTTCTTTAAGTATGTGAATTCCTGGCGGGCTGTGGCATTTCCAGCTTGGGGTTTTGGCACTTGTGTCTAGATTGAGTTTAATGTCATATATGTTAGTGGTGGCGACTGAAGCTCCTGCGCACATAAAGATGGTTGAGCTTAGTACATGAGTTGGTTCTCAGTGATTTCATTAATTTTAACTTTTTCTTTTTATAGCTCACGTGTCTGAAACGGCCTCTGGTTGTCATCCATGAGCTGTTTGACAAATCCATCATGGATATTTCCTGGTAAGGTGGATTCTTGCTGCAGTGAACTGGCTCCTACAACATGAGACCCGTATGGCCAGGCAGCCTGTTCACCTTCCTCTGGCCATGTAGCCCCAAGGTGCTGTTTGTACTCTACTCAGTAGCAGCAGCTCAGCTCTGCTTTTGTGTCAGCACAGCCAGGGTTTGTTGTAGGGCAATTGCTTGGACAGACTGAGATTTCTCTAAGTTTATAGCATACACACTTCTCAAGAGTTATAAAAAACAAATTTAAAACTTTTAGAAAACTTGGTAAGAGATTCTTTGCACTGGTACCTGGGCAGCAAAGGCTGTGATTGTTGCCCCTCTTTGCGTGCCCCTATCTTCAGGCCACAGAAAGGAGTCTTAGGTTTCTAGTACCTATCAGAGCATTCTCTGAGCATCCTCATGTGGCCACTTTAGGTACATTGTCCCCCCTAGGCTGCTGACAGGCGTCTCTTTCAGGACTCTGAATGGCTTGGGTATCCTGGTGTGCTCCATGGACGGCTCTGTGGCATTTCTTGATTTCTCCCAGGATGAACTTGGAGACCCACTGAGTGAGGAGGAAAAGGTAGGCTTTTGGGCTGTATGCTGCCATAGTAGCTATGAGATCCCTTCAGTTGGGTCCGCTTCTTAAGGAAGACATAGACACATTATTTCTTAAGTATTCTAACATGTTTGCTCTTTATAGATTATGTACTTCTTTTTTTTTTTTTGGAAAAAAGAAAAGATTAATAATACTTATGCCAAAAATAAGAACAAAGAATAATCTGGGTATCTGTGATTAAGCTGAGAGAAGCAATAGCTATCAAAAGTCTTTCACTCTGGGAGAGAGTTGAAGTCACTTCTGTGGGGTGCTTGTTTATGTCACTTCCTTCATTCTGTTGTTTCGTGCTGGCATAGCAGCAGTTATGTGACAGTTAATACTGGTCATTCTTAGCATCTATGCCAGGTTCTTGCCCATATACGGGCTTTGTAAATATTTATCATTTAAACTTCATACAGTTGCTGGGTACAGTGGCATATACCTTTTAATCTTAAAAAGGCTGAAGAGAGTTTAGGGCCAGCCTGGGCTACAAAGTGAGACTGGTTTAAAAAAAATAACTAAGGAAACAGAACAGTCATGTAAAGTGAGGCTTATAGATGCTGAGGATCAAACCCAGGGCCTCCCACATGATGAGCAAATGCTGTGGCCACTGAGCTATATATACCTGCTGCAATTCCTGTTTCATGTTATTTTAAGGAATGCCTCTAAGGAATTCTTGAGGCCTGCCAATGGAGAACTATTTGCATTTTGTTTTTTCTTGTTTTCAAGACAGGTTGTTTTGTTTTGTTTTCTTTTGTTTTGTTTTGTTTTGTTTTGTTTTTCTCTGTTATAGCCCTGGCTGTCCTGGAACTTACTTTGTATTCTAGGCTGGCCTCAAACTCATAGAGATCCATTTGCCCCTGCCTCCCACGTACTAAGATTAAAGGCATACACCACCATTGCCCAGCCATTCGTTTTTTTTTTTTTTTTTTAAACTTGATAGAAAACTTACCAAGAAAAACTTACCAAGAGAAAACTTATAAACTTTCTTTGTACCAAAAGACCAAACCCAGTAACTGAAAAGTAGGAACTGGAGTAAGCCTTTGACTTCATGGAGATGTTTGTTATTCTTTCTTAACATTGTGTATGCCGTCTTTTCCTGGTTTGTGTTCTTTTTTCCTTCTTTCTTCCTTCAGTTTTTCTGCAACCCTTTTCTCCCTAGATGCCATAATAAAAGACTGAATTATTTTTATAAAGCAAGTCTCATCATAAGTAAGGTAACCAAGCCTAAGAAAATAGCATGGCCCTTTGTGAGGACCATTCTGTCCTTAAGTAGAAAAGTGGCTGTGTGAACTAGACCTGCTGCCTTTGAGTAAGGCTTTCTCACCTATGTCTCTTCTCAGAGCATGGGGCCTCCCTGTACTTCTGTATGGGCATTGGGAAAGGCTCTGCTTTACCTGCTGTAGACACAGAAACTGTTCTTTCTACCGACAGACTTTTGCCAACCGTTAATGGGGTATTATATCCATTTGTCTGAATGGAGCTCTGTGGAAGCCCAGAGCAGGTCAGCAGCTATCCTCTTAGTGATGCTGTTGTTGGGGGTAAGCCACCTCTTCATCTACTGTGCGGCAACACCCGCAACTAAGATGTAATCCCTTGGGGTGGAGTCTACCTTATGCACTGTGCTTGGAATGGGGGGCAGCCTGCCAGTGTTTTTAAAGGAGTAAGTTTCTGAGTGACCTAGCATCTTCATTCTGCCTTATACCTGTCATCAAGGTTCCTTGGATCCTTCAGTACCTCTTAAAGAGTCACTGTGAGAGCCTTCGGAAGAATCCCATGTATCTTACCATTTCTCAGATTACTGGAAGTGACTCTGTGTTTAAGGAACTCTAAAATCCTGGCCAAGGTCAAAAGTTTGGCTTGAGATTACAGAGGTTGGGCTTGGAAGAGGGGGCAGGAGACAGGACTGTAGAAGGGGAAGGTTCCTGGGGCTACTTAGGTCCTGCAGGAGTGAGTCTCAAAGTCCCTGTTGTAGAAAGCTGCCTACCAACTAGATACCATCTTGTATGAGCCAGATACCCATTAACTTTAGTCCCTAGTTCTTGGGCAGGATATTGCAATGTCATTTGCACATCTTTTTGTGGATCCACTTCTCCGCATGTTTTTATGAAAACTGTTTGCTATGTTGTTCTGGGATGCTGCCCCTCTTCTCCTGAGGTTTCTGTCTACCTTGTTATGGCATAGGATTAACAGGGCCTAGAGCTGGGAGGATAGAGGAGCTGAGAAGCCTCCTATGCTTGAGATACAGTGCTAGTTGCATGGGACCTCCTGCCATGGTGGCTAGCTTTCACAAGAACAGAGAGAGCAGGTTGGTTCTGTGAGTGCTTAGAGTTCTTGGTGTGACATAAGAACCTTAAGTTACCATTTGGGCATCTGCAATTCAATTGAGACAGTATCTGTGGCCATTTGTTTTGTACTAGTCAATGTAAAAGGTGATTTCTTGTCAGTATCCCACTGTCTTTCTAACCATAGATACTTAGGAGGCTGTAAACATTTTGTGGGAGATGAGAGATTTTAACAGATTTATCAGGTCAGTGACAGGCAGTTGAGTGGGAACTGATGGTGAGGTGGCCTCCTGGGCTGTTCTGCTCTTAGAACCAGGAGAGTCAGCACTATAGTGTACCTGCTGGTGGGCAACTTTGGCCATGGTGATACTCAAACCCACATGTCAAACCTCTTCCTGCTTCCTACAGAGCCGCATTCACCAGTCCACCTATGGCAAGAGCCTGGCAATCATGACCGAGGCGCAGCTTTCCACAGCTGTTATTGAGAACCCCGAGATGCTTAAGTATCAGCGGAGACAGCAACAGCAGCAGCTGGATCAGAAGAATGCCACAACTAGGGAGACAAGCTCAGCGTCCTCAGTCACGGGTGTGGTCAATGGGGAAAGTCTGGAAGATATCAGGAAGGTGAGGGCCTGGCCCAGTGGCACTAAAAGACATGAGCACATGCCCAGGGACAGGGCAAAAAGGTAGGGCCTGGGCATGAGTGGTAGTGAAGCAGTTATGTGGTGAGTATGAGGTTGGACCAATAGCCAGCTGTGGCCCATACACCTTTATCAGAGGGCTTCTTCCCCAGGGAGCCATAGAAGAGGTTGTCCTTTACAGAAATGCAGAGCCTTTACCTACTCCTCTCCCTAGGAAATTGTAGATACTGAGAAATTAGATTACTTGCCCTCAGAGCTGTTTGGGCTTCTGGAAGCCTGTATTGCACTAGTGGACAGAGATAATAGGGCAGGGCAGCATAAGAGACATGGAGATCACTGAGCACTGAGAGTTTAATCATGTTCAGGAGCTTGTGGAGGCCAACAAACTTCTCCAGGTCAATCTGACAGAATGTGTGATTGGGAACCACAATCACATTTTCATGAAGGAAGGAAACTGATAAAAGTCAGTTTGGAAGCCAGGCATGATGGGTCATATCTATAATTCTAGCACCTGGCAGGTTGAGGCGGGAGGATGATCACTGCATGTTTGAATCTAGCCTGGGCTATATAATGTGTTCTAGGTTAGTATATGGGACAGAGTGACATGTTTATTTATTTTAAATAAATGAAGTTTGTTTGCTAGTCACTACTTTGTGACAAGAGTGTGGCTTACATGTTCAGACCTTAATCTTAAGGCTCCTGTGTTAGCTAATGGCTGTTAGATGTAATGTGCTCACAGCCTAAGTTTGGTCATGTCTGGTACCAATGACAGGAAAGAAGGCTCTTCGAGTCAGTTCAGCTTGGAGCTCTCTATTTTTGCTTCTTCACTGTGTTGAAAATTGAAAATGTGCCCTCTTATCCATGTCTGTGCTTGGCGGCCGCTTGATCTTGTTTGTACCAGCAAGGCTATGCAAAGGGGAATTAGAATACATTTCCTTAGAAGCCTTTGTTTTTCGTCACCATGGTGAGATATTCATGACAAATCCAGATTTAATGCTTACAGAGACAGAAGCACAAATACTGCTTGATGAGAATATAAGTAGTCAAATTCAGAGGAGCAGAGAGGAGACTAGTGGGTGCCAGGGATTGGAAGGCAACATGAGCACCAGGTTTTAGTTCTAGAGCTCTGTTGTGCAGCTTAAAGACTGTGGCTACCAGTCCTCTAGTTTGTACTGGTTTTCTAGAAGAGTGAAATGTTCTCATCATGAAAGCAAAACAAAAGACAGCTTTATTTTTGGATATTTGGATATGGTTAGCTGAAGCTTTTGTATTCACTTTGACTCTACTTTGCCAGAATCTGTTGAAGAAACAAGTGGAAACACGGACAGCAGATGGTCGGAGGAGAATCACGCCTCTCTGCATAGCACAGCTGGACACTGGGTACTCATTCATTCACCAAGCTTTTTGTGACCTTGTCTGGGGAGGTCTTCTTTCTTCTTTTGCCAGTTAGCCAGTTAGGGTCTTGGAAGACTGGGGCCAACTCTATACTCTCAAAGCCCTGTGGTCCCCATAGAGCTCTTGTCACTTGTGGAAGGGTAGGAACTGAATGGGCCAAAGCCAGGATGTCTCCACTGCTAGCCGTCTACTCTGCCTAGCTGCTGGCAAAGTGCTGCAAGGCAAGAGAGGATGTTATGCGTTCTTCCTTTTGTAACAGTTTTCCTCCTCATTATGAAAAAACATATTTGAAAAATTAGAAAGATAGTAAAAGTCTAAAGAAGAGGATAAATATCATTCATAATCCAGCTTCTGTTATCATTTTGATATCTGTATTTCCAGTCCTTCCCCACTTGCTACTGTATCTTGACCTTTAATCCACTAAATAAATAGTCCTCTGAAGCATTGCTTGCTGATTATCCAGATTCCTGTCGTCTGAATGCACCATGAGTTAACAAGCCAGCTCTTTAACTGTGGACTTGTGTCCAGTTTTTGTGACTGTTAATCTTTGAACACACACTTGACTGTCCTCCTGGGTAATTCCTGACGTGGAACTGTCAGACAGAGGTTAGGGCTCTGAGACACATTACTCGCTCTGTGGAGGCAGGAAGGGGACTATGGCCTCTTCCCATTTGCTGCTCTCTGCCCATCTGTAGTCAGGTATGTAGTGATTGTTCTTAGAAATGACATATGCTGAATCAAAGGGTTCTAAGTGCTCTTCTGATAGTACCCACTGTTAGGTTTCTCTCTCAGGGTTTTGGACCCACACAGTGATCAGCTCAGGGCATCAGGAAGTCCTTCACAGAGACAGTATAAAAGTCCTTTACGTTTTGCAGTTGCCCATTCATGAGCCGTTCCAGGTCTTCCTGGTATCCCTTGAAAGCTAAAGCAGCTTTATTCATAGAATTTGCTAACCCCAGTTCTCAGGCTGTGTGTACTAGACACCTGTTGAGAACCCACTGTCTTGACTCTTCCAAATGGTGACTTAACCTTCACCACCCTCCCCCATTATAGGGTAAAGCCATCTTCCTAACTTTTATGAGAATCAAGTGTGGAAGTCTGCTTTGAACACTGCAGGCCTGAGGTAGGGAAAGAGGTGGTGGTGGTGCACTTTGATCTATTGGATCTTTCCATGCCTAACCCAGTGAGGAGGCAGAGGAGATGGGGTTTTCCTGCTGGCCTTGAGTTACCTTTCTACTACTGGGCACTTAATTTTGTGCCCAGAATTGATTTATGTTAAAGCTTTTCCCCTCCTAATTCCTATGTCAACACAAAAAGCTGTTTAACAAGTTATCAGATAACCAAGAAAGAAAAGAAAAACAAAAATGCAAGGTAATTGTAAGTGGGAAATAATCACAGATAAAGAATGAGCCAAAAGGATGAAAGACTTTGTATATATTTATTTAAATAAAATTACTAAAAATGAAGTATTGCTGGAAAAGAAATTGTATTCACCTTCCTTAAAGCCACCAGGTTATGCAGCCTTTACAGGAGAATTCTAAGAGCATGTTACATGTTCTAGTATATTGATACATTAAATCCAGATGTGGCAATTCACTATAGTATTTCACGTGGTTCAACTCTTCAGGAGACTGAAGCAAGATAAATACTTGAGCTCAGGCCTGGACAACATAGACTTCATCTCACAAAGTTCTTAATAAATTTCAGGCCTATACAGTTTCTGGATGTCAGTTCAAAATCCTAAGTAACCCAGTTATATGGAGACCCTTATATCATGTTGAAATGCTAATATCAGTGCTGGGCGTGGTGGTGCATACCTTTGATTCCAGCACTTTAGAGACAGAGGAAGGCAGATATCTGTGAGTTTTGGGCCTGTCTTATCTACATAGGCAGTTCCAGGCCAACCAGAGCAACATACCTATCTCAAGAAAACAAAAACAAAAGAAAACAAATCTAATTTCACTACCAAATAAATCTTATTTTAGGTAAGCAAGGGTGTTCAAAATTGTGGGAAATAACTTTTAAGTCTACATATCAGCTGATCCAAATAAATTGGGGGGGGGGTTGGCTTAGCATTTAAAAGCACTGACTTCTCTTCAATTCCCAGCATCCACATAGCAGTTTACAACTGTCTGTAACTCCAGTTCCAAGGAGTTCCAGTTCCAACACTGTCATACAGACATACATGCAGGCAAAACAACAATGTACGTGAAATTAAAAATAAATAAATTATTAGAAAAAAACACTTCCAAAGTTCAACATTATTCTGACATCAAATTGAGTTAAATCAAAGTGATAGACGCTTCTTTACCTGGTGATTTACCAGTTCTTTCATATCATATTTAGAAATAAAGTGGCTTTGTATTCCCTTGATTATTATTTAATGTTCCTCCTTAGGCTCTTTGTAGGTAATCAACATGAGTTCCAAAGGAGAACATGAAATATGTCATACTGAAGGATGATATGATCTAGAGGAACATCTCTGGGGTTGCTGTGGATAGCAAAAGAAACTAATAAAGCTCACTGTGCTTCTGCTTATTCCAGCATTTAGGAAGCATAGATGGGGATTATGTGTTTGTGGCGGCAGTAGCAGGACACTGTCCTGAAGAAACTCCATGAGTGAAATATAATTTAAGTGAGATCAAGTAATACCTTTAGAAGCAGTTCCTTTAAAAGATATAAAGGAAGAAATCACTTCAGTTTTTTTTTTGTTGTTGTTGTTTTGTTTTTTTGGCAGTGTCTTATTGTATTGCCCATGGTGTTCTTGAACTTGGAACTAAAAGTAACCTTTTCCCCTTACCCTCCTGAGTAGCAGGGCTTATAGGTGTACACTACCAGGCTGAACTAAATAATGTAAATTTGTGAAAAAAAATTTTTAAGGATTCTGCTTATGGGCTGGGAGATGACTCAGTTGGTAGAGTACTTGCTGTGTAAACATGTGGACCTGAGTTCCTATATCCTGCATCTGAGTAAAACCCAGGTATTGCTGTATGTGTGTGTGTTTGTATGTGTATAAATATGTATGCTTGTATACAGAGGCAGAATTTGTCCTAGGGTGTCTGCCTCAATTGCTCTCTACCATATTTTTTGAGACAGGATCTCTTCTGGACATGGAGCTTACTAATTTAGCTAGACTGGCTGGCCAACAATTTTCTGTCCTCACCTCCCCAGCACTGGGATACAGGCACATGACATTGTGTATGGCTTTTTATGTGACTGGTGAGATCCTCCTCATGATGCTGTGGGAAGTAGTTTACCAACTGAGTCATCCCTCTACCCCATTCAAGGGATTTTTTTTTTTTAAAGACAGGGTCTCACTATGTATCCCTGGCTAATCTGGAACTCATTATGTAGACTAGGTTGGCTTTGAACTCACAGGGATCCACCTGCCTCTGCCTCCTGATTGCTGGCATTAAAAGTGTGCACCACCATGTCTGCCTTAAGGGAATTTTAAAGGTAATATTTCAATTAGAGATGAAGCATTTGACTAGTTCAGTAAATGAGAAACAGGATGACTTGTCACTCTAGAAACCACATTGCATCTACCCTCATTACCAGTTTAAAAGTAGAAATACCTACAGACAGTTTTTCCCCCCTCTCTTTCTTATTTCTTTTGTTGTCACGTAAAATTTTTATTTTGAAAGACGGGTCTCACTGTGTATCCTTAGCTGGCCTTTGAACTCAGAGATCCACCTTTCTTTATCTTCTGATTGCTGCTGTTAAAGGTGTGGGCTACCTTAAAACATTTTTGTTTAAAATTTTACAAGATTTCATGGAAGAATACTTGTATAATCTCAGAGGTAAAAGATTTTTTCCATAAATGATATAAAATTCAGACCACACCAATGACGTTCTTTTAGCCAGGCTAAAATCTATAGTAGCAAAAAAACTTATTCTTATTAGTTCCCTTAGAAAATACTATTTATTATTCATCAAATTGAATGATAGCAAGAATTGTGATAAAACTCTTAAGGTGGGCCTTGCAGGGTAAGGCCTGTAATTCTAGCTACTCAAGAGGGCTGCTTAGGCTACAGAGTGAGTTCACTGCCTACCTGAGTAACCTCCTAAAGCCTTTTATCAAAATAAGAAGTCCAGGCACATGGCCCAGTGATATTACAGTTGCTTTGCATGTGTAGGGCTGGATTCTATCCAGTACCACAAAACCAACCAACCAGCACTACCACAACCACTCCCAGCACAACCAAAAAACCCTATTAGGCTGTGGGAAAATAGGCACTCTCCTAAGGACGGAGCTTTAGAAATGCTTACCAGAAACCATGTGTGAGCAAACATTATATTTGCTACTCTAACTACATTTCCCCGAATATATCCTACATAGCAGTTGGTTAGTACAAGACAATTACTTTAATTCTATATATGTTTGAGCAGCCACTATGTGCTCCGCACAATATGTACTATGCACTCTTCTTTATAACCTATTGGTGATAGTCCAAGCACTTGGCAGATGACAACTTGAGGCACAATGAAAGTGACTGAATTGCACAAGTGTGGGAGCTTGCATTTGGCCAGGGAGTTGCCCTGCCTGCTCTGCCCAGGTTCCTTAGTCTCAATACTTAGCTCATACCTCCTGTTGGGGCAGTATGTCACAGAATCAGGGAGGGAGGCTGTGTTAAATAAATTAACATGACCATATAGTAGGAAAGCCTGCAGCCTCTCAAAAAAAGGGAGGCCTCTATAGAAACTACAGGGTGCATGGTAGGCTCAGGAGCATCTAACAGTTATAGATAGCATCCTGGTTGTCTTTTTGCAGTCGTATGTGTATTACTAGTTAACTTTAGAGTCAGTTAATTAAGCAATATATTAAGTGTTTTTTTAAAAACTCTTAATGTTAAAAATTACCCATGCCTCAAGACTCAGAAAAATGTTATAAAATACTAGATGTGACATTTTTGTGCTGATTTACTTTTCCTTGTTAACAACAGGGACTTCTCCACGGCATTCTTTAACAGCATCCCACTCTCCAGCTCCCTGGCAGGCACCATGCTCTCCTCTCCTAGCGGTCAGCAGCTACTGCCACTGGACTCCAGTACCCCCTCCTTCGGCGCCTCAAAGCCTTGCACAGAACCAGTGGCAGCCACCGGTGCCAGGCCTTCAGGCGAGTCTGTCAGTAAGGACAGGTTAGTAGACACCAAGGATCAGTCATATCCTTGGGAAAGTTCAGGTTTGGGACATGGTTCCAGGGGTAAGACTTTCATTCTAGGGGCTGGAGAGACGGCTCAGGTTAAAACTGCTTTTAACCAGTTAAAAGCACTGGTTGCTCTTTCAGAGGACTTGGGTTCAATTTCCAGCACCCACATTGTAGCTCACAACTGTCTGTAGTCCAGGTCCAAGTGATTTGACACCCTCACAAAGATATACATGCAGGCAAAACACCAATGGACATAAAATAAAAATGAATCATTGAAAAAAAGTTTATTCTATTTTTAGTTCATGGACACTTTACTAGAAAAGAAAAGACATGCTTGATTTCAAATGAGGATCTTCCTTAGACAGGAGGATTTGTTTAAGTCTCTGAGGATGTGTCAGCTTGACACAGAGAATAGCTAAACCTACAAAGGTTTGGGGACCTACCAGTGAGATGCTTCCTACAACAAGACCAACTGACTTTCTGGCAGATCTAGACTGGAGATGGCCTGACATTTCTGGATTTGGCCTCCTGTGAGCATTTGGATTCTCCATCACACTTAGAATCAAATTTACTCAGACTCCCTGACTTTACTGTCCATCCTATCTAGTCAGGACTCGGGGAGCATGAGTGAGAATGAACTTTGGCTGCATTCCTACTCTGGACTATACACTCTAAGAACTGTACATACAGAGCAGTGATTGGCAGTTGCTCCAATAAGGAAGAAGCAGCTACAGGGTTACAGTGTAGCTCTCAGGGTCCTTTTGCAGAAAGGGCTGTTTGTTCATTGGGAGGCTTAGCAAGCAGGTTTCATTGAGACTTTAGAAAGTGCTTCTTTCATAGCCCGTGCAAGGCATTCGGAGAAGGTTGGGAGCCCCATCAGTGGCAATAGTAGAACTTTGAGTCCCTTAGGTGAACTGGGAAAAGAGGAGGAAAGGCTGGGTTCCTATTCTGAACTAAGTAGCCTGGGATTTTCTCAGAGGGGAGACAGAGGGCTTTGGGTCTTACATTTTAGGAAGATGATTCCAGTAGGCAGTGGAGTCCAAGTGTAAATAGCACTACTCCTTCTGCTCACTGATAAGGGGAGTGAATCTTGGATTACTGCAGCCTCCTTCTGCTCTCTGGCATGATGGCACCAAACAACAGTTGCCACTGTTCATTATACAGTGAGTGTACCTAAGAGAGGAGATGGTACAGCACAGTATTCAGGAAGCAAAGCAAGGGGTGTTTGGGAAGGACAGGTGCCACCAGAGCTGAGCATGAGTTGGAACTAGAGATCATGGGAGAGAGAAACACTACCATCAGGGATGATTGCCAGGCATCCGGTATGGAGATGGGACCTAGGCAGATGGAAGTAGCGTAACCTGCATGAGGTCAGTCAAGGCTTGGTAGCTTTGCTCAGGAATTGAGATAGATTTGAGCAAGAGGAAAGCTGGACAAACTTTTCCACAAACAGATAAGGCTTTGCCGTTATTCCAATTAGCAATGGGTGGGCCCACTTACCACTAAGAGGACTACGGTGAAGTTGAAGCCATGACTTCAAGAGCCCAGTGAGGCCTTGCATCCCTGTAGCCACTGTGGAAGTGGCAAAACTAGTGGTCCAGTCACTTAGTGTAGACATTCTGTAATCAGGTTGTGGAGACCCAGCATATGGTCTAACTCCAAAAACTGTCAGAACAACACAAAAGGGAAACTGAATATATTTTCCCTTTAACTTCTCAGATAGACTTCCAGGATTTTAATGTGTGAACATTAAAAAATAAAAATAAAAACAGTATATTTTGAAGTTTTCTTGTGTTTTAGAAAGAAGTTCGATGCTTCTTTAGATAGGCCCCAAGTTATGTAAGTCCTAGCCCATCCATTCCTTTGTTGCTTGTGTTTGATAAACATCCTTTTTTTTATTCCCCAGTGTGAACGCTACCTCTACTCCTGCTGCATTATCACCCTCTGTGTTAACAACACCATCCAAGATTGAACCCATGAAAGCATTTGACTCCCGATTCACAGAGCGGTCCAAAGCCACACCAGGTGCTCCTTCCTTGACCGGTGTGATCCCAACAGCTGTCGAAAGGTAGGTGTTAGATGTTATATCTCTCCGGGACTTCCACCATGCATCCTGGCTCTTGCAGGTGAGCAAGACACCAGAGGCCTCTATGAATGAAAGAAATGAGTGCCTGCCTAAAGTGGGGAGTTGGAAGGAGCTGTCAGGGAGGGCACCGTAGCCTAAGGATAGAAAGAGAAGAGGCACAAGAGCCAGGCATTCTAGCCTGCTGAGAATATGCTCCTTTGAATGGATCCCTGAATTTGCTGAGAAGTGGAGCAAGTGTGGTTGGAAAAATAGAAGACTCTGCTGTTGTTACACTGAGGAATTCAAGGCCTTCTGCTCAGAAGTGACGTCAAGACACAGAGGATTTAAGTGTCCTTAAGGATTTAAGGACACATGGCCCTTTAAGCTCTGCAGACTTTGTATGACTTGTCTTATTTCTTCTGTTTTCCTAACATACACAGCAGATATTAGGTCGGCCAGGGCCACATGGGACCCTTGTTTCAAAAAAAAAAAAAAACGAAAAATAAACCCAGATCTCTAAAATATGTGATTATTTCACAGTACCCAGGACCTAAAATCTGTGGGTGAACAAATAAATGCAAAGCAGTGGGCTGGATCACACTGTAAATACTATTGCAGCAGCCAGGAGGCCAAAGGAAAAAAATGTCTGGATTATTTAAGGTAGAGAGCAGGGTATGGCAACGATGCCTTATAACAGGTAGGGACTGAGGGATTCTGGGAGAACCTGGAGGCCAGGTCAGATTTGATATGTTAAATAGACATCTCAGTTGCTTGTGGGGGAAGTTTGTAGCTTCACAATGTCATTTAACTTTGCTGTGTCTCTGTGAGTTTTTCATGTTTGTTTCTAGTTGCGATGACCTGTCTTGGTAACCTTTGTTAGACTGGGATTGATGGAGGCAAAGTGGAAATAAAAGAAAGATAGGCATCTGCAAAAGCAGAATTGTTCTCTCCCAGCCCCCACACCCCTCCCTGAGACAGGGTTTCTCTGTGTAGCCTTGGGTGTCCTGGACTCCCTTTGTAGACCAGGCTGGCCTCAAACTCACAGCAATTGCCTGTCTCTGCCTTCCTGAGCGCTGGATCACCAACTACAGAATTGCTCTTTAATTAGAACAAGTGAAAGGCCATAGTCTTTCCATGGAAGTGGAGACTGCACACATGTATGCCATGGGGGTCTTGAGATGTTTTAGGATAGAAAAGGGGGGAATTTGGATATAGAAGGTTGCATCTGCAGTTCAGTTCCCCTACTGTCTTGGGTTTGGTGTGTGGATTTTGTCATCTGAAGCTTCCACAGATGTTATCAGTCAAGTGTACTTTTCTGCTTGGAGCTTCTTAGTTCAGCTGGGGTTCAGGTTAGTAACTATACCTGTATTTGGTGTGTGTATGCTTAAACTTGTGATGGACTTGGATAGTGTGTATCCCTAATCAGTATGAAGTAACCACCTCATCACTTCCAACTTGTTTTTATTTGAAGTCTGTTTTGTCAGATGTTAGAGTAGTGATGTCTGTGTGTTGTCTAGTTTTATTTTCTTAGAATCACTTTTTCTATCCTTTCACCCCGAAGTAGTGATGATGAAGTGTGTGTCTTGGAAAGAGTTTTGCTATTATTATTCTCAGTTGTTGTTATAATCATTAACATTACTATATTATCTCTAACATTTTTTTACCACAGTCATTAGTGTGTTAATGATACTTCATTAAAATTTTAATCCGGCAGTATCAGAATTTCTGCAATATCCAAATTTAATTCTGCATTTTTGAGACAGGGTCTTTCTATGTAGCTCTGGTTGATCTGGAACTTGCTATAGAGGCTAGGTTGGCTTCTGGCTTCTAACACACCAATATCCATCTACCTCTGCCTCCCATGTGCTGGGATCAGAGACATGCCACCAGGCCCAGAATTTTATTTTTTTATTTTTTTATTTTTTATTTTTTTGCTGTTGTATGTTGTTTGGATGTTTGTTTGTTTCTTTCTCTTTTTGGTTAGGTTTCACTTATTTTTTTCATCATGACTTAAAAAAAAAAAGATTTATTTATTTATTTATTATTTATGCAGTACTCTGCCTCCATGTATGCCATCAGGCCAAAAGAGGGCACCAGATCACATTATAGCTGGTTATGAGCCACCATGTGGTTGTTGGGAATTGAACTCAGGACCTTTGGAAGAACAGTCAGTGTTGTTAACCTCTGAGCCATCTCTTCAGCCCCAACTTAAATTTTTTTTTATTGGAAGTTGGGCAGATTGTATTATATAAGCTAGAAATTATTATCTGTTTTCTGTTTCCTATAACTGTAGGTGTTAGAAGCATAATTTTGTACAGCAGCTTTGTTTTGTCTACCCGGTTGTATTTGCATGTCACCAGAAACAACTACCTCAGTTGTAATCTGCTACAGAAATCTGTTGTTGTGGTGGTGACAACAACAATTGATGCTGTCATAGGGATGTCTGGGGTTTCAGGAAGGATTTCTACTGCTTTGAAGAATAAAAATGATTCACTCAGGCTGGAGAGATAGGCTGCTCTTTCAAAGGTCTTGAGTTCAATTTCCAGCAACCACGTGGTTGTTCACAACCATCTGTAATGAGATCCCATGCCCTGTTCCCATGCAGGTACACATGCAGGCAGAATACTGTATAAATAATAAATAAGTCTTAAAAAAAAGAATGATGCACTCAATACAGCAAAGCACACAAAAAGACAGGTTCCGAGTGGAAGATTCACAGCTGGAATCCAACTTTGTCTGGAAAAGTCAAACATTTTCTATGTTCCCTCGTAGAATGGGTTTCCTTTCCCTCCCCTAGAATTGGCTGGTTTGGGCTATATTGTCCAGACAAAGAAAGGAAAACTTGCTTCCTGACATGGGAGCTTTGTCTCACACCCTGAGATTTGAAAGTGTCTCTAAAGGGTTCCCTCTATTGAAGAAAAAGCCTACTGAGATTTTTATTTTGGAGAAAGAAAAGAATCAGGAATCAATCTGAAATGGTTAAGCAAAAATTACATGAATCTACTTGGAGCCTCTTTTCCCTGTCTGCCCAATGGACAGCTGGCTGACTTCTGTGCCTATCCTTTAAACTTATGATCCATTTTGTCCCTTTGTTATTGCACCAGAAGCCCTAGGCCTTAGTATAGTTCATTGGGTCATTGATCCTCCTTTAAAAGAATTCCATCACCTGAGGAGCAGAAAGTAGAGGGATCTGGAGCTGGCTGCTTACTTGCCCACTGCCAGTGAGCAAGGCCATGGTACAGTAGTTTTCCTGAGGACAGGACATTGTTTTGGAGAATGTATGGGTCATGTTTAAAAATAGTTGCTTTCCTAAGCCATGGGGCATTTTTTTCTGTCTTTGACTTAAAACCTAGAGGATCCTTGGAAGTAAAAACTGAATGTGTAGGATCCCTTCTGTCACTAACCTCCAGCAGTGTTGACTCGAAGTTGCCCACACTCAGTGTCTAACAGATAATGGCACTTTCATCCTCTGATGAGTCTAAAAGGAGTTGCTGCCTTTTAGTTTTTCAGCTATCTTACTGTTGTTGAACATCACCTGTCAAGCTCTCTGTTGGAGCAGAAACCAGAAGCCCTCTCTACATGGTTTATCATCTTTTGTGAATAGTGTATTTTTTAAAAAGTATGGGGGGCAGACAGATTGCTTAGGGTTTAAGAGTTCTTGTTGTTGTCCTATAGGAACTATATTCAATTCCCAGCACCCACATGATGGCTTCTTACAACTGTCTGTAATTCTGGTGGGCACCAGGCATACACATGGTACATAGATACACATGCAGGCAAAACACCCATACATACAGAACAAAATAAATAAAATAACAAACAAACAATAAACAGACACACCATTATAGAATGAATGGCTGTGTAGACAGAATTATAGATGTCTTTGTTTTCAGGTTGAAAGAGCAGAACCTTGTGAAAGAGCTGAGGCCCCGGGATCTCCTGGAGAGTAGTAGTGACAGTGATGAGAAGCTCCACCTGGCCAAGCCCTCCTCACTATCTAAGCGGAAACTTGAGCTTGAGGTAGAGACGGTGGAAAAGAAGAAGAAAGGTCGCCCTAGGAAGGATTCTCGTCTCTTGCCCATGTCTTTGTCTGTCCAGGTAAGGCCTATGGACTCTCTTGCCTGCTCCACCCTGCCTCCCTGGGAGGCCCTTGTTTGTCGAGGGTATTTTATTAGTGCGGGATGCTTAGACATACTATTCATTGTACCTTGTAGGCCATGTTCTTCAGACCGGCCTGCAACTCATAGCTTCCTTGAGCAGGCCTGTTAAGACTTTCTGGGAGACAAAAACAGAAGTGTCCATTTACTTCAGATAGGGTACCAGCACATGAAAGAAATTATTTCATCCAAATCCAGCTTGGAGTTACTTAAGGAGCATGAGCAAAAAGTAAAGATGATTTAAAAGCAGTGACCCCACTGAGAAGTCCCACCCCTAGCAAAGGTGACAAATCATATAACCTGTATTACTGGAGTCCTACCTTCAATCAAGCTCTTGCCTCCTAGTACTCTAACCCACTCCTTAAGACCACATGTAGCCTGGTGGTAGGAAGGAATATTGTCTAGAATGTCAGGTGAGATATAGTAACCTCCCACTCCCAAACATTATTGAGGGAATGTTAACAGTTACTAGTACTGTACACCCAGTTATCACTGTATTGTTTTGCTTATTTCATTGCCATGACGTGGGGCCAACATATTCTGTAGGTCACCACAGCAGTCTCTGCTTCATGATGGCGAGATGGTACTCAGAGGAAATAGCTACACCACAACTGGTCCCCTGATGTCAGCCCCCTCATCTGTCAGGTGGGGATCCTTGTAGCATTCCCTTGTGCTTTCTGCCTTCCAGAGTAGGTGGACATGCCTTGGGAGCAGGCCCAGCCTCACCTTAGGTCCTTACTTCTGGGTGATTTAATTTCCCTAAAGGTACCCCTGTAGTTTTGAGGTGGGGCTCAGGGATATTTCTGGCTCTTTTAGTCTCCAGCTGCCCTGTCTGCAGAGAAGGAAGCAATGTGTCTGTCTGCACCAGCGCTTGCACTGAAGCTGCCAGTTCCAGGCCCGCAGAAAGCGTTCACCCTTCAGGTGAGGATTGGGACCCTACTACTCTTGTCACAGTGCATGTATTCTCTTTCCCCTAATATAAGCCCTATCTTGTCAAACGTTGGGGACTTGTTTCCAGTCGCTCTCCATCTCCTTCTAGAGTGATAACTAGCTGACCGGGACAGGTGACTGCTAGCCTCCTATTTCTGCCCTCATGCTTTTTCTTCTTTCTAGTTTTGCTTTTAAGTCTCAGCTGCCAGGGCTGTCCTTACCATCAGATCTGGACACCAACTCCTTCAACACCTGACTCACATGTCTCTCCCAAGAAGCATGTCTTCCATCACTCTTGACAGCTTCAGGCTTGGTGCCCATGTGTTTGTGTTCTGTCCTAGTCTTGCTGTCCTTAGCTGCCTCTCAGTACCTTGCTTATAATAAAAGGTTCTTTTTACATTTACTTTATTTTCATTTTATGTGCATGAATATTTTGCCTGCATCTATGTATGTATACTACATGCATGTTTGTTGCCCACAGAGGTCAGGATCCTCTGGGATTGGAGTTACGGATGATTGTGAGCTGCCATGTGGGTGCTGGGAATTGAACCCAGGTTCTTTGCCAGAGCAACACATGCTTTAAACCACTGAGCCATCTCTTCAGTCCAAGAGTAGTATCTTATAACCATGAAATCATTCAAACACAGTGTTAGAATAAATAAATAAATAATCCCTTATATGTAAATGTCCCATTGGTGGCCTTGCACCTAACTATCACTTCACTGCACATTCTCTGTATCTAGCTTCGCGCAGCTCAGACAACCTTCTTGGATTCTCTATATGTCATTTGCCTCTGGCTACATGGTGTGAGCTGGTTTGCAGGTACTTGAGAATAGACTCTATCTTGTCTAGCCATAGGTCTTTTTGGATCATGCAGAAGAGTTGGAAGGACAGCAGCTATGTGGTTTGTTCATGGGTGTGTGTGTTTGCGTGTGTGTGTTTGTATGTGTGTTGACTACTTTCAGCAGTCAGCAGCTTAAAACTCTCAAGTTCTATTAGATCTTCTCCAGGTGTCTTCACCTCTCAGCACCATATGGAGCCATCCTTGGTTGTGTCATTGAAGAAGAGATTGTAGCTCTTTGCTTTTAACCACTTGTAAGGCACTCATGTAAACTTGCCAGCTATTCTCGCTGGGTTTCCAACTTACGTAGAAATCCAACTTACGTAGAACACATCTCCAGATATGTCTAAGGCTGAATCCATTTCATGCCAGGCACTGAACCAGACCATGATAATGTAATGTGTTATGTAATACTGTAGTATTACATAGTGAAGTTTGTTAATGTGGAAAGCACATTGGAGTTTTTTTATCCTTTCCTGTTATCAAATATGGCAGTCTTTGGTGGTTACTCCTAAGTTCATTTCCATCTGGCTGTAGTCCTTACAGTATATTCTTGGGCAAGTTACACCTCTGTAACTTGGCATCTCCTGGTCCTTGTCACTTCTCTGGTGGCCAGCCAGCTAGTTTGCCTCTTTGTTGTCTTTGTTCTGCCTCAGAGCCCAGGTTGCCATCCAGTCCCTGAATGTCCCATATGTCCAGGGACCACCACCTGAACAGGCTCACTGTTACCTTAAAAGACATGTGTTTGCTTTTCTCCATACAGGTGAGCTCTGACCCCTCTATGTACATTGAGGTGGAAAATGAAGTGACCGCTGTTGGGGGGATAAGGCTGAGTCGCCTAAAGTGCAACCGTGAAGGAAAGGAGTGGGAGACGGTGCTCACCAGCCGAGTCCTCACTGCTGCTGGCAGCTGGTAAGAGCAGTGATGGGTAGTGCAGGCACAGTTAATAGAATGTGACCTGTGAGAAGAGGATGGATCCCATAGAGGCTCCACTGGGCCTTCTCCTGAACATGCTAATTCACCATCTCAGTCTCTGTAGTCAGTGTTCAGTATCCTAACCTCATGCTGTCATAGGCAGGCTTTGAGCCTGGGGTTTATTACCCTGTGTAGCAAGACCCCTGACTGAGGTCAGCCTGCAGAGCTCTCTTTGGCTGGGCAGGTGCTTTCCCTGGACCCTAGATTTTCATCCAAGGTTCTGGGAAGGGTGGACTGTTAGTGTTGCAAGTCCTAGTCCTGCTGGTCAGAACCTGTACTGCACAGGAGGTGGGACTGGGGGTGGGGTGTCTTGGTTCAGTGTTGTCACCCAGTGCTTTCTTAAAGCAGCACAAGGATCCCATCCTTCTTGTCTTACTTGGAAAAGATGACTAGCACTTTCTTTCAGTCACTTACCAGTCTCTTGTTTACAAATGTCTATTTTCAAAATATGAATACAAGAAAACTTTGAACAGGACCCAGTATCAGGGAGGGAGCTCTCTTTGATGATGTGACTATGTTCCATTGACATTTCGCTTCTACTAGGGATTTCAACAGTGATTACTCAGAAAACCATTTCAGTTAGATCCTTAGTTACCTGTCTTGAGGTAATGTGTGAATACCTCTCACCTAGCTGTGTAGGTAGGTCTTAAGATTTCCTTGGACCCAAATAAGTTTATAGTATTAGGTCCTCAGGACCCCACAGTTCTGCTCCTCCTTGGCATAGCTCACTAAGTTCTAAGACCTAGCTTCCTATGTGTTTGGTACTGCTGTGGGCACCAATTATATATCTACGGTCCCGAGGCAAATATGTCCCAGCAGAGTCCAGGGATGTCAGCACAGACTCTCCTATAGCAACATAGCTGCTGGAACTGGACCTGTACAAGCCAAGCCTACAGAGGTCCCTGCCTAGTGCTGAAGCCTGTGTCAGAGCTTCATTGCTTGGACCTGGCTAAACAAAGGCCCTGATCATGAAAGATGATTGACAAGACATAGTCACATCATCAAAGAGAGCTTCCTCCTTGCTACTGGGTCCTGTTCAAAGTTTTCTTGTTTTGAAAATAGACATTTGCAAACTAGAGTGTCTTGCTTGCGCTCCTTCCTTAGAATCCAGTAACATGTCTCATTCTGGAAGAGTTGGGAGTACTCTTAAGCAGGGGTAAATTGCCCAAACAGACTATGTATCTGGCTCACTGGGTTGGACATAACGAAGGGGGCTCCATATGTCTTGCTAGGGTGTGAACTGTAGCAACCCATGCACCAGTGGCCTGACATTGGAAGCCATGCTAGGAAGGCAGTGGCCTCCTTGTGCTAGGCTTCCTTGAAGACCACATCTTAATGAGGTACTCTTCTGAAGCACTCCTTGCTCAGGGAGTAACAGGCCTCTTCCGTACTCACCCTGGCAGCCTGGTGCCCCTGTAGTAGGTGATGCTGGAGTCTCACCCTTTTCCCAGCCTGTCCCGAGGCCTTATCTGGACTCCCCTGATGAGTTGTTAGCCAGGAGACTATCATCTGGGCACTCTGGTCTTATTTGATGTGTTAGACATACTTGGGGTGGTCATCAGGTGTAGTAGCTCTGTGAGGTACCTGCACCCTTTGGTCAGTATTAGTGTGAGCAGCTCTTTGGGTAAACAGGGGAAAGCAGAAGGCCCTTTGTAAGAGCTCAAGTAGATTGTCTGCCCTGTTGTCCCCCTGCCCTGCTCCTTGACTCTTTCCTTGCCATTCCAGTAGCAGCACTTGCTCTGTGCAAATGTATTAGCAGGCCCACCAAGGCCTTGGAGGAAGCAAGGCTCTACATCAATTCACCCGGCCCCTGTGACGCCTTCCCCTCCTCTTCCCTTGCAGTGATGTGGTATGTGTTGCCTGTGAAAAGAGGATGCTGTCGGTGTTCTCTACCTGTGGTCGCCGTTTGCTCCCTCCCATCCTCCTTCCATCTCCAATCTCCACTTTGCACTGCACAGGCCCCTACGTCATGGCACTCACCGCTGCAGCCACACTGTCTGTCTGGTGAGAGGCAGGCACAGACTGGGTCCTCCTAGCTATGGGGGGTCTGTGGAGGGGGGAACCAACAAAGAAGTATCCAGTGGGCCCAAGAGCAGTTTGTATTCACTGGTAATGAGTGTCTTAGCAGAGGGTGGATACACTCCTGTGTCTCTCAGGGTGGGGGTGGGTGTTGGGAGTGGCCCGGTGGCTCTGTTGCCTGGAAGTTTTTTTGTAGATTTGGGCAGAGTGGGCTGGGGACATGTGCAGAGGGACCAGGGTGTTGAGCAGCAAAGACATAAGGATGCCTTTGACTTGGGTATAGAGTAAGCTGTTCCCTGTCTCTTTAGGGATGTTCACAGGCAGGTGGTTGTGGTGAAAGAAGAGTCTCTACACTCCATCTTGTCAGGTAAACATATGGTGGGCACTCTTCTTCCCCTGGGGGCAGAGTCCCATGTCTGATACAGATAAGGTTCATGGACCCTTAGCCCATATAGAGAACCAGGTTTAGGGCACAGCTTGAGACTCACAGTGAGCAAGAGCTGTACTTACATAGCTAGGAGACATGCTTCTAGGCAGATGATTAAATGAGTCCCTAAGATGGGCAACAAAGGTCCTGGTGGGTATCAAAAGGGCTTGGCTAAAGCACCAAGAAGCAGTATACAGGTTATGTAGCAGTAGTCCAGAGGCTTAGTGTTGGGACTGTGGGAGCCCGGGTTCAGATTTCTCCCATTAATGAATATGTAGTCATACTTACTGATTAGAATTTATTGTGTGATATCCCCCAGGAAGTGATATGACGGTGTCACAGATCTTGCTAACACAGCATGGTATTCCAGTGATGAACTTGTCTGATGGGAAAGCATACTGCTTTAATCCATCACTCTCCACATGGTAAGAAGATGCTTCTCTGTTCTGTTCCCTGGGAGTGTGTTTACACTGGACACAGGGCACAAGTGCTGGGTCCTGGTGGTCCGCCCTGCTTGGCCTTGCTTCTTTTGAGCTCTCACCGATTTCCTGTATATGCACTATCATCCCATAGGATACTATGAATCTGGGCTTCCCTCCCTTCAGAGTCTGTGGGTAAGGGTACCAGCTTTCTATATTATTTCCTGGAGCCAGTTTTATCAGAACAGATACTGAAAAACGTTTGTGACCCTTGATAGACTGGCCTCCTTAACCATCAACAACATGAGAATATCAGCTCCATGATAGACTTTTCAGTAGTCAATTCTGGGCTTAACTGGATCAAAAATGGTCTTCCAGACTTACTGAGAAAATCAAGTTGGTGATGTGATTTCTACATTTCCTTTGACTAGGTTGGAATGGAGCCACTTTGTAAAATTTGTGTATACATTAGAGATTTTTAAAAAAAATGTGTGTGTATGTATATATATGTGTACATTTGCATGTGTGGGGGTAGATAAGTGTCTAGGTATATGTACATGTGTGCATGTGCATGTGAAGGCTGATGGCTGGTGATTTCCTCTATTGCTGTCCACCTGAATTACCAAGACAGGAGGTCTCATTCAACCTGGAACTTAGTAATTGGCTAGTCTAGCTAGGTCCCCTCCCCGCATCATCTGTCTCTGCTCTTAAACTGCAATCATAGGCAGCTCGTCTTCCTACCTGGCTTTATGTGGGTGCTAGAGATCCAAATATCAGTCCTCATGCTTAGGCAGCAAGTGCTTTATCCATTTTAGCCATCATCCTAGCTCACATGAGAGCATTTAACCAGATATGAGCAGTATATGAGTTGTATGCTAGCCACTCCTTTAGAACCAAAGCATGCTGCCTTCTAGCTCCTTTTCTGTTAGGAGTTGTTGGGCATGAGTTCATGCTCAACACTGAGGTTTTATTTTTCTGTTAAAGCCAGGTGTGGTGGGACATGCTTGTAACAATGGCACTTACTCAGGAAGTTGAGACAGGAGGATCCCAAGTTTGACTTTTCAGACTCAGAAAAAGGAAAAGATACCAACTTTTTGTTTTGAAAATATTCATGGACAGCCCTCTGTTTCATAAAGAATATTTTCTTAACAGTTAGGTACAAGGTCCTAAAAAGGTGGGAGAACTGCCTTACCAGGAAAGTTGGAGGCACAGAAAGTTTGGAGACCTGCTAGTGCCCAGCAGATGGAGCATGGCCAGATCATACAGTTCCATGGGCAGTCATAGCATTGTGTGAGCCAGGCATTCCTAATACATTTCATACAGGGGTCCCTTAGACATCAGGCTACCAAGACTGAAGCTAAAATGTGAGACTCCTCTCATCAGCCTTTTTTTTTTCTTCAATCCAGAATCTTTTATTATTATTATTACTGTTTATTACAATTTATTCACTTTGTATCCCAGCTGTAGCACCCTTTTTTATCTCCTCCAGGTTCCATCCTCCCTCCCTCTTCTCCCCCTATGTCCCTTCCCTAGTGCACTGATAGGGGAGGACCTCCTCCCCTACTATCTGACCCTAACCTACTAGGTGTCATCTGGACGGGCTGCATTGTCTTCCTCTGTCAGCCTTGTCTTAAAATAATCATTTCTCAGACTCACAACTAGTAAACCTGCTAGTAGTGGACACCTGTTTTGGAGGACAGTGCGTCTCAGCTACGCTGGTGTGCTGCCAGTGTGTTGGGCATGGTTTGCTCCCCTGATCTTTCTGTCTTCTAGTTTTCCTGACATTTGCTTTTTCCTTTGCTTTCTCAGGAACCTAGTTTCTGACAAGCAAGATTCACTGGCTCAGTGTGCGGACTTCAGGAACAGTCTGCCATCCCAGGATGCCATGCTGTGTTCAGGACCGTTAGCCATAATTCAGGGCCGCACCTCCAAGTATGTGAGCTGATAATCTTGGCACTGCCAGCACTGCTGTATTGGGAGGGATCTGGGTGTAGTGTCTACTTGTCTGCTGTGTCCTAACTGTAGCTCAGTGAGAGGGGTTGTCAGCTTTGACTTATGTCAAGTGTGTCTCAGGGACTGCTAAAATCACATCAAAGGCCCAGGTGACAGTCAGTGAGGGTCCTAAAGGTCATAGATACCCATGTGGCACAGGGTTTGGGAGTGGATAGGGATAGGTCCCTGTCATTTCAGGGACCTAAACAGCAGGTGCTAAGCAGGACACTTTTGGAATGCCATGCTGCGGCCCAACTTGTGATAGGGATATAGAATTGACAGGAATCTGATGGATGGGAGGCCTTGGATAGCTTATTTGCTCTCCACCCTTCCATCTCCTTTCTGTACATTAAGGATACACGGAGCAGCCCCTCTACACCAATGTAGTGTATCCTGTCTTATTGTGCCTGCCTTGCTGGTTTTTACAGCTCTGGAAGGCAAGCTGCCCGGCTCTTCTCCGTGCCTCATGTGGTACAGCAGGAGACCACACTGGCCTACCTAGAGAACCAGGTTGCTGCGGCACTTACTCTGCAGTCAAGCCACGAGTACCGCCACTGGCTCCTCCTCTATGCTCGGTACCTTGTGAATGAAGGTAAGGTCACTCCAAAGAAGGGTGTCTGTTGACGATAGTTTTCTCCCTTCTCTGAGCTCCTTAAATGCTAGAAGATCCTGCATGCTCACCAGTGCCTCCCTGGGCCCTCCAGTCTACACCTGTCCCCCCAAGCTCTCAGGGTGCCTGTGCCATCAACAGTTTCACCCACAGAGAGCAAGGTGTGCTGGAAGAGGACAGTGCAGTCATCTTTAGTCACTTCTCAGAATTTGGTTGGCAAATTCTCATTTTGTCTTACCAACCTTTCGTATTCCTTGAGCTTGGCTTCTAGTGTGTGGCATAGGACTGGCCCTTCCAAAGCTCTCTTGTGACCCACACAACCATAGCTCTGCTCTCAGAGCTTCTCCACAGACTTGCTTGTTCTTTGCTTTGTCCTTCATGACCTTTTTGATATGATTTAAAGAAAATAATTTAAATATCTAAAACACAGAAAGATGTAGCAAGTGTCTATCTTTGCTTTGTCCTTCATGACCTTTTTGATGTGATTTAGAGAAAATAAATTTAAATATTTAAAACACAGAAAGATGTAGCAAGTGTCTACAAGTGACTCACAGAGCTCATATCTCATGCTTATGTGACTCACTGTGATGGTACGTGTTTGTTACTAAAGCCTTGTGTTCACGGTGGACTTTAACCTCTGTGCTCTCTGACTCTGTGTTTAGTGTGTGCTCACTGGCCTTCCTAAACATGTTGACCTCCCAGGTCCTCATACATGGGATATGTCAATCATGTCTTAGGTCATGTACCCTGTCCCCCAGAAATGGTTTGCTCCTTCCTGGGTGTTGAGCAGAACTTACCCTAATATATCACAGAGCCGCTGCCTCCTCCAGGCCCCTCACTTTTATTTGTCTATTCATTGTCCCTGGACAGCACACTAAGCCCAATCTTTTCCCCTTGTTGTCTTGGCTGTGAGAGGAAGAACCATGTGTTAAACCACATGAGACACTATTTACTTCTCAGATTCCTCAGATTCTAGCTCCATCCATTTCATTCTATCTAGTCCCTATGGCTTTAGCTGGCCAAACACTGCCTAGAGCCCTGCCTCTAGATTTTTGGTAGCACTGCCCCCACTGTAGTTGCCTGTGTCCCTTGATGCTGCTTACCATACTCAGTTATCATTCTGTAGTCAGCTTTCCAATCCATTCCCCTATTTTGAAGTTGACTCCCTACTTCTGACCTTCTTGTCTCTAAAACAGGTCCTTTTATCCCATTCCCTTTACCAGTTTCCCATGTTTTCCCACTATTTTTAATCAGAGAGGTGCCTGTGTCTTGCTTCCATGGGCCCAGCAGACAGGGAGGGTGCTGCATATTGTCCTGGGGCTGGTGTGTGTGTGTGTGTGTGTGTGTGTGTGTGTGTGTGTGTGTGTGAGAGAGAGAGAGAGAGAGAGGGAGAGAGAGAGAGTCAGTTTGGATATGCATGCAACTTAGCATATTCTTAATTTTCATTTCTTTTAATAATGTGTTTCTGTTTTTGTTGTTTTGTTTTTCTATGATTAGGATTTGAATATCGACTTCGAGAAATATGCAAGGACTTACTGGGTCCAGTTCACTGTTCCACTGGAAGCCAGTGGGAGTCAACAGTAGTGGTAGGTGCTTCTTTCATTCTTGCCACAAGAACTGTATCACATTTCATGCAGGTAGAATTTTAAAAATAGAATATTTCTGCCTATCTCAAAGAATGCTTTGAGAGTTCTTGCCATGAGGCACCCAGCTGCCTGCCTGAGCCACGGTGTCAGCGGGATACTGGCGTAGTGTCACTGCACACCCACACAGGAGTTAGGTAGGCACTGGTCGCATCCATGCTGAGGGAAGTGCCTTACCAGCACTTTTGGTGTGGTAGTAAGAGTGAAGAAGGATGATGCCAGGAATAGTGACAAATGGCTTTAATCCTAGTACTTGAGAAGCAGAGGCAGATCTCTGTGAGTTCAAGGCCAACCTGGTTTACATAGAAAATTCCAGAGCCGCTATGGCTACAGAGTGAGACCTACCTCTTTTTTTTTTTTTTTTAAATAAGAGTCAAGCCCTATCCTTGTGAGGACCAGTGTCTCTGGCAAGAGAGTGCACATCGGCATAGCTTGAGACTGAATTGGTCTAGAAGGGTGGCAAGGCTGCAGAGAGGACATTGTAGATGAAACTCAAGGAAGATGAGGAGAAGCAGCCCTGCAGCCTTGGGCCAAACATTTTGGTGGAGGTAACGAGGAAGGCAGAAAAGGCTTGCTATACACGTGAGCTTGCATTGACTGGCCCACAGGAGACAGAGGAGAAAGTGGTGTGGGATATTGGGGAGACAGATGCAGAAAGTAGACATAAGCTCTCCCGAGGAGCCAGGAGTCGATGGTAAGTTGGATCAGTGCAGTGGTCATGGAGAAGGGCAAGGAGATAGATCCAGTATGTTTTTAGTAGCAACAAGACTTGGTAGATAGGTGAGTTCTGTGGGAGAAAAAGGGTTAATGAACTTTTCACCTTCATAGTTTTTGGCTTGACAAAGGTGGATGGGAGTGCCATTGACAGAATTGGAAAACCAGTTGGCAAAGGAAGGGAGAAACTGTGGATCCAAGAGTTAGCTCACAGCCAGCGCCTGCTCTGACAGGTACATCCCAGGCATGGTGCAGCCTCAGTGTACAAGGCGGACCTATTTTCCTTCTTGTGGAGAGGGACACACTTATCATATATAGTATCTTGTGTGTTAGAAAAAAAAAAAAAAGGATAAAGACGTGAGGTGGGTAACAGCATTGATGGAATGTTATTATGTACTGAGTGATCTAAAAGGCCCGCCTTCCTGAAAAGATGAAACCCAGAAAAGGAGAGGCACAAAGTCATGCACATGTTTGAAGGAAAAATGTCCAGGCCGAGGGAAAAACAGGTGCAAACGTCCTGATGTGGGAGAACATAGTGTGTTAAGGAACAGCTGTGCAGCGTAGTAATACTCACAGGCTTTGAAGGCGTTGTGGGTACAGTGGCTGAGTCTTTCTTTCATTGGTACTTTCAGTTGGGTAATGAAATTCTGGGTTCAGAATCTTCTTCCTAAAGGCCCTGTTGATAATAGTCTTCCTCAGACTTCTAGCATTGAGGGTTATTGCTAGAAAATCCAGTATAATCTGATTTTCATGGCTTTGCACATACTTTTGGGATTCTGTCTTTAGGGTTTTTAGAGAATACAAAAGTGTACATGGTTGCTGATCTAGCTAAGACTTCAAGGACTATATTGAGTAGTAGTGAAGAGATTAGACACTTAGGACTTGTTCTTGATCACACTGGGAATATTTTGAGCTTTTTTTCCATTTAGTATGATGTTGGCTAATGGTGTTTTGTACATAACCTTTAATATGTTGAAATATGCTCCTTCTACTTTGATCATGTAGCCATGTTGGAGTTTGTCAGTCTTTTTCTATGTTTATAGAAATGATTTCTATCTTTAATCTATGTGATGGGTATATTTGTTGATATCTCTGCCTATCTGTAATGCCACCATCTTGGTCATGATGGATGTTCTTGGCATGAAATTGAATTTATTTTGCAAGTATTTCTTTGAGAATTTTTTTCAGCAGTGTTCATTGGAAGGATCTTGTTTAAATTTGTTGTTGTTATATCTTTATCTGGCTTAGGGTAAGCCAGGATAACATTGGCTCCATTAAAAGAGTCTGGGATTTTTTTTTTTCTATTTCATGTAGTGATTTCAGTAGTGTTGGTGTCAGTTCTTCAGAGCTCTGGGACTTGGCCTTTTCAGTAGGAGACCATTACTGCTTTTGTTTTGCTGTTAGTTATGGATCTTTTAAAGTTATTTACTTTGTCTTGGTTTAATTTTGTTATGCTGTGTGCATTTAGGAATTAGTCTATTTCTTTTAGATTTTCTAATTTAGTGGAATAGATTTTTAAAATGTCTTTATTATTTTCTGAATTTCATTTTTTTCTGTTGTTTTGTCTCCCTTCTGATGTCCTAATTTGTTAATTTGGGTCTTCTTAGTTTTTGTTTGTTTTCTCATTGTCTTGTGGTATAGAGACCAAAAGATCACTGGGCAAGACCAAAATCCCAGTTGACAGTCTATATTATGCTGGCTGGCAGCTGGTGACTGCCTGGAGAGAAAGACTTCTCACAGGCCAGCCTTGAATGCATTTTACAGAGAGCTTTTAAAGGCAAAGAATACATCCTGCATCCTGGTTGGCAGTTACAGGTGGAAGTAGAGCAAACCCTGGTATCCAGAGGCAGCAATATCCAAGTGCACCTAGGAACTCTTGAACCTGTTTCTTAGTCCCTTGGGGTTGGGATCTGAAGGACGACAGCAGTCCTATTTTTTTGCCTTACCTCCCTGGTAGCCGAGATAGGCAGCCTCTGATGTACAAAGTTGGGCCTTCTTAGCTGACACTCTGTAGCTCAGGGTCTGTACTTGTTGTAGCAGTCCTTTAGTGGCCCTTAGACAATCTCTTTCAGGTTCAGAGGTTAGGAGGAGGTTGCCTACATACATTAAGAGTATGGTCCTGGGAAACCTGACGGAAGGTGAGGAGGTCAAGTATCTAATACCTCATGAAACAAGGTTGCAGAGTTTTAAATCCTTGGGGCAACTTGGTCCAGGTAAATTGCCCGCAGTGTCATCACTCTGGGTCTCTCTATTCCAAAGCAAAGGTGGCTTGACTCACCTCTGCCAATGGGAGGCTGAAGAGTGCATCTTTCAGTGTATACCTGTTTCTCTGGAGGAATCAGACTCATGAGAGTGTATGGGTTTGGGGCCATGGGATGATGGTCTCGATCCTCTTATTTATTTCTCTCAGATCCTGGATGGGTCTACAGTCAGAGGTCCCAGGTTTCTTCACAGGCAGGAGAGATGTATTCCAGGGTGACTGGCAGGGCACTGGATGCCTGTCTCTCTAAGCCAGTCAATAGGGACTGCAATCCTCCTTTTGCTTCTGGGGTAATTGGGTATGTATTATTTAGTCTGTGGTTTTGTTTGTTTGTTTTCTGAGACAGGGTTTCTCTGTGTAGTCTAGGCTGTCCTGGACTCACTTTGTAGACCAGGCTGGCTTCAGAACTCACTGAGATCCACCTGCCTCTTTCTCCCTGAATGCTGGGGTTGTAGACATACTCCTGGTGGTATTATGTAATCTGGACAGGGATAGCTGAACTGGTTAGTTGAACAATTATAGGAACTTGGTGTTGGGTGGGGTGGGGTAGTTTCTGCCTATACCTCTAGGAATATGTTACTGTATCTTTTGATTGAGGACAGGACTTTTAGCTAGGAGATACTTTTGGGTAAGACATCAAAATTTTGCTGGGTGTCTGTAAGTCTAGCTGCATCTCATCAGAGAAGGTGGTAGTGGCTTTCAGTTTATGTAAAATGTCTCTTGATAAAAGGTTAGGGACAGTCAGGTGAGCTCAAGAACTGTATACTGTTCTCTTTCCTAGGTTGATGGAAGAGGTGGTGGTCCAGGGGTATTAGGCTGTTTTTTCTGTTGCCCTTGGACTGATAACCTCCCCCCCCCCTTTGTTTCTTTTGAGACAGGATTTCTGTGTTTAACAGAACCCTGGCTGTCCTGGACTTGCTTTGTAAACCAGGTTAGCCTTGAACTCAGAGAGATCCGCCTGCCTCTGCCTCGCCAAGTGTTGGGATTATAGTGTGCCACTGCACCTGGCTGGATCTTTTGATCAGTTAATTGGCCTAGGGCACCAAATATGTTGCCCCAGTACCAAGAAGTCAGTTGCTTTGGCCCCAAGTTAAAGTGCTAGCCTAGGCTCAGTCAGGAACTTGGGCTGATCATTCTTTGTCTTCGTATTAGGGCACTTATCTTTCTAATGTCCTTTGTCGTTGCATTGGTGACCTTTGTGTCTGTTACGCTGGACTGGTTTATTATCTGGGTTTTCTCACAGGACCACTGTTTAATTTTTATGGCCCGATAAGTCTTGTTTCTCTGGCTCTTGATAGGTTCTTTGTTAACAACTTTTGAGCTACCTTCAACAACAGGGACCTGTTTACACCTGCAAATCCCTCTAACTTTTGTAGTTTCTTTCTAATATCTGGAGCTAACTGGGTGGTAGGTGATGTTGAGTGCCTGCCCGTTCTCCAGTGCATTTGGACCTATGGATATAGAGATACAGAGCAAAAAATAAAAATACGGGGACTATTTAAGGGTGGCTATCATGTATTCACACACCTGAACAGACCTGAGGAATCTGGTGACATCTCACACAGATGTCACCCTGACAGGCAGCTGCTAATCTGACCTCTCCTATGTGTCCAAGCAGAAGGCACCTTAGACTTATATCTCCGAGTAACAAACCAGGTGACTCACTGAAGGAGTTTTGAAATTTATTTATACAGGAGGTTTCTGGAGTGCTTCAAACTCCGTCAGCCATGTTGTGCTGACACCTTGGGGTTGGTCAAACTGGTGAAGGTTGTGAAAAAAAAATTTTGGTGGGACCTCCAAATGTTAAGGGATAGAGACCCAAAGATCACTCAGGATAAACAGGGTCCATAATGAGAGTCTGTATTAAGCCAGCCAACAGCTGATAACTGTATGGAGAGAAACACTTACCATAGAGCAGCCTAGAATACATTTTACAGGGAACTTTTTAAGGCAAAGAACACAGAAAATTTATATCTTTGTGGGCAGTTGCAAGGGAAAGTAAAGTCAGCAAGCAGTGAAGCCAAAAACATGCAGTTAGCTGTAGCTGGGGCATTTCGACCCTGAGTTCTAGATCAAGGTTGAGTACTTTCCCATGGGACATTTCATGGTGGGATAGAAAAGGTGGGGATCAGTTTCAAGTTAAACCAAAGATGGCTCCAGCTGAGAAATTTTGGAGGAAACTTTGCCCAGTCATAGTTGTTACGAATTTGTTTAAAGGTTTGCCAATCTTATTAATTCTTTGAGAGAACCAGCTCTTTCTTCCTTTTTTGTTTTCTTAATTTCACCTTTGCTTGTGATTATCTCTTTCTGTTCACTGTTTTTGTTTGTCCTTGTTTTTCCAAGACCTTAAGGAACAACATTAAGTTATTAATTTGAAGTCTCTCAAAAATTTTTAAATGAGCTAAATTTTAAAAATTTTAAATGAGCACATGCTATAAATACATGAATATTAAAATAATGTCTACCCACATTCCATTCTTGGGGTCCACACACAACCCATGAAACTCCCTTGAGGTTTCCAGACCCCTATTGGAAGCTAAATCTTGATCAGGAAGAGGTCAGTTCACTCTTCAGTACATGGGGTTGCCACTGATGCAGAGAGTGCCTGAGACAGGGCCAGAGAGATATTTCAGGGACCCCAGATATCCCACAGATACAGCTGGAGACATTCTGAGCTCCTGAGGACAAAGGCAAGCCTGGCTAATCCTCACCATTGAAGTTCATGGGGGTTTCTGTAGTGCTTGGGATTCCTAGGGCTGAGTCCTTGCTAAGAGTCAGGCTGTCATGGTGAGAGCCTCATTTCCAAGGGCCCTTTTTTGTTCCCACACTGGGTGCCGAGTAGTTCTGAAATACTGCCTGACAGTGTCCTGGGTGTCTCCATGCTGTGGTGGTCTAGGATGAAAATGGTATGCTCTGTGGTGCCAGGCTTGGCTTCCAAGACTCTCACACAAGGATCTTGCACATATGTTGTCTTTTAGTCTTCTCTGCAGCCCAGTGAAGTTGCTGTGATTAAATCCATTTTGCAGTTCACAAATCTGAAGCTTCGAACAGTGGAATAGCATGTGTGGGTCACGCCTGCAAAGCTGGGCATCCTGGCCTTTAAGCTCAGACACTCCTCCTCACCCTGGCTGTAACTTAGGTTGTACATTTTTTTCTTAGGGCTGCCTTCATTATGTCCTGTAAGTTTTGGTTTACTTGTCTTCTCTTAAATTTTGATATCTTCCTTGACCCAGTTATCATTCAGTAGTATATTGTTTGGTCTCTATACGTTTGTGTAATTTCTGTAGTTTGTATTGCTGTTGATACCTAGCTTTATTCTTTTGTGCTCAGAGAGAATGCAGGATGCTATTTAAGTTTTCTTATATT
The DNA here is from genome assembly GCF_030254825.1 of Meriones unguiculatus. NCBI lineage: Eukaryota > Metazoa > Chordata > Mammalia > Rodentia > Muridae > Meriones > Meriones unguiculatus. The sequence continues at coordinate 23,540,829 of NC_083364.1, forward strand.
TGTTGAAACTTGCTTTATGTCTGAATAAATGGTCTATTTTGGAGAAAATACCATGGGCTGCAAAGAAGAACATGTATTCTTCAGTGTTAGGGTGAAGTATTCTGTATATATATTAGGCCCATTGATTCCTGATGCCTTTCAGCCCCACTGCTTCTCTGTCTTGTTTTTGTCTTTTTGATCTGTCTGTTGTGGAGAGTGGGTTTTGATCTATTCGTATGTCTTTTATGACGTTGGGCGCCCGTGTGTTGTTTGGTGTGCATGTGTTTAGGATTGTAATATCCTCTTCGTGATTGTCTCTCTTAATAAGAAGGTAGCGGTCCCTCTCATCTCTCTGACTAGCTTTGGTCTACAGTCTGTTTAGTCAGATAATTAGAATAGCTATGCCTGTTTGTTTCTTAGTTCTGTGTGGTTAGAACACCCCGTTTTAGTCTTTAATTCCGAAGTGATGTCTGTCATGATGGTGAGATATGTTTCTCTAAAGCAGCAAAAAGATGGATCCTGTTTTCTCACCTAATATCCTAGTCTCTTTATATTGAGAAATTGAGGCCATTAATTTTCAGTTATTACTTGAAGATATGTATCCTTTCTTTGTTTGTTTCTTTTTTCTTTTTCTTTTTCTTTTTTGACCCCTTTTGATTAGCTCTCCTGGCATTATTTATTTATTCCCTGTGACTTGGGTGTGTTTGTTTAGCCTTTTTGTCAGATTCAAGTGTTCCTTCTGGTAGTTGGCTTAGTCAGCATAAATTCCTCCCATCTGATTTTATCATAGAAGATTTTATTTCTCCTTCAATATTTTGTAGATGGTTTTGCTGGCATTTTGCTGGGTCTGTATTGGCATTTGTGGTATTTTACAACTTGCAATACATATTTCTATTCCCTTCTGGCTTTCAACATTTTCTGTTGAAGGTGTTATTCTGATGGGTTTTTGGTGATTTGACCTTTTCTCTTGTGGCTGTTAATTCTCTTTCTTTATTTTATGTTTTTATTGTTTTATCCATAATACGTTGTGGGGATTGCTTGTTTTGGCCCTGTCTGTTTAGATATCTGTAGGCTTCTTGTACCTACAGGTTCTACCCCTCTTTGTCTACTGAGACTCACATACCTTCACAGTCCTCCCCCTGCTGCCTTCTGGTGTTTCTCTATGGCTGATTTCCACCGGCCAGCTGGCTGTTGGAATCAAGAGATCTTGGGATGTATAGTCAGGGGGGATGTTAAGTCAGGGGGTTTAGGGCCTCCCTGGGGGTGCTGAGCAGTGAGATCCCAGGCGAACCAGTGGCTTACAGGCTGGGAGGAAGCAGGCCTCATCTGAGGGGTGGGGATGGAAGATCCAGAAGTAGCCAGGTTGCCTGGCAGCACTTGGAAGTGAGGTCTTGGAGGAACTCTTGGGCCAATGGAGTGAGGCAGAGTGTTGGATGGTTTACCAGATGGGAAGTGGCAGAGTTTACCTGGTGGGCATGGTCGAGAGAACCAGGAGTTGTTCAGGCCTGTAGACTGGAGCGGAGCCTACCTGGTAGGGGGAAAGGCAAGCCCTTTCCCCTACCAGGTATTTCATCCACATCCCCTCCCCACCCCTCATTAGTTTATTAGGTGTAATTGGAGCATGTGTGTTTGCATACACATGAGTTTCAAGTTTATGTTTTGAGTTTTTAACTTGCTGTAATCCGTTTATGAGATAGGCTGTTACTTCATCTATTATAAAACTCCTAAATTATTTTTGATGTTTTAGATTGTTCTAACATTTAATCCTTCCTTCCTTCCTTCCTTCCTTCCTTCCTTCCTTCCTTCCTTCCTTCCTTCCTTCCTTCCTTCCCTCCCTCCCTCCCTCCCTCCCTCCCTCCCTCCCTCCCTCCCTTTCTCCCTCCCTCCCTTTCTCCCTCCCTCCCTTTCTCCCTCCCTCCCTCCCTCCCTCCCTCCCTCCCTCCCTCCCTCCCTCCCTTCCTTCCTTTCTTTTTTGAGACAATGTTTCTCTGTGTAACAGAGCCAGAGCCCTGGCTGCCCTTGCTTGCTTGCACATGTACACACATGAATGCTTGCCATGTATGTGCAGGTGCCTGTGGAGGCCAGACCAGGGCATTGAATCCTCTGGAGCTAGAGTTACAGATGGTTATAAGCACCCAGTAATCTGAAAGAACAACAACCTCAGCCATCTGTCCAGCTCCCATTAGCCTACTTTTGCCAGGGAGAGTTTTTTTTCCTCCTTCAGTTGTAACGGACAGTTTTGCAAGGTATATTAGGCTGAGTTTGCATTGTGTTCTTTCAGAAATTGAGAGTTACATCTAACCCCTTCTGGCTCCTAACGTTTGTATTGAGAAGCGAGTAATTGTTCTGGCCTGGTTTTACATGTGACTTGGCCCTTCTCTTTTGGAGCTTGAGGTACTCTTTCCTTGTTCCCCTATATGTTTAGCTTTTTAACTGTGATGTGATTTTGTTTACTTGATGTTCTGTAAGTTTATTGTCTGAATGGTACTCTCCTTAAGTTTGGGAAATTTTCTGTTTTGAATCATTGCAAATATTATCTGTTCCTTTGGCTTGAAGCTCTTCTCTTTCTTATATGCTCATTATTCATAAATTTTGTTTGATGTTTTTTTCAGTGTCACAAAGATCTTTTTATTATCTCTAAGTATGCTTTAAAAAATATATTTTTTTGTTTGTGTTTGTTTTTGAGACAGGGTCTTACAAAGTAGCTCTTGCTGTCCTGGAACTCATTAATGTAGACTAGGCTGGTCTCAACTCAGAGATGCTTCTGCTGCCTCTGCCTTCTGGGATTAAACGTGTATACCATTACAGTGGGTGGTGGCTTCTCCTCCTCCTCCTCCTCCTCTTTCTCCTTTTTGTCCTTTTTTTTCTTTTTCCTCTTCTCCTCCTTTTATTCTTCTTCATTCCCCTCCTTTTTTTTTCCTTTTCCTCCTTCTCCCCCTCCTTCTGGGCCTGAAATATGCAGTCCTCCTGCCCCCACTTTTCAAATGCTGAGATTGCAGACATACCACCATGTGCAGTTATATCTGTTGTTTTTATTTAGCTTACTTGCCAGTACTTTTGTTTTCTACATGGAATAAGAAATCAAATCACCTTAAATTAGCATTTTCTATTTTCTAGTACCATGCTGTTCTCACCTCTCTTAATGTTTTTTGCTAAGCACTTTAGTACAATTTTGAAATCTTTTAATAGAATAAATTGTACATTTTTTTATTATCTAATGTCCCTTGCTTTTCTGAATTAAACCCAACTTGGTTATAGTTTTCATTTAAAAAGATTGTTAATTATAAGGGATTTGTGCATGTGGTTTCATGGTGACATCCATCAGTTACAGAATCTGTTTCATTTCTACACTGCTGTTATTTAGTTTAAGGCTGACCTGGGTTATTTGCAAAATAGGTGGATTTGGGTTGTTTCTTTTTTGCTCTCTAAGTTTGTATAGGTTGGAAAATCCTGATTTTTGGGTATTCCTTAGAGGACATTTTACAAACCTGGTACTTTGATAAGAGTTTCTTTCAGAGTGAAGCTTGTTACTAACAAGCTCTTGACCCAGCACCTTGTTAATTTTCATAACACCCTTTTTCATCTTTAACTTCCAATTTCCTTTGTCCATGGTTATGTATTGTTGTCCTTTGCAGACTGCTGGATATGGAGCCTGGAGTCTTGTACATTCAATGGAAATGCTTTTTCACTGAGCCTGCTTCCTGATCCTAAGAATACTATATAACTCACTCATATTTTAAATAGAATTTTGGGTATATTTAAAGAAATCTAGATTGTAGGGTTGAGGCTGTAGCACTGGTGTCATGGTAAATCCCAGTGCATAGGTGACAGAAGCAAGAGGACAATATGTTTAAGGTCATCCTTGGCAAAATAGGGAGTTTAAGGCTAGCTTGATTGTATGAGACTTTGTTTCAAAAATAAAATTGAGAATATGTTGTGATTTTCTTTTTATATGTATGTGCTGGGGATTGAACCAGGAACCCAAGGAACCCAAATACTCTGGTGTGTCCTTCACCCACCACCAGCCATTACTCAAGTAGCTTCTCCTCTCAGCTGGGACAGTTCCTGTATCTTGAGTTGCCTCCCTGATCTGACCTGGCCTCAGGCAGCTCCCATTATCTGCTTAGTTCTAGGCCTTCTCTGTCCTTGGCTTTTGCCTTCTGTCTGGCTGGTTTCTTTTTGATACAGTTGTTTAGACTTACTTTGTGGCCTGTGAGACAGAGAGCGTGCCTAGTAATGACTGCTGCAGACTGGCAGCAGGATCAAGGGAAGAGAAACAGGAAGAACACCAGAAACCATCACTACCCCTAGGTGCCTTATTAACCCAGGATTACCCTGCAATGCCTGGAATAAGAAAACATCAGTTTGAGGAGCAGCCTAGCTGCTCTCAATCCTGCTATGACACTTGTTTCACCCTATAAGGTTAGATCTCTAAGAACCCCACCTAGGAAGTGCAAGGTTAGTGGTGACTGTGTTGGCAAATGTAGGTCAGGACTGGAAAGAGGCTGGTCTTTCCTCCGTCCCTGTACCACAACGTCCCTGCTAGCCACCCTTTCCTCATGCATACTCCTCTGATCCTGCCTTTTAGCTCTCTTCATCTCATCAGTTGTGGAGTTTCTGCCAAGCCAGGAAAGGCCCCATGGTCTGGACCTCCTCAGACACATCCCTCAGCTGTTACTCTTGTGTCCACAGGGTCTGCGGAAGAGGGAGCTGTTGAAGGAACTGCTGCCAGTCATCGGACAGAATCTTCGATTCCAGCGCCTCTTTACTGAGTGCCAGGAACAGTTGGACATCCTAAAAGACAAATAGCCTGCCCTGGCTTGCCCCAGCTGCAGCAAGGGCAGGGCCACACTCTTGCCACTGGCAGGGGCCCGGAGCTAGCCCCAACCTGTCAGGGCCGTAGTGGGAAGAGACCTTGGCAGAGGTGTGTCATCCTGCACCAGCACCAGCCCAGTTTCCTGGGTGGACATGCCCTATGTCCCAGGCCTGGGATGACTCCAAAAGGGGGCAGCTTGTCCCTTCAGACAGTCCCAACTGTGGACCTGGGGCTGGGACAGTGCCTCTGCCTTGCCGCCCTGGGGCCAGCAGGGATCTCCTGAGCCTGTCTTCAGCTCAGCCCCAAGGTAGACACTGGCTCCTGCCACTGCAGGTGCTGTGCTGCTTCAGCTATGACGAATGAGCCATTTGTGAGAACAAGAGCCTGGGAGCACTAGGGATTATGCAGTCAGCAGACGGATTTGAAGCCTGTGTAAAAGCAAAGCTGTTCTGACACATGGACTATTTTTGTACTAGAATTTGCTAACTTGGAATATGGAGTTTCTTTTGGTCGATCAGGATATCCCTATAAGTCACTTGGACATTGGTCACTTGTAGGAAATTTAAACTCTAATTATGACAGCTACACTGAAAAAATAATTGTACTGAAATTAACTTGTCTATCTTCATTTGGTTTAATTTTTAAATGTTTGTAAAAAGAGACACTTTGTGTGTGGGGGGAGGGATGGGACAAGGGGAGGGCAATTTCTTTTCTAAGTGTAAAATAAATGAACATGCATTGGATACCAAACTGCCTTCCTTGCCTTTTCCTTCTGATGTTTTGTCCTCCCTCACCCCAAGTCTCTTTCCTGCCGTGGCAGCGACAACATTGGAGCCTGAAAGAATCTTCCAGTGTCATCTTCTTCCTGCCCTTTTCTCCCTGTAGAAGTTCATCTTTGGTGTGTCTGAGTTAGCTGCTACACAGCAAAACCTCAGGCTTGCCATTGCAGGCCACCTGGCACATGTCATCCCACAGTTGAGACCCTCGGTGTCTCAACTATTGTGATCATTCTCAGCTTCAGCTAAAAGACAGTTTTAGAATCCCAAAGAATTATTAGAAGCCTGCTGTGGTAACAAATGCCCCTAACATTAGTATTTGGGAGGCTGAGGAGGACTGAACACGCATTCATGGCCAGCCTAGGCAAATGTAGAAACACTTTGTCTTAAAAAAAAAAAAAAGATGAAAAAGGAATCATTTTTCAGGAAGATGCAATTTTTTCAGAAAGCAAGCAAGAGGGTAATCAACAAGCATAGGCTGCACAGCTGCCTCTGTTACACCTGGACCCGTCATGGATACTCTGTTTGAGTCAGGAGCCCTAGACTTAGAATCCAAAGGCCTGAGAAACTCGCCTCCCTACCTTGACTTCTTCCCACTCGTTTTCTTATGCCATTTACCTAGATAAGACCGTGGAACACATGGCATGAAGAGCCAGGCTATAAGTGGAGACTTTTAATTCACAAAGTAAATAGCCAAGGACTCTGTCAGGCAGCTCCCCTCAACTGCAGCAAGATATTCGCAAAGATGTCCTTGGGACTAGTAGTCCCATCTGAGATGCAAGCCAGTGTCACCTAGGCCTTTTTCTAATTTGGCTCTCAAACAGGTGAGGATAAGATCATGCATATGGTTATGAGGATCTGAGTCATGTGGGCAGAGTCCTGGCAACTAGAAACCACTCTTTCAAAGGAAACATTCATTAGCAATTGTTTCTGTTCTTTACTTGTCTGTGTGTGTTTGTGTGTGTATACCATGGTGCTTCTGCAGGTCAGAAGACAACTTTGGGTGTCTTTTCTCTCTACATAAGCTCTGGGGATTGAACACAGGTCATCAGGCTTGGTAGCAGCTACTTTGCCACAGTCTAGCAAATCTATTTTTTTACTACCACTGTTTGCAGCTGGGAAAGTCCACGGACTACTCTTAACAGTCAAATGGAGTAACACAGACCAAATTTACTCTCTTGCCTGAGGGAAGCAATGAACCAGTCAATATTCATAAGGCAATGCCTTCAAGACACTGGGTATGAGAAAAAGATGGTGGTTAGAGTGTTGCTCTGGTGGTGCAAGGCCCTGAGTTTGATCTTAAGCATCACATACACAAAGGATGGAAATGCTGAGCCCCAGTGTACTGAACTTGGAGAGAGTAAGGGAGGTGGAACACGGGACCACCTGAATTGAGGAAATACAGTGGAGAGGACAGACAGATGGAGTTAATGGAGCAGAACACCAGAGATGAAAGAGCTAGATGGAAAGCCAGATAGGTCAGGAACCCCTTGAGCATTCAGGCGAGTACTGCCTAGTGCACACATGTGAGGAAGACCGCTGTACCAAGCAACGATCTGTAGGAGGAATGGAGTGAAAATTGCCTGGCTTTCAGTTGGGAAAAGAGCCTTGTCCTAGTTACCAGACTAAAACTCACACCTCGCAGGCTTGGACTAGCTACTCAGCAAGACACACCTCAGTAATGGAGAATAATTGGCACACTACTAGTATCCAGCCAATTAAATCAACAACAACAACAAAAAACAAAAACAAGACTAGAAAGGATCCAAGTACAATGCAAAGCAAAGTTCAAGAGGACTACAAATGCAAGTAGACCAAGGTCACATGACAACTGGCAAAGAAGAAGGATGATGCTTGGAAAAGAGAAGAATAATTTGGCCTAGGACTTAACACCAGTAGAGAGCTGGCAGAAAAATATTAAGGCAATTATAATTTTTTAATATTAAAAAGGCTAAGTAGGCATGGGCATGCAGCACAGTTGGTAGAATATTTGCCTGGAATGCACAAAGCCCTTGGATTTAGTCTCTTGACACCATGTAAACTGGGCAGTGTGGCACACACCTGTAATTCTAGTGCATGGGAGGTAGAGGCAAGGGGATCAGATGTTCATGGTCATCCTTGGCTTCATAGCAAGTTTGAGGCAAGCCTGAGCTGCAGGAAACCCCAATCTCAAAACAAAATGGAAGAGAGAGAATGAAAGAAAAAGAAACAAAGCAAAAATGGAAGATTGGCCATATGGTGTGTTGCAATTTTAAAGTTAAATTCAGGAAGTAAATAACTTGAAAGCTTCAAGAAATTTCTGAAACCCATCAGATGCAGTAACCTCACCCCTAAACTTATAGAAACAGCAAGCTACTCAGACCAGGCCAACTGTCTGCAAGAGATACTCTCCAGTCCCTTGAACTTTTCTGTAGGTTGTGCAGTGTACTTCAGGTTTCCAACTTTTGTGAGCTGTTATCCATGTTCAGGTAGGCTTTGATGATGCCTTTCTGTCTAAAACCTGTAGACTGGGATGTAGCTCAGTTTAGCTACCATGCACAAAGGCCTGGGTTCCATTCCCAGTATCATATAGTCAAGTGTGGTGACCCATCTTGTCCTCCTAGTACTCAGGAGGAGGCAGAATGAGCAGAAGTTCAAGGACATCTTTAGCTACATAGGAAGTTCCAGGCCAGGCTGGAGTATAGGAGATACTTTTTTTTTTGCATAATATTTTTAATTGATCATTTGTGAATTTTACATAAAACATATCGATCACACCTGCTTCTCAGTTTTTCCAGGTCTGCCTCCTTACCCTTGTGACCTCCTTCACCAAAGAACAAACAAACAAACAAACAAACAACAAACAAACAAACAAACAAACACACCCCCACCTCCACAACAAAAGAAAACAAAAGCAACAAAAAACCAAGTCCAAGCATTGCCCATATCCTCAGTGGAGCATGGTCAAACTCCTGGTGGCCACACTGATAGGAAACTGAGCCTTTTCCTACCTGCATCCCTCACACTTATGCACGAAGCCAGCAATCGTACAGAGCCACTCTTCAGCATCCCTATCACAATTCATGAGACTTTGATAGCTGGCTTCCTGACTAGGCTGTTACTTCTTGGGGCTGGAGGCTGGGGTAGATGTTGTTACAGAAACCTTCGATGTCCCTCTTTCTCAACTATGAGTCTGCAGTCATTGATGCCACTGCAAGAGTAGCTTCCTTGCATGAATCATGGACTTCCACATGGTTTCTGGCAACAGCACCTACCACACAGAACTCACATGATCTCCAGCATCAGCATGTGCTTCAGTATGGTTTCCAGTGGCATTACAGACCATAGACATCAACACAACCCTCTGTTCTGCACAGACCATGGGCATCAACATAGCCCGTGGGGCAACATGACACTTTTTTTGTTTTGTTTTGTTTTGTTTTGTTTGTTTGTTTGTTTGTTTGTTTTAAATCTATATACTGTATCTGTCTAGTCTTAACAGAACCTCTCTGCATAGATTTGCCATTTGCCTACTTTGGATCTTTCATGTAAATGGAATCACAGGGAATGTATTCTCTCACTGGCTTCTTTCACTTGGCAAAGTGTTTATATATTCATTTACGTTATATCATATACTTCTTTAATGGCTAAATAATATTTGATTAAATGGAAATTCTCTATTTTGCTTTTTAAAATTATGTGTGGATAGGCACTAGGGTTTCTTCACATAGTCCTGGCTGTCCTGGAAGATGCTCTGTAGACTAGGCTGGCCTCAAATTCACAAAGATCCACCTGCCTCTGCCTCCCAAGTGCTGGGATTAAAGGCAAGTTGGCACCACCACCTGGCTTTTTTTTTTTTTTTTTTTTTTTTGTACATTGATGTTTTGCCTGAATGTGTGTCAGAATGAAGGTATCATATTCCAAAGAACTGGAGTTACAGACAGTTGTGAGCTGCCATGTGGGTGCTGGGAATTGAACCCAGGTCCTCTGGAAGAGCAGCCAGTGCTTTTAATCGCTCAACCATTTCTCCAACCACCCCTCCTTTTTTTTTTTCCTTCTTTCTCATAAAAGCAGAAGTAAAGGCCTTTCTGCACAGGGGTTTGGGGCATTTATAGGGAAGAAAAGGGACTTTTCTAGGCTGTTACTTCTTTGGGATGTTCCTTTGGGATGGAAGTTCCCATGCACAGGTCAGTTCCCCTGCAGGCTCAAAGTGGTGAGTGCTAACAGAGGGTGGCACAAGACAGGTCAGCAGAAGCTTTCTGGATCCTACAGTCTTACCAGTCATCTCTGCTATCTGGAGTTTCTCAGCCTGTCTGTGGCTTGTAGGCCACTTACCCTTTCAGGCCTTCCTAGAGGACAGATAAAAAGAAGTGGGGCAAGATGTTTTTTCATTGGCTGTTTTCTGCAGGAAGGGAATGAGGGAGAGGGACTAGGCTCTGTCCCCAGGACCTGAGGGAGCACAGGTTGGGTGGGCTTCACATAGCAGAAGGAGAGAGCAGCTGCCTTGGATCTTGCATCTACTGTCATGTGCTCCTGGGGAAACCTTTGAAAAGTGAATTAGATAGGGAATTATCATGTGTGAAATAGGGCCACCGATTAGAGGACCTAGTTTGGGTTCTTGTGTGAGAAGAAGGTTGTATCTGTATCTGTAACATACAAAAAGCTGGACTGTTAGTGTAGGTAAGAGGAAGAGAACATGCAAGAAAGCTATCCAAAACATTTTTGTCAGACTGTCATAAACTTTAGCAAGATTGATGATTTCCCTGCCCACCATTGCCCATTATAAGATGGAAGGCCATTGGTTTGGTGAAGGAGTTTGTTTTATTTTTTCTTTTCTGTCTTTTTGTTTTTAATTGGTCTGCTTTTGTTCAGAATCAGCCATTAAGTCTCCTCCATTACAATCTGCCTGGAACATTAAGAGACCAAGTTAATGAGGAAGCCTTTTGACATCATGATTAACATACATTTCGTTTAGTAAGGTAAAATGTAATCATACAATTGGCTGGGCCCTGTATTCCTGAATGATTTCCCAGACCTTAGAGCTTGATGACAGTGTCCTTTAATGAAGGAACAGAATGGTTAGGGTGCAGAAGAACACACTGCAAAGAGATAGTGTTCCACAGTTGGTAAATACGGCTTTTGGACTTAGCCTCTGTATTTAAGGAGATAAGCTAGATTTTCTCATCTGTGGATAGACACTGCAGTGTTGGAGCAAGCCAAAGTCTTGTCCTATATCTGGGATGCATATCTATCAATCAATCTATCTATCTGTCTATCTATCTATCAATCAATCTATCTATCTATCTATCTATCTATCTATCTATCTATCTATCTATCTACCGTCAGTGAGAAATAGTTCTCCAAATTGTATTAATGTCTGACTCTGTCCCTTGAATTGCTAAAGAAACATACTGATCATTTTAATCTTGGCTTTATTTTCCTTCTGGGTGTTTAAGACCACATAGATAACCCAGATTAATTGTTGTATCTACACTGTCAAGGCCAGTTGAACATCTAGTCCTCAAGAGTCACCTGAGCTTGTGAGGGACCTCTGGCTTCTTGTGCCTTTCTTTACCAATTATCCCTCTATGTGAGGATAAGCCAGAGCCTTGCTTGGCCTGACCATGGCTTCCCCTGGAAGTACTGAGGAAATCTCCTCTGTGTTGACTTTTTGTAGACTGGACTCTGATCAGAATTGGGATCACCATGGCCTTGGTGAACAAGAGAACAGGTGACTTTGCATAGTTACAGAACATTTCTAGAGATGACCACAGCCCTCTGGCACCTCGTTTACCTTGGAGGATGAGGGGGAAATATTTGGCTTTTAGTCCCTCTGACCACATTAGAATAGTCTCCAAGTATGGTTATTGTCAGAAGATCAGTCACACTAGTCAGCTTCTTTTAACTACTGTATAATATGTTAACAACAATGTATTTCTAAATAAAGTTTGTTTAGGCATACATTTTAGACAGTTTTTGTAATTATTGATTTTCAACTTTAGAAAGTTTAATACCATATATGTTATCTCTAATAACATATGTCTTATGCTTTACATGCCTTAAGTAACTAACTCAGACCTTCATAACTTACATAAGCTTTCTAGTTTTCTTTTCCATTTGAGAAACATCCAGCCATCCTAATCTTCATACACAATTTCTTCTTTATGAAAACAATTCTCATCTTTACATACTTGTAACATTTTCTTTTAGTATTTAATTTCATGAGACATAATAGCACCAACAAATGAACTTACTATCTATTATGACAATTTTTTTTCCACTGGCAGAAGTGGGAATAAAGCAATGTCTGTTCCTCTTTCATAAGGTCTCAATGATAAACTAAAGTTCAAATTCATCAAGGTTTTACCCTGAGGAACCAATGAGTTTATTGGGTTTACTTACAGAGAATTGGTATGGACGACACAAAAACAATCACATTGAAAACTCTTTACTCAGTATGTATGGGTTTTTTAATATAAAATTTATATAAATTTTTCATAAATTTAATTTTTAAAATTCTCTTACAAATGTATAAAATTGGCTGGGATGGTCTGTTCATCTCTTGTTTTGTGAAGATGTATTAACACCTAACAAGTTCCACTGTGATAGGTTTAGGCAGGCGTAGCTGAGAAATAATGACGCAGTTGTTTCTTTACCTTAGAAGATAAGAAATCCATGAATTCGATCTTGATAAATCCCATTTGTTCATATGTTTTTTTGTTTGTAAAGAGAGTGAGTGTAAAATATCTTTAAAGTCTTTAAGATGTTTGTATTTATAAACACATTCATTTAAATGTAAAACACATTTGAAAGTGCAAACAGGTTATTCTCATCAAAAGGGAGGACAATTTTCCAATAGGAAAAATGTATCCTGGGGTAGGAGCAATCATCTCTTTTTAAAAAATTAATTTATTCTCTCATATATTACATCCCAACCACAGTTTTTCCTCCTTCCCCTACCCACTCCTACTCCCCCACCTTGTCCTCCCCATACATTCTTCCTCCATTTTCCCTTCAGAAAAGGGCAGGCCTCCCAAGGATATCAAATAAACATGGCATATCAATTTGCAATAAGATTAGGCACCTCCCCTCATATTAAGGCTGGAAGAAGTAACCCAGTAGGAGGACAAGGGTGCCAAAAGCAGGCAAATACATCAGAAACAGCCTCTGCTTCCTCTGTTAGAGTCCCACAGAAACACCAAGTACACAACTATAACATAGATACAGAGGGCCAAAGGTAGACCCATGCAGGCTCCCTGAGTGTCAGTTCAGTCTTGGTGAGGCCCTATGAGTCCAGGTTTCTGTGGGTTTTCTTGTAGTGTCCCTGACCTTTTGGCTCTTCTACAGCCTGGTTCCCTGAACTCTGCCTAATATTTGGCTGTGGATCTCTGCATCAGTTTCCATCAATTGCTGGGTGAAACATCTTTGATGATAGGGTTAGATGCCAGTCTATGAGTATAGCAGAATATCATTAGGCATTCAGTTTCCCTCCTAAACACTGATGCAAAAATAATCAATAAAATACTTGCAAAGCAAATCCAAGAAAACATTAAAGAGATCATCCACTATGATCAAGTAGGCTTCATTGCAGAGATTCAGGGATGGTTTAACATAAAAAAAATTTGTCAGTGTAATTCACTGTATAATCAAACTGAAAGAAAAAAAAACCCACATGGTCTTCTCATTATATGGTGAAAAAGCCTTTGACAAAATCCAACACCCCTTCATGTTAATAATGATATATCTTTTTAAACAGCAGCTATTCCTAAACCAACTGTATACCCAAATTACCACACAGAGTCTAGGATTTATTTAATTAACCCAGAGCACAATGCTAGGCAATTGTTACTCCATCCTAAACCTCCAAGCCCACATAGCTTCCTCCCATTCAGACTTCCCACATTATACTTGCTTTTTAGTCATATCTTAGGTCCAGTTCATTTCTCTTGATGTTTCCAGGTCTACTCTGCTTGCATCTCTCTCCCACTCCTTCTTTCTCCATCCCTTCCCCCCACAGACCAGGATGTTCCACCCTAGTCTCTCCATTACTCAACATTGGCTGGTTGTTTTTATTGGCAATACAGAGAACAAATGGTAGCATGTTTACACAAACTTGAACAAGTGATGCTTAGAATAAACATCACAATGCAAGTTCCAGATTGAAATCAGATAGTGAGGTAGAGAAATCAGCACTTGCATGAACAAGGGTAAATTGTATATATTCCACAAGAACATTATACCAACAAGTACAGGATACCCATACTACAATCCACAGACCCAAAGAAGCTAAGTAACAGGGAGGGCCCACGGGAGGGTGCTGGAATGTATGCAACAAAATGATGTTAGCCTGAGTCTTTTTATTAGGGAGTTGAGGCGCCATTGGTGTTGAGAGATATTAATGACCAGATGTTGTTACTTTGTTACTTCCTGTTATTTGGATGTTGGTGGTCCTGCTTCTTTCCTTTTGGTTTTGCAGCTGTGGGGTTGTTTCCTGTGCTTTTGTGAGTGTAGTGAGCCTCCTTGGGTCGGAGTTTTCCTTCTAGTATCTTTTGTAGGACTAGATTTTTGGCTAGTTACTGTTTAAACTTGGTTTTGTCATGGAATATCTTGTTTTCTCCATCTATGCTGACTGAAAGTTTTGCTGGGTATAGTCATCTGTGTTGATATCTGTGCTTTCTCAGTTTGTGCATGAGATCTGAGCAGTCCCATCTGGCTTCCATAGTCTCTGTTGAGAAGTCAGGTGTAATTCTGACGTTTTGTCTTTATATGTGACTTGACCTTTTTTGTTTGCAGATTTTCATATTCTTTCTTTGTTCTGTACATTGTGTGTTTTGTTTATTTTGTGACGGGAGGATTTTCTTTTCTGATCTGATCTACTTGATGTTCTGTAGGCTTCTTGTATATTTATGGGCATTTTTTTTCTTTAGGTTGGAGAAGTTTTCTTCTATGATTTTATTGAAAATATTTTCTGGGCCTTGGAGTTTGGAGTCTTCTTCTTCTAGTCCTACTATTCTTAGGTTTGGTCTTTTCATATTGTCCCAGATTTCCTGCATGTTTTGTGTCCAGAATTTTTTAGTTTTAACATTATCTTTGACTAATGTATCAATTTCTTCAATCATATCTTCTACACCTGAGATTCTCTCTTCTATCTCTTATATTCTCTTATTGGTGCTTGTGTCTGTAGTTTCTGTTCTCTCCCCTAGGTTTTCCATCTCCAGGACTGCTTTGGATTGTGTTTTCTTTATTGCTTTTATTTCCATTTTTAGGTCCTTGACAGTTTTATTCATTTCCTTCTCCCATTTGGTTGTATTTTCTTGCATTTCTTTAAGGGATTTAGTCAGTTCCTTCACCTGTTTGATTGTATTTTCCTGTGTTTCTTTAAGGGATTTATTCAGCTCGGTCACCTGTTTAGTTATATTTTCCTGCAGTTTTTTAAAATATTTTTTTTCCTTTCAAGTCCTCTATTATTATTATTATTATTTTCGTAACCTCAGATCTAAGATCCTTTTCTTGGGCTTACTGTGGTAGGATAGCTGGGTTTTGCTGCTGGTGTTCTTGTGCTGACATCTAGCATTCAGTTAACTCTGTTATTAGCAGGCCTGGTGGTCGCTAATGGTAATAGGTCTCTGGGGTTGTAGGTAGAGCTCATGGTTCCAGATGGCCTCAGTCCTATGTTTTTCCTGCTGCTCCCTGATCCCTGCTGGTGTCTGGTGCCTCAGATCTGGGTGGGTCTCGGGGAATAATGCAAGGTGGGGAACTGCTGCTCCTTGGTCCATGTTGGTCTCCAGGCCTGCAGATAGGAATGGTTACCAGGAAATGGCACAGACCAGGGAACTGCTGATTCCTGATCTGTGCTGTTCGCAGGGGCTGCAGATCAGTGTGGGTCCCGGGAAATGGTGCAGGTCAGGGAACTGGGGTGTGGGGCACACAGAGGAAGTGAAACACTCGGGGCCCTGGGAAGACCTGGCCACTGTTGCTGGCAGGCTGTGGCAGGTCAGTAGATGGCGGATCAGTTGGGGACTGGCTCTTCCCTGCTGCTCCCTGATCTGTGCTGGTCTCAGGGGCCAAAGATCAGTGTGGGTTTGCTGCTTCCTGATCCCCAGCAGTCTTTTCTAAAATCCAATATTTTTTTTAACAGTTGTACTACTTGTCTCATTGACTTAAAAAAAAAATTGAAGCCAACAAAGCGCCATTTAATCTGTTTCTAGGATAGTCTTTATTTCCCTTCTGTTCTGTGAGCCTCTCTTTTAAGTTTGTCAGCTCACTCCATAATTGCTTGTCCTTCAAGACTGTAAGATATATCTGTAACAGGTCTTATGACATACTGTGCAAAAACCTTTTATTTTACAATAGACAATTGCTAGAGTATTGTCAGTCTCAATTTATACAGGTATTACAATAATTGTCTGATGTATTAAAGAATCAAACCCTCAACCATTCAATTTTACCTATGACTACTCAGGAGCCAGATGCATGGGTGAAAGCCAACTGGCTCAGAGAGGCAGAAAAAGCACCCAGCTGACCTTCCTATTCAGCTCATGTCCTAGGAGGAAAACCAAAAGCCCAGTCTCCTTCTCCACACTGTCTTAAATACACTTGCCTCTCCTTTATGTTTAATTCCTGTCATCTGATTTCTTGCTCTGCCTCTTGACCTAGGGTTAACTTTATTTATTTCTGCATACAGAAGTAATGCCACCAACATCTTGGCAACCAGATTGGCCTCTTCAGGAGGTAAATATTCAGCTTCTAGTGACTGGAAATTTATCTTGGATAAAACAAAATGCAAGATGGTTCGAGTGTATCGGGCCAGAAGGACAAATAGAAAAATTAAAGCCATGTATGGCTGTTGGAGGTTGGTCTAACACTGATTACTGGCCCTCAAGATCTGGTTACTGCTGGTTTTTGTAAAACTGCCTAAAACATTATGTCTGATTGGTTGATTAAATAGCCTATACCTGGGCACGTGCCTAATGGGGTAGGTGTGGCCAAGGTTCCTGGGCTTTTGAGGTCAGGACAATCACAGGAAACAAATGGATGGATTGGCCTGGAGAAGAAACCACGTGGAGCCAGAAGGAAGGGCTCAAAAAGTGGCTTGAAAAGGCCCAGATGAAGAATACAAGTGAGTACCATGGGGTTATGGATAGAAGGTAGTCTATATAAGAAACAAGTAAGGTGGATGGCATTGGATGGGAGCAGAGAGATGGATAGTGAGGTTATCTGGACAGCATAAGTAGGAATATCTGCCTGGCCCAAGGTAAATAAGGTAATTATAATAAATCTAACAGGTGTCTGTGTCTTATTATTTGTGATAGCAGGCTCGATAATACTACTGTGATAATCTTAGGGCTAATAATAAACTTTATACAGCCCTAAATTGTTATGCCCAGTTTGTGAGATCCCCAAAGACCACCAGGAATTGACTCCACTGTAAATACATGAGGGTTTATTGTATACATGCTCAAGCATGGGTCTCAAACTTTCTTTGGAAATAGAAGAGGAATGCGGCCCTGTGGTCTAGAGGAATAAGTTTATTTATTTATTTATTTATTTATTTCAATGCAGTTTATTCAGGAACCTTGAACAATCATCTGACCCTGGGGAAAGCCAGCCCACAGCTTAAATAGCCTCTGGGTAGCCAACCCAGGCGTGCCACGTGGGCAATGCAGATAGGTCCACATACATGGAAGCGAGCCAGATCCTCAGCCTTAGCCAAATGTGGAATTGTTTGTGACAGAGAGCACTCACCATCGGGAAGGTGGAAGGCGGAAACCAGCTCCATCTTTAAGGCACAGCATTCCGCAGCTCTCTACAGTTCCCCCTTTTTGTTTTAGACGCATCAGGCAAGAGTAGAGGTCTGATCTCTGATATTAGAAATAAATTGGGACTTTGTACCGACGATGTTCATTTAGGTGTCATCCACCCAAAGAGCATCAGACCCGTCTGATACCTTTTTCTCAGAGGCGGGACCTGGGGCATCAACCTGCATGCAATCAGACTTGCTCTTCTCTGGGTCGAAAGCGGCTGACCCTGAGTGCAGTGCTTAGCCTCGCATCCTGAGCGTAACATTTTAGCTCCCATGCTTGGGGAGACTGTCCTGCTTCAATGGCTGTAAAGGCCTGAATGGTCATGGCTGCATTATGCTGTTGTGAGACTCTAATCTTGCATATACACCACAGGCAAACCAAGGAGACCAACACCAGAAGGCCTGCTAACACTCCCATGCCCGCCCATTCCTTCAGATGATTCATGGCTGCAGCAATCCATGATGATAATCCTGTGGCTAGTCCTGTGTCCACTCTGGTAGAATTTACCGTGACAATGGCCACTCTCAGCTGCTCCATCGTAGTATCGAATTCTCTAGTCCAATTACCTAAAATATAGCTAGACAATTGTTTAGACAGATTTGCAGCACAGGGAAAATTCTCATATTGTATGCTAGTGACACAAGGTCCAGCATACTTCCACTGACAGCCAAGTTGAGCGATTTGCCATAGGGTATCAATTTGCTCCTGCACGAGGTCAATCCTCTGATTGAACACCATCAAGCCTCCTTTTAGTTGAGCATTAATTCCTTTTTGTACATCTAAGGCATGAGCTACATTGGCTAAAAGATTATTCAGGGTCTGAGCAGTCTGCACAGTATGACTCATGGCTAATGCCACGGTGGTAGCTCCAACAGGCGCCAATGAGATGGCAGTAACAATGGCGGCTGTAATTCCAAGATCCCTTTTCTGTCTGAAGAGAGTCATAGCGTGAGGGGCATCAACGGGCACAGGCACCCAGCGAGGCATGCGAGTAACCAGGGCATACCTAAATTCACTAGCATTCCAGCATTGGGCAAAAAAGCAAGTATCATTACCACAATTACTTGGCTCTATCTGGCTAATAATGAATAAAAATGGGGGATATAAACAAACAGGTGTGGGCTTGTAGGAAATATTATGAGAAGCCTTAACCCCCTCGTTGGAACATCCTGCATCAGTTCTAGAACTAGCAGTGGTGGTGTCCGAGGTCTGAGTAGGTTCAGGAGACCATTGCCCCCAGGGGCGAGACATGCTCCATGTAAATTGACTAACTCCATGTTTTCCTCCACTTTTGAAAGTCATTTAAGGTTCTTAAATTATCTTTTTTTTTTTCATTTTTTTCTTAAATTTTTCCTCAATTACACTTTATTCATTCTGCATCCCCCCATAAGCCCCTCCCTCCTCCCCTCCCAATCCCACCCTCCCTCCTCCCTCTGCATGCATGCCACTACCCAAGTCCACTGATAGGGGAGGTTCTCCTCTCCTTTCTGATCTTAGTCCATCAGTTCACATCAAAAGTGGCTGCATTGTCCTCTACTATGGTCTGGTAAGGCTGCTCCCCCACAGGGGGAGGTGATCAAAGAGCAGGCCAATCAGATTATGTCAGAGGCAGTCCCTCTTCACATTACTATGTAACCCACTTGGACTCTGAACTGCCCTGGGCTACATCTGTGCAGGGGTTCTGGGTTATCTCCATGAATAGTCCTTGATTGGAGTATGAGTCTCTGGGAAGTTCCCTGTGTTCAGATTTTCTTGTTCTGTTGCTCTCTTTGTGGAGACCCTGTCCTCTCCAGCTCTTACTATTTCTCAGTTCTTACATAAAATTCCATTCACTCTGCCCAACAGTTGCCCATCAGGCTCAGCATCTGCTTTGATAGTCTGTAGGGCAGAGGCTTTCAGAGGCCCTCTGTGGTAGGTTCCTAGGTTGTTTCCTGTTTTCTTCTTCTTCTGATGTCCATCCTCTTTGCCTTTCAGGATGGGGACTGACCGTTTTAGGTAGGGTCCTCTCGCTTAGTTTCTTTAGATGCACAGATTTTAGTGGGTTTGTCCTATGTTGTATGTCTATATGAGTGAGTATATACCGTGTGCGTCTTTTTGCTTCTGGGACAACTCACTCAGGATGATCCTTTCCAGGTCCCACCATTTACCTGCAAATTTCATGATTTCCTTATTTTTCATTGCTGAGTAATATTCCATTGTATAGATGTACCACAATTTCTGCATCCATTCTTCAGTTGAGGGGCATCTAGGATGTTTCCACCTTCTGGCTATTACAAATAAAGCTGCTACAAACATGTTTGAGCAAATGTCCTTTTTGTGTACTTGAGCTTCTTTTGGATATATGCCCAGGAGTGGTATGGCTGGATCTTGAGGAAGCGCTATTCCTAGTTGTCTGAGAAAGCGCCAGATTGATTTCCAGAGTGGTTGTACAAGTTTACATTCCCACTAGCAGTGGAGAAGGGTTCTCCTTTCTCCACAACCTCTCCAGCATGTGTTGTCACTTGAGTTTTTGATCTTGGCCATTCTGATGGGTGTAAGGTGAAATCTCAGGGTTGTTTTGATTTGCATTTCCCTAATGGCTAATGAGGTTGAGTATTTCTTTAAGTGCTTCTCTGCCATTCGATATTCCTCTACAGAGAATTCTCTGTTTAGCTCTGTTCCCCATTTTTTAAGTGGATTACTTGGTTTGCTGCTTTTCAGCTTCTTTAGTTTTTTATATATACTGGATATGAGTCCTCTGTCAGATAAAGGGTTGGTGAAGATTCTTTCCCACTCTGTAGGCAGTCGCTTTGTTTTGGTGATGGTCTCCTTTGCTTTGCAGAAGCTTTTCAGTTTCATGAGGTCCCATTTATTGATTGTTGCTCTTAGAGCCTGTGCTGTTGGTGTTCTGTTCAGGAAGTTTTCTCCTGTACCAATGAGTTCTAGGGTATTCCCCACTTTTTTTTCTAGCCGATTTAATGTGTCTGGTTTTATGTTGAGGTCTTTGATCCACTTGGACTTCAGTTTTGTGCAGGGTGATAAGTATGGATCTATTTTAATTTTTCTACATGTAGACATCCAGTTGGACCAGCACCATTTGTTGAAGATGCTATTTTTTTTCCATTGTGTGGTTTTGGCGTCTTTGTCAAATATCAGTTGTCCATAAGTGTGTGGGTTCAATTGTCATATATGAAAGGATTTAAGGTAGATTTAGAAAAGAACTGACACTATGGCCTTCTCTGGAGAGCTGAGGTGCTTTTCAAGTTGGCCAGCAGGGGGCGCCCCACCACACTTGGTGGAATTTCAGAGGAATTTTTTAAAAAAAGGTTGCTTAATATGTGCAACAGCACCTTGTCCTCTCTGGAGGTTTTCAAACCACAGAATAGGTGCAGATGCTACCAGGACCCTTCCAAAGCAGAGGGGACATACTGGGGTGTGTGACAGAGTTGTCCTTGTTTCAGAGACAGAATTGTAACTTGCTTCTGTGGATGAGGACAGGAAGTGCACAGAGTGCTCAGACAGACACGACTAGGAAAATGAGCACCCATAGGGAAGACTGGAGAACCCAGCTGCTTCATCTATGTTGCGTTTTAAGAACTGGGTAAATTGGGTTTCCCATCGGTATCAAACTTTCCTAACATTCCAAGGCCAGGGCTGTCTTGGGGAACAGGAGAGCTTGATTACCAGTCTAGTGGGAAAGGAGTGGATGGCGTTCTTTGCAAACAACCTTATCTGGGGCCTCACTTCACTTGCATTCACATGAAATCTTCAGGCTGGTGAGTACTTATTTCTCTATTTCATTTGCAGGAACTGCTTAAGACTTTCAGGGACAGGGGTTGGGAGAAGTAGGATGATTTCCACTGAAACAGCAGAGCTATCTCTGTCCAGAATATTGTCTAGATATTTACACAATCATAAGTATCAGAAATGAAAAGAATAATTTCACAAAAGGTAAAACCCATAAAATTGTAGGTTCCTTAAAGGCTTTTGTCTTTGTAACTTTTTGAAATATTACATTGGATTTATATTTTGGCTTTTCTTTTTTAATATCTTTGCTGTTTGTCTTTTTGTACATGTTTATTTGTAATTCTTCTAGTAGAATATAACACATCTGAATTAGCTCAGTGTGCTGTAGTAATATTTTTAAAGTCAGGAGATAATTAAAACATTTAAATAAGAATTTTATGTGCATTTTCATTGCACATGAATTGTATTATCTAATCATTTCATATTTTAAGGTTACTTTATTGTGTCATTGTAAAGTGTAAGAGGTTCTACTCCTGTTCAATAATTAGATGTTGACCCATAGTCATACAAATCTTTCTATTATATTATATAATGATTATCAAGGTAACTTTTGGATATCATTAAATTATTCCTAAATAAGATATTTTGCTATTAAATAATTTTATAAAGTTTAAATATTTTCTTAAGAACTGTAAGTACCCCAGGGTCCGAGGATTGTTCAAGGTTCCTGAATAAACTGCATTGAAAAAAAAAAAAGAACTGTAAGTATTTTATACAACAAATGGAACTTATAATATCGATAGAATATTAGTTTGGATATAAATTATAGAAATGTGATAAATACAATCTACAACATTTTGGTAAGATTATATACATTATAGAAAATGTAATGTAGAACCTGATTTTTTTCACCAAAAATGTCAAATTATACCCATTTATTAAGCAACTGCTCACTGAAGTGCAAGGTAAATTCCAATTTAGTTGCTGAGTTTTCTTGAGATTATTGGTAATTTCTGATCTCTGTAGGAGTAGTTTTCTAACATCTATGTATCTTTAAAATAAAAGGCAGATGAGAATTGCATTGAATCTGTAGATTGTTTTTGGTAAGATGGCCATTTTTACTATATTAATCCTGCCAAGCCATGAGCATGGGAGATCATTCCATCTTCTGATATCTTTTTCTAATTCTTTTTTCAGAGACTGGAATTTTTTTTCATACAAGTCTTTGACTTGCTTGGTTAGGTTCACACCAAGGTACTTTATGTCCTTTGTGGCTACTGTGAAGGGTGTTGTTTCCCTAATTTCTTTCTCGGCCCTTTTGTCCTTTGTATACAGGAGTGCTACTGATTTTTTTTGAGTTAATTTTGTATCCAGCCACTTTGCTGAAGGTGTTAATCAGCTGTACGAGTTCCCTGGTAGAGTTTTTGGGGTCACTCAGGTATTCCCATTAAATTACCAACACAGTTCTTTACAGACCTTGAAAGAAAATTTCTCACCTTCATATGGAACAACAAGAAACCCAGAACTGCTAAAACAATTCTCTACAGTAAAAGATCTTCAGAAGGTATCTCCATCCCTGATCTCAAGCTGTACTATAGAGCAACAATGTGGAGAGCTGAGACTCAGATGCCACTAGATGGCGCTGACATTCCGCCCTCAAAACTGTAAACAACCTCCAGTACGCATGTGCGGGTGCGTAAGCACGCTAAGCACGCCGGGTAAAGAGTGAGCAGCCAATCAGGGTATTGACACGTCACTTAGGTGCGACCAGGGCTTATATAAACAGTGCCACTTTGGGGCCCTGGCGCTCTCCTCCGTCTCCCCCTGCCCGGGGATTGTCCGCCCCGGCCGTGGCCCGTGGGACACCGCGGTGCCCGTCGGCCGATGTGAGCGCCGCCCGCCCCCGCGAGGTGGCCGGGCCCGCGGCTCTCTCCTCCTTTCATTGCTTCACTGTAATAAAGGCTTGTTGCAGAAGGATTCTTGTGTCTGCGTGAGTTCTTGCTGGCGAGACGATCACGCGGCTTCCAACATCTGGTGCCGAAACCCGGGAAGCAGGGAGCCTGCCACCACCGGTGCCGCTAAAGGAGAGCCCCCGTTCGCGGGGAAGGATTCAGAACTGCAACATTGAGGTTTGTCCTGAGAGACATGTTCGATCTTGATTTATCTCATTTTTCATTTCAGCTAGCAGAAGCCCTTATGGCCTTCCCTGCTGTGATAGCTGTCATAGTCCTCTTTCTTTTGGTTTCGTGCAAACTTGAGGGCAGCCTCGGAAGGAAAGAGATTAGCAAAAGGCTAAGAGTAGGGGAGATGCGAGACGACATGCCAGAAACAGGACGTGACAAGAGATTAGGGGCCCCAATGGATAGAAATAGAGACATCTCTAAGAAAAAAGACCCTTCTGTGGATGTTAAAGCCACGGAAGTGAGAGATAAGGGAAAGAACGTCCTGGAAAAAAAAGGTAAAAGGAGAAAAAAAAAACCCAATAAAAAGGCCTCTTTATCCAATAAGATTAAAATTCCCGCTAAATGCCTGGGCGCAGCCATCTTGGCTTTCATCAGAGGCTTCCACGTGGCCGGTAACTGGGCGCAGCCATCTTGGCTTTGGGAAAAATGGGCGGGACCTTGGGTATATCAGCGGTTTCCACGTGGCCGGCGCCACATTCGGGCAAGGGGGCCCGCCCCACGTGGACGGCGCCATCTTTAATTCGGGCAAAGAGGCCCTGCCTCCCGTGTGCCTCCCTCTCCCCTGCAATAACCTGGCCCCTTTCCCAAGCCGCTTCTATTTAAACGCCCTCATAATTTTTTCACTGGGTTTATGCTCTTGAGTATCTTATCAATTTACTAAATAAAACCCTGCCGTATTGTTTGTGCTAACTAAAAAATTACAGTTTTTAAAATGTATCTTGTAAAGAGCTGTTTGTTTAATAAGCTGTTTTTTTTTTTTTTTTATAAAAAACATGTTTACGCCCTGCTCTTTACCTTGAGACAAAAAAAAAAAAAAAAAAGGGGAAGTTTCACCAAGTTCCTTAGAGTTTGTTCGGTACCTGCTACAGGGAGGTTATTTTAAAAAGTTAGGCAGTTTCAAAATTCCTCTTTATAGTAATGTAACTTGCTTTTAGAGTTAATATAATTCTAAAAAAAAAAAACAACAACTGTATTTTAAATATGTTATAATTCATTTAAAGGGCTGGTGATTGTTCATTACAAAATGTTTTTTATGCTCTTTTAAGAAAAAAATTCTAGCTGATAGGTTTGGTATGACTAAAATAATTCTTACAGTTTAAAATTGTTCTGTTACGCAGTTAATTCTAAAGCTTGTTTAATCACTAAGAACTTTTGGTTGTGGGGGATTATAGATGCTCCACAGTGTTTACTGTATCAGCAACACCTAGTGGCTGTACTTGGTGTTGTCAGTCGCAGCCTGTTAATGCTAGCACATGGCCTGCCGCCATGATGGTTCAGCAATAAAAAGCACGTAAAGCTGTAGTTTGGCTGCCGTGTTTATTTAGGGTTTCCAGCTGAGTTCAGTTGCACGTGGCCAGCCGCCATACTGGTCCAGAAATAAAGAGGGTGGAGCTGTGAGTTTGCCACCATTTTGTTCAGGTACTGTTCAATTTTAATGCCGTATCCTTTGTTGCAAAAAACCCTGCAAAAATGGGGATTGCATATTGCCACTAAAAAGGTCCAAATTTCAAAAGTAGGTTCCTTTCTCGTCCTAGGAACCACTTCGAGATGGACTGGTGGTTTATACAGATGGGTCAAAAACAGGAGTGGGAACTTATGTGGTTAATAATAAAATTGTTTCTAAGCAATATCATGAGACCTCGCCTCAAATTGTGGAATGTTTAGTAGTGCTAAAAGTTTTGGAAAAATTTCCAGGTCCTTTAAATATTGTTTCTGATTCTAGTTATGTGGTAAATGCAACCAACATCTTAGAGGCTGCTGGATTGATTAAAGCATCTAGCAAGCTTGCAAAAATTTTTCAAAGGATTCAGTTTGCCTTAATTACCAGAAGATCCCCTTTTTTTATTACACATATTAGGGCTCATTCCGGTCTACCGGGGCCCATGTCCCATGGAAATGACCTGGCAGATCGAGCCACAAAGATGATTGCATTTGCCCTCCTTTCAAATTTAGAATTCGCTAAGGAGTTTCATAAAAAATTTCATGTTACAGCTGAGACATTGCGTCATCGATTTGACATAACTAGAAAAGAAGCTAGAGATATTGTTACCCAATGTCAAAATTGTTGTCAGTTCTTACCTATGCCTCATGTTGGGATTAATCCCAGAGGAATCTATCCACTACAAGTGTGGCAGATGGATGTTACCCACATTTCATTTTTTGGTAAACTTCAATATTTGCATGTTTCCGTTGATACTTGCTCTGGAGTTATGTTTGCTTCTCCCCTGACTGGAGAAAAGGCAGCCCATGTTATTCAACATTGCCTAGAGGCATGGAGTGCCTAGGGAAAGCCCAAAATTCTAAAAACTGACAATGGGCCAGCCTATACTTCTCAAAAATTTGGACAGTTTTGTCATCAAATGGAAGTGACCCATCTAACGGGTCTCCCATATAACCCTCAAAGTCAGGGTATTATTGAACGTGCTCATCGCACCCTAAAATCCTACTTAATAAAACAAAAAGGGGGAATCCAGGAGGCTCTGCCCTCAGTGCCACGAGTGACTGTTTCCCTGGCACTCTTTACTCTCAATTTTTTAAATTTGGACAGTCAAGGCCATTCGGCGGCTGATCACCACTGCTTAGGGCCTGATAGGCCTAAGGAAATGGTCAAATGGAAGGATGTCTTGACTGGTCAATGGAAAGGCCCGGATCCTATCTTAATAAGATCCAGGGGAGCTGTCTGTGTTTTCCCACAGGAAGAAAACAATCCATTCTGGGTACCGGAGCGCATCACGTGAAAGCTCGTGACAGCTGAAAATGATCTTTCAACAAATACACCTGCTACTACTTGAAGAATCAAGGGTGGCGAGGATGACCACTAATTCTACTCGAGTGGATTCATCACTCACAGATGGCTTATTATCCTGGGTTTCTTCCGCCTTTTCTTACTTTAAGATTGGGTGGGGGTTGGAATGTTTGGTGCAGCACTATGTTGTGGCTTAGTGTTTTTACTCTGGTTGTTCTGCAAACTCAATACCCAACACAAACGTGACTAAGTCGCGATCGCGCAAGCACTTGTGGCCTTGGAACAAGGATCATCTCCCAAAATTTGGTTATCCATGTTAAAAAATTAAAACAGACTGTGACACTCAGTTGATGCACCTCAGGGGTTTTACCCATTGCACTGAGTCGATGAGTGATCCAAGTCAATGTTGCCTTTGCCTAAGCGGCTATGGTACCTAGATAGGAGGATGACAGCCCTTGCACTCCCTGGAATTTTATTCCATTGCAAGGGAATGGGTGTCACCTCCTTTTTAAATCTTCTCCCGTAGCCCCTGCACCCAGAGGACTTGTCTCCATTGCACCTGGTGGGGTAAGGGAGTAATCTAAAGCTCTTGATCGCTTACTCCCCAAAGAAGGAGTTTGCTTGATCGAGCTTAGGGCTCTCTTGTGCCGCACTTACAAGGCTTTAAGGCAGTTTTCATTTAATAAAACAAAAGGGGGATGTGGAGAGCTGAGACTCAGATGCCACTAGATGGTGCTGACATTCCGCCCTCAAAACTGTAAACAACCTCCAGTACGCATGTGCGGGTTGCGTAAGCACGCTAAGCACGCCGGGTAAAGAGTGAGCAGCCAATCACGGTATTGACACGTCACTTAGGTGCGACCAGGGCTTATATAAACAGTGCCTGAATTTTGCAGGTAAATGGTGGGATCTGGAAAAGATCATCCCGAGTGAGCTATCCCAGAAGCAGAAAGATACACACGGTATATACTCACTCATATAGACATATAATATAAGATAAAACTACTAAAATCTGTACACCTAAAGAAACTAATTAAGAGGGAGGGCTCTTGCTAAAATGCTCAATTCCTATCCAGAAAGGCAAAGAGGCTGGACATCAGAAGAAGGAAAAAAGAGGGAACAAGTCAGGAGCTTGAAACAGAGGACCTCTGAAAAGCTCTGCCCTGCAGACTATCAATGTAGATGCTGAGACTTATGGGCAACCTTTGGGCAGAGTGCAGGGAATCTTATGAAAGAAGTGGGAAACAGTAAGATCTGGAGAGGACAGGAACTCCACAAGGAGAGCAACAGAACCAGAAAATCTGAACACAGGGGTCTTTCCTGAGACTGCTATTCTAACCAAGGACTATGCATGGAGATAACCTAAGACCCCTGCACAGATGTAGCCCATGGCAGTTCAGTATCCAAGTGGGTTTCATTGTAATAGGAACAGGGACTGTCTCTGACATGAACTGCTTGGCCTGCTCTTTATTTACCTCCCCCTGAAGGGGAAGCAGCATTACCAGGCCATAGAAGAAGACAATGCAGCCACTCCTGATGAGACCTAATTGACTAGGATCAGAAGGAAGGAAAAGAAGTCCTCTCCTATCAGTGGACTTGGGGAGGGGCATGAATGCAGAGGGTGGAGGAAGGGAGGGATTGGGATGGGAGGAGGGAGGGAACCATGGGGGGGGATACAAAGTGAATAAAGTGTAATTAATAAAGAAAAAAATAAAATAAAAGGCAGAGAGGATGTTCTCATTTCATAAAAGTGGAACAAAATAATATAACAGTATTAGTCATTTGATCAGGAATTTTATAATCATAATACCTCTGTTTAAGTTTTAGATGTTACAGATTATTTTTGCCTTAAATCATTACTGAAACTCTGCATTTTTGTGGATTTAGAAGGATAATCCCATGTAGCCAGCTACCCTTGGCAGGAAGCCTGCAATATGAAGGATTTAGTGTTCCCTTTTCCTGCAATTCAGCCATCTGACACAGGCACTGTGACTCTCTGTTATCACTCCTGGGATGTACAGGATGCATGCCTCTAGTTGTGAGAACAGAGTTTCACACCTTTTTGGTTTCCTGGTGTTACCAAGGTTGTAGTCAGATTTGAGAGAGACTTTTAGAGACTCTCCTACTTCACAACATGACCGCAGTCAAGGTCCTGTGCTGCATTTCCGTGTTCTGCTGCCTGGGACTTCTGCCACCTACTTGTTTTCTCAGGAAGAGAGAAAACAAATGTTCTCTCTTCAGTAGCTGTGTGCCTTCAGCTACACATGCAAACCAGGTCCAGTCCCCAGAGTACCGTTTAAATGTATCAGAAGTCACTCAGTGCTGTTAATCACTTCTCAAGCATCCTCTTCTGGTATTTGTCTGTTTCATGAAGATCCTTAAATGGAGCTATCCTGTAGGGGAATAGTGTGTGTAGTTCTTGACTTGCCACATGGCCTTATTTTTCTACCCCTGGCATTTTATTATCCATCCTGTCATCTTGCCATGGGAAATTCTCATAGTCACTTCATGCTGTAAGTTACCAGCAACATTTTTATTTTTTATTTATTTTTTATTTTTTTTTTATCAGTTACATTTTATTAACTCTGTATCCCAGCCGTGTCCCGATCCCTCATTCCCTCCCAGTCCCTCCCTCCCTCCCTCCCTCATCTCCACCGTGCCCCTTTCCAAGTCCACTGATGGGGGGGGACCTCCTCCCCATTCATCTGATCCTGTTTTATCAGGTATCTTCAGGACTGGCTGCAAAGCCCTCCTCTGTGGCCTAACAGGACTGCTCCTCCCTTCGGGGGTGGGGAGACCAAAGAGCCAGTCATCGAGTTCCTGTTAGAAATAGTCCCTGTTCCCCTCACTTTGGGAAACCAATTGGTTACTGAGCTACCACAGGCTATATCTGAGTGGAGGTTCTAGGTTATATCCATAGATGGTCCTTGGTTGAATGTCAGTCTCAGAAAAGACCCTGTGCCCAGATATATTTTGTCCTTGTGGAGCTCCTATCCTTTCCCCATCAGACTAACTCCCCTTCTTTCTTATGATTCCCTGTACTCTGCCAAAGGTTTGGTCATGAGACTTTGCTTTGAAAACACTGCTAGTTAGAGTCTTTCAGATGCGCTCAGTAGACTCCTGTCATACGTTCAATGCACATCCCATCTGTCTTTCTAAACGAGGATTGATCATCTTACCCCATGTCCGCTCAATTGATTATCTTTTTTAGGTGTATAGATTTCATTATGTTTATCATATCTTATAGGTCTATATAAGTGAGTATATCCCATGTTTGTCTTTCTCCTTCTGGGATATTTCACTCAGAATGATCTTTTCTAGATCCCACCATTTGCCTGCAAATTTCATGATTTCCTCCTTTTTGATTGCTGAGTAGTATTCCATTGTATAAAAATACCACAATTTCTGTACCCATTCCACCGTTGATGGACATCTACCAGCAACATTTTTATGTCAATGAACTTTGTAAAATTCATGATGAAAATAGGGATTTGCAACATCTAATAACAAAGTAAAAAGAACATTTTATTCATATTGCACTCAAATCACTGGAAAGCAGACTGTAAAGGTCTTTTTACACTACCCATGCAATTACACTATATTTTATTACTTGTAAGTTGTCACTACTCTAAATATTAGTGTGTTTAGGAAGTTATTTTCTTTAAAAAACTTATTAATTGTGTGTAAAACAGCTCCTGAGTTTATCTTTTTTTTTGTATTCTTTTTTTTTTAATTTAATTTTTATTTTTAGCTACATTTTCTTAACTCTGTATCCCAGCTGTATCCTGTTCCCTCATTCCTTCCCCAACCCCACATTCCCTCCCTGGTCTCTTCCCTGCACCTTTCCACGTCCACTGATAGGGGAGGACCTTCTCCCCTTTCATTTGACCCTGTTTTATCAGGTATCTTCAGGGCTGGCTGCAAAGTCCTCCTCTGTGGCCTAACAGGACTGCTCCTCCCCTGCGGGGGGAGGTCAAAGAGCCTGCCCTTGAGATCCTGTTAGAAATAGTCCTTGTTCCCCTTACTTTGGAAAACTACTTGGTTACTGAGCTACCATGGGCCACATCTGAGCAGAAGTTCTAGGTTATATCCTTAGATAGTCCTTGGTTGAGTGTCAGTCTCAGAAAAGACCCTGTGCCTGGATATATTTGGTCCTTGTAGAGCTCCTATCATTTCCACATCATACTAACTCCCCTTCTTTCATATGATTCCCTGCACTCTGCCGAGGGTTTGGTTATGAGTCTTAGTGTCTGCTTTGAAACACTGCTAGTTAGAGTCTTTCAGATGCCTTTTGTGGTAGACTCCTGTCATACGTTCAATGCACATCCCATTTGTCTTTCTAAATGAGGATTGATCATCTTTGCCCTTGCCCACTTTCTTGATTATCTTCTTTAGGTGTGTAGATTTCATTCTGTTTATCATATCTTGTAGGTCTATATAAGCGAGTATATACCACGTTTGTCTTTCTCCTTCTGGGATACTTCACTCAGAATGATCTTTTCTAGATCCCACCATTTGCCTGCAAATTTCATGATTTCCTCCTTTTTGATTGCTGAGTAGTATTCCATTGTGTAAAAATACCACAATTTCTGTATCCATTCCTCCGTTGATGGACATCTGGGTTGTTTCCAGGTTCTGGCTATTACAAATAAAGCTGCTACAAACATGGTTGAACAAATGTCTTTGTTGTGTACTTGAGCAAATTTTGGGTATATACCTAGGAGTGGTATAGCTGGGTCTTGAGGTAGCACTACTCGTAATTGTCTGAGAAAGTGCCAGATTGACTTCCAAAGTGTTTGTACAAGTTTACATTCCCACCAGGAATGGAGGAGGGTTCCCCTTTCTCCACAACCTCTCCAGCATATGTTGTCACTTGAGTTTTTGATCTTGGCCATTCTGATGGGTGTAAGGTGAAATCTCAGGGTCGTTTTGATTTGCATTTCCCTAATGGCTAATGAGGATGAACATTTCTTTAAGTGTTTCTCTGCCATTTGATGTTCCTCTTTTGAGAATTCTCTGTTTAGCTCCGTTCCCCATTTTTTAATGGTATTACTTGGTTTGTTGCTTTTCTGCTTCTTTAGTTCTTTATATATACTGGATATTAGCCCTCTGTCAGATGAAGGGTTGGTGAAAATTCTTTCCCAATCTGTAGGCAGTCGTTTTGTTTTGATGACGGTGTCTTTTGCTTTACAGAAGCTTTTCAGTTTCATGAGGTCCCATTTATTGATTGTTGCTCTTAGAGCCTGTGCTGTTGGTGTTCTGTTCAGGAAGTTGTCTCCTATGCCAATGAGTTCTAGGCTGTTCCCCACTTTTTTTTCCAACTGATTTAGAGTATCTGGTTTTATGTTGAGGTCCTTGATCCACTTCGACTTTAGTTTTGTGCAGGGTGATAAATATGGATCTATTTTCATTTTTCTGCATGTAGACATCCAGCTGGTCCAGTACCATTTGTTGAAGATGCTGTCTCTTTTCCATTGAATGGATTTGGCTTCTTTGTCAAATATCGAGTATTCATAGGTGTGTGGGTTTATTTCTGGGTCTTCTATTTGGTTCCATTGATCCTCCTTTCTGTTTCTATGCCAATACATGCAGTTTTTATTACTGTTGCCCTGTAGTACAGCTTGAGATCGCGGATGGAGATACCTCCAGATGATCTGTTGTTGTACAGGATCATTTTGGAGATTCTGAGTTTTTTTTTTTCTCCATATGAAGCTGAGAATCTTTTTTTCAAGGTCTGTAAAGAATTGAGTTGGTATTTTTATGGGAATTGCATTGAATCTGTAGATTGCTTTTGGCAGGATGGCCATTTTCACAATGTTAATCCTACCAATCCATGAGCACGGGAGATCTTTCCATCTTCTGAGATCTTCTTCAATTTCTTTCTTCAGAGACTTGAAGTTTTTCTCAAACAGGTCTTTCACTTGCTTGGTTAGAGTCACACCAAGGTACTTTATGTTATTAGTGGCTATTGTGAAGGGTGTTGTTTCCCTAATTTCTTTCTCAGCCTTTTTGTCTTTGGTATACAGGAGGGCTTCTGATTTTTTTGAGTTGATTTTGTATCCTGCCACTTTGCTGAAGGTGTTTATTAGCTGAAGGACTTCTCTGGTTGAGTTTTTGGGGTCATTCATGTATACTATCATATCATATGCGAATAGTGATACTTTGACCTCTTCCTTTCTGATTTGTATCCCCTTGATCTCCTTTAGTTGTCTTATTGCTCTGGCTAGGACTTCAAGTACTATGTTGAAGAGGTATGGAGACAATGGGCAGCCTTGTCTTGTCCCTGATTTCAGTGGGATTGATTTAAGTTTCTCTCCATTGAGTTTGATGTTGGCTATAGGCTTGCTGTATATTGCCTTTACTATCTTTAGGTATGTGCCTTATATCCCTGATCTCTCCAAGACTTTAAACATGAATGGGTGTTGGACTTTGTCAAATGCTTTTTCAGCATCTAAGGAGATGATCATGTGTTTTTTCTCCTTCAGTTTGTTTATGTGGTGGATTACATTGATGGATTTCCATATGTTGAACCACCCTTGCATGCCTGGGATGAAGCCTACTTGGTCGTGGTGGATGATATCTTTGATGTGTTCTTGGATTCGGTTTGCAAGTATTTTATTGAGTATTTTTGCATCAATGTTCATAAGAGAGATAGGTCTGAAGTTCTCTTTTTTTGTTGGGTCTTTGTGTGGTTTATATATCAGGGTGACTGTCACTTCATAGAATGAGTTTGGTAATGTATCTTCTGTTTCTATTTTGTGGAATAGTTTGAGGAGAATTGGTGTTAGCACTTCTTTGAAGGTCTGGTAGAATTCTGTGCTGAAGCCATCTGGCCCAGTGCTTTTTTTGGAGGGGAGACTGTTAATGACTGCTTCAATTTCCTTGGGAGATATGGGGCTATTCAGTCTTTCTACCTGATCTTGACTTAATTTTGGTAAATGGAATCTGTCAAGAAAATTATCCATTTCATTTAGATTTTCAAATTTTGTGGCAGATAGGCTTTTGTAGTATGACCTAATAATTGTTTGAATTTCCTCAGTGTCCGTAGTTATGTCCCCATTTTCATTTCTGATTTTGCTGATTTGGATAGCTTCTCTCTGCTTTTTAGTTAGTTTGGCTAAGGGTTTGTCTATCTTGTTGATTTTCTCAAAGAACCAGCTTTTGGTTTCATTGATTCTTTGAATAGTTTTATTTGTTTCTACTTTATTGATTACAGCCATGAATTTGAATACTTCCAGCCATCTGCTCCTCTTGGGTGTATCTGCTTCTTTTTTTTTCTAGGTTTTTCAGTTGGGCCATTAAGTTGTTTCTATGTGATGTTACGAATTTCTTCTTGCTGGCACTTAGAGCTATAAATTTTCCTCTGAGCACTGCTTTCAATGTGTCCCATAAATTTGGGTATGTTGTGCCTTCATTTTCATTGAATTCTAGGAAGTCTTTAATTTCTTTCTTTATTTCTTCCTTAACCCAGCTGTCATTGAGTAGTAAGTTGTTTAGTTTCCATGTGCGTGTCGGCTTTTTGTTATTTCTGTTGTTGTTGATGTCCAGCTTTAGTCCATGGTGATCAGATAGTATACAAGGGATTATTTCAATCCTTTTTTATTTGTTGAGGCTTGCTTTGTGACCCACTATATTGCCTATTTTGGAGAAGGTTCCATGTGGTGCTGAAAAGAAGGTTTAGTCTTTTGAGTTTGGATGAAAAGATCTGTAGACGTCTATTAGGTCCATTTTATTTAGGGATTCTGTGAGTGCTTTTATTTCCCTATTTGGTGTCTGTCCAGTTGATCTGTCCCTTGATGAGAGTGGGGTGTTGAAGTCTCCCACTATTAAGGTATTAGGATCAATGTATGATTTAAGCTTTATTAATGTTTCATTTACGAATGTAGGTGCTCTTGTATTTGGGGCATAGATATTCAAGATTGTGGTGTCCTCTTGGTGGATTTTTCCTTTGATGAGAATATAGTGGCCCTCTTTATCTTTTTTGATTAACTTTGGATGGAAGTCTATTTTATTAGATACTAGGATGGCTACTCCATCTTGTTTTCTGGAACCATTTGCGTGAAAAACATTTTTCCAGCCCTTTAGTCTGAGGTAGTGTTTATCTTTGTTGCATAGGTGTGTTTCTTGGATGCAACAGAATGTTGGATCCTGTTTCCGCAACCATTCTGTTAGCCTGTGTCTTTTTATTGGTGAGTTGAGTCCATTGATATTGATAGATAATAGTGACCAATGCATGTTAGTTCCTTTTGTAATGGAGTTGGTGATTTTACCCTGTTTCATTGCTTGTTTTCTTTTCATTTTTGTTGGGATATTATTTGTATGCCCTGTTTTCTTGGGTGAAGTTGTTTTCGTTGGAATGGAGTTTTCCTTCTAGTATCTTCTGTAGGGTTGGTTTGCTGTGTAGATATTGTGTAAATTTAGTTTTGTCATGTAATATTTTGTTTTCTCCATCTATGTTGATTGAAATCTTTGCAGGGTATAGTAGTCTGGATTGACATTTGTGATCTCTTAGAGTCTCCCTGATACTTGCCCAGGCCCTTCTGGCTTTCCTAGTTTCTGATGAGAAGTCCGGTGTGATTCTGATAGGTCTACCTTCATATGTTACTTGGCCGTTTTCCCTTGCTGCTTTTAATATCTTTTCTTTGTTCTGTAGATTTAGTGTTTTGACTATGATGTGACGTGATATGTTTCTTTTCTGGTCTAGTCTATTTGGTGTTCTGTAGGCCTCTTGTATATTTATGGACATCTCTTTCTTTAAGTTGGGAAAATTTTCTTCAATGATTTTCTTGAAATTATTTTCTGGACCTTGGAGCCTGGAGTCTTCTTTTTCATCAATTCCTATTATTCTTAGATTTTGTTTTTTCATAATGTCCTTGATTTCTTGGATATTTTGTGATTGGAACTTTTCTGATTTTACTTTTTCTTTGAGAGAAGTACCAATTTCTGCAAGTGTGTCCTCAGCTCCAGAGATTCTCTCTTCCATCTCTTGTATTCTGTTGGTGATGCTTACTTTTGTGGTTCCTGATATTTTCTTTAAGGTCTCCAGCTCAAGGGTTTTCTCAGTTTGTGTTTTCTTTATTGATTCTAATTCTGTTTTCATGCCTTGCATCATTTCTTTCATTTGTTTGAATTTGGATTCCTGTCTCTCTATGATGGTCTCTATTTCTTTGTTCATTTCCTTTTTATATGTCACTAATTTTATCTCTACTTGTGCCTGTATTTGTTTGGCTATGTTTGCCTGTGTTTCTTTAAGGATTTTCTCTATTTCTTTCTTTACCTCCAATTGACTGGCCAACTCTTTGAAAGATTTCTTCATTTCCTTCTTATGAGCCTCAAATAATTGGGTAATCATGGCTTTAAAGTCATTTTCCTGTGCTTCTGATGAATTGGAGTTTCCATTAATTTTGGGGTTTGCTGGTGAAGTCATGATGTCTTGATTTATGTTGGAAGTGTTCTTCGCCCACCTCTGGCCATTGGCTTATCTGAAACCTTCCCTGTTTGTTTTTGGATTCTGCAGATCAGACTGGTACTGTCTCTCTCTGGCATCTGGAGAGTTCTTCAGGAAGCTGAGAGAGGTCCCTGTACTTGTGGGAGAAAAGTATGCAAGTGAAAATGGGGAAATGCAGGCACGTGTGTGTGTGTGTTTGTGTGTGTGTGTATATGTGTGTGTAAGTGTGTGTGGACGTGTGTCTAGAGGGACAGAGTGATGGCTAATGTTGAACCCTTGAGTGTGTGGGAGGGGCTCTGCACTGTATATGTCACAGGCGCTAGTGATGATCGCATCACAATTTCTGGCATTAACTGCTTTAACTCCTCAATTAGACCCACAGAGCAGGAACTTCAATGTCCCAAGTGTCCCTCTGTTTCCCAAAGTGGGTATATTGGTGGAAGGGGGTTCGATGCCTGGCTTCTGTTTTAGAAGGACCCAGGATCTGGGGATCTGCAGATTCTCAAGGGTGCACTCACTTACAGTCCGGTCACTTGGCTGAGATCAGGGTATCCAGGCTCTCTGTTCTCTGGTTTGGTCCTGCTTCTTTGATGTGCTCCGCCAGCTCCGTGCTGCTGTCACTGCCAGGTTATGAGGTCTTGCTGCAGCTGGAGATTTCAGCGTGGTCACGTCAGTAGGGATCGGGGTAACCAGGCTCTCTGTTCTCTGATTTGGCCCTGGTTAGTCTTAAACTGGAGGGCTGATGTGCCCCGCCAGCTCAGTGCTGCTCCGCCACCAGGTTAGGAAGTCCCACTGTAACTGGAGACTGGGTTGCTAGTCCAGATGCTTTCTGGGAAGTCCTAGGTTCTCTCCACTGTGCTCTCCAAGCTTGGGAAGCCCAGTGTCTAGTGTGCCTAGCTTGTATGGCGTTTCTGCCTGGTTTTGGTGAGTATATAGCGTATTCTTCTGTCACTGTGGGATTGGGCAGGCCTTATCGTCAGTGATCGCGATCCTGTGGAGCTAGTATGGTGTCTAGCAGACTCGGGCCCTGGGAGGATGGTGCAGCTCGAATCTAGGACTCCGAGACAGGTACTGCTGGCATTTGCCGCTAAAGGGTTTGGAGCTCCGCCTCAGCTGCTGAAGACCCCAGGGAGTTAGGTCTGTGCTGAGAAAGATGAGTCCCCTGTGCCGCGGAGGAAGGAGGTCTAGGGGAGGGGAGTGCCTGGAGATCAAAGGATCATTTCTCACCTTCCCCAAACGAGTCCCCCGGTGACCCAAGACCAAAGTTTTCACCTCCTGCGATGTTCCCTGTTGTTTAGAAAGCCTCACCGTTGTTTTCCTGGGTTAGAGGTCCTTCCACTCACCAACTCAAGAGGTTTAGCTCTTCCACAGCCCAGAAACTGTGTGTGCTAGTCGCCATCTTGGCTCTGCCCCCTCTCCTGAGTTTATCTTAACAGGTCCTTACTTCCATTACATACTCCTTCAAATTTTTGATCTGAAAACAAAGAGATTGCATCCCAGTTTTGCTTTAGTTAGGATTTCTCTTGCCATGATAAAACACCATGACTAAGAGCAACTGGGAAGTAAAAGGGTTTATTTCATTTTACACTTGGAGATAACAGTCTATCACTGAAGAAAGGCAGGACGGGACTCATCGTAGTTATTAAAACAGAGGCAACGGAGGAGTGTTCCTTAGTGGTTTGTTATTCCTGGCCTGCTCAGTTTGCTTTCTTATACACCCAGGAGCACCTGCCCAGGGGTGGTACCACCTGCCATGGCTTGGGCCCTATCACAACAATCATCAGTCAAGAAAATGCCTTGACGACTTGCCTACAGGCTAAACCTATGGAGGCATTTTTTTTCCTATTAAGATCTTCTTTCCAAGATGAGCCTTTCTTGCCTTATGTTTACATAAAAAATTGCTGGCATAAACAGTTTTGTTAGTAGCCCATTTAATAGTGATACCTTTCACTTTATCCATATAAGTAGTGTGGTGGTTTGAAGGCATGGCTCCCATAGCCTCATGTGTGTGAATGCTTGGCTCATAGAGAGTGGCTATTTGTAGGTGTGGCCTTATTGGAGAAGGTCTAGCTTTGTTGAAGGAAGTGTGCCACTGTATAGGTGGGTTTTGTGGTCTCATATGCTCAGACTACACCCAGTGTGGCACACAGTCTCCTTCTGCTGCCTGTGTAGCAAGATGTAGAATTCTCAGCTTCTTCACCATGTCTTCTTCACCATGTCTCCCTAGATGCTGCCATGCTTCCTGCCATGAGGATATTAAACTAAACCTCTGAAACTGTAAGCCAGCCCCAATTAAATATTTTTCTTTAAGAGTTGCCATGGTCATGGTGTCTCTTTACAGGAATAGAAACCCTAAGACAAATAGTATATATGTGTGTGTGTTTATTAACATGTGTGCATGTAGTGTATATATATATATATATATATATATATATATATATACACACACACATATCTTATGTCTTAATGAAATTTACACAGACTTCATGGGAAATCCAGAATTAGTAGGATGAACCTGATTTGCATTTCCCATCTCCTCAGAGTTGTGGAGTTTCACTTTGAGCACGTCAATCTATGTTTTTGTTTTTTTTCAGTGAATCCTAGTTGGTGTGTTCACATACTAATTTTCTTAGCATATTAAAAGATATTCAATTTTCTTTTTCTCTCTGCCCAACCTAAAGATTACGTCTCTGAAAATTCCTCCTAACCCAGTGTCCACAGGTCATGTGCATGTTTTAAGATGCTTCAATGTTGAGGTAACAGCAAAATACAGAACAGAAAGTGAACTTTAAAATCCAGATAATCAGCACATGATGCCTGTAGATGCATATGCATATTGCTTATAATGTCCAGTTATTAAATTCTGAGGGTGTAGTAGATCAATTTCTCAGAGGAACCATAAAATTATTATGTGGTATCTGCTGCCCATGCTCCATGGTATCCATGGTCTTTTCTTGGCCAAGTTCAGCACCACGGACAGTGAGAGCATTATAGACGATGTCGTTAGATAGTCCAGCAGTTCAAGTCTTTTCAACACCATTTACAAAAAGGTACATGACTGAAAGAGGTGAGCTAAAGATATTTGGAATGAAAAAGAAAGTATTAAATTTGTTGTTCATGTAGCTATAGTTATTTTATTCCTGTTTATTGGGAGACTTCTAATGTATTATCTGTATATGCTTATGCATAATTATATATAATCAGTTTTCTATTTCTCTGTTCTAAAGCTTAATTAGGATAATTTGAGAAAATAAATTACCTTGAATCCTAGCACTACAACCCAATCCTGTGCCTACCATTTTTTTTTTTTGTGTGTGTGTGACATTAAGCAGGGCATTCAGACATTTGAAATATACTGATAAAACATGAGGGGTGACATCCTTATTCATAGAGGCCTAAGGTTTGTTGAAGGGATTTTGGTATTAAGTGGAATCTCAAGAAAGTTTTCTAGGAACTCATGACTGTCATATTGCGCATATGATGATTTTTGGATCTCAGCATAAGACTTGATACCCAGAATCTGATAGAAGAAAAAGTAGGCAATGCAATTGTTATTTTGGTGATGCAATTGTCTTTCAGTCATGTCTACTTTTGCAAGGAATCCCCTATCTGCATGCCAAAAGTAAACCTAACAAAACTTATTGATTCACTAAGTTGAATTTTTAACTAATGTCACAAAAAAAAAATGGTGGGCACAGTATTGGGTTATAGTGCTAGGATTTAAATTTAATACTTTCTTTTTCATTCCAAATATCTTTAGCTCACTTCTTTCAAGAAAATAATAGAAAAAAATTTTCCCAACTTAAAGAAAGAGATGTCCATAAACATATAAGAGGCCTACAGAACACCAAATAGACTAGACCAGAAAAGAAACTCCCCACATCACATCATAGTCAAAACACTAAATTTACAGAACAAAGAAAAAATATTAAAAGCAGAAAGGAAAAACAAAACAAAACAACAACAACTAACATATAAAGGTAGACCTATCAGAATCACACCAGACTTCTCAACAGAAACTATGAAAGCCAGAAGGGCGTAGGGAGATGTCATGCAGACTCTATTTTCTTGAAAAAATTTTCTGGACCTTGGAGTCTGGAACCTTCTTTTGCATCTATTCCTACTATTCTTAGATTTCATCTTTTCGTGGCATCCTTGATTTCTTGGATGTTTTGTGTTTGGAACTTTTCTGATTTTACTTTTTCTTTGAGATCTGTATCAATTTCTGCAAATGTATCTTCTGTTCCTGAGAGTCTCTTTTGCATCTCTTGTATTCCGTTGGTGATGTTTACCTTTGTGGTTCCTGATCTTTTCTCTAAGTTCTCCAGCTCCAGAGTTTTCTCTGTTTCTTTATTGATTCTAATTCTGTTTTCATGCCTTGCACCATTTTCTTCATCTGTTTGAAAGTGGATTCCTGTCATTCCATGGTAGTCTCTATTTTTTTGTTTGTTTCCTCTCTATATGCCACTAATTGTGCCTTTACTTGTGCCTCTATTTGTTTTGCTCTAGTTGCATGTATTTCTTTGACAGCTTTTTTCGTTTCCTCTCTATCTGCCTCTACTACTGCCTCTACCCATGCCTCTATTTGTTTGGCTGTATTTGCCTGTATCTTTGAGTGCTTTGTTTGTTTCCTCTTTATGTGCCTCTATTACCTGGATAAAACTAGAATTGAGATTATTTTCCTGTGTTTCCAATGAATTCACACATCTATTGATTTTGGGGGTTGCTGGTGAAGCCATAATGTCCTGATTTTTGTTGGATGTGTTCTTATGCGGACCTCTACCCACCTGCTTATCCGTAATCTTTGCTGTTTGTTCCTGGAGTCTGTACTCCATACTGGGTCATTCTTTCTCTGGTATCTGGAATATTCTTCAGGAAGATGAGAGAGGTCCACTGGTTTGAGAGTAGATGTTGGTGTTTCAGCTGTAGCTAAGGGAGGAAGGTCTCAGGCATGGGTGCACAAGTGCAGTTGAGCAAGTGTAGTGTGTGTGCGGAAGCATGCCTTGAAGGACAGGGTGCTTGAGCATGTAGATGCCTGGAATGTGGGGCTTTAGCACAGGAGGGTGTGTGGGTGCTGATGCTGTTACAGGGAGCAATGCTATGAACTTTCCTCTTAGCACTGTTTTCATTGTGTTCTATAAGTTTGGGTAAGTTGTGCCCTCATTTTCACTTAATTCTAAGAAGTCTTTATTTTGTTTCTTTATTTATTCCCTCATCCAGTGATCATTAAGCAGGGAGTTTTGCTGTTTCCACGAGTGTGTAGGCTTTTTG
This sequence comes from Meriones unguiculatus, assembly GCF_030254825.1. NCBI lineage: Eukaryota > Metazoa > Chordata > Mammalia > Rodentia > Muridae > Meriones > Meriones unguiculatus. The sequence continues at coordinate 23,581,557 of NC_083364.1, forward strand.
TTGTTTCTGTTGTTGAGGTGTAGCTTTAATTAATGGTGATCTGATAGAGAACAATGGATTAATTGACTTTTCATGTATCAGTTGAGATTTGCTTTGTGACTGACTATATGGTCAGTTTTGGAGAAGGTTCTGTGTGGTGCTGACAAAAGAGTATATTTTGAGTTTGGGTGAAATGTTCTGTAGACATCTATTAGGTCCATTTGATTCATGATCTCTTTTACCTTCATTATTTCTCTATTTAGCTTCTGTCTTGATGATCTGTCCATTGGTGTGAGCAGGGTGTTGAAATCTCCCACTATTAATGTGTTGGGGTCAATACGTGATTTAAGCTTTAATAATGTTTCTTTTACAAATGCAAGTGCCCTTGTATTTGGGGCATAGATGTTTAGGATTGTGTTGTTTTCTTAGTGTATTTTTCCTTTGATGAGAATGGAGTGTCATTCCCCATATGTTTTGATTAATTTTGGTTGAAAGTTTATTTTATTAGATATTAGAATGGCTACTCCAGCCTGCTTCTTGGGTCTGTTTGCTTGGAAGACCTTTTTCCAACCCTTTACTCTGAGGTAGTGTCTATCTTTGTTTCTGAGGTGTGTTTCTTGAATGCAGCCAAATGTTGGATCCTGCTTCCACAACCATTCTATTAACCTGTGTCTTTTGCCTGGAGAGTTTTGTGTCCATTGATGTTGATAGATATTTGTGACCAATGATTGTTAGTTCCTTTCATTGTGGAGTTGGTGGTGATACAGTGTTTGTGTGCTTGTTTTTGCTATTGTGAACTTATTTATATCTTCTGTTTTCTTGGCTGTAATTGACCTTGTTGGGTTGAAGTTTTCCTTCTAATATCTTCTGTACAGCTGGGTTGGTGCATAGAAACTGTTTACACTTAGTTTTGTCATGGAACATCTTGTTTTTTTCCACCTATGGTGATTGAAAAGTTTGCTGGGTGTAGTAGTCTGGGTTGGCATTTGTGGTTCCTTAAAGTCTGCATGACATCTGCCCAGGCCCTTCTGGTTTTCATCATCTCTATTGAGAAATCTGGTCTGATTATTATAGGTCTACCTTTTCTTGTTATGTGGACTTTTTCCCTTGCCACTTTTAATACTTTTTCTTTGTTCTGTAGAATTAGTGTTTTGATTATTATGTCACGGAAGGAATTTCTCTTCTGGTGTATTCTATTTGGTGTTCTGTAAGCCTCTTGTATGTTTAAGGCATCTCTTTCTTTAAATTGGGGAAATTTTCTTCTATTATTTTCTTGAAAATATTTTCTGGACCTAGGAACCTGGAATCTTCTTTTTTTGTCTGTTTCTATTACTTCTAGGTTTCATCTTTTCATGGTGTCTTTGATTTCTTGGATGTTTCGTGTCAGGAACTTTTCTGTCTTAATGTTTTCTTTGGGAGATGTATTGATTTCTTCAATTGTATCTTGAATGCCTGAGATTCTCTCCTCTATCTCTTGTATTCCATTGGTGATGCTTACCTCTGTGGTTCCTGCTTTTTTCTCTGTGTTTTCCACCTCCAGTGTTTTCTTGGTTTATGTTTGTCTTCTGTATACAGGAATGCTACTGATTTTTTTGAGTTAATTTTGTATCCAGCCACTTTGCTGAAGGTATTTCTCAGGTGTAGGAGTTCTCTGGTAATTTTTTTTTGGGGTCACTCAGTATACTATCATATAAGCTGCAAATATAGTGACACTTTGATTTCTTCCTTTCTGATTTGTATCCCCTTGATCTCCTTTAGTTGTCTTATTGCTCTAGCAAGGACTTCAAATACTATGTTGAAGAATATGGAGAGAGTGGGCAACCTTGCCTTGTCCCTGATTTCATTGGGATTGATTAAGTTTCTCCCTATTTAGTTTGCTGTTGGCTATAGGCTTGCTGTATATTGTCTTTATTATGTTTAGGTATGTGCCTTGTATCCTTGATCTCTCCAATACTTTAAACATGAATGGATGTTGGATTTTGTCAAATGCTTTTTCAGCATCTAAGGAGATGGTCATGTGTTTTTTTTTCTCCTTCTGTTTGTGTATGTGGTGATTACGTTGATGGTTTTCCAATTATTGAACTACTCCTGCATGCCTGGAATGAAGCCTACTTGGTCATGGTGGATGATATCTTTCATGTATTCTTGGATTTGGTTTGTGAGTCTTTTGTTGAGTATATTTGCATCAATGTTCATAATGGAAATTGGTCTGAAATTCTCTTTCTTTGTTGGGTCTTTGTGAGGTTTAGGTATCAAGGTGACTGTGTCTTTATAGAATGAGTTTTGTAATGTTCCTTCTGTTTTTTTTTTTTTTTTGTGGAATAGTTTGAGGAGTATTGGTGTTAGTTCTTCCTTGAAGGTCTGATAGAATTCTGCACTGAAACCATCTTGCTCTATGCTTTTTTTGGATGGGAGACTTGATGACTGCTTCAATTTCCTTAGGGTATGTGGAACTGTTTAATCTATTTACCTGGTTTTAGTTTAGCTTTGGTAAGTGGGATCTATGAAGAAAATTGTCCATTTCATTTAGATTTTCAAATTTTGTGGCATATAGGCTTTTAAAATAGATTGTTTGGATCTCTTCAATGTCTGTCACTATGTTCTTTTGTTTCTGATTTTGTTGGTTTAGCTAGTGTCTCTGCCTTTTAGTTAGTTTGGATACGGGTTTGTCTATCTTGTTGATTTTCTCAAAGAACCAGCTCTTGGTTTCATTGATTCTTTGAATTGTTTACTTTGTTTCTAGTTTATTGATTTCAGTCCTTAGTTTGATTATTTCTAGGCATCTATTCATCTTGGGTGTGTCTGCCTCTTTTTTTTTTTTTCCTGAGGCTTTCGGTGAGCCATTAAGTTATTTGTGTGAGATGTTTCAAATTTCTTTATGAAGGCACTTAGTGCTATGAACTTTCCTCTTAGCACTGCCTTTTTTTTGTGTCCCATAAGCTTGGGTACACTGTGCCTTCATTTTCATTGAATTTTAGGAAGTCTTTAATTTTTTTATTTCTTCCCCGACCCAGCTTGTCCTTGTTCAGTTCCTATCCATGTGTAAGCTTTTTGCTATTTTTTTTCTTGTTGAGGTCCAGTTTTAGTTTATGGTGGTCTAATAGTGTCCAAGAGATTATTTATATCTTGTTCTATCCATTGAGACTTTCTTTGTGACCGACTCTGTGGTCTATTTTGCAGAAGGTTCCATGAAGTGCTGAGAAAAAGGTATATTCATTGGGTTTGGGTGAAAAATTTATAGGTGTCTGTTAGGTTGATTTGATTCATGACGTCTGTTAGTGTCATTGTTTTTGTGTAGTTTTCAGTTCTATTGACCTGTCCTTTGGTGAGGGTGGGGTGTCAAAGTCTCCCACTGTTAATATGTGGGGATCTATGTATGGTTTAAGCTTTATTCATGTATATTTTACAAATGAGGGTGCCCTTGAATTTTGGGGCATAGATGTTCTGAATTGAGGTAACTTCTTGATGGATTTTTCCTTTGATGAGTATGAAGTGATCTTCCTTTTATCTTTTGATTAATTTTGGTTGAAGTCTATTTTATTAGATATTAGAACGGCTACTCCTGCTTGCTTCTTGGGTCTGTTTGTTTGGAACACTATCTTCCAGCCCTTTACTCTCAGATAATGTCTACCTTTGTAGCTGAGGTGTGTTTCTTGTATACATACAAATGTTGGGTCTTTTTTTTTTTGTTACCTTGTTTTGTTTTTGGTCTTTTTGTTATTTTGTCTTTTTTTTTTTTTCCAGAGCTGAGGACCGAACCCAGGGCCTTGTGCTTGCTAGGCAAGCGCTCTACCACTGAGCTAAATCCCCAACCCCGATGTTGGGTCTTTTTTACATATCCATTTTGTTAGTCTTTGTCTTTGTATTGGAGAGTTGAGTCCATTAATGTTGAGAGAAATTAATGACCAGTGACTGTTAGATCTTTTTATTTTGATGTTGGTTGTGGTACTGTGTTTGTGTGCTTGGCTACTTTTTGTTTTGCTGTAGAGTAGTTATTTATTTCCTGTGTTTTACTTGGTGTAGTTAGCCTTCTTGGGTTGCATTTTTTTTCCTTTAGTATCTTCTGTAGAGCTATATTTGTGGGTAAGTACTGTTTAATTTGTTTTTGTCATTGAATATCTTGTTTTTTCCATCTATAATTATTGAGAATTTTGCTGGGCTGACATCTTTGTTCTCTTAAGGTCTGCCATGATATTTGTCCAGGTCTTTCTGGCTTTCAGTCTCTGTTGAGAAGTCAGGTGTGATTCTGATGGGTTTGCCATTATATGTTACTTGGCCTTTTTCCCTTGAAGTTTTTTATATTTTTTCTTTGTTCTGCATATTTAGTGTTTTGAGTATTACGTGGCTGGAGGATTTTCTTTTCTGATCGAATCTATTAGGTGTTCTGTAGTCCTCTTCTATGCTTATAGGCCTCTCTTTAAAATTGGGGAATTTTTCTTCTATGATTTTGTTGAAAATATATTCTGGGCCTTGGAGATGGGAATCCTTTTTTTTTTTTGGTATTCCTATTTTTCTGAAGTTTCATCTTTTCATATTGTACTTGATTTCTTCGATTGTTTGTGTCAGGAAATTTTTAGATTTAACATTTTCTTCGTTGGATGCATTGGTTTCTTCCATTGTATCTTCTACACCTGAGATTCTTTCTTCCATCTCTTGTATTCTGTTGTTGATGCTTACCTCTGTAATTTCTGTTTTCTTACCTAAGTTCTCCTTCTCCCAGATTTCTTCAGTTTGAATTTTCTTTAATGTTTCCATTTCCATATTCAGCTCTTGTGTTTTCTTTATCAATTTTAATTCCATTTTCAGGTCTTGAACAGTTTTAGTCATTTCCTTCACCTGTTTGATTGTGGTTCCTGCTTGTCCTTGATTACCTCTATTTGTTTGGTTGTATTTTCCTGTATTTCTTTGAGAAAATTGTTTGTTTCCTCTTTATATGCATTTAATAACAGCATCATCATAGATTTAAGGTCATTTTCCTATATTTCAGCTGCATTAGAATAGCCATTTTTTTTTTGTTTTGTTTCTGGTAGAGCCATGATGTCCTCTTTTTTTGTTGATTGTGTTCTTTTTTTTTAATTTTATTTTTTCTTATCAGTTACATTTTATTAACTCTGTATCCCAGCCGTGTCCCGATCCCTCATTCCCTCCCATCCCCTCCCTCCCTCCGTCATCTCCACCGTGCTCCTTTCCAAGTCCACTGATGGGGGGACCTCCTCCCCATTCATCTGATCCTGTTTTATCAGGTATCTTCAGGACTGGCTGCAAAGCCCTCCTCTTTGGCCTAACAGGACTGCTCCTCCCTTGGGGGGTGGGAAGGCCAAAGAGCCAGTCATTGAGTTCCTGTTAGAAATAGTCCTTGTTCCCCTCACTTTGGGAAACCAGTTTGTTACTGAGCTACCACAGGTACATCTGAGCGGAGGTTCTAGGTTATATCCATACATGGTCCTTGGTTGAATGTCAGTCTCAGAAAAGACCCTGTGCCCAGATATATTTGGTCCTTGTGGAGCTCCTATCCTTTCTGTATCAGACTAACTCCCAATCTTTCTTATGATTTCCTGTATTCTGCCAAAGGTTTGGTCATGAGTCTTTGCTTTGAAAACATTGCTAGTTAGAGTCTTTCAGATGTGCTCAGTAGACTTCTGTCATACGTTCAATGCACATCCCATCTGTCTTTCTAAACGAGGATTGATCATCTTAGTTGATTGTGTTTTTACACAGTCTTTACACTGGCCATCTGCTTGTCCATAGCCTTGGCTGCTTGTTCTTTGAACCTGCACCAAAGACTGGATCTGCCCGTTTCTGGAGTCTGGTGTAGTCTTCAGGATCAAAAGAGAGGTCCAGGGGAGCAGGAATGGATGCTGGTGTTTAAGATGCACCCATATTGGGGTGGGTGTTTCAGAAAGCAGGGCCAGGCACTGATGCCTTGAAATGTGGGACACGGAAGCCTTGAAGGACAAGGGGCATTGGTGTGAGTGCCTTGAAGGACAGGGCACAGGCATGGACAAGGCTGCCTTGAATGGCAGGGGCTTAGGTGCCTTGAAGGGCCAGGTATGGGCATGAGCACCTTGAAGGGCAGGCGTTGGGTCATGGAGGCTTTAAAGGACTGGGAGAAGGAGCAGGTGCCTTGAAGGGCAAGGGGCATAGGTGCGTGTCCTAGAAGGACAAGGGCTGTGGATGCAGATATCTTGAAGGGCAAGGGTGTGGGCACAGGCTGTTTGAATGGCAAGGGCACAGCTGTGGTGCCTTGAAGGGCAGGGGCATGGGTGTGGGTACCCTGAATGAAGGGGCACCAGTGTGAGTGCCTTGAATGGAAGGGGCATGGGTACCTTGAAGAGTAGGGGTGTGGGCACTGGTGCTTTGAAGGGCAGGACACAGGACACAGATGGACACTGTGCCGGGTGGTGGTGGTGTTAGGGGGTGGTGCTGTCTACATTTAGGTTTCAATCGCGGAGGATCAGGTGTTTCAGAAGGCAGCCTAGCAGACACTGCACTCTGGGATTCAGATTTGTCTGGGCTCCATCATTTTGGATCCAGATTCCATGTGATTTTATTACCCACCTGGTCTCCACAGGGGGATCAGTAGAACCGTGGTTTGGAGGGTGTGATGTTGTCCCAAGAATCCAGATGCTGCCCTAGGGGGAGCTGGAGAGATCTCACTCTTTTGAGTATGCAGAAAGGGGGCTCACAGCGTGTGACTCCTGGACCCAGGAGATGGCCATGGGGAAGGGGTCTGGATCCAATCATCATCAACTCTCTGTATGCCCCCTCCAGTCCAGGAAGCACCAAAGTTGGTGTTTTGGATCCAGCTGTCTGTCTGCTCTTTGGTTTCTCAGTCTCTGATCTTCTGCCCCTTAGATATGGTGCACACTGGTGGCTGCTGTCTTGAAACCCCTGCTCTTCTTAAATTCTATGTGTGGATTTTTGTGGTTCCACATGAATGCTTGTATTATTTTTCGTAAACATGTGAAATACAATATGGAATTTTGATTTATGTTGCATTAATTCTGTAAATTAGTTTTGATAGTATAATCAAGTTCACAATATTCTGCCAATTCAGGAACATGGAATATTTTTTTTAAAGATTTATTTATTTTATATATATGAGTGTTCTGTCTGCATTTACATCTGCCAGAAGAGGGAATCAGTTCACATTACAGATGATTGTGAGCCACCGTGTGGTTGCTGGGAATTGAACTCATGACGTTTGGAAGAGCAGACAGTGCTCTTAACCACTGAGCCATCTCTCCAGCCCCCTGGAACATGGAATATTTTTTCATCATCTTGTATCATCTGTGATTTTCTTTTCAGTATCCTGAATTTTTTTATTTTTTTATTTTTAGAGGTCTTTTACTTCTTGGGGAATTCCTAAACACTTAAGTTAGTCTGAATAGACTATTTTTTCAGGTTTCTTTCTCTGAGTGTATACTGTTAACATGAACATAGGTTACCTTTTAAAATATTGTTTTGTATCCTGTGACTTTACTGAAATGTTTATTAAGTATGAGAATTTTCTTATAGACACAATAGGGTCTTTTAAATAAAGAATCATGTCTTCAAAGCTGAAGAGTAATCCACTGTGTAGTCCATTGGATTTTCTTTATCCTTTCATCTACTAAAGCATATCACAGTTGTTTCCATTGCCTGGCTATTGTGAACAGAGCAGAAATGAACATCACTGAGCAAGTATCTGTGGAGCAGGATGTCAAGTCCTTTGAGCATATTCCTGCAAGTGATATAACTAGGTCACTGGTAGATTAATTTTTATTTATTTTTATTTCTTTTCTTTTTAAAGATGCTCCATACCGATTTCCAGAGTGGCTGCACCAGTTTGCATTCTTACCAATAGTCATTGAGGGTTGCTCTCTCTCCACAGCACTGAGACCGTTTCTTTTCAGTTCTGCGGATCTTAATCGTTCTAACTGTGGTAAGATGAAATCTCAAGTTGCTTTACTTTGCATTTTCTTAATTGCTAAGGATGATGAACACCTTTTGAGGCATTTCTTTGACATTCTTATTTATTCTACTGAGAATTCTTTAAATCACTAGTTTATTTGTTATTTGGGTCATTTGTTTCTTTGACTCTTTTTTTTTTTTCTGAGATCTTTGTATAATCTGGATATTAATCCTGTGTCAGATGTATAGCTGGCAAAGATGATTCCACTCTGTGGGCTTCCTCTTCATCTAGTGGATTGTTTCTTTAGCTGTGCTGAAGCTTTTTAGTTTTAGGAGGTTCTGGTTGTCAATTGTTGATTTAATTCCTTGGCTAATGGAGTCCTGTTCAGGAGGCCCTTTCCTAGGCCTATATCATGCAGGGTACTGGTTGTGTTTTCTTTTAGACTTGTTAGAATTTTAGGCTTCAGACTGAGGCCTTTGATCCACTTAGATCTAATGTTTGTGCAGGGTGATTGTTATGGTCATAATGTCATTCTTTTGCATGTGTACATTCAGTTTCCCTAGAACCACCTGTTGAATATGCTGTATATTCTCCAACGAAGTGATTTTTCCCCCTCTTTGACAAATCTCAGATTACTGTAATTAAATGTACTTACATTTGGGTATTCTAATTTATTTCACTGGTCTACATGTCTGCTTTTGTTCCACTGCCATGTTGTTTTCATCACTACAGCGGTTTATCTTGAATTCTGTCATAGCAATCCCATATTAGTCTTTGTGCTCTGGACTGTGTTGGCTATCTGTGGTCTTTTGTGGTTTTGTAGGATTTTTTGGGAGTTTTGTGAAGAATGTTGTAAGAATTTTGATGGGGATTACACTGAATCTGTAAGTAGCTCTTGGTTGAATGGTCATTTTTACGGTATTAATCTTATGAATCCATGAACATTGTTTTTTTTTTTTTTTGGCTTTTTGAAGTGGTCTCTATCTTTTGCATAAAAAGTTTTCTTGATGAAGGGTGAGGACTACACTTAACCGTGAGTATAAGAACAATGTTTAGAATATAGATAGGGATTGTGGTGTTTAGCAAAATAGTGATTGATTGCAGGTTCTTCTCCAAGATCCATGACTTCACTAGTCCTGGTTAGATTTTCAATATTCGGCATGTTTTCTGTTTTGTTAAGCAGGTGTTAAGTCCAATTAAGAAGCTGTTGGTTACTTGCCAAGATATGCGTGTCACTACTGCAGACTTAGGATTATCATGCCATGTTCATCACTGTTAGAGTTAACAGGGGTTATGGCTGGGTAGGACTGTTGGTTGCTTCCCTCCTGTTTCCTTAGGAGGGAAATGTACCATATACTACTGTATAGTCTAGTATAGAATACTACTGTCTAGTGCCTTCTGATATCATAAAAGCTAGTCTTATAAAGGAGACTTTCAGTGAAATTTCAGGTCAGGGTCTTCTACACTCTGTCTGAAGTACATGGTGTCTTCAGAAACAGGGAATAATAATCTGCCTCTTGGGGCAACCAAGGGCGATAGCAGTAACCCATAATGTGTTAGGAGTCTCTTGAACTCTGGCCAACAGCTCATAAGAGGTCTTCTTATTTCTTGTTACAGGTTTTGAGAGACGGCCTTTGATTCTTGGGGGAAGCATTGCCAGTCCAGATGGGAAGATTTCCTGTCAACTATGTATGTATTTTTTATACACTAACATATGAATATATGGGTATTTTTAGGTAGATAGTTAATAGTATGATTTCTTATGACTTTCCCAGACATTCTTAGGGTTATATTACCTTTCCTTCTTCTGATTTTATCTTACTACCTCCTTAACTAAAGCCAATATTCTTTTCCATTTCCCCATCAGATCACTTGTACCTGCTGTTTGTCTCTACTGATCCCACACTTCACCCCCGTTTACTTTCCTGATTTTTGCAGTTTTTCCAGGACATATTTTCAAACCTAAAATTTGGAGCAAAGAGCCTCCAATGATAGAGAACATGTGAATTTGCCTTTTTGGGTCTGGATTACCTCAATTAATAAAACCTTTTTTAGTTCCATCAATTTACCTTCGTGGCTCATGATTTTATTTTTCTTTATGGCCTTCAGTAGTATCTATGTACTATGTACCTCATTTTCACTATGTCTTTGTCAGCTGAAGAACATTAACTCCCACTAACTCTGTATATGAGTTTTTCTTTCCCCACCTCTGCACCAGCATTTGCTGTCATTTTTATTCCGCATGACTGACATTCTGAGTAGCTTGAATTGAAGTCTTAAGGTGGTTTTAATCCACATTTTCTGGATGGGTAAGGGTTTTGAACACTTTTTATATAAAGTGTACACTATCCATTTGTATTTTTTCTTTTGAGAACCTTTTACTTATCCAATAACTTATTTTCAATTGGCTTACTTGTTTTCTTGGTGATTAATCTTCTCTTTTTAAATATTTTAGAGAACATTCTTCTGATACATGTATAACTGGCGAACACTTTCGTTCTGTGTCTGGGTTGCCTGTTTACTTATTTTAGAGCATCGTGGAAACAGAGTTCACTGAAAGGGACTCTTTTATCCTAACATACACATATCCTCCTCATGGTTAAGTAATTAGCTCATGTGGTTAATTCTCAGACCCATTCTGTGTGAAGTCAAGACCATCATTACAAAATTAAAAAAAAGCTGTAGAAAGGCTATGGATGGGGTTAATAACACAACACTACACACACACACACACACACCCTACCACATCAGCCTTTTATACAGTTTACCTCAACATAACAAACAAACGCACCCATAGTCAACATCATGTTAAATGGGGGAAAAAATCTCAAAGCATTCACACAGAGATGAAGTACAAGACAAGGGTGTTCACAACCCACACTCCTACTCAATTTAGTGCTTAAAGTCTTAGCTAAAGCAAAAGACAAGAGAAGAGGCCCTAAACTTTCCACAAAACTTTTAGAGCTGATAAATAATTTCAACAATGTGAAAAAATTAAAAACAAACACAAAATTGATGGGCTTTCTCTCCACCAATGACAAACTTAGTGAAATTTTAGGAATTTCATGAAATAATACCCTTCACAATAGGCAAAGGCACAAAAAGAGACATAGACACATGTAGATACAAGAGAGAGAGAGAGAGAGAGAGAGAGAGAGAGAGAGAGAGAGCAAGAGAGAGCACATCATGACCACCACCATGATCACCACCTTGGAATAAACATAGCTGAGGAAATATATGATTTCAGGAGGCATGTGTCATCATTATCTTGATTGTATGTTACAAATGATTTCAATTTTTAGTCATTAGATGAGGTTGTGATGAATATCCTTGAATGTGTATTGATACAGTCTTTGGCAAACGAACCACACGTAAGTCTTTGTATATGGGTTCTTTTATAGATAAAGTTCTATACCTCCTTGAAGTATATTTTTACCTACTCTAATTAGTTGTGCCCAAAATGGTAACATAGATGTCTTGTGCTATTTGCTGACATTAGGGTAAAGAGTTAGTGCTCATGATTTCTTCTTCACCATTCATTGTCTCCCTTAGTAGAGCAATCTCATATGCAGAAACTTTAGTGCCTTCAACATGGGAAGGGAAATAAGAATATTTGAAATGACTACATACCATGTGCATAGAATAATCTCTGGAGTTAAGACCTAAAACTGGTGTGTTTAATTCTCTAAGTCTCATATTTTACCCACTATCAAATGGATTATCAAGCATTATACACAGTAAAACTTTGAAGAGCAGAGATGTAGTACATTTTGTCAGATTGCAGTGGTTAGGAATTCCAAAATGTTTCTCCAGTGAAGGCCCCCACTTTCCCAAAGCAGAAATTCCATCAGTTCTCTCAGACTGTAAACATATGAGCTTCCTTTTTTCAATTTGATGTGGGTAATTTTGCAGAGAGAGAGTAATTTAGATCATGGGTTATGTCACAAATAAGTCCTATCAAGTTTACGAGAAGAACTTTCTACAGTTCCTCTGAGGTGAGTTGTCCTCTAGTAGAGTCTCACATAACGCTAAATTTTGACCACAATGCTGGAAACTCTATGTGCAATGCTGGCTGTAGTGCCCTCTACATGATCTTTAAAACACTAACCTCAATCTTGGACCATTTCTTTTCACTTTCTTCTTTAGCTTCCTAAGAATGGTTCTTACTTTAAATAACCTGGACATATGTCACTTGAAATAAATAAGTCCACTCTTCAGTTACAAAAATGTTGCTTTTGTTCTTTCAGTGCCCTTAGATAAGGTGAAATCCCTAAAGGGTTGAAATTAATTAATGCCCTTCCCCTAGTCCACTGAAAGGGGGAGTTCTCCATGATTGCTGTCAGCTCATGGCTTGTTAAGTCTCATCAGGACTGCCTGGATCCTCTTCCTCCAAGGCCTGGCAAGGCAAATAGGATAGACACCAGAAGTGGTGAAAGAAAGGAAAAAGTATGGGAGTCTATAATAGAAGGTCATCTGAAAGGATTCACCCAAGAGGGGATCAAAGCAGATGCTGAGACTCAGGGCCAAACTTTGGGCAAAGTGCAGGGAGTCTTATGGAGGAAGAGAGAAATGGGATTAGAGGGACATGGAGGGGACAGGAGCCCCACAAAGAGACCAAAAAAACCCTAAAATATCTGAGCCCAGGAGGTCCTGCAGAGACTGATGTACCAAATGGAGGACCATGCATGGAGAGGACCTAGACCCCTTGCTCAGATGTGGCTGAATGCAGATCAGTCTCCATGTGGATCTCTGAATGAGAGGATCAGGGGCTGCCTCTATCATGAACTCAGTTGACTGCTGTCTGATCACTTGTCCCTGATGATACAGCCTTGTCAAGCCACAGAGAAAAACGATCCAAGCAGTCCTGATGAGACTGAACAAGCTATGGGCAGAGGGAAATAGTGAAGAACTCCCCCTTTCAGTGGACTAGGGGAAGGGGATGAGGGGAAGAGGAAGGGTGGGTGGGACTGGGGGAGCTGAGAGAGGGAGCTTTAATGGGGATATATAATGAATAAATTGTGAAGAAAAAAATTAAAAAATTCACATGACTAAAAAAAAAAAAAGATAAAAAAGCACAACTGAAAGCCCTAGAACAAAATAAAGCAAACACACCCAAGAGGATTAGACAGTAGGGAAATAATCAAACTCAGGGCTGAAATTAATAAAATAGAAACAAAGAGGATAATAAAAGAATCCATGAAACCAAGATCTGGTATCTTAAGAAAATCAACAAGATATACAAACCCTTAGGCAAACTAACTAAAAGGCAGAGGGAGAGTATCCAAATTAAAAGATCAGAAAGGAAAAGAGTGACATAACAATAGATACTGAGGATATCGAAAGAATCCTTAGGTGTTACTTCAAAAACCTGTATTCCACAAAATTGGAAGATCTAAAGGAAATGGATGATTTTCTTGATAGATTTCAGTAACTAAAGTTAAATCAAGATCAGGTAAACAGTTTAAACTGTCCCATAACACCTAAGGAAATAGAAGCAGTCACCATAAGTCTCCAAACCAAACCAAACCAAACCAAACCAAACCAAACCAAACCAAACCAAGCCAAACCAAGCCAAATGAAATCAAACCAAACCAAACCAAACCAAACCAAACCAAACCAAACCAAACCAAACCAAACCAAACCAAATGAAATCAAATCAAACCAAACCAAACCAAACCAAAACCAAACCAAACCAAACCAAACCAAACCAAACCAAACCAAACCAAACCAAACCAAACCAAACCAAAACACCCAGGTCCAGATTCTTAACACAGCATTCTACCACACTTTCAAAAAAAGAGCTAATACCAAGACTACTCAAACTACTCCATAAAATAGAAACAGAAGGAACATTGTCAAATTCATTCTATGAGGTCATTATCACCCTGATACCTAAAGCACACAAAAGATAGAGAATTTCACTAATGAACATTGGGGAAAAATACTTGACAAGATATTCACAAACTGAGTCCATGAACACATCAACAACATCAGCTAGCATGATCAAATAGACTTCATCTTAGAGATGCCAGGATGGATCAACATACAAACGCCCATCAATGTAATCCACCATATAAACAAACTGAAAGGAAAAAAAACCCCACATGACCATATATCATTAGATGCTGAAAAAAAGCTGTTGACAAAATACAATACTTCATGTTTAAAGTCTTGTAGAGATATTCTTCAAACTATTCCACAAAATAGAGACAGAAGGAACATTACCAAACTCATTCTATGAAGCCAGAGTCACCTTGATACCTTGAACCACATAAAGACCCAACAAAGAGAATTTCAGACCAATTTCCTTATGAATATTGATGCAAAAATACCCAACAAAATACTCACAAACTGAATCAAAGAACACATCAAAGATATCCACTATGAGCAAGTAGGCTTCTTCCCAGGCATGCAAGGGTGGTTCAACATATGGAAATCCATCAATATAGTCACTACATAAACAAACTGAAAGAAACCACACAATCATCTCCTTAGATACTGAAAAAGCATTTGATAAAATCCAACACCCATTCATGTTTAAAGTCTTGGAGAGATCTGGGATACAGGCACATGCTTAAACATAGAAAAAGGCAATATACATCAGGACCATAGCCAACTATGGTCACACTAAATGGAGAAAAACTTAAAGCAATGCCACTGAAATCAGAAACAAGGCAAGACTGTTCACTCTCCATATCTCTTCAACATAGCTCTCGAAGTCCTTGCTAGATCAATAAGACAACTAAAGGAGATCAAGGGGATACAAATCAGAAAGGAAGAAGTCAAAGTATCACTATTTGCAGATGATATGATAGTATACATGAGTGACCCCCAAAGTTCAACCAGAGAGCTCCTACATCTGAGAAACACCTTCAGCAAAGTCTCTGGATACAAAATTAACTCAAAAGAATCAGTAGCTCTCCTGTGTACAAAAGGCAAATGGACTGAGAAAGAAATTAGGGAAACAACACCCTTCACAATAGCCATAAAAACATAAAGTATCTTGGTATATCTCTAACCAAGCAAGTGAAAGATTGGTATGAAAAAACTGCAGGCTTCTGAAGAAAGAAATAGAAGAAGATATGAGAAGATGGAAAGATCTCCCAGGCTCATGGCTTGGGAGGATTAACATAGTAAAAATGGCCATGTTACCAAAAGCAATCTAAAGATTCAGTACAATTTCCATCAAATTATCAACATAATTCTTTATAGACCTTGAAAGAAAAAAAATTCAACTTGATATGGAAAAACAAAAACCCCAGAATAGCTAAAAACAATACTGTACAATCTGGAAGTATCTCCATCCCTGATCTCAAGTTGTATTATAGAGCAACAGAAATAAAAACTGCGTGATACTGGCATGGAAACAGACTGGTGGATCACTGGAATTGAATTGAAGACCCAGAAATAAACCCACACACCCACACATCAGAAGCAGTGGAAGAGAGGAAACAGGGTGGGAGCAACTATAGAGAGTCCTCTCAACAGGGTATGGAAGCAGATGCTGAGACTCACAGCCAAACTTTGGGCATGGAGTCTTATGGAAGAAGAGGGGAGGGATAAAAGGATATGGAGCAGACAGGAGCCATACAAGGAGACAAACAAAACTAAAGGATTTGAGCCCAGGGAGTCTTGCAGAGACTGATGCACCAACCAAAGACCATGCATGGAGAGGACCTAGATCCCCTGCTCATATGTAGCCAATTGGCAGCTCATTCTCTATGAGGGTTCCCAAGTAAGGGGAGCAGGGGCTGCCTCTGTCATGAACTTGTCCACTCTTTGATCACTTGCCCCTGGCAATGTGGCCTTAGCAGGCCACAGAGGAGAGGATCCAGGCAGTCCTGATGAGACTTGATAAGCTTTGGGCAGATGGCAAAGGAGGAGAACTCCATTCAGTGGACTAGGGAAAAGGGATGGTGGGGGGAGAGGATGTGAAGGCGGGGAGGGAAGCAGTTGAGGGAGGGGGCTACAATCGGGATATATAATGAATAGATTGTGAAAAAAATTCTAAAAACAAGACAAAACAAAACAAACGCAGAGCAGAGAAAAAGGAAGGCTACAGAAAGCTGTGGGAGAGAAAAGGCAAGTCACTTGTAAAACAAGCAAACCATTATAACATCAGATTATTTGAATGGAGGGATGAATTCTAGGTCCTAAAAGACCTAAAAGTCCTAAATATGTTAATCCATATTATATCCAACAAAACTACATACTAAAATAGAGGGAGAAGCAAATACCTTGCATAATCAAAACAGACTGAAAGGATTTATGAACTGGGGTTACAGCAAAACGCAAAGCTGTGACAGATAACCAAAAGAGGTCTAAGAAAAAAGTGTAAAATAAACAAAGTAAAAGGAATTAATACATTTCTTTCAATACTTCTGAATATTAATGGTTTCAACTTCTCTATAACTGACAGATGAGCAGATTAGATAGGAAAAAAAGGTAAATCTTTTTGCTGGCTCCAAGAAACACAGCTCATCATTAATGATAGATACCGCTTTAGGGAAGCCGTAAAGGGAAGGTACAGATATTATAAGCTGTTGGTATAATGTTCTTTTGGAACGTATACAATTTATTCTTGTTCATTCAAATGCTGATTTCTCTATCCCACTATTTGATTTCAATCCTGACATTGCATTGTTATGCTTATTCTAAGCATTTCCTGTCTCAAGTTTGTGTAAACATGCCACCATTTGTTCTCTGTATTGTCAATAAAACAACCAGCCACAATGCTGAGCAATGGAGAGGATAGGGTGATACATCCTGGTGTGGAGGGGAGGAGAAGAAAGCGAGTGGGAGGAGTAGGAGAGAGATCTGGAGGAGAGGTCTTGGAACCAGGAGGAGGAGCAGAGATCGGCAGGACAGGACTTTGAGCCACAAGGAGAGATGAACCAGACCTAAGATATGACTAACGGCAAGTATAATGGGTGAAACCTAAATGGTAGGAAACTATGCAGGCTTGGAGGTTTAGGACGGAATAACTATTGCCCAGTATTGTGCTCCAGGTTAATTAAATAAATCCTAGTCTCTCTGTGTGATTTGGGTATACAGCTGGTTTAGGAATAACAGCTGCTTATCTAAAAGATATATCAATAATAAATATTATTAACCCACAACATAAGCAAATGGAACTAAGAAACAAATAGGCAAGTAGGTATAATAATATTCCTATGAGATAAATTATATTTGTCAGAAAAGATAATAACACTCATTAAATGATCCATAAAGGAAAAGCGTATAATAATTCTAAACATACAAACCAAATGTCTTCCACCTAATTTCATAAATAAAATACTCTTTGATGTAAAGAAAAGATATCTCAAGTTAATGGTAATGTTGTAACAATGTCTTCATGAAGAAGAACAAACTAATTTCTAAAATAGTAGATGGGATGAAATAATCAAAAGCATGGTTGAAATTAATAAAATAGCAATGAGAAAAATAAAGAGTCCACTTAAACAAATAGATGATTTTTGGAAAGCATAAGCAGTATTGACAAAGCCTTGGCCAACTTAGCAAAAAGAAAAAATAAGTCTTAAATTAATAAAATTGGATATGAAAATGGAGTCCCTAGAAACAAGACCATTGCATTCAGGAAATCCTAAGGATGTGCTTTAAAAACTTATATCAGACAATATTAGAATTCATAATATGAGTGGAAAAATTTCTACTTGCCTATAACATATAAAATTAACCAATATAAAATGAATAATTAGAAACATAGCCAGCTATAAAAATCAAAGGAAATATTTATAAGTCTCTCAATTAAAAATTCTCAGAGCCAGATGAATTCTCCAGAGAGTACTTAGGAAAATTTCAAAGAAGTAACAACAGTTCCTATCTTATTCCATAAAATAAAAAGAAGGGATTGCATTTTATTATAATAAATCCACCATTGCTTTCATATAAACAATATATAGAGACACCATATAAAAATTACAGATACATCTTTTTGATGTACACAGATGCAAAAACCCTCAGTAGAATATTGGTAACACAAATGCAAGATTATATCACTATGATCATTCCTTATGACCAAGTGGCTCCACTTTTGAAATAAAGGAATAATCATACTATACATGTGTATGATATACATATATATATAATATATAATATATATGATTATGGGAAGTAATTGTAGGGCTCCCTGATGAAACAACTACACAGAGTTTAAGGAATGAAACACCCCAACCCTGGGAATAATGGAGCCACCAGAGGGTGCTGTGACCCTTCTGAATAATTTTCAGAGGCGTCAAGTTTTGAAATTCACTGGCCTGTAACTGTTTCAGCTGCTGTTTCCTCCCAGGGGCTAATCCACAGCACAGAGCTTAGGGCCTCCCTGCATCTGCCTCTCACAGTTTAACTGCGTTGAGGGTCGAGGACCAGGTGGTGGAAGGCCGTTTACAGCTCATGTTTACGTAGTTCACAGCAGAAAGGGCTCATGGGGAAGAGCACTCGGTTGTGAGAAGCTACAGAATTACACACAGCTTATCAGAATTGCACAGCCATCAGGTGAGCTGCATGGTGACTGTTTGCCCTGTAACCAGCAGAGGGCACTATGAGGCATTGTGTGTTTACAGTAAGCTTATCACTAAGGACTCTAAGAGTCTTGACAAAAAACAAATGCCATTTCCTCACTGATTAAGAATCAGCAGCTGCATCTTCTCTAGTCTGGAAGACTGCCTTAAGCAGACTTTCACCTTGCTCTTCAGGCACTTCCTCCTGAGGGATTCTCCATTCTCCCAAGTGTGCGTGGGCTGAGCGTCAGCGCGAAGGTTGAGGGGAGTGCAGAGGCAGTCATGGGTGGGAACACACTGTAGGAAAGGCTCTGGGTCTGCCATGAGATGTGGATACAAGGAGACCCGAGGCAGGGCCGCCACAATGGAGGGTCAGGATCCGTGCCCCTCATGCTATGGTCTGCGCTCTTTCTCCTCTTCCCTCAAGTCGCAGGTAGGAATGTGCATTAGCGCGTCTCAATTCCTACTCCACCTTTCACACCTAGACCAGCAATCCATGGGAAAGGCTAGTCTTTTCTCCACGCATTTATTCTTATACTCTTTGCAGGTTCCCCCTGCAAAGCTGTGCTGACTGAGCTGCCATCACCGTGAACCTTCTGCAGCATCTGGCACACTCATCTGTAGCCTAAGCAGTGGCTTCAGCGTGGGAGCTCTGCTTCTCTGCTCCCAGTGGAAACCAGGGAGGATCTCCCTGAAATCTCACGTACAACCACATAGATTTTCCATTCGGGTTCTAGGGTCTCCAGTCAGTCTTTGGATCCAGAGTGTCCTCAGAATATACAGGGGTCCTGTTTATTTCTGGGCTAAAGCCTATGGTTCATTACTGTATTATATGTCATGCTAATGGAGCAAGATAGTTCACATGACAATGCCTTTTAGCTAATGAAAAAGGTGAGAAGAAAAATCTTAGGTTCACATATCTGTATTCCTTGACCACCCTGCACTGCTAAACTTCCAAAATGGACAGTCTACAGTAGTGTAAAACGTGTATGAATAAGAAAAAAAGAAATAGAATTATTTTCCTGTAACAAAAGATATAATACAGAGATTTCCAGGAAGGCATGGAGAGATGTGATAACTGAGTCTAAGGGCACATGTTAATTTATATGATGTTCATTTACTAGAGTGTCTATTGTTATTGCCACTATTATTGGAAGGCTGGAAATAGGGTCAGGGCTTATTTGTGTGTCCACACCAAAGTAAAATCTAACTCCCCAAACCATAGCTGTTCTGAAATGTGCCTTCTCTGTCTCTTCTGTATCCAGCGCATTTCTTTTTTTTTTAAATTTTATTTTATTAATTAAAGTTTATTCACTTTGTATCCCAGCTGTAGCCTCCTCCCCATCCCTCCCAATCCTACCCTCTCTTTTCTTCTCCTATGCCCCTCCCCTAGTCCAATGATAGGGGAGGTCCTCCTCCCCTTCCATCTGCACCTAGTCTATCAGGTCTCCTCAGGACTGGCTTCTTTGTCTTCCTCTGTGAAGTGGTAAGGCTGGAGGCTGGAGGTGGAGGTGATCAAAGAGCCAGCCCATGAGTTCATGTCAGATAGGGTCCCTGTTCCTATTAGTGGGGAGCCCTCTTGGACACTGAGCTGCCATGGGCAACTTCTGTGCAGGGATTCTAAGTCATCTGCATACATGGTCCTTGTTTGGAGTATCAGTCTCAGAAAAGACCCCTGTGCCCAGATTTTTTAGGTTCTGTTGCTCTCCTTGTGATCCCTCCAGCTCTTTCTATCTCCTCCTTCTTTCATAAGATTCCCTGTATTCTGCCCAAAGTTTGGCTATGAATCTCAGGATATGTTTTGATACCCTACTGGGTAGAGTCTTTCAGAGGCCCACTGTGGTAGGCTCCTGTTTTGTTCCTTGTTTTTCCCTCTTCTGATGTCCATCTCATTTGCCTTTCTGAGTGAGGATTGATCATCTTACCCAGGGTCCTCCTTCTTGCTTAGCTTCCTTAGGTGTATGGATTTTAATATGGTTATCCTATATTATATTTCTAATATCCACTTATAAGTGAGTATATACCATGTGTGTCTTTCTGCTTCTGGGATACCTCACTCAAGATGATCTTTTCTAGATCTCACCATTTGCCTGAAAATCTCATGATTTCTTTGTTTTTAATTGCTGAGTAGTATTCTATTGTGTAAATGTACCATGATTTCTGGATCCATTCCTCAACTGAGGGACATTTAGGTTGTTTCTAGCTTCTGGCTATAACAAATAAAGCTGCTACAAACATGGTTGAGCAAATGTCCTTGTTGTGTACTTGAGCATTTTTTGGACATATGCCTAGGAGTGGTATAGCTGGGTCTTGAGGTAGCACTACTCCTAATTGTCTGAGAAAGCTCCAGGTTGATTTCCAAAGTGGTTGTACAAGATTACATTCCCATAAGCAATGGAGGAGGGTTCCCTTTTCTCCACAATCTCTCCAGCATGTGTTGTCACTTGGGTTTTTGATTTTAGCCATTCTGATGGGTGTAAGGTGAAATCTCAGGGTCATTTTGATTTGCATTTCCCTGATGACTAAGGATGTTGAACATTTATTTCAGTGCTTCTCTGTCATTTGATGTTCCCCTATTGAGAATTCTCTGTTTAGGTCTGTACCCCATTTTTTAATTGAGTTAATTGATTTGCTGCTTTTAACTTTTCAAGTTCTTTATATATTCTGGATATTAGCCCTTTGTCAGATATAGGATTGGTGAAGATCCTTTCCCAGTCTATAGGCTGTCATTTTGTTCTGATGACGGTGTCCTTTACTTTACAGAAACTTTTCAGTTTCATGAGGTCCTATTTATTGATTGTTGATTTTAGATACTGTGTTGTTGGTGTTCTGTTCAGGACGTTGTCTCCTGTGCCAATGAGCTCCAGGCTCTTCCCCACTTATTTTCTAACAGGTTTAGTGTGTCTGTTTTTATATTGAGGTCTTTGATCTACTTGGATTTTAGTTTTGTGCAGGGTGATAAGTATGGTTCTATTCGCATTTTTCTACATGTAGACATCCAGTTGGACCAGCACCATTTGTTGAAGATGCTATCTTTTTTCCATTGTATAGTTTTGGCATATTTATAAAAAATCAGGTGTCCATAAGTGTGTGAGTTTATTTTAGGGTCTTTTATTTGGTTCCATTGATCCACCATTCTGTTTCTATGCTAGTATCAAGCAGTTTTTTATTACTGTTTCTCTATAGTACAGCTTGAGATCAGGGATGGAGATACCTCCAGAAGATCTTTTATTGTAGAGAATTGTTTTAGCAATTCTGGATTTCTTGTTATTCCATATGAAGTTGAGAATGTTTTTTCAAGATCTGTAAAGAATTGTGTTGATAATTTGATGGGAACTGCATTGAATCTGTAGATTGCTTTTGGTAAGACGGCCATTTTTACTATGTTAATCTTACCAAGCTATGAGCATG
Organism: Meriones unguiculatus; assembly: GCF_030254825.1. Taxonomy (NCBI): domain Eukaryota; kingdom Metazoa; phylum Chordata; class Mammalia; order Rodentia; family Muridae; genus Meriones; species Meriones unguiculatus. Next base: position 23,603,361 of record NC_083364.1, read on the forward strand.
GGAGACCTTTCCATCTTCTGATATCTTCTTCAAGTTCTTACTTCAGAGACTGAAATTTTTTTCATACAAGTCTTTCACTTGCATGGTTAGAGTTACACCAAGGCACTGTAAGTCCTTTGTGGCTATTGTGAAGGGTGTAGTTTCTGTAATTTCTTTTTCAGCCCTTTTGTCTTTTATATACAGGGGACATACTGATTTTTTGAGTTGATTTTGTATCCAATCACTTGGCTGAAGGTGTTTATCAGCTGTAGGATTTCCCTGGTAGAATTTTTGGTTACTCAGATATATTATCATATCATTTGCAAAGAATGATACTTTGACTTCTTCCTTTCCAATTTGTATCCCCCTGATCTCGTTTTAATGTCTTATTGCTCTAGTAAGGACTTCAAGTACTATGTTAAAGAGGTATGGAGAGAGTGGGCAGCTTTGCCTTGTCCCTGAGTTCTATGGTATTGATTTAAGTTTCTCTCTGTTTAGTTTGATGTTGACTATAGGCTTGCTGTATATTGCCTTTACTATGTTTACATAAGTGCCTTGTATCCCCAATTTCTCCATGACATTAATCATAAATGAATGTTGGATTTTATCAAACGCTTTTTCAGCATCTAAGGAGATTATCATGTGGTTTTTCTCCTTCAGGTTGTTTATGTGGTGGATCACATTGATGGATTTCAGTATACTGAACCATCCCTGCATGACTGGAATGAAGCCTACTTGGTCATAGTGGATGATATCATTGATATGTTCTTGGATTCAGTTTGCAAAAATTTTATTGAGTATTTTTTCTTCAATGTTCATAAGAGATATTGGCCTAAAATTCTCTTTCTTCATTGGGTCTTTGTGAGGTTTAGATATCAAGGTGACTGTGGATTCATAGAATGAGTGTGGTAATGTCCCTTCTGTTTCTATTTTGTGGAATAGTTTGAAGAGTATTGGAGTTAGCTCTTCTTGGAAGATGTGGTAGAATTCTGTGCTGAAACCATCTGGCCCTGGGCTTTTTTTTTGATGGGAGTCTTTAGATGACAGCTTTTATTTTCTTAGGGGATATAAAACTGTTTAGTTGATTTACCCGTTCTTGATTCAGCTTTGGTGAGTGGAATCGATCACGAAAATTGTCCATTTCATTTGGATTTTCAAATTTTGTGGCATATAGGCTTTTGAAGTAAGACCTAATGATTATTTGGATTTCCCCAGTGACTGTTATGTCCCCGTTTTCATTTCTGATTTTGTTGATTTGGATCGTGTCTCTTTGCCTTTTAGTTAGTTTAGCTAAGGGTTTGTCTATATTGTTGGTTTTCTCAAAGAACCAGCTCTTGGTTTCATTGATTCTTTGAATTGTTTTATTTGTTTCTAATTTATTGATTTCAGTTCTGAATTTGATTATTTCCAGCTGTCTACTTCTCTTGGGGTAGGTCTGCTTCTTTTTCTTTTCTTTTTTTTCTCTAGGGCTGTCAGGTGAGCCTTTAAGTTGCTGATATGAGATGTTTTAGTTTTTTTCCTTGAAGGCGCTGAGTGCTATGAATTTTCCTCTTAAGCACTGCTTTCATTGTGTCCTAATTTTGGGTATGTTGTGCCTTCATTTTCATTGAATTCTAGGAAGTCTTTGATTTCTTTCTTTATTTCTTTCCTGACCCAGCTGTCATTGAGTAGTCAGTTTTTCAGTATCCATGTGTGAGTAGGCTTTTTGCTATTTATGTTGTTGCTGAGGTCCAGCTTTAGTCCATGGTGGTCAGATAGAATACAAGGGATTATTTTAATCTTCTTATATCTGTTGAGGCTTGCATTGTGACCAACTATATGGTCAATTTTTTGAAGGTTCCATGAAGTGCTGAGAAGGTAAATTGTTCTGTGTTTGGGTGAAAGGTTCTGTAGATGTCTGTTAGGTCTATTTTTTTGTTAGTTTTTTTTTAATTTTATTTTTCTTTTTAGTTACATTTTGTTAATTCTATGTCCCAGCTGTATCCCGCTCCCTCATTCCCTCCCCAACCCCACACTCCCTCCCTGGTCTCCTCCCTGCTCCTTTCCAAGTCCACTGATAGAGGAGGACCTCCTCCCCTTTCATTTGAACCTGTTTTATCAGGTATCTTCAGGGCTGGCTGCAAAGTCCTCCTCTGTGGCCTAACAGGACTGCTCCTCCCCTGGGGGGATGGGGAGGTCAAAGAGCCTGCCCTTGAGATCCTGTTAGAAATAGTCCTTGTTCCCCTTACTTTGGAAAACTACTTGGTTACTGAGCTACCACGGGCCACATCTGAGCAGAAGTTCTAGGTTATATCCTTAGATAGTCCTTGGTTGAGTGTCAGTCTCAGAAAAGACCCTGTGCCTGGATATATTTGGTCCTTGTAGAGCTCCTATCCTTTCCATATCATACTAACTCCCGTTCTTTCATATGATTCCCTGCACTCTGCCGAGGGTTTGGTTATGAGTCTTAGTGTCTGCTTTGAAACACTGCTAGTTAGAGTCTTTCAGATGCCTTTTGCAGTAGACTTCTGTCATACGTTCAATGCACATCCCATTTGTCTTTCTAAATGAGGATTGATCATCTTTGCCCTTGTCCACTTTCTTGATTATCTTCTTTAGGTGTGTAGATTTCATTATGTTTATCATATCTTGTAGGTCTATATAAGCGAGTATATACCATGTTTGTCTTTCTCCTTCTGGGATACTTCACTCAGAATGATCTTTTCTAGATCCCGCCTGCAAATTTCATAATTTCCTCGTTTTTGATTGCTGAGTAGTATTCCATTGTGTAAAAATACCACAATTTCTGTATCCATTCCTCCATTGATGGACATCTGGGTTGTTTCCAGGTTCTGGCTATTACAAATAAAACTGCTACAAACATGGTTGAACAAATGTCCTTATTGTGTCCTTGAGCAAATTTTGGGTATATACCTAGGAGTGGTATAGCTGGGTCTTGAGGTAGCACTACTTCTAATTGTCTGAGAAAGTGCCAGATTGACTTCCAAAGTGGTTGTACCAGTTTACATTCCCACCAGCAATGGAGGAGGGTTCCCCTTTCTCCACAACCTCTCCAGCATGTGTTGTCACTTGAGTTTTTGATCTTGGCCATTCTGATGGGTGTAAGGTGAAATCTTAGGGTCGTTTTGATTTGCATTTCCCTAATGGCTAATGAGGCTGAGCATTTCTTTAAGTGTTTCTCTGCCATTCGATGTTCCTCTATCAAGAATTCTCTGTTTAGCTCTGTTCCCCATTTTTTAATTGGGTTACTTGGTTTGTAGCTTTTCTGCTTTTTTAGTTCTTTATATATACTGGACATTAGCCCTCTGTCAGATAAAGGGTTGGTGAAGATTCTTTCCCAATCTGTAGGCAGTCGTTTTGTTTTGATGACGGTGTCTTTTGCTTTACAGAAGCTTTTCAGTTTCATGAGGTCCCGTTTATTGATTGTTGCTCTTAGAGCCTGTGCTGTTGGTGTTCTGTTCAGGAAGTTGTCTCCTGTGCCAATGAGTTCTAGGCTGTTCCCCACTTTTTTTTCCAACTGATTTAGAGTATCTGGTTTTATGTTGAGGTCCTTGATCCACTTTGACTTTAGTTTTGTGCAGGGTGATAAATATGGATCTATTTTCATTTTTCTGCATGTAGACATCCAGTTGGTCCAGCACCATTTGTTGAAGATGTTGTCTTTTTTTCATTGAGTGGATTTGGCTTCTTTGTCAAATATCGAGTATTCATAGGTGTGTGGGTTTATTTCTGGGTCTTCTATTTGGTTCCATTGATCCTCCTTTCTGTTTCTATGCCAATACATGCAGTTTTTATTACTGTTGCCCTGTAGTACAGCTTGAGATCAGGGATGGAGATACCTCCAGATGATTTATTGTTGTACAGAATTGTTTGGGAGATTCTAGGTTTTTTGTTTCTCCATATGAAGCTGAGAATCTTTTTTTTCAAGGTCTGTTAAGAATTGAGTTGGTATTTTGATGGGAATTGCATTGAATCTGTAGATTGCTTTTGGCAGGATGGCCATTTTCATAATGTTAATCCTACCAATCTATGAGCACGGGAGATCTTTCTATCTTCTGATATCTTCTTTGATTTCTTTCTTCAGAGACTTGAAGTTTTTCTCAAACAGGTCTTTCACTTGCTTGGTTAGAGTCACCCCAAGTTATTTTATGTTCTTAGTGGCTATTGTGAAGGGTGTTGTTTCCCTAATTTCTTTCTCAGCCTTTTTGTCTTCGGTGTACAGGAGGGCTTCTGATATTTTTTGAGTTGATTTTGTATCCAGCCACTTTGCTGAAGATGTTTATCAGCTGAAGGACTTCTCTGGTTGAGTTTTTGGGGTCACTCAGGTATACTATCATATCATCTGTGAATAGTGACACTTTGACCTCTTCCTTTCTGATTTGTATCCCCTTGATCTCCTTTAGTTGTCTTATTGCTCTGGCTAGGACTTCAAGTACTATGTTGAAGAGGTATGGAGACAATGGGCAACCTTGTCTTGTCCCTGATTTCAGTGGGATTGATTTAAGTTTCTCTCCATTGAGTTTGACGTTGGCTATAGGCTTGCTGTATATTGCCTTTACTATGTTTAGATATGTGCCTTGTATCCCTGATCTCTCCAAGACTTTAAACATGAATGGGTGTTGGACATTGTCAAATGCTTTTTCAGCATCTAAGGAGATGATCATGTGGTTTTTCTCCTTCAGTTTGTTTATGTGGTGGATTACATTGATGGATTTCCATATGTTGAACCACCCTTGCATGCCTGGGATGAAGCCTACTTGGTCGTGGTGGATGATATCTTTGATGTGTTCTTGGATTCGGTTTGCAAGTATTTTATTGAGTATTTTTGTGTCAAGGTTCATAAGAGAGATAGGTCTGAAGTTCTCTTTTTTTGTTGGGTCTTTGTGTGGTTTAGGTATCAGGGTGACTGTGGCTTCATAGAATGAGTTTGGTAATGTACCTTCTGTTTCTATTTTGTGGACTAGTTTGAGGAGAATTGGTGTTAGCACTTCTTTGAAGGTCTGGTAGAATTCCACGCTGAAACCATCTGGCCCAGAGCTTTTTTTGGAGGGGAGACTGTTAATGACTGCTTCAATTTCCTTGGGAGATATAGGGCTAATCAGTCTTTCTACTGATCTTGACTTAATTTTGGTAAATGGAATCTGTCAAGAAAATTATCCATTTCATTTAGATTTTCAAATTTTGTGGCATATAAGCTTTTGTAGTATGACCTAATGTTGTGAACCGCGTGATCGTCTCGCCAGCAAGAACGCACAGGGATAAACGGATCCTTCTGCAACAGGCTTTATTACAGTCAAGCGATGAAAGGAGGAGAGACCTAGCCTGGAAGTGGCGCTGTTTATATAAGCCCTGGTCGCACCTAAGTGACGTGTCATACCCTGATTGGCTGCTCACTCACCACCCCGACTGATGGCCCGGGCTCAGGCAGTGGCTTGGCGCGCTTTTCGCAACTCGCACATGCGCTGAGGTTCTTTACAGTTCTCAGGGCAGATGTCAGCGCCACTAGATGGCGTCTGAGTCTCAGCTCTCCACAACCTAATAATTGTTTGGATTTCCTCAGTGTCTGTAGTTATGTTCGCATTTTTATTTCTGAATTTTGCTGATTTGGATAGCTTCTCTCTGCTTTTTGGTTAGTTTGGCTAAGGGTTTGTCTCTCTTGTTGATTTTCTCAAAGAACCAGCTTTTTGTTTCATTGATTCTTTGAATAGTTTTATTTGTTTCTAATTCATTGATTTCAGCCCTGAGTTTGATTATTTCCAGCCATCTGCTCCTCTTGGATGTATCTGTTTCTTTTTTTTTTTCTAGGGTTTTCAGTTGGGCCATTAAGTTGTTTGTATGTGATGTTACGAATTTCTTCTTGCAGGCACTTATAAATTTTCCTCTGAGCACTGCTTTCAATGTGTCCCATAAATTTGGGTATGTTGTGCCTTCATTTTTATTGAATTCTAGGAAGTCTTTAATTTCTTTCTTTATTTCTTCCTTAACCCAGCCGTCGTTGAGTAGTAAGTTGTTCAGTTTCCATATGCATGTTGGCTTTTTGTTGTTTCTGTTTTTGTTGATGTCCAGCTTTAGTCCATGGTGGTCAGATAGTATACAAGGGATTATTTCAATCTTTTTGTATCTGTTGCGGCTTGCTTTGTGACCCACTATATGGTCTATTTTGGAGAAGGTTCCATGCTGTGCTGAAAAGAAGGTGTAGTCTTTTGAGTTTGGATGAAAAGATCTGTAGACGTCTATTAGGTCCATTCGATTTATGGATTCTGTGAGTGCTTTTATTTCCCTATTTGGTGTCTGTCTAGTTGATCTGTCCCTTGATGAGAATGGGGTGTTGAAGTCTCCCACTAGTAAGGTATTAGGATCAATGTGTGATTTAAGCTTTAATAATGTTTCATTTACGAATGTAGGTGCTCTTGTATTTGGGGCATAGATATTCAAGATTGTGATGTCCTCTTGGTGGATTTTTCCTTTGATGAGAATATAGTGGCCCTCCTTATCTTTTTTGATTAACTTTGGATGAAAGTCTATTTTATTAGATATTAGGATGGCTACTCCATCTTGTTTTCTGGAACCATTTGCGTGAAAAACATTTTTCCAGCCCTTTACTCTGAGGTATCTTTGTTGCATTTCTTGGATTCAACAGAATGTTGGATCCTGTTTCTGCAACCATTCTGTTAGTCTGTGTCTTTTTATTGGGGAGTTGAGTCCATTGATATTGATAGATAATAGTGACCAATGCATGTTAATTCCTTTTGTAATGGAGTCGGTGATCTTACCCTATTTCATTGCTTGTTTTCTTTTCTTTTTTGTTGGGATATTATTTGTATGCCCTGTTTTCTTGGGTGAAGTTGTTTTCGTTGGATTGGAGTTTTCCTTCTAGTATCTTCTCTAGGGTTGGCTTGCTGTGTAGATATTGCATAAATTTAGTTTTGTCATGGAATATTTTGTTTTCTCCATCTATGTTGATTGAAATCTTTGCAGGGTATAGTAGTCTGGATTGACATTTGTGATCTCTTAGAGTCTCCATGATACTTGCCCAGGCCCTTCTGGCTTTTCTGGTCTAGTCTATTTGGTGTTCTGTAGGCCTCTTGTATATTTATGGACATCTCTTTCTTTAAGTTGGGAAAATTTTCTTCAATGATTTTCTTGAAAATATTTTCTGGACCTTGGAGCCTGAAGTCTTCTTTTTCATCAATTCCTATTATTCCTTTTTTTTTTTTCAGAGCAAACCCCTTTATTTTGTAATTTGTATTCCAACTAAAGTGGAGAACGCTACTACTGGAATAAAAATTAGAGAGTATATTTATTTATTTTTGTGTTTCTTTGTGTTTATACAGAGACAGGTGTGTGTGAGTTCCCAAGGAGGCCAGAGACGGTGTCAGATCCCTGGACCTGGAGTTACAGGTGGTTGTGATCCCAGCTCTGATGTAGGTACTGGGAATCAAACTCAGGTCCTCTAGAAGAGTAGCCAGTGCTCTTAACCACTGAGCATTACCTTAGGCTTCATGAGTATGACATTAGTTTCTTATTAGTGGTATAAAAAAACACACACACACACTCATATCCTAAAACAGCTCAAATTTATTATCTCACAGTTCTGGAGAAATGTGACTGAAATTGTGCAGCAATGGAACTACCTGTGCTAAAATCCAAACTTTCTCAGGGCTATGCGCCACCTGGGGCATCCGGGAGAGATGCCCTCGCTTGTGGCCTCCTGCCTTCTTCACCTCAAGGTTCCATTCTTCCACCCGCAAAGTAAAGCACTGCTGAGCTACCCATGCCAAGATCATGGCGTGCCTTTAGCTTTTGTCTTTATAAGTGGTTTCCTTATAGAAGGAAAAAAAGAGGAGCATGTCAGGAGTCTACCAGTAAGCAATTTGGAAAGCTGTGCTATTGCATCTTAAGAAAATAGCCTGGATTAGTAGGAGTTGAGGCTATTTGGATCTGCCTGGGACAAAAAGAATTACCAATTTCATAGCCTGTGTAATACCCTGAGTTCCACTGAATGAACAGTGAGGCGACACAGCTTTTAGTTTGTCTTTAAAAAAACAAAATTGCTGCAATCTGGGCAAGGTGGTATGTGCTTGTAATCCCAGGACTCAGGAGGCTGAAGCAGGATTGTGACTTTGAGCCAAAATCTGTGCTATGTAGGGTATTTCAGGATAGTCTGGGCTACACAATTCCTATTATTCTTAGATTTTGTCTTTTCATAGCATCCTTGATTTCTTGGATATTTTGTGATTGGAACTTTTCTGATTTTACTTTTTCTTTGAGAGAAGTATCAATTTCTTTGAGAGAAGTATCAATTTCTGCAAGTGTGTCTTCATCTCCAGAGAGTCTCTCTTCCATCTCTTGTATTCTGTTGGTGATGCTTACTTTTGTGGTTCCTAATCTTTTCTCCAAGTTTTCCAGCTCAAGGGTTTTCTCATTTTGTGTTTTCTTTATTGATTTTAATTCTGTTTTCATGCCTTGCACCATTTCTTTCATGTGTTTGAATTTGGATTCCTGTCTCTCTATGATGGTCTCTATTTCTTTGTTCATTTCCTTTTTATATACCACTAATTTTATCTCTACTTGTGCCTCTATTTGTTTGGCTATGTTTGCCTGTGTTTCTTTAAGGATTTTGTCTATTTCTTCTTTCTTTACCTCCAATTGACTGGCCAACTCTTTGAAAGATTTCTTCATTTCCTCCTTACGAACCTCAAATAATTGGGTAAGCATGGCTTTAAAGTCATTTTCCTGTGCTTCTGCTGAATTGGTGTATCCATCAATTTTGGGGTTTGCTGGTGAAGTCATGATGTCCTGATTTATTTTGAAAGTGTTTTTTCACCTATCCCTGGCCATTTGCTCATCTGAAACCTTCCCTGTTTGTTTTTGGATTCTGCAGATCAGACTGGTACTGTCTCTCTCTGGCGTCTGGAGAGTTCTTCAGGAAGCTGAGAGAGGTCCCTGTACCTGTGGGAGAAAAGTACGCAGGTGCAAACGGGACAAATGCAGGTGTGTGTGTGTGTGTGTGTGTGTGTGTGTGTGTGTGTATGTTTCTTTGTGTGTGTGTGGAAGTGTGCGTGGATGTATGTCTGGAGGGACAGAGTGATGGCTAATGTTGAACCCTTGATTGTGTGGGAGGGACTCTGCACTGTATATGTTGCAGGCGCTAATGATGATAGCAGTGCAATTTCTGGCATTAACTGCCTTAACTCCTCAATTAGACCCACAAAGCAGGAACTTCAATGTCCCAAGTGCCCCTCTGTTTCCCAAAGTGGGTATGTGGGTGGGAGGGGGTTTGATGCCTGGCTTCTGTTTTAGAAGGACCCAGGATCTGGGGATCTGCAGATTCTCAAGGGTGCACTCACTTACAGGCAGGTCATTTGGCAGAGATCAGGGTATCCGGGCTCTTTGCTCTCTGGTTTGGCCCTGCTTCTTTGATGTGCTCCGCCAGCTCCGTGCTGCTGTCACTGCCAGGTTATGAGGTCCTGCTGCAGCTGGAGAATTCAAGGTGGTCACGTCAGTAGGGATCGGGGTAACCAGGCTCTCTGTTCTCTGGTTTGGCCCTGGTTAGTCTTAAACTGGAGGGCTGATGTGCCCCGCCAGTTCAGTGCTGCTCCGCCACCAGGTTAGGAAGTCCCACTGTAACTGGAGACTGGGTTGCTAGTCCAGATGCTTTCTGGGAAGTCCTGGAATCTCTCCACTGTGCTCTCCAAACTTGGGAGGCGCAGCGCCTGGTGTGTCTAGGTTGTATGACGTTTCTGCCTGGTTTTGGTGAGTATATAGCATATTCTCTGTCACTGTGGGATTGGGTGGGCCGTACCATCGGAGATCTCGATCTTACGTAGCTATTATGGCGTCTAGCCGACTCGGGCACTGGGAGGATGGTGCAGCCTCCGTGCGAATCTGGGACTTCGAGACAGGTACTGCTGGCATTTGCCGCTAAAGGGCTTGGAGCTCCGTCTCAGTGGCTGCAGATTCCAGGCAGTTAGGTCTGCGCTGAGAAAGATGAGTCTGCTGTGCCAAGGAGTAAGGAGGTCTGGGGGAGGGGAGTGCCTGGAGATCAAAGGATCGTTTTTCACCTTCCCCAAACAAGTCCCCGGGTGACCTGAGACCAAAGTTTTCACCTCCTGTGATGTTCCCTGTTGTTTAGAAAGCCTCACCGTTGTTTTCCTGGGTTAGAGGTCCTTCCACTCACCAACTCAGACGTTTAGCTCTTCCACAGCTCAGAAACTGTGTTGTGCTAGTCGCCATTTTGGCTCTGCCCCCCTGTTAGGTCCATTTGATTTATAGTGTCAGAGTCATTGTTTCTTTGTTTAATTTCTGTTTTGTTGACCTGTGCTTTGTTGAGAGTGTGGTGTTGTAGTCTCCCACTATTAATGTGTGGGGATCTATGTGTGGTTTAAGTTTTATTAATGCTTCTTTTACAAATGTGGGTGGTCTTGCATTTGGGGCATAGATGTTCAGAATTGTGATGTCTTCTTGGTGGAATTTTCCTTTGATGAATATGAAATGATTTTCCCAATCTCTTTTGATTAATTTTGGTTGAAAATCTATTTTATTATATATTAGAATGGCTGCTCCTTCTTGCTTCTTGGGTCCATTTGCTTGGAAAACTGTCTTCTAGCCCTTTACTCTCAGGTAATGTCTGTCTTTGTGACTTAGGTGTGTTTCTTGTATGCAAGATTGTTGGATCTTGTTTACTTATCCATTCTGTTAGTCTGTGTCTTTTTATTAGAGAGTTGAGTCCATTGATGTTGAGGGAGATTAATGACCAGTGGCTGTTAGATCCTTTGATATTGATTTTGATTGTGGAAGTGTGTTTGTATGCTTGGCTCCTTTTAGTGTTGCTGTAGTGAGGTTATTTATCTATTGATTTATTTATTTGTTTTCCTGAATGTAGTTTCCTGGCTTGTATTTTTTCTTCTAGTATCTTCTGTAACTCTGGGTTTATGGATAGGTATTGTTTAAATTTGTTTTTGTTGTTGAATATCTTGTTTTCTCCATCTATGATGACTTAGAGTTTTGCTGGTTATAGTAGCCTGGGCTGTCATCTGTGTCTCTTAGTGTCTGTATGACATCCATCCAGGCCCTTCTGGCTTTCATAGTCTCTGTTGAGGAGTCAGGTGTGATTCTGATGGGTTTACCATTATATGTTACTTGGCATTTTTCCTTTGCAGCTTTTAGTATTTTTTCTTTGTTCTGTATGCTTACTGTTTTGATTATATGTGGTGGGAGGATTTCTTTTCTGGTCTAATTTATTAGGTGTTTTGTAGGCCTCTTGTATTCTTATAGGCTTCTCCTTTAAGGTGGACAAATTTTCTTATGATTTTGTTGAAAATATTTTCTGGGCCTTGAAGGAAGGAATCTTCTTTTTCCTCTATTCCTATTATTCTTAGGTTTTGTCTTTTCATGTTGTCTTGGATTTCTTGGATGGTCTGTTTTAGGAATTTTTTTAGATTTAACATTTTCTTTGACAGAAACATCTATTTCTTCCATTTTATCTTCCACACCTGAGATTCTTTCTTCCATCTCTTGTAGACTATTGGTTATGCTTACCTCTTTAGTTCCTGTTTTCTTTCCTAAAGTCTTCCTCTCCATGATTTCCTCCATTTGTGTTTTAATTTTTCCAATTCAATCTTCAGATCTTTATCTGTTTTGTTGATTTCCTTCACCTGTCTGATTGCATTTTCCTGTTTTTCCTTCAATTCCTTCAGCTGTTTGTTTGAACATTCCTCTATTTCTTTTCTTTCAGCGATTTAATTATTTCCTCTCTAAAGGCCACATACTGTTTGGCTGCATCTTCCCGTATTTTATTATGGATGGCCATAATCTGTTTGACTTTATCTTCCTCTAATTCTTTACACATTTTATTTGTTTCCTCTATTATCTTCTTCATAAGCATAGATGTAATGTCATATTCTTGAATTTCATTTATTCTGGGGTGTCCAGGGCTGCTTGCCCCCTTTTAACTGGATTCTGGAGATGCCATATTGCTATGTCTTTTTTTTTTTTTTTTGACTGAGCTCTTACTCTAGCCTCTACTCACTGGCTATCTTAGGTGTTGTGTGTTAGTTTGTGGTGCTTCCTGTAATCCTGGGGTGGGGAGAATCCCTTTGTCAGGGAGATGATTTTTCCTGAAGGGGACCTCCTCACCTTTTTGGGTATGGTCACTGAATGGCTGCTGTTTTCAGGAATTGCCACAGCTCTCCTTAGGCATACAGACCTGAGTGGTAACTGTGGTCTTTTTAGTCCGGGGGTGCTCTCATCTTACCCGGAGAATCCTGAAGACAGCTGCCCTGCTGCTGGGTTTCTTGCTCTGAATTTAGTGAACTGCTGTTGTTGTTCTTACACTGTTGTCTAGGTACAGCCCTCTTGAAGAACCTGGGAGCCCTGTGGTTTGCTCAGTTTAGTTAGGGATGACTGGTTGCACTTTGGAGCAGTATCTGGGGCTCATCTTGGGGATCCCAGGCTTCTGTAGGCCTGAGGTTGGAGCTCTGTGCCCCAGTACCCAAGCGGTAATAAGTGGCAGGTGAGCACAGCTCTCATGCATGCAGTAGGAGGCTAGATCCTGGAGCCTGCGGGGACCCAGAAACTTTTCTGGAGTTGGATGTCCTGAGGTCGCACCAGGTGCTCCCCCCACACTGTGGGGTTTCCTCCCAACAAGAAGGCCCAGTCTGTGGTGTTTTGGGGTCCATAGTTCTGTCTAGGGTGGTGCATAGAGCACGTAGGAGCAGGCCAGTGGTGGCTCCAAGCTGGTGACTGGGCACCTGCAGGAACCCTGGAACTTTTCTGGAGAGCTTTTCTGTGTGTGTGTGTGTGTGTGTGTGTGTGTGTGTGTGTGTGTGTGTGTTGGGTTTGGCTGAGTGCTGTAAGCTCAGATCTGCTGTTTCCCTTGCTGTGGGGTTTTCTCCCAACAGGGAAACCCAGTCTTTGGTGCCTTGGGGCCCACAGTTCTGTCTGGGATAGTGAGTCAGGCACACAGCAGGTTTCTGGGCTGGCAGCTATGAGCCTGTGGGTCCCTGGGACCTTTTCCAGGGATTGACTGGGTGACCTGAGGTTGTTCCTGATTTCTTCTTTCCCTGTGGGATTTTCTTGCAACTGGAAATCCCATTCTCTGGTGTTTTGGTGCCCACAATTTAGCCTGGGAAGGTGATCAGGAAACAGGCATGTGGCTCTGGGCTGGTGACCCAGTGCCTGCCAGGACCGGGGAATTCTTGTGGGTTTTAGCTGGGTGACCTGAGGATGGACCCGATTGATTCCTGGTTGATTCCCACACCGTGGGATTTCCTTTTACCTGGGAAATACAATCGCTAGTGTTTTAGGGCCCAGAGTTCAGTCTCTTGGTTGCTGTGCTGACACTCTTGCCCTGCTCCTCAGACACAGTGTCTCCCCCAGCACCCCTATCTTGGATCTCAGTCTCATTTCTTTTAATAGTCCCAGTAAGCCATTTTCTGTTTTCTTTTGTTTTTAAATTTCTTTTCTTTCTTTCTTTTTTATTTATTATTTATTACAACTTATTCACTTTCTATCCTGGCTGTGGTCTCACCCTCCTCCCCTTCTAATCCTCCCCTCCCTCCCTCCTTTATCTCCTCCCATGCCCCTTTCCCAGTTCACTGATAGTGGAGGTCTTCCTCCACTTCCATCTGACCTTAGCCTATCAGGTCTCATCAGGACTGTCTTTCATAGTCTTCCTCTATTGCCTGGTCAGGCTGCTTCCCGAAGATGAAAATAAGGAACAAGACAGGAGCCTACCACAGAGGGCCTCTGAAAGACTCTATCCAGCAGGGCATTAAAGCAGATGCTGAGACTCATAGCCAAACTTTGGGCAGAGTGCAGGGAATCTTTTTTTTTTTAATTTTTTAAAATTTTTTAAATTATTTCTTTTATTTTTTTTCATCAATTACACTTTATTCATTCTGCATCCCCCCATAAGCCCCTCCCTCCTCCCCTCCCAATCCCACCCTCCCTCCTCCCTCTGTTTGCATGCCACTCCCCAAGTCCACTAATAGGGGAGGTTCTCCTCTCCTTTCTGATCTTAGTCTGTCAGTTCACATCAAAAGTGGCTGCATTGTCCTCTACTATGGCCTGGTAAGGCTGCTCCCCCCCAGAGGGAGGTGATCAAAGAGCAGGCCAATCAGATTATGTCAGAGGCAGTCCCTCTTCACATTACTATGTAACCCAATTGGACTCTGAACTGCCCTGGGCTACATCTGTGCAGGGGTTCTGGGTTATCTCCATGAATAGTCCTTGGTTGGAGTATGAGTCTCTGGGAAGTTCCCTGTGTTCAAATTTTCTTGTTCTGTTGCTCTCCTTGTGGAGACTCTGTCCTATCCAGCTCTTACTATTTCCCAGTTCTTACCTAAAATTCCATTCACTCTGCCCAACAGTTGCCCATCAGGCTCAGCATCTGCTTTGATAGTCTGAAGGGCAGAGACTTTCAGAGGCCCTCTGTGGTAGGTTCCTAGGTTGTTTCCTGTTTTCTTCTTCTTCTGATGTCCATCCTCTTTGCCTTTCCAGATGGGGATTGGGCATTTTAGTTAATCTTATGAAAGAAGGGGGAGATAGAAAGGTCTGGAGGGGACAGGAGCTCCACAACGAGAGCAACAGAACAAAAAATTTGAGACATGGGGTCTTTTCTGAGACTGATACTCTAATCAAGGACCATTCATGGAGATAACCTAGATCCCCTGTTGCCTGTGGCAGCTCAGGTTGCAAATGGGCTCCCTAATAAGGGGAACAGGGGCTGTTTCTTTTTTATTTTACCTTTACATTTTCCACTCTGTGTCTGGGTTTTATTGTTACTCAATAATTGTGGTCTGTCCTTCATTGGAAGAACCACTCATGGATTTTCGTGGGAAGCAGTCAGGGCTTTCCTGTTTTTACTTCCAGATCCTACATCAAGCCTCCTGATTAAAAATCCAGACATTGTCTTAGAAACAGACCATATAGCACATGGAACATGAAGCAAAAGCCAAGCGATTTGTATTATTTTTACAATCTGACAGCTATATTTCTTTTTATTAAATCACTGCATATTTTTTAAAGCAAGGAATGGTATTCATATCATTATGAGAATTACAATGTTCTCCATTAGTGGAAATATAAAACAAACCCTGGCCTCCCCAAGTCTCAGAGAATATTGTAGAACAGAAGGCAGAAAAATGTAAGAACCAGAAGATGGAGGAGCATAGCTATGACACAATGTCCTCTGATATGACACATCTGTCGCACACAGTAACTCAGAGCAACTGTCATTGCTGTTACAAGACTTACACAGTTAACAGTTCCACCATGCTCCGGGGAGGGCATCCTGAGGCCCCTCCCCTAGAAGAGGAGCTATGGACAATCCATGGATATTGTAGAAGGGAGTTATTTTTTTATTTTTGAGGTAGCTACTAGTAGGTTGCCTATGTCATAATGGATAAACATGATGCACGGTAAATACTAATAACTCAGTATGTTGGTTTAAAAAAATTGAGAAGAACTTGAAATTAGGAGGGAGATGTGCTAGAAGGCCTAATAGGAATTGGAGGGAAGAAGTTGGGGGTAGATATGGTCAAGATATAAAATTATAAAATTGTATAAAATTATAGGCCCCTGCACAAATATAGCTTATTGGCAGCTTGGTCTTCATGTGTGTTGCCTGGCGAGTGGAGGGGGTGAGGGATGTTTCTAACATGGACACTATTGCCTGCTTTTGGATCACTTCCTCCTGGCAGGGCTGCCTTACCTGGTCTCAGGGGATGAAGATTTGCTCAGTCCTGATGTGACTTAATGTGCTGGGGAAGGTTACTATGGGGGAGGGGGATCCTCTTTTCTGGGGGAAAGGAGAGGGGAAAAAGAAAGTGGGGCAGGGGGTGACTGGAAGGAGAGTATGGAGGGGTACCTTTTGGATGTAAAGTAAATAAACTGAAATAAAAAATAAAAATTGGGCAGGGGGTGACTGGAAGGAGAGTAGGGAGGGGTACCTTTTGGATGTAAAGTAAATAAACTGAAATAAAAAATAAAAATTATTTTATTAATTAAAAAATTACATGTAACTGTGTGTGTCTATGTGGAGGTCTCTGCATGTGAGTCCTGGTGCTCTCGGAAGGTTAGAGATAAAGAATCTCCATGTGGCTGGAGTTACAAGTAGTTTGAGATGCTAAGTGAGGCTTCTGGGAACCAATCTCAGGTCCTCTGAGAGAGCAGTGTATGGTTTTAACCACTAACTCATCTCTCCAGAAACATATAAAAAATTTCAAGGAATAAACAAATACATATTAAAAGAAGGAATTACAATAATGTTATATTTTGAAATCAAGTTTAGTGAGAAGCTATTCATAGAAAATGTATATCAATATTGCTTACGAAGTTTGGTGAGTACTGATATATATATATATATATATATATATATATATATATTCAGATACATAAAATATATACTATTGGCTTTGTATATCTTTGTATATCTTTATATATATGTTATTCTATCCAACTAACAATGGAGATTTAGGTTTTTCACGCCATCTATGCATTTCTCTTATTTTGGTCAACTACTTCTGATCGTGAAATGTGTCCTGGAGTGGTTGATATACCCCATGCCACTTAACTGGAGAAAACTGACTGTTTCTCTCTCCTATCATGTACATATATGTGGGGCAGATGAGCCATGTGAACAGGGAGCAAGAGTGAGGCTGAGATGTGTCCAAACCCTGAAAATCTCATCTTGAGACTGGCAGAAGTAATGACCACTTTTTCCCAGTTCTAGACCTCCATGCCCCAGTACATGTAGCCTTGAAACCCACACCTCTTTGCTTTGAGTTAGTCACATAGTTTGGTGGCCAGGTTTCAGATTAAAACTTTCTATTCCCTTAAGGACACATCCAGCTAGCACCTAGAATTCCTCTTCATACAAAGGAAGCATTCCCAGCACCTCAGCCCCAGCCAATGTTGTACACTCATCCTGAAAACCTCTACCCACATCCCCAAGGTTCATATAGTCCTTATTCCCCTCAATAAAGCAGATCTGCTTCATTGAAAACTATCTTGGAAAAGCCTTTTTCTTCACTCACCACACAGACCAAGATCCTGCTAACCCACCCGCCTAGCTAAGCTTTGGTCCTTCTAGTCCAGCCTCATGCAAAATGGTTTCTGGATGCCTGAGGGCAGAATAAGAGACAGTTCAGTTGTTAACCATTACCCTAGTGGTTAATTTTCATTCATTCATTCATTAAAAATATAACACAATAAAATATAAGGTAGAACAAAAACTTTCATATTAAAGTTGGATGAGACAAATTTAAAAAGGAAAAGAGACCAAGAAAAGGCTGTATGTTTGTTGCTTTAGGCATTGTAAGTTCATCTGAGTTTTGCTCCTGTTAAAGGGCCTTCTCAGTGCCCTCCATTCCCTCAGACACATACATTCCTTCTGCCTCCTCTATTCCCTGAGTTCTGAGAGAAGGGATTTGATGTAGCTATTCCATTTAGGGCTGGGTGCTTCATGGTCTTTCTCACTCTATGTGTACTGTGTTGCTCTGAGTCTCTGTATTTGTTTCCATCTACTGCAGGAGGAAGTTTCTCTGATGGTACCTGAACAAGGCACAGGTCTAAAAGTATAGCAGAATATCACTGGGAGTCAGTTTATTGCTACTTTCTCTTGTTTGTTTGCTCTCAGACCAGTATTGCATGTTGTTATTGTAGATCCCTGGGCTATCTAGTCTCAGGTTCTTGGTTACCCAAACAGTGTCAGGTATTGACTCATTGACTCCATTTTATGGAAGGGGCCTTAAGTCTAATAAGCTGTTGTTTGATTACTTTCAAAACTTTGTACCAACTTTGTACCGCTACTGCTTTAGCATATTCTACAGGCACCACACCACTGTAAATAATGGGTTTCTGGCTGGCTTGTCATTATGTTTCTCTTTTAAAAGCATTCAGAGTAAGTTCCTGAACCAAAGGTCCTGGAACATAGGGAATAAGGCTCTATGTGGGCACCAACTTCTTATGTTTATATTTAATAAATTGTGTGGGTGTTGTCTTCAGAAATTGGGTCTTAACTGTCAGATTCTTCTGAGAAACCTATTGTCTTGATAACATCCTAGGTTATTTGGTGATTCTGGCTGGTGACCTTTGGCCAACAACTCTAGATATAACCCAATCTCATTACTGGAAGCTTTGTTTGGTTACAAAAGATGTCCACTTTGGACTCTGTCTCTGTTGTTATTTGGTGATTTTATTTAGATCACCTTCATATATGAGTGTATTTTTAAGACGTTTCTACTGCATTAGCTTTTCATACTAACCTTCAAATATCCCTTTAACTTTAGCTGTCTTTTCCTGTATTTCTTTCCACAACTCCATTTCCCCTTCAAGTCCTCTCTTAGTTCTCCCTGTCTATTCAATTTTTCTTTTTTAAAGAGATCTATCTGGCCAGCCAGTGGCGGTACACATCTTTAGTCTGATTCAGCAATCTGCCTGTCTTTCTGAGATTTAACAGCTAATATCCACATATAAGTGAATCCACACAATAATTGTCTTTTGGAGTCTTGGATATATCACCCAGTATAACTTTCTACTAGTTCCACCCATTTGTCTGCTGCAAATTTTAGGATGCCATTTTTTTTTTTAAAACAATTGAGTGATATTCCACTGTGTTCTCAATCTATTTTTATGTGGAGGAATATCTATGTTGTTTCCAGTATCTGGCTATTATGTATAAAGCAATAGTTAACTGGTTGAGCAAGTGTCTCTGTGGTAGGATGAAGCATCCTTCGGGCATATGTCCAAGAGTGGTAAAGCTGGGTCTTGAGGAGAATCAATTTTCATCTTTCAAAGGAAGCACCAACCTGATTTGCACAGGGGCTGTAGAAGTTTGCGCTCCCACCAGGAGTGGAAGAGTGCTGCTCTTCTTCCATATCTTCTGCACCATGTTGCCCTCATTCCACATCCTCACAGGCAGGTGGAGAAAGGGGAGCCCTCCTCCACTGCTGGTGGGAATGGAAACTGATAGAACCATTCTGGAAATCAATCTGACACTTTCTCAGAACATTGGGAATAGCTCTACCTTAAGACCCAGCTATACCACTTTTGGGTATATACCCAAATGATGCTTTACCATACAACAAGGGCACTTGCTCAACTATGTTCATAGTAGATGTATTCATAATAGCCAGAATCTGCAAGTAACCTAGATGTCCCTCAACCAAAGAATGGATAAAGGAATTGTGATAATTTACACAACAGAATACTACTCATTTATTAAAAACAAGGAAATCATAAAATTTGCTGGCAAATGGCTGGAACTAGAAAAGACCATCTGGAGTAAAGTAATATAGACACAGATGGTATGTAGTCACTTATAAGTGGATTTTAGCTATATAGTACAGGATAAACATACTATAATTCACAGACCCAAAGAAGATAGGTAGCGGAGGGGCAAGATGGCGGTGCCGGGAGGACTCTCATTCTGAGCAGCAGCAGCAGGATCAGCACAGTGACCAGCAATCAGAACTCGCGGCCATAAAACACAGTGATTGTGTTTCCCAGGTGAGAGGATACCCCACGGTGGGGGATTCAATCAGCTTTTAACTCACCCGGCTAAACCGCGGAAGAGATCCCGGTTCCCAGATGCTTGGCTGCCGGCCGCCAGCCCCAGCCCCAGCCCAGAGCCACAAGCCAGTGTCTCTGGTCATGGTCCCAGACTGAACCGTGGGCACCACACTATCAGAGACTGGAATTTTCAGTCGAGAGATAACCCCACGGTGCAGGAAACGATTGGGACCGGCCTTAGGTCACCCAGACATCCCCTGGAAAAGACTCGGGTTCCACAGGCGCCCCAGGAGCCAGCCTGGAGCCAGAGCCGGGGATCCAGGCTCCGGCACAGAGCCCTGCCTGCCTGTGCGCCTGATTTGCTGCCTGAGATAGAACTGTGGGCACCAGGGCACCAGCGAATGAGTTTCACTGTCCGGTGCAAACACACAGGGAGGGAAACGGCTGGTCTGATCTCAGAGCACTCAGCCAACACCCCCACCCCTAAAAAGTCTCTGGAAAATTACCCAGTTTAGGCAAACACCCAGGTTCCCAAAGGCCGGAAAGGCGGAGACTGAGCTGCCATCACTCAGCTGTGCTCCAGACACAGGCAATTTCTGTGGCCAGCCAGCTGACAGAGACCGAGCAGTGCACACCAGGGCAATAAAAAAAAAAAAAAAAAAAGAGACTGAGAGTCTCTGTCTCCAGAGAATCCACAGGGAAGGAAGGAAACTGTACTGACTTAAATCACCAATCCTTCCCTGGAAAAAGGCTAGCAAAGACCAGCAGAGCCGAGCCGCCATCACTCAGCTGTGCTCCAGACAAAGGCACAAACAGTTACTGCGTGCCAGATGTCCAACTGGGTCACAGCAGCTGATCATTAAATTTACAGCAAAAACCCAGAAACAGGGCAGCTGTCCTCAGGACTTCCCTGGGTGAGAGGAGAACCCTCTCGACTAACAAAGACCACAGTTACCACTCAGGTCTCTATCCCTGAGGTGAGCAGCAGCAACCCCTGAAAAAACGCCAGCCATCCAGGGACTATACCCAAAAAACTGAGAAGACATCCTTCAGGAATAACCAGCTTTCTGCAAAGGGGATTCTCTCCACCACAGGATCCCCAGGAACCACCAGAAAATAACCCCAAACACCTAAGATAGCACAATGGGTAGAGGCCAGCGTAAAAGCTCAAGCAACAAAAGGCAGAGCAATATGGCATCTCCAGAACCCAGTTACCCAGGGGCAAGTAGCCCTGGACACCCCAGCATAACTGAAATCCAAGAAGATGACCTAACAAGTATGCTCATGAAGATGATAACAGAGGAAAAAAATAAGATATGTAAAGACATAGAGGAAGATAAACTGAAACAGAATATTGCCATCCATAAAGAAATAGAGGAAGCTGCAGCCAAACAGTTTATGGCCTTTAGAAAGGAAATGCTTAAATCACTGAATGAAATAAAAGAAACAGAGTTGAAGGAACTAAAAGAAAAACAGGAAAGTACAATCAGACAGGTGAAGGAAGTAAACAAAACAACTCAAGACCTGAAGATAGAATTGGAAAAATTAAAGAAAACACAAATGGAGGAAATAATGGAAAGGAAGAATCTAGGGAAGAAAACAGGAAATACAGAGGTAAGCATAACCAACAGACTACAAGAGATGGAAGAAAGAATCTCAGGTATAGAACATACAATGGAAGAAATAGATGTATCTGTCAAAGAAAATGTTAAATCCAAAAAATTCCTGACACAGACTGTCCAAGAAATCCAAGACAATATGAAAAGACAAAACCTAAGAATAATAGGTATAGAGGAAAAAGAAGACTCCCTTCTCCAAGGCCCAGAAAATATTTTCAACAAAATCATTGAAGAAAATTTCCCCAAGTTAAAGGAGAGGCCAATAAGAATACATGAAGCCTACAGAACACCCAACAAATTTGACCAGAAAAGAAAATCCTCCCACCACATAATAATCAAAACAGTAAGTATACAGAACAAAGAAAAAATACTAAAAGCTGCAAGGGAAAAAGGCCAAGTAACATATAATGGCAAACCCATTAGAATCACACCTGACTTTTCAACAGAGACTATGAAAGCCAGAAGGGCCTGGACGGATATCATGCAGACCCTAAGAGAACACAGATGTCAGCCCAGGCTACTATACCCTGCAAAACTCTCAGTCCTCACAGACAGAGAAAACAGGATATTCAATGACAAAAACAAATTTCAACAATACCTACAAACAAAGCCAGCATTACAGAAGACACTAGAAGGGAAAATACAACCCCCAAAAAATAGCTTCTTTCAAGAAAACACAGGAAATAAATAACCTTACTACAGTAAAACAAAAAGCAACCAAGTACACAACCTGATGACCACAGCCAACATCAAAATCAAGGGATCTAACAGCCACTGGTCATTAATCTCTCTCAACATCAATGGACTCAACTCTCCAATAAAGAGACACAGATTAACAGAATGGATACGTAAACAAAACCCAGCAATCTGTTGCATACAAGAAACACACCTAAGACACAAAGATAGACATTACCTGAGGGTAAAGGGTTGGAAGACGACTTTCCAAGCAAACAGACCCAAGAAGCAAGCAGGAGTAGCTGTACTAATATCTGATAAAATAGACTTTCAACCAAAATTAATCAAAAGAGATGGGGAAGGACACTATACACTCATCAAAGGAAAATTCTACCAGGAAGACATCACAATCCTGAACATCTATGCCCCAAATACAAAAGCACCCACATTTATTAAAGAAACATTGATAAAATTTAAACCACATATAGATCCCCACATATTAATAGTGGGAGACTTCAACACCCCACTCTCAACAAAGGACAGGTCAACCAAACAGAAATTAAACAAAGAAACAATGTCTCTGACAGAGGTCATGAATCAAATGGACCTAACAGACATCTACAGAACTTTACACCCAAACACAAAAGAATTTACCTTCTTCTCAGCA
Organism: Meriones unguiculatus; assembly: GCF_030254825.1. Taxonomy (NCBI): domain Eukaryota; kingdom Metazoa; phylum Chordata; class Mammalia; order Rodentia; family Muridae; genus Meriones; species Meriones unguiculatus. The sequence continues at coordinate 23,625,816 of NC_083364.1, forward strand.
CCTCATGGAACCTTCTCCAAAATAGACCATATAGTTGGTCACAAAGCAAGCCTCAACAGATACAAGATGATTGAAATAATCCCTTGTATCTTGTCTGATCACCATGGAATAAAGCTGGACCTCAGTAACAACAGAAATAGCAAAAAGCCTACACACACGGAAACTGAACAACTTGTTACTAAATGACAGCTGTGTCAGGGAAGAAATAAAGAAAGAAATTAAAGTCTTCCTAGAACTCAATGAAAATGAAGACACAACATACCTAAACCTGTGGGACACAATGAAAGCAGTGCTAAGAGGAAAGTTCATAGCACTAAGTGCCTTCAAGAAGAATTTCGAGACAGCTCATGCAAGCAACTTAATGGCTCACTTAAAAACCCTAGAAAAAGAAGAAGCAGACACACCAAGAAGGAGTAGACTGCTGGAAATAATCAAACTCAGGGCTGAAATCAATCAATTGGAAACAAATAAAACAATTCAAAGAATCAATGAAACCAAGAGCTGGTTCTTTGAGAAAATCAACAAGATAGACAAACCCTTAGCCAAGCTAACTAAAAGGCAGAGAGACACCACCCAAATCAACAAAATCAGAAATGAAAAGGGGGACATAACTACAGACACTGAGGAAATCCAAACAATCATCAGGACTTACTTCAAAAGTCTATATGCCACAAAATTTGAAAATCTAAATGAAATGGACAATTTTCTTGATCGATTTGACTTACCAAAGCTGAACCAGGACCAGGTAAATCAACTAAATAGTCCTATATCCCATATCCCCCAAAGAAATAGAAGCGGTCATCAAAAGTCTCCCATCCAAAAAAAGCCCAGGACCAGATGGTTTCATCGTTGAATTCTACCAGACCTTCAAAGAAGAGCTAACACCAATTATCTTCAAACTATTCCACAAAATCGAAACAGAAGGAACATTACCAAACTCATTCTATGAAGCCACAGTCACCTTGCTACCTAAACCTCACAAAGACTCAACAAAGAAAGAGAATTTCAGGCCAATCTCCCTTATGAACATTGATGCAAAAATACTTAAAATACTTGCAAACAGAATCCAAGAACACATCAAAGATATCATCCATTATGACCAAGTAGGCTTCATCCCAGGTATGCAGGGGTGGTTCAGTATACGGAAATCCATCAATGTGATCCACCATATTAACAAGCTGAAAGAAAAAAACCATATGATAATCTCCCTAGATGCTGAAAAAGAATTTGACAAAATCCAACATCTATTCATGTTTAAAGTATTGGAGAGATCAGGGATACAAGGCACATATCTAAACATAGTAAAGGCGATATACAGCAAGCCTATAGCCAACATCAAACTAAACGGAGAGAAACTTAAAGCAATCTCACTAAAATCAGGGACAAGGCAAGGCTGCCCACTCTCCCCATATCTCTTCAACATAGTTCTGGAAGTCCTTGCTAGAGCAATAAGACAGTTGAAGGAGATCAAGGGCATACAGATTGGAAAAGAAGAAGTCAAATTATCACTATTTGCAGATGATATGATAGTATATGTGAGTGATCCCAAAAACTCCACCAGGGAACTCCTACAGCTGATAAACACCTTCAGCAAAGTGGGTGGATACAAAATTAACTCAAAAAAATCAGTAGCCCTCCTGTATACAAAAGACAAAAGGGCTGAGAAAGAAATTAGGGAAACAACACCCTTCACAATAGCCACAAATGACATAAGGTACCTCGGAGTAACCCTAACTAAGGTAGTCAAAGACTTGTATGAAAAAAATTTCAAGTCTCTGAAGAAAGAATTAGAAGATATGAGAAGATGGAAAGATGTCCCATGCTCATGGCTTGGCAGGATTAACATAGTAAAAATGGCCATTTTACCAAAAGCAATCTACAGATTCAATGCAATTCCCATCAAATTACCAACACAATTCTTTACAGACCTGGAAAGAAAAATTTTCAACTTCATATGGAATAACAAGAAACCCAGAATTGCTAAAACAATCCTCTACAATAAAAGATCTTCTGGAGGTATCTCTATCCCTGATCTTAAGTTGTACTATAGAGCAACAGTTTTAAAAACTGCACGGTACTGGCATAGAAACAGAATGGTGGATCAATGGAACCGAACAGAGGACCCAGAAATAAACCCACACATTTATGGACACCTGATCTTTGACAAAGATGCCAAAACCATACAATGGAAAAAAGATAGCATGTTCAACAAATGGTGCTGGTCCAACTGGATGTCTACATGTAGAAAAATGAAAATAGACCCATACTTATCACCCTGCACAAAACTGAAGTCCAAGTGGATCAAAGACCTCAACATAAAACCAGACACATTAAATCAGCTAGAAAAAAAAAAGTAGGGAATACCCTAGAACTCATTGGTACAGGAGAAAACTTCCTGAACAGAACACCAACAGCACAGGCTCTAAGAGCAACAATCAATAAATGGGACCTCATGAAACTGAAAAGCTTCTGTAAAGCAAAGGACACTGTCATCAAAACAAAACGAATGCCTACAGATTGGGAAAGAATCTTCACCAACCCTTTATCTGACAGAGGACTCATATCCAGTATATATAAAGAACTAAACAAGCTGAAAAGCAGCAAACCAAGTAATCCACTTGAAAAATGGGGAACAGAGCTAAACAGAGAATTCTCTGTAGAGGAATACCGAATGGCAGAGAAGCACTTAAAGAAATGCTCAACCTCATTATCCATTAGGGAAATGCAAATCAAAACAACCCTGAGATTTCACCTTACACCCATGAGAATGGCCAAGATGAAAAACTCAAGTGACAACACATGCTGGAGAAGTTGTGGAGAAAGGGGAACCCTTCTCCACTGCTGGTGGGAATGTAAACTTGTACAACCACTATGGAAAGCAATCTGGTGCTTTCTCAGACAACTAGGAATAGCGCTTCCTCAAGATCCAGCCATACCACTCCTAGGTATATATCCAAAAGAGGCTCAAATACACAAAAAGGACATTTGCTCAACCATGTTTGTAGCAACTTTATTTGTAATAGCCAGAAGTTGGAAACAACCCAGATGCCCCTCAACTGAAGAATGGATGCAGAAATTGTGGTACATCTATACAATGGAATACTACTCAGCAATGAAAAACAAGGAAATCATGAAATTTGCAGGTAAATGGTGGGACCTGGAAAGGATCATCCTGAGTGAGTTGTCCCAGAAGCAAAAAGACACACACAGTATATGCTCACTCCTATAGACATGCAACGTAGGATGGACCCACCGGAATCTGTGCATCTAAAGAGGCCGAGCAGGAGAGAGGACCCTGGCTAGAGTTCTCGATCCCCATCCTGAGGAGCGGGGAGGATGGACATCAGAGGAAGAAGAAAATAGGAAACAACCTAGAAACCTGCTACAGAGGGCCTCTGAAAGCCTCTGCCCTGCAGACTATCAAAGCAGATGTTGAGCCTGATGGCCAATTTTCGGGCAGAGTGAATGGAATTTTGTGTAGGAAGTGGGAAATTCTGGGAGCTGGAGAGGACGGGGTCTCTACAAGGAGAGCAACAGAACAAGAAAATTTGAACACAGGGAACTTCCCAGAGACTCATACTCCAACTAAGGACTATTCATGGAGATGACCTGGAACCCCTGCGCAGACATAGCCCATGGCAGGTCGGTGTCCAGGTGGGTTACCTAGAAATGGGAAGAGGGACTGCCTCTGACATAATCTGATTGGCCTGCTCTTTGATCCCCTCCCCCTGATGGGGGAGCAGCCCTACCAGGCCACAGAAGAGGACAATGCAGCCACTTTTGACGAGAACTGATGGACTAAGATCAGAAAGGAGAGGAGAACCTCCCCTATCAGTGGACTTGGGTACGGCATGCATGCAGAAATGGGAGGGAGTGTGGGATCGGGAGGGGAGGAGGGAGAGGCTTATGGGGGGATACAAAATCAATAAAGTGTAATTAATAATTAAAAACAAAAAAAAGAAGATAGATAGCAAGGAAGACCTGATGGAGGATGCTTAAATCTCACTCAGAAGAGGAAATAGAATAGACAGCAGAAGTGGCTGAAGAGAGGGAACCAGGTAGGACAGGGAGCATAGAGAGAAGTGAGGGTGAATAGTAGACATGGGGTGAGCAGAGGTAAAAGGACAGAGGGACCACAGAGAAGAGAAACCATGGGTGGGGCCATCTCTATGACAAGACAGGGTGGGCTTCTAGGAGGATATGGGGGTGACTCTAGCTGAGACTCCTAGTTGCAGGGGTCATGGATACTGAAGAGGACACACCCTAACCAGATAAGACTCCTAGTGGAGGGATGGGAAAACGAACCCACCCACAAAAACTTTGACCCAAAATTTATCCTGCCTGTAAGATGTGCAGGGATAAAGATAGAGCAGAGATTGGGGGAATGGTCAATGACTGCCTGGCCCAAACTGAGAGATCTTGTAAAGCAACATAACAGCATTCCTGAAAGCTCTAGAGAAATAAGAAGAAATAATACTTTGTAGGAGAAAAATGAAGGAATGGCCTGGTGACCAGACTACTTGGGATACTGCAGTTCTAAGTAATAAATATGGTAAGCCATGCTTCTGAAGTCAGAGCACTGAATTCTGAGGTAGCATGAATAGCTGGAGCTTGCCTGTGGATGAGTCTGTACTCTCTTTGTCTCCTTTAACGCAAATAATAGGAAGGATGGGAGTTATAAAAAAAATATACATGTGTACCTCCCACACATGCTGACTTTAGTTGACTGAAATTTAATTACTGAAAGAAAAATTTATATAATAGTGATATGATCTAAAATGGCGTGTTTACATGTTATTAAATATATGAAAAAAGATTTCTACAAAGAGAAATTTAGCATGAATATAATTGAAATGACAGAATCCTGTAACTCTCTACAATTTCTAAAGAAAAATCTAAAATAATGTAAACCCATAATACATCTGTCTAATACTGAATAGGATGACTTTGTGTGCTTCTGTCACCATGCATGTCCACAGTGGTGTTGCCATACAGTTTGCAAAAGCATTTCCTGAGGACCCTGAAATGAGGACTGAAAATGGGAGGGAACTTTATGAAACAGCAAGAAACTTTGAAAGAACAGGAATTTTTTTTCCTCAGGATCAAACCTAATTCTAAGTGATTCACTTTATTCTTTCTTTACTTTTTGTTTTTGTCAAGGAACCCATAGAAAGAATTTCAGATGCTTATTTTAAATTATCTAACACCACACAATGAAGATGGTAGAGAAAATAATTGCTTTCCCTTTTTAAAAATTCCTTATTAATTATAATTTTTTCACTTTGTATCCCCCTGTGGTTCCCTCCCTCCTCCCATACCAATCCCTCCCTTCCTTCCCCCTCTGCACACATGCCCCTCCCCAAGACCACTGATAGGGGAGGTCTTCTTTTCTTTCCTTCTGATCCTAGTCAATTAGGTCTCATCAGGAGTGGCTGCATTGTCTTCTTCTGTGGCCTGGTAAGGCTGCTCCCCCCTCAGGGGGAGATGATTAAAGAGCAGGCCAATTAGTTCATGTCAGAGACAGTTGCTGTCCCTATTACTATGGAACCCACTTGGACACTGAACTGCCATGGGCTACATCTGTGCAGGGTTATCTCCATGCATGGTCCTTGGTTGGAATATCAGTCTCAGGAAAGACCCCTGTGCTCAGAGTTTTTTTTTGTTCTGTTGCTTTCCTTGGAGTTCCTGTCCTCTCCAGATATTACTATTTCCCACTTCTTTCCTAAGATTCCATGCACTCTGCCCAACAGTTGGCCATAAGTCTCAGCATCTGCATTGATAGTCTGCACGGCAGAGCCTTTCAGAGGCCCTCTGTGTCAGGCTCCTGACTTGTTCCCTCTTTTCTCCTTCTGATGTCCATCCTCTTTGCCTTTCTGGATAGGAATTGAACATTTTAGCAAGAGTCCTCCGTCTTGATTAGTTTCTTTAGGTGTACAGATTTTAGTAGGTTTATCCTATATTATATGTCTATATGAGTGAGTATATACAGTGTGCGTCTTTCTGCTTCTGGGACAGCTCACTCAGGATGATCCTTTCCAGGTCCCACCATTTACCTGCAAATTTCATGATTTCCTTGTTTTTATTGCTGAGTAACATTCCATTGTGTAGACGTACCACAATTTCTGTATCCATTCCTCTGTTGTGGGACATCTGGCTTGTTCCCCATTTGTTATGTGCAATCCCAGTGCATGCTTCCACACTCTGTGTGAGTTTATGTGTGTCAGTCCTACTGTGTCTGGAAGACCTTGTTTCCTTGGTGTCTTCCATCCCCATTGGCTCTTAAAATCTTTTGCTCCACTTGAGTCCCTAAACATCTCTTGAGTCCTGAGGAGAGCGGTTTGATGCAGATGTCTCATTTAGGACCGAGTGTTCCCAGGTCTCTGACTCTCTGCGCATTGTTCAGGTGTGAGTCTCTGTATATGCTCTCATCTGCTGCAAAGGAAGTTTCTCTGATGGGGGGTGAGCAAGACATTAATCTCTGGATACAGCAGAATGTTATTAGGATTCATTTGGTGGTGAGAGATTTCTAGCTGAGGCTGTCTTGCAGTTATTTGGTGATCACACTTAGATTTCTTTCACACACACACACACACATGCACACACACACACACAAACACAAGCTTCTACTGTAGTAGGTTTCCATATGACCCTCAGATATCTTTTATTTTTAGAAAGTCTCCCCATAGTCCCTCCCTTACCCTGTCTTCCCTTATCATATCCATTTAATCTTCACCTTGCACTCTCTTTCCCCACCTGTATCTTCTAAACTATACAGTCTGTTTTCTCATCCATGAGAACGCCTTCCCTTCCCACTAGTCCCTTACTAGAAAACTAATCTATGTGTGGTTTGCGGCATGCTTATCAAAGGTTTACAAATTACCTATAAGAGAATACATACCATATTTGTCCTTTGGAGTCTGGATTATATTGTTCAGGATGAGTTTTTTGTTTGTTTTGTTTTATTTTTTATTTTTTTTTTTAGCTCTAGCTATTTTCTTGTGTATTTCATTACTTTATTGGTGAATAATATTCCATTGTGCAAATGTACCACAATTTTATTACCCATTCATCTTTTTTATTGACATGTAGGCTACTTCCAATTTATGCATATTAGGAACAGAGCAGTAGTGGACATGGATGAACATGTCTCTGTAGTAGAGTAAGTTCAGAAGAGTGAACAGCTGGATCTTAAGGAACTACCACACTTGTGGTAAACTTGTGGTACAGGGGCTGTCCAAGTTTACACTACCATCAGTAATAGACGAGTGCTCTCCTTATCCCACATCTGCATCAGCATGATCTGTCACTTGTTTTATTGATCTTGACAATTTTTACTGGTGTAAGATAAATTCTCAAAATGAATTTGACTTGCATTTCCCTGATGACTAAGGATGCTGAACATTTCTTTGAGTCATGTCCAGCTATTTGTGTTTCATCTTTTGAGAACTCTCTGTTTAGATATATATCTCAAGTTTTAATTGAGCTATTTATTTTTTCTTTGATGTTCAGTATTTTTTTCTGATGTAGATATTACCACCTTAATCTCAAATTATACTATAGAGCTATAGTAATAAAACCAGCATGACATTGGCATAAGAAAACAGATATGCTGATCAGTAGAATTGAATTAAAAACCCACATATAACTCAAAACACCTCTAAATATTGTAATTTTGATAAAAAGTCAAAACTACATACTAGAAAAAAATATATCATCTTCAACAAATGGTGCTGGTCAAACCAGATATACATGCAGAGAACTCATCACTGAAAGATCAAGGAACTTAACACAAGGCCAGATACATCGAATCTGACAGAAGACAAAGTAGGTAATAGGGTTTAACTCATTCACACTAGAAAAGACTTTTGGAACCAGACATTGACACCACAGACAATAAGAACAACAATAATAAATGAGACCTCATGAAACTGCAAAGCTTCTGTACAACAAAGGCCACCATAATTTGGATATAGGGGTAGGCCACAGAATGTGAAAAGATCTTCACAGATGAGACATCAGTAGAGGATTAATATCTAGAATATATAAAGCGATGTCTTTGTTAAATTTTACATTCATGCCTTGAATTGTTTTCATTATTTCATTCAACTGTTTGTGTTTTCTCAGTCTTCATTAAGCATTTATTCATGACCTCTGTATGGTCCTTAAATGTAATCGTAAATGATAGTTTGATGCCCTTGTATTGTGGTTCAGCTAAAATTGCTTTTTCAGGCCCATACACAATGGACTTGTTGGGTAGAGGAAGCATATTGTCTTAATTGTTCATGCTTGTGTTTTTATGCTTGGATCTAGGCATCTGGAGTTGTAATGTTTGAAATGTTTCTTGGTGTAGATACGTGGTCCCATCTTTGTTGGGTGGGTGTTCTGTCCTTTGGTTGCTGTTGTTTACTCACAGTCCTAGTCCAGTGTGGCAGCTGTTGTGACCCAGAGTCCCAGACAAATTTGCAGGCTTAGTGTTCCCTGTCTGTGGAGAGTCACGAAAGATAAAGTTGGGGTAGAAGAAAAAGCTGAATGGAACAGCTGAATAAAACTAAAGGGACCCTTGGTTCATACCTGGAGGCTGAGTAGGGCTCACACAAGCAGGCTGCAGTAAGACTAAAAGTAAGTTTGGAGAGACTGGAATGGAGGATGGGAAGGAGGTTAAAGATAACCTCCCTCATTTCAGCCTAGTGTGGTAACTAGAGAAAGGTTCTGTGGGCCAATGAGGTCACAAAGGCTGAGAGATGGGCTGGAAGAAAATACTGGAAGTGGCTGCCAGAAATAACTAATAGAACTCTGGTGTGAATAGATAGGCCTGAGGCCTGGAAACAGTCAATCAGATTTCCAGGGAGGACCCAGAACCATCAGGTCTTGGCTGAGAAACACTGAAGTTATTTCAGAAGCTCCTCCTGGCTGTACCTGACATTACATGCCCATATCTCCCAAAGGCTACAGAGCATTTGTAACTCAGTTTGTTCCAGTACTCTGTCCTTGCTGTAGGATTTTGTAGAACAGTGTAGAAAATGAACATTTACAAAGCGATTTTAATAATGATGAATGGTTTTGGGTCACTTATTTATTCATTCATTCTTTTACTCATAACTTGTTAAGGGTCTAAAATTCACAGAACTGGCTAAGTGATTTTGAAGGAAGACACTGAATAGAACAACCTGAAATCTAGTTGATTTGTTCATGATTCTTCATGTAAAAATTGGATTCTCATATTCATTTTATGGTCATAATTATGTTCCTAATTATGGACAATAGTTACTGAAGGGTCATTGTAGGCTTAGAGTCTTACTGAATGCTAGCACAGTCAGGAAATGGGACACAGACATTTGATATTTAACAAAATGCTCAGAGGCAGAGTGAGAAACACAGGGGCCTCTTCGTTCTTCTGAGGAAGCATAGAAGATTGGGAATGAGACTAGAATGTGCAACTCCTTCCCCACTGTCCTCTGAATTCAACCCCTTGGCTTATGTTGAACCATATATAGCTCTCCTCTTCTGAATAGTTAATTAATGTCAGTGCTCTGTATTCTTGGATGGATGACAAAACAGTGAGCATCATCCAGACACAAGCTGAAGTGTCTCCCTCATGATCTTGACACTCACTGTTACATCCTACTTTCTCTCATTTACATAAGACATGACAAGGCTTTGCCAGTTTGCTCAACCACAACAGGACTTCATGGTTGGCATTATCTTTGAGATTATTGCAGGTAAGGTTGTTTGGTGGGACACTGATCCCTCCAGACTCCCGAACCCACTGGCCTGGTATACCCCGAAAATTCACCCTCCTCAGCAGAGGTGACCATGTGACACTTGTCCTCTTTCTGCTCAGGAGATGGTGATCAGCAACAGTGCACAGAGAAGTGTCAGGCTCAAGACAAACCCTGCCCATTACAGCAGCGTCATTTTCCTCCAAAGATGGTTCAGCTTTCAGCTGGTATGGTGAACAGGATGAGTGACTATCTAGGTTGGAGAGGACTGATAATCCTGTTTATTTGGTGACCAGAATCCTTCCTACACACTGTCATATAGTCAATGGAAATATTTCTTAGACATTCCAGTCCTCTGGGTCCCAATGAAAATTTGAGAGGTGGTTAAATACCCACACAGAGGGACTGTGCTCACTCCAGGAGAGGCAAGTCATTTCCCTAAGTGTGGCTTCTCTAGTTCATTCCCAGGAGGTATCAGCTGTAGCCCCACTTGGGATTAGCCCAGGTTCATTACTCAGGGAATCCAGAGTCACATAACCCAAGCTACCTGACCACTCAAAAGAGAAGCTTCTCTTTCTGATTTCTTCAGATCTGCCTTCCACCTGACTTGTATATTTATGAGTCCATAGGAATGTGGTCCTAGGTATAGTCATGCATAGTCTACAATGTCTTCAATATGTTTTCAAATATACTTAGCTCAATTCCAATCCTGGAGTGAAGCTAGCTCACCCTGCACTGCAGTAGCTTACATTGCAGATGAGATCTCCTGCATACTTGGTATACTGGAGGTCAATAAAGGTTGTTACTTGCCACTAAAGAAAGGCCCAGGAGTTGGACTCTCAGAAATAGTATATCTGGGCACAGGAGTCTTTTATGAGACTGTATTTCCAACCAAGGACCATGTATGGATATAACATAGAACCCCTGCTCAGATGTAGCCCATGGTATCTCAGTATCCAAGTGGGTACCCTAGTAGGGGGAACAGGAACTATTTCTGACATGAACTCAATGGCTATCTCTTTGACTTCCCCACACCCCTGAGGGAGGAGCAGCTATGCTAGGCCACAGAAGAGGACATTGCAGCCAGTCCTGAAGACCTGATAAGCTAGGGTCAGATGAAAGGGGAGGAGTCCTCCCCTATCAGTGGACTTGAAAAGGGGCAGGGAGGAGATAAGGGAGGGAGGATGGGGAGGGAATGAGGGAGTGGGCTAGAGTTGGGATACAAAGTTAATAAACTGTAACTAATATTAAAAAAATTAAAAGAAAAAGAAAAAAATAGAAAAGTGAAGAGAAACAAGACATGCTGTGACCAGGGATCATGATCAAATAATCCTCTGTCAGTTTAACCATATCTAGTGTATTTAGCACCACTGAAGCATCCTGGCTTTTCTACCTACATCCTCTAGACCCTTGTCTCTCATGTTACCAGGGCTGCAATCTTATATTCTGCTCACCCTGTTATCTCTGCCTCATGAATTGGTGCTACTGAGATCTGGACCACATATAGAAGAGGAGAGAAAGAAGAGGTGTTATCTGGGCCCCACACTGAGGAACAAAGATAATCCTCCATAGAAGATTCCCACAGAGGGACTGAGCAGGGGATACTTGAGGGAGGATACAGGGCAGAATAGTGTATCAGTATATAAGTATATCAGTAGAGAGTTGGATGCTTATAGAAATTAAATTAAGGAAAGGCAAGACAGTTCTAGGCTTTAAATTCGATTTCTACTCATGGCCAGGAACTGGAGGATCACAAACCTCACAGCCCAGAAAACCACAGATAGCAGGGCCCAGATGGGTCAAGGCCAGAAAAAGAGGTCTAAAAGACTATCTCCAGCCAGATTTACAACTTCAAAAGGTACCAGCATCATGAGCTGAGATGCTGTTAAATGGCCTTTTATAACACAAGGACACTAGTTATAAAAATGGGTACTTATAGATTTTGTAAGACCAACACCTAGAACCTACATCTCATTTCAGTAAAATCCCCAGAGTGAGGTATATAAACTCTCATATGTCCTGACTTCTAGCCCAGGCCTTTCCATTTGATGAGTCAGAGAAACATTCAGGAACATAAGATAACTGCCTTTGGTCACAGACGGTGTTTAGTGTAGAGTGCTACCTTCTTTTGGGCAAAGGACATGCTCACCTGGAGTGATTTCCAGCTACCATTCCAAAGCCTTACCTTATTTCAAAGATGTGTAAATCAAATAGCCATGATACCAGATACTGGACATGATCTGATCTATAGAAACCATGGCTGTAGTCAACTAAATAAACGGTCAAAGGTGTGAAGTGACAGCAGCAAAGAGTCTAGTCCAAACATCTTCCTGTAGAAGATGTTGGTGGATGTACAAGGAGGTACACTACCTGCTCAGTCTTCATCAGCTCTTGATCCTAAGCAACTTAGTTTCTCTTGGTATATCTTAGTTTCCTTTTCTGTATTAGGCTGTGATTAAGAATAAACCACATAGGATGGACTTGGAGATTAAATGATATGTTGCCTACAGTGTGTTTAGCATATGGGGCCTCTCACAGATCCTAGCCACTAATCATCTTGCCTCCTGCCTAGGCCTAGACTTATCCTCTGACTTTCTTTCTCACCTTTAACAGTTAACTTCCCTTCTTGAGGAATCACCGTCCAGTTTTCCCAATGAAGATATGAGTTAAGGATCCCCAAGTGCCATCTATCTTGGATATTATAGTATTTTTGTATGTTCATTCTAGGTAGATTCTAGGCCTAGTAGAACAAAAATGCCTCAGTTGTAGAGTATGAAATGAGAGATTGGCCAAAGTGTGTGTGTGTGTGTGTATCACTAGTTGCTTTTCCCAGTCTTGCTCACTCTGACTTCAGTTGGCCACCTTGGGAATCCCCAAGCTAAAGTTAGTCCTGTGTTGGCTGAAGCAAGAACTTGAGGTCATAGAAAAAGAGAAATAAATAGAAGTGAAACCAAGCTCATGGTAAACAAACAGGACCAGGTGTGACCCGTGAGAGGAAAGGGGCCATTTTATGACTGCAGTTGAATGATTGTGTCTCTGATAGGTAGGAATATCAGGCCTACATTGCATCCCCTTCCAACTCCAAGTAATAGTTTCTTGGCCTGATGCTGCTCACCTTGTATCTTCTCATTCCAAGATAAGTCTTAAATGTTAGCAGTCTAGAAACACAGGCAAAAGAAGCCTGAAAACCAAATATTGTGGCCTTTTTGTTAGCAGTGTATCAGAGAGGAGGGGACTAGGCCAGAGCTCTGGAGTCCCATCCCAAGTTCCTAGCCTAGACAGAAATGGATTCCTGAGTGAGCAAGCACAGAAACCCTTGCTTCTTGAAACCCTGTGATTCAAAGACACATGATTTCAGCCCTTCATGAATTCTTTTCCATGTCCACATATTGGGACTTTCTTCTCATAACCCAGAAATCCTGCTCTTAGGACTTTATCACAGAGATGTCATAGGTCCTGAGTGGCATGGAGACTCAACCACAGTTATGTTTTAGAATTGTATTTATTTATGTGGTGTGCATATGTGTTTGTGCATGTCTATATATATCTATAGAGAGAGTCTTACATGCTACAGTATTCATGTGAGGGCAAAAGACTAACTTGCTAGAGTTTATTCATTTCATTATATGAATCTCAAAGTGAACTGGAAAGCACTTTTTTCCTACTGAGTCTTCTCACTGGCCCCTCAGGGTATACTTTTAACAAGGAAATGGTATAGTTCTCCTCATTTTCACGTGGTCTAAGTGGCCTTGGAAAAGGGCTGGGTGGATGTCTATGGCAGAGAAGAGTGGCCCATGGGCAAGTAAAGGACAAAGTCTTATCTTAAAAGACATCATTATTTTTTTTTAAACAGAGAATATTCTAAAAGGAGGCACACGCCAATACCCTTGCAGGATGCTGTTTAGTAGTTTTATTCTTTTTAATTAAAAATACTAATTTTATGTATATGGGTGTTTTTCCAGCAAGTATGTCTGTATCATTACAGGTATGGTACCTATTGAGGCCAGAAAAGGACATTGGATCGCTTGAACTGAAGCTACAGTTGTAAGCTGCCTTGTGCTGGGAATAGTATCCAAGTCTCCTAGAAGAACAGTTAGTGTTCTTAACCACTGAGCCATTTCTCCTGCCCAGAAATTTGTTCTATATGTTTTCTGATTTCACAAAGAATGAGTTTTATAATCTGGAACAAAGGTATAGATAATTTAATAATCAATATTTTCTTTCTGAGAATTTGCAATGCATTTGTAAAGACATGAGCAGAGTGTTACTTCAAAGGCGTCAAAGATGAGATGTGAGGTAGGCACATGGCATATGATATAATTGCAGCACTTGGGAGGCTGAGAAAGGTGTGTAGTCTAAGCATAGAGATTCAAGATCAGCTATATAACAATATGTCTCACTTAAATACATCTACATATATAAACACTTCAATGGTCTTTCAAAGGGCCTCTGTGATAGGCTCCTGTCCTGTTCCCTGTTTTTTCCCTCTTCTGATGTCCATCTCATTTGCCTTTCTGAATGAAGATTGAGCATCTTACCAGGGTCCTCCTTTTTATTAGCTTTTTTAGGTGTACAGATTTTAGTACGATTATCCTATGTTATATGCCTAATATCCATTTATAAGTGAGTACATATCATGTGTGTCTTTCTGCTTCTGGGATACCTCACTCAGGATGATCATTTCTAGATCTGCAAATTTCATGATTTCTTTGTTTTTAATTGCTGAATAGTATTCCATTGTGTAAATGTACCACAATTTCTGGATTTGAAAGGCTCTACCCAGCAGGGTATCAAAACATATGCTGAGATGCATAGCCAAACTTTGGGGAAGAATCCAGGAAATCTTATGAAAGAAGGGAGAGATAGAAAGACCTGGAGAAAACAGGAGCTCCACAAGGAGAGCAACAGAACCAAAAAGTCTGGGCACAGGGGTCTTTTCTGAGACTGATACTCCAAACAAAGACCATGATTGGAGATAACTTAGAACCCTTGCACAGAAGTAGCCCATGGCAGCTCAGTATCCAAGAAGGTTCACCAATAATAGGAACAGGGGCTTTCTCTGACATGAACTCTGTGGCTGGCTCTTTGGTCACCTCCACCTGAGGGGGAGCAGCCTTACCAGTCCACAGAGGAAGACAGAGAAGCCAGTTCTGATGAAACCTGATAGACTAAGGTCAGATGGAAGGAGAGGAAGACCTCCCCTATCATGGACTGGGAGAGGGACAAAGGAGAAGAAGGAGGGAGGGTGGGACTAGGAGGGTATGGGAGAGGGGGCTACAGCTGATATACAAAGTGAATAAACTGTAATTAATAAAAATAATAAAAATATATAAACAAAACAAACAAAAAATTTAAGGTAGGTATGAATGTCTTTGTCTGTGTCTATATTTATGGCCCATATCCACACATAACTACTGTGGATACCTGTGGAACAGATATTTAGGTGATGTTGGTATTTAATTTTTTATCTTCCTTTTAAAAAAAATCACATTTTTGTATAATTATGAAAAGGAGGTTCTGTGTCTCTTAGTCTGTTTGTTCCAGTTCAGTTACCATTAGACAAACATCTATTTCCTGGAAGAATGCTGTGTTTGTTATTATGCTGAAGAAAAGACAGAAAACGATCCATCTTAGTACTTAGTCCTTAAGACAACATTCCTTGGCTCACTGAATGTCAGAAAGGTGTGAGAAATCATTATCTTTTAAAATATACAGTTTGCACAGTTTAAGAAACGTTAGAAGCTTTTCACCTATGTCATCATTAATTGTTTGTTCTTTAGGCAGCATGAAGACAGCCTCCTTTTCCTTTTTTCACTTCCCACTTCCTTACCTGATTTTATGAGTCTAACATTATGATCTAAAACTAAAATGAACCACTTCTGCACCATGCCGCCTTCTTCCCTACCTTCCCGTTCCAAAGGCCATATGGACCCAAAAGAGTGCTTTTGCTAAAGAGATTTGGCTCTTTTCCAGGTCTCTAAATGTTTCATTTCATGTTAAGAATCAGTCAAATGTCTGATAACTCAATGGCTCTCAATAAATTGTTCAGAGGATGGAAAAAAGAAGGGAGGATAAAAAGGAGTGGTGGATGTATGTATGTATAAATGAGTAGCTGATGGATGGGTGGGTAGAAGAATGAATGGAAGAGTTGATGGACTGACAAATACATTTATGTGTGGACAGATGAAGAGGCAAATGGGTGGATGAATAGTTGAGTGATAAGTAAATGGATGGATGAGAGATGAATGATAAATACATAGATGGATAAAAGAATGGATGTATGAAAACATGACTTGATAGTTGGATGACGAGATAGATGAACAAGAAATGTGTGGGATGAACAAGTAGTTTGGTGAGTTCATGACTGTATGGATAATTTAATGCATGGTTGACTGTAGGATGTCTGTATAATAGCTTAATCATGAGAAACACAGAAACCTGGTACCTGGTAGTTCTTCATAGAGACAATGAAATTAACATTTAAGTTCAAGAGTCAGCTCTAATTTTTGTCTTGGATATGACATAGGCCATTTCTTTAGGATATTCATCTCTACCATAAGATGGTGTCAATGCCTGATTTATCTACCAAACCCTGAGAACATGTATGCACAGTGAAGAAGTAGAGTTGTCTTAGGAGGGATGTAGGTATGGCTGAGATCTGGGAGTTTATCAGCTGATTCCTCCAGGGATAGGTTGTAGACTACGAGTAGGCTAGAAGCAAAAGCCTGTGTTTAGATCACAGACTGTCTGTGTTTGAGTAGTGGCTCCATCTCTTGTATCTGTGTCTGTCCTCTTTTTATCCTTGTGTGTAACATGGTAATGCTGATGGTTACACCTACACTCAGACCTGTGAGGTAATTGTGGAAATCAGGTCTTTTAGGGGAAATTGATGGATCCAAGGCCTTCTGTCTGAGGTCACAAAGAAATCAAATCTCTTTACCCCCAGTCTAGGGCTCACTGAAGTCT